>NW_026692072.1:9572500-10190000 GCF_021218885.2 Marmota monax | reverse complement strand
TCCTCCTCCCCACAAATGGTCAACCTGGGGGCATCCTGTGGGAACCTGGGGAGCCGCCTCCCCTGTGTGGGAGGTGGAGGCTCCAGGAGAGGGGAGGCCACACGGGGGACAGTGGCTGCCAAGGCCCTGGCTGGGAGGAGGGTGCCCCTTTTACTTTATGTTAAGACAGAGTCTTGGTATGTGGCCAGGCTGGCCTCAGCCTTGAGATCCTCCTGCCTCAGCCTCCCAAGTAGCTGGGATTAAAGACGTGTGCACGGCACCCAGCTCTGCGATTTAACATTGTATATGCTGCTTGTTCATTTGTCATGCTACCTAAACGTGGTTACCCTGAAGAGGAGGCTTTGTTGTTCATAGTAGACCCCAACGGCCTGCATGAGGACCTGGCACCTAGTAGGTCCTTACTAAATATTTGTTCAATGAATGAAAATCAGTGCTGCGACTTATTGTGCAGGGGCAGGAAGGTTCCGTGAGCAAGACAAAATGAGAGGAAGGCGGGTGGCAGGGGCCCGAGGCCCTGGTCGGACACTTGGATTGGTCCCTAATTGCCATGGGGAGCTGTTAAAGGGCTTCACGTGATTCGGGGAATTTTTTAGAAAATAACTTCCCTTAATGTGCTAGGGGACAATAAAAACGGAGATTTTCCTTCTTTCTTTTTCAAACTATAGAACTGAGGAACATGGGGCAATCTCGTGGGACTAGGGGGAAGCCCGTCTTCAACCTCTGCCCCCCTGTCTGGCCCCTGCCCTGGTCCCGGGACCCCGGGATCTCTCGCAGGTCTGTGGTGGACACAGGCAGGGGTTGATGGGGCGCTGGCCTCGCGTCCAGCCTGGGGGTTTCCTATGTTCCCTGCGTGTCCTCCCGGCCCCGAGCGGCGCGAGGAGGTTCCGCCTTGATTTATGCTGCGACAGAAAGTCTAATGGATTGAAGGCATGAAAGCATCACCAGGTCCCCCGGGACAGATCCCTCCTGGATGCCGGCCTTTGAGCGGCCGCGTGGCCTCGCTGACAGTCCGGTGTCTGTGACGGATGTGGCCCTGGATGCCGGGCCAGGGCCTCGGGAGGGCTGGGGAGAGCCCGGAGGCGCCTGCGCAGCCCGCGCCGGTAGCGAAAGGCGCTGCAGAGCCCAGACTCGGGCCGGGCGCGGCTGCGGGCGCCTCCTCTGCGCCAGGGCCTTGGGGGCCGAGCTCCCGTGGGCACGAAGGTGACCTGGAACCAACCTGCTGGGGGACAGTGTGTCCACTTGCAAAGTAGCTTTCAAATGGGTCGGGGGTGAGAATGTCAGGGCTTCCAAGAGCCCAAGACAGATTCTGCAAAAAATGAGAGAGGAGCTGGGAGGGCCGGGAATGGACGCCGCTGGCCCCAGGGTGAGAAGAGGGACCCCGGGCTCCCAGGGAGGGGGTCACTGTCAGGGCGGGACGCGGGCCTGGGAAAGAGGTGGTGGGAAGTCAGGAGGGAGCATTCCCACTGGAAGGGTCCATTCCCCCATGAAAGAAGCTGAGAGCTCGGAAGTAAAACGTCCAAACCTCGTGGCTGGATCCGTCCCTGGGCCACCTCTTGGAAACCTCAAATGAGACGACCATTCAGGGTTCTCTCCTCTCTCTCTCTCTCTCTCTCTCCTCTCTCTCCTCTCTCTCTCTCTCTCTCTCTCTCTCCTCTCTCTCTGTCTCCTATCTCTCTCTCTCCTCTCTCTCTCTCCTCTCTCTCTCCTCTCTCTCTCTCTCCTATCTCTCTCTCTCTCTCTCTCTCTCTCTCTCCTCTCCTCTCTCTCTCTCTCTCTGTCTCTCTCTCTCTCCTGGGGATTGAGCCCCAGGGTGCTCTACACTGAGCCCCATCCCCTGTCGTTTTTATTTTTTATTCTGAGTCAGGGTCTCGCTCAGTTGCTGAGGCTGGCCTCGAGCTCGTGATCCTCCTGCCTCAGCCTCTCAAGTCCCGGGGATTACAGGTTATGCCACAGCGGGCCCAGCTAGGTGGCCGTCTTGATAATCCAGGGAGAGCTGATGTGGCCTTGAACGTAAAGAGAGAGGGGAAGGAAAAGATGCCGCCTTTACGGGACAGGTGGGTTTCTCCCTCCGTTTCCGGCGGCACCTCCCTGGAGATGAGCTGTCATTGGAGCAGGCAGGGCTGGGAGCCGCCCTGGAGCTCCGCGGGAGGGACGGTGCCCTCCTCAGGCTGCAGGGTGGCCTGGTGGGAAGCCCCCGCACCCCTGAGCAGAGCCGGGGGGCAGAGCAGCTGCACTGCAGTGACCCAGATGTGGGGATCTGGATGTGACGCTTCAGAACCTGCTTCTCGGGGATCGTGTCGCAGTTCAAGATCAATCCCATCTGAAGGTCTCCGAGCCAGGACCCCAGTGAGCAGGACAGAGACACAGCAAGGCCGAGGGGACCAGCCTCCACTCCAGGGGCTTCAGGCCAGACCTCCTTGGGCCTCTCCCCCCAGCCAGTTCGTTCTCTGCCAGGCCTGGGGCGCCCTCATCCTGGGAAGCTGCAAATCTTCACCCACAATCTCAATGTTCCTGGAAATTCACCCACTTAGGAAAATTGGCCCCTAATGAACACATTTTTAGACTAGATTGAACACAGGGAAATTTGAAACCCATCCTAATGGGTACTTACCCAATGTGACGTATTGATAGACAACGGAGACGACATCACCCCAAGGATCCGAGGTGGCCAGACACCACCAACTGTGACCAATGTCATCCCCACACACCTTCCCGTGCCCACCCCTCAACAAGTCTCCTTTAAAAGCCCCCAATTCCACAAGCCCATCTCCCTCTGAAGACAGCCTGTGCCCCCCTCGAGTGTGTGTTCCTTGCCCGGTGTCCCCAGGAGGTGACTCCTCCAATTCGTTTCCATGATGTCTCTTAAGAACGTGCTCATCTGCACTTCAGGTCCCCTCTCCAGGAACTCATGGGAGCTTCCTCCCCAGGGAAGCTAGCGCCTGGTGCGTCACAGAGGCGGTCCCAACGTCATCTGTCATTGCTGTCTTTGGTGTCCTGGTCACCACCATGTGCGTCCTCGTTACCATCAGTTAGACCTGCCCCGAGGGAGGACAGGACCCCTAGACCGTGCGTCCTGAGCCCCCAGTGAGAGGTAGGTCCCAGGTCTGGTCACTTCAGCACAAAGTCTCACCCTGTGTCCTGGAATGGTACCGAGTGGACGGGTGGGGACCGCGGAGCATGAGAATGAGTGACAGATTCTGCACATTCAGCCTTGGGACACTTCCTCTGGGTTGGAATCCCCCGTCTCCTATTTCATTCCCTCTGACCGTACTCGAGACAAAGGGAGAACAGATGTCCCTTTTGTCATTCCAAGGATGCCCCAGAATTGGCGAGACACCATCTGTGGCCAGTTCCGACCCCTCGGGCAAAGAGGGGTTCCAGATGTCTTGGAGGCGCTGGCCGCTCAGCTGGGGGACGGGCATGGGGGGACGTCGCCGTCTCTGGGCTTCAACTGAGCTGGGAATGTGGAGAAGGAGGGTGTCCAGGAGGGAGCCCCCGCAGGCGCCCAGAAGGTGCCCTGTGCTGGGGTGCCAGGTACAGGGGACTCAGCCGGCACCACTCACGGGAACCCGAGGGAGCACGGCAGCACACACAGCCTCAGGGCCCTTCCATTTCCCAGACTCCCTTGCAACTGGGATCAGCCATGGGATCCTTTGGCCAGTGGACTGTGGATGGGAACTCTGGTGTCACTTCCAGTAGAGACACGAGAGTCTTCCTCTCCTCTGCTGGGGACCTGGAGGCCACATGTTCCCGATGATGCTGCTAACAGCAGACTTCATGTGAGCAAGAGATCTGTGGCCCTGAGAGGCCAGGAGTTACCTGTTACTGCAGCAGAGCCTGGCTCAGCCTGACTGACGGTTGGAGTCACGTCTACCGGGTCCCCTGAAGATCACTCTATCAACACGAGAGCCAATCAGAGGGACTCTCGGGATCTTGTTCAATGATGCCCTTTTCACAGAGGGAAAAGCCAAGAGAGTGGAAGCAACAAGCCCAATGTCTAGAGGGACACAGGTGAATCCACAGCTGGGGGTTCCTGACCCGCGGCCCACGACGCCCACACAGGTCAAGTATATGTTCCCGTGAAAAATATTCCTGACGTTCAAGACTCGCTCCTCAAGAGATGCCTAAGCAGACGTCTTACTGGGGGACAAGACTGATGCCATGTCCTGCTCGACTCTGAGCACCTCACTGCAGAGACCCCCTCCCCCCTCCAGCCTGCCACCCTTGCCCTCTTGCCTTCGGGAACCCCACCTGCTGGAGGTCTCTGGTGACATCTGACCCTGTCACCGAAGCCAGAGGCGGGCTCTGCCCCAGGGGCATATGGGCAAAAGAATTCATCGATTGCAATAGTGACAAAATCGTGTTGAGATATTGAGTAGTGTGGGAGCACTGACCTCATCTAGGGTGGAGGTGGCAGGTTGGGACACTCCTCTGAAATGGGACTTGGTCAGGGGAGAGGGGAGAGGCCCAGAGCTGCATGTGCAAAGGCCCTGTGGCAGGAGGGAGCTGGGCGAGGTTGATGGCTTTGGCAGAGGGAAGGAGAGAGAGGTCTCTCTCCAGAGTTGCACAGTTAGAGACAGGGCCAAGGCAGAGGGGTCCTTGCAGGGCCACGGCATGGATTTGGGATTTTATTATTTTAACCTGAAAGCCACCCGGGGACTCCCGATTGCAGCCTTGGGTTGACGATGGCGGCTGCTCTGCATAGAGCTGGTCGGGGAGCAGGAAGACGCGGCTGGCAGGAGCGATGGGGAGGGAGGACAGGCTCAGGATGCACGTGGGAGCCGACTGGGCGGGCGTGAGTAAGGCCACTGCATGAGGGTCTTGGTGGGGACACAGGGGCCGTCACCTCCTGACTGGGCAACGGACTGCCTGGCGCTCCTGACCCCTGGTGCAGGGAAGAGGCTGATTCACTTACAATGGGACGGAGGTTTGAGTGGCGGGAGCGGCAGGGGAGGCTGGGCAGTGGGTCCCCTTCCTTGTAGGCCGGAGGCAGAGTTGCCGGTGTCCACCCCAGTACCTCTTCTCTGCCCCCTGAGTAACATAACCCCTGACCGTTAGCTGAACACACACGGGAACAATGAGTACCTTTCAAGCATTCTTGATAACAAGATGTGAGCAGAAATACTGTCTTCACCTGCTGGGCTTTGCTGCAGAAGGAGGAAGCCTGACTTCCCTTTTTGCTGGCCTTCTTCTGGGTAACTGGAAAGTGGCCTTGATGTCTGGAGATCAAGCAGCCATCTTGGAGCAGGAGGAGTAGCCCCATGCCAAGGATATGGACTAGCAATGGAAGGAGCCGGGCACTGACCCTCTGGAGTGTCACACCAGCTCCAAAAATCCACCTCCCGACTTCTTTGCCAAGTTCCTGACGTGGTGCAAATCAATCCCTCAAGTCCTGATGTCTGGAGTGTCCTCTCCCTCCCTCTCTGACCCTTCTCCTGGCTACAGCCACCGTCCCCGTCCTCTAATGCGCTAATGCACTCGCAGACTTCACGCTCGCTGCTCCTTCTGCGTGGAATGTTCTTTCACCGCGTCGTCCTGTTTGGTTCAGCTCAAACGTCCCTTCAGAGAAGGCGACCCTGCACAGGGGCCTCCCGGGGCGAGACAGAAGCCCCCGCCCTTGATGGCGCTCACCCCCGAGTTCACCAAGATGCTCGGCAGGTTCCTCCTTCTGTTGGGACTTCTGAGGCCAGAAAAGGGGATCGACTTGCCCAAGATGGCCAACTGGGTCAAGGACAGTGCCGGCAGGTCCAGGCTTCTCCGGGGGCAGAGTCACCTCCTCCAGAGTGGCCTCGTGCTGGTGTCCCCAAGACACAGTTCTGAGGGGCCACTCAGGCGTCCCTGGTGGGCCCACCTTCACGTGGCCCCGCGTTTTGCAAACCTGAATGGCCTGCGTGGGGAGGGGACGGGGAAGGGGGGGCCGGGACGTGGCCACATCGGGAATGAAGAGCTGCGGGCCTCGGAGCCGATAGCGCTTTATTGACAGGAGATGAAAGTCCCCGCGGCTGCGCGGCTTCGCACTATTTTCCGAGGTGCCATTCACTGGGCTCCTCTGAGGGAGAAGGTCCCCCCTAAAGCCGCTTCCCCACCCCTTTCCTGCCCCTCCCCCACTCCTACCCTTGGCCCCTGGGGGGGGCCCTGCCTGGGATGTGGCCAAGTAGGGCAGGTGCCCAGCCTCCCCCAGACCCGGCCTCCCCCAGACCTGGCCCTGCCCTGCCCATCTCCAGGCCCCACACCAGGAAAAAAGATACAGGGTCCCCAGGCTGGACTGGGGAAGGATCTGCCCTGGGGGAACCAGGTGACCAGGGAGGAGGTACAGAGGGGCCACAGCACACTGACCACCTGTGGTTTGCGGGTCAGAAGCCCCAGGTGGGTTCGTCTGGGCTGAAACCAGGAGAGGACGGGCCACATTCCTCCAGAGACCCCAAAGAAACTATCCTCCTCTGGTCCAGCTCCCAGGCCACCCAGCCCTGGGCACCAGCTCCTTCCTGCATTCAAAGGCAGTGACCCCAAACTGACCCCTCCACCCCCTCTTTACCTGAAGGGACCCTGTGGTTACTTTGCTCCCCCCACCTCCCCGGGGACCCAGAACCCTCTCCCAATTCAAGGTGAGGGACCACCTTAACTCCACCTGTGACCATGCCATGGACTCTGTGTGTCCCCCTGGGGTCCCTAGGCTGGGAACCCGGGGAAGGGATTAGTGGCCTCATGAGAAGAAGGTGCCACCCTCTCCTCCTCAGCCACAGCCCCAAGACAGCCCCCGGCACCCCCACCCCCCAGCTCCGGGCAGGAAGGGGGTCCTCAGCAGACACCAGCCCTACGGGGCCTGGATCTTGGACTTCCAACCTCCGGAGCAGTGAGAAATAAATGTCCCTTGTTTAAGCCGCGGGGTCTCGGGCGTTTTGTTATAGCAGCGCAACCCGACCAAGACGAACCTTCCTTCTGCCCTGCTACGTGTTCTAAGGACAAGGACATGTGCATACCTCGGGGGGGGGTGCCGGGTCAGAGAGACCCCCGAGCCATAGACGTTGTACATGGAGGGTGTGTGCGTGCACGTGTGCGTGTGTATGGGTGCGTGTGCGTGGATTTGACCTTCTGGCAGGAAGCAGCTAGCACAAGGCAGAGGGGGAGTGAGGCGGGTCTAAGTGTCACGAGCTGTGAAACTCAGGTTGGAAATAGATGTAACTTTTTAAAACTTTTCTCTGTGACGTTCTAGGTGGACCCCTGTTTTTGCTGGTGCCGCACACCTCAGTCACCCCAGGGCTGCGAGTTTCTCGGCCTCCACTCAGGGTCAGGGTCAGCAGCTGGGCCTCCTGGGGCTCCCGGCAGCTGGACTCTCCCCTTCCCACCTGGCCCTGCCTCCCTGTCTTTGGGCCCACTTGAGTCCAGGGTCCCCTAGGCTGTGGGGCAGGAGGGGTCTCAGCACTCCCAGAGTGCCTGCCACCCCCCGCCCTCTGCAGGGGTCTCCACCCTGCTGACGGCACTGGGGCACCCCTTCTTGTCACCTTGCTGGGACAGCAGGCTGCTCCTCACCCTCTCCTTGGGAAGCAGGACATGTCCTTCTGCAGCCCCAACCCAGCACAAAGGGCCATCAGATGGGACCCCAGAGAGTCCCCATCCAGGACAAAGTTTCCCGCTGCGCCCCCAGCTCTGCAGTCCAAGTTCAAGAGCCTCTTCCCAGACGGCTCAGACTCGCACCCAGTGACAGGCCCCTCCCAGAGCAATGAGAGCCATTTAAAGGTGGGGCCACAGTCCCTGCTGGTGAGAGGCGGGAAATGTCAAAGGGCTGAGAAAGTGACCGAGAAACATATTCATGAAGAGGTCACTTATCAGCTTGTCAAGGCCCAGCGTGATGGATGGCGCGGTCTGCAGACCTGGCCCGAGTCCCTGGCTCACCTCGCCACCAGGCTCAGTTCTCTTCTCTGTAAAACGGGAAGGAACTGCTCCCACCTACCACGCGGGTTGTTCAAGAGCTAAAGAGAAGCAGATGCTTAAGAATCTGGGTCCCCGGGCCTGGTGCCCCACAGTAATCGTTATTCTGAGGTGACAGGGAATCGGTATTTGGAGATTTCCCATTAATCACCTGTAGCCTCCATTAGGAATTAATGTCTAAAAGCTGTGATGTTGCAGGTATGGTGGCGCACACCTGTCATCCCAGCGGCTCGGGAGGCTGAGGCAGGAGGATCGTGAGTTCAAAGCCAGCCTCAGCAACTTAGTGAGGCCCCTAAGCAACTCAGTGAGACCCTGTCTCTAATAAAAATACAAAATTTGGTTGGGGATGTGGCTCAGTGGTCCAGTGCCCCTGAGTTCAATCCCAGGTACTCCCCCGCCCCCTGTCCTATCAAAAACAGGGCTGAGGATGTGGCTCAGTGGTTAAGCACCCCTGGGCTCAGTCCCTGTAAAAAAAGAAAAAAAATTTAGGCTAAACCAATTATAAACTGTTTAAAACGCTTTGCTCCAGTCATATTGAGTATGTGATATTGCTTATTAACCTTTTGTACTTTTTATTTTTGTTTTTCTAACCTTTCGGCTGCTATGAAGTTGAAATCACAGAGCCCTGTTCAGGGGAGGGCATCTCCACAGGGACAACCAAGTCCACAGTCACCCCAGCTGTTTCTCCCCCTCCCCAAGAACAGGGGCATTGCCTCTGGGGACAGCCCAAAGGCTATGGCAGGTAGCTAGTGTGGCTGCAGTTTCTCCTGTGGAAGCCACAGAGCAGGGGACCTGTGACGCGGCCACATACTGTGAGTGCTTATGCGGCTTTTCCCACCCATGGGAAGACGGTGGACGGTGCCATTTGGAAAGGTTCCGTGGAATCGCGCCGCACAGGGACTTGGGGTCTCCTGACGCTGCTCCACGGACAACTGCCTTGCTCTCCTTTTTGTGGGGACATGGACTGTCCCTGGGGCAGCTTCTCAGGCCCTCGGAGACACCGTGGCCTCAGACGTGAATTCTAGAGCCAGAGAGCTGGCGCGAGGCTCTGCCGTCTGGCGCTGGCTGGCCCTGGGCGCTGGCTGGCCCTGGACGGAACTCCACCCCCAGCCCATCTGCCCTCTCAGCACCTGACCTGGGGACGACACCTACCTCAGGGACGGGAAGGTTAGATGAGGTCAGGTACTGACCCCTCCCTGAGGGGCAGGCTGAGGCCCACGTCACCATCCCCGAGACGCGCTGGAGGTCACCCAAGGCCCTGGGGAAGAACGGGGTGAGAGTCTGGGCTGTCACACCCAAACCTCAGAGCCCTGGGGGACTGTCCCCTCCTCTCAGAGCTGGGCACAAGTTCCTAGCCTTTCCTTGTCCTTTCCTGTCATCTATATCCCCTTCCTGTCCCCCACCAGTGGTGTCAGCTGGAGAGCATGGCTGGGAGCATGGCTGGGAGGCCCCGGGAAGCTTGGGCGGAGCCTCAAACAGAGAAGGACATTCTGGGGAGGGTCGTGAGGTGGGAGGGGCCTGAGTGGAGTCGGAGACTGCGGTTGGAGGCGTACGAGTTGCCTACGGCTGCTGTAACAAGCACTCCCGACCGCATGGCTAGAGCACCTGAAACTCATTGGCTCACGCTTCTGGGGGCCAGAAATCAAGCTCAAGGAGCCAGCAGTGCTGGTTCCTCCCAGGGGCCAGGAGGGAGAATCCGTCGACACCTGGCCCCCCCTCCCCTGCGGTGCGGGCCATCTTTGGCATTCCTTGTCCCTTGGAGGCCTCGACCCCACCGCTCCCCATCTCTTTGTTTTGTCTGTCAAGCTGGGGTCTCCCTGTGATGCCCAACCCCAGAGGCTCCAGCCATCTTCCTGCCTCAGCCTCCCGCGGGCTGGGACCAGCGGGCACCCTCCGCTCGGCTTCCCCTCCATCTCCCCTTTCAGCTGTCACACGGGTCACATGGGTTTAGTCATGGGACTCACCTTGGCCAACTGCAGTGAGCCTATCCCTACGAGGTCCGCCCTGCAGTAGGGGGAGGCAGGACTTCTACCTGCGAATGGAGGCTCTGCCCTTGCCTGGGGGGACCCAATGTGGCCTGGACTCGGGGACTTCGGTGGAGAAGAGGGGACTGGGAATCGGAGCCGATGGGATTTGTTGATGGATGAGACGGGGACCAAGGTGGCTTCAGATTCCGACAACCCGGGGACGTCGGGTGGGGGCTGGGAAGCGGCTGGGGAGAGAAGTGGAGAGCAAGGTTTTGCAGCCAGCTGTGGCGGACACATCTGGCGTTTGCCCTGGCGTCCCCCGAGGGCTCCCCTTGTCCTGGGCTGGAGGAAGCGGGCCCTAATGAGAGGCAGCTGCGGCCGGGCGGCCGGCGCCCATTTGTTCTGCTTTCAGCATCAAAGGCCTGAGAAGTGGTTGTCCAGCCCTGAAGGCCACGGCCATCCATCTTGGAGGCTGCACTGCCAAGAAGCCGGTCCCCACGGCCAGTGCCTGCTCTCAGCGAGGAGCCCCCACCTCCCCGGCATGATTTCCTGCTGCAGCCTCAGAGCCTCGCCGTGCACCAGACCCTCGCGCCCCGCCCCCCCATCCATCCCGCCGAGGGGCTCCCACACCTGACCGAGGAGATGAAAGGGATGGGGGGCTCCTGGGGGCACGGCTGGCCATCCCCAGGGTGCCCCCCAAACACATCCAATTCTATTTCACAGCAAAGAAGGGGGACGGTTTAGCAGGATGATTGGAAGCATGAGTTCTGGCTAGAGCCCAGGTCAGCCTCCTCCCAGGTCATCCATAAAACAGGGGAAATCGCGCCCATCTCACAGGACGGTTGCTTATGAGATAAATGAGCTGTGAGGCTGGTGGGAGCTGGGGTCGGTTTTTCTGCAGCACTGAGGAGGGAGCCCAGAGCCCTGCACATGTAGGTGAGCACCTTACACTGAGCTGCCGCCCAGGCCCTTATCATTTTGAGATAGGGTCTCACTAAGTTGCCCAGGGTGGCCTTGAACACGCCTCAGCCCCCAGGTATGTGCCACTGTGCCCAACGTAACTATGCTCTTAGCACAGTGCTTGTCACGTGGTGTTTTTGATAAGTTATTATTAGTAGTACTGTGATTATTGTTATGTGGGGATGATCGATTTTATCAAAATTTTATATTTAAAATGTTCACACTAACAAACTATCAAAATCCCAAACCGTCTACGATTGTTATGATACATTCTCAAAATGAGTCATAAGAATATTTGCTGCACGTCAAGCCACGTGCTAGTATAGAAAGATTGCCTAATGCACTCAGCTGTCAGGAAATTCTAATCTTAGCTCTTGATGTTTACCCACTGTGTGACTTTCTGTAAATGACTTTACCTCTCTGAGGTTCTAAATCAGGGACAGGATGAAAATGTGCTGGAGGATTCAAGATGACACAGTAGCCCCCTCCTAATCCACGATTTTACTATCAATGGTTTCATTTACCTATGGTCAAATACAGGCTGAAAATATTAAATGGAAAATTCCAGAAATAAACAATTCATAAGTCTGAAATTGATGCTGTCCTCAGTAGTATGATGAAATCTCATGCCGTCCCCTTCTGTTCCACCCAAGACATACATCAGACCTTTGTTCAGTGTATCCATGCTGTGTATACTACCCTCCCGTTAGTCACTTAGCAGCCATCTCCGTTAGTAGATTAACTGTCATGGTGTTGCTGTGCTGTGTTCAAGTAATCCTTACTTCACTTCAAAAATGGTCTCAAAACACAGGAGCAATTGTTAAAATTGCTCTCTTTTATTTTTAGTTATTATTGTTCATCTCTTACAACACTTAATGTATAGATTAACCTGCCTTGAGAATGTGCTCAGGCTGTCCTGTTGGAGAATGAGACTAGCACCCAGACCCAACTGCCCAGTGACCTTGGACAAGGCCATCCCAGACCAACTGAGACACTAGACACGGGTGTGAGCCCAGTCAAGGTCAGCAGGACGTCCACACAACCCACAACTGACTGAAGATGCACGAGCCAGTCCAGCCGAGGTCGGCCGAACCCAAACCAGATCGCAGAACCCCGCAGACAGTTGAACCAAATCTGTTCACTGCTTGTTCAAGGCCACACAGTCCCTGAGCTGTGTCGTGGCAACAGGAAGTGGAGGCAGATCTTAGTAGGCCACGTTACTGAGGCTTGCTAAGAAACACAGACCCTTCTAGATGGCTCGAAGGGGATCTGGGACCCAAAGACATTCCCAGTTTTCTTAATATCTATCAGATCATTTAACTGTGAACCCATAAATCCTCAAATCTGGAATAGGTAAGTTTTGTGGTTTTGTTTTGTTGGAGGTCAAGAAACTTGAGGGCTGTCGCTGGCTAGGGTAGAGCGGAAGAGAGGTCAGGTCGCCTCCTTTCTGTGTCTTCTAACCCACTTGTGGACTCCGTGGCCCAGGGTTATGGATTTGGCCCTTTTCCCAACGACCTTCTCGACCCATTATGCAAATCTGATTCTAGAGCATCTTAATGGGAGGCGTCAGCCAGGTCCCAGGGAACTGTCCATTGTTCAAATTAAAATCTCCTTTGCGGGTCCGCAACCCTCTTAGCTCCTGCCACCTCCAGGGGACAGAAGCCACACAGGTTGAGCGTGTGGCTTGGCATTGGACGCCCCAGACTTGAGTCCCTCTGCTCTGTCGCTGTGTGGCCCTAGGCCAACCTGAAACCTCTGTGAAGTTTTTACAGAGGTCCCTCCTGGGTCCAGTGGAATGAACTTGGCACCCGCCTCATGGGGGTCAGTGAGATAGAGCACAGGACGTGTCCACTCGTGGGACGCGCCAGCCACCTGTAGCTGCGGTGACTGATAGGTCCTTTCGTCCCAGGTACACGCTCAGCCTGTGTGCCCCAAACGGTCCCAACAGGGTCAGCCCTGGGACCTGAGGGCCCCAGGATTAGCGGAGTCTCGTTCTGGGCTTCATGTCACTGGTGTTCCTTGGGCTGGGTCCTCGGCGGGGGGCGGGGGTGGCTGAGGAGCCGTCACGTCCCTGTCAGTGAAGGCCAGGTTCTCTGCTGCTGTGGACACGGGACCCCAAAGCAGAGGGTTGGTGAGTGTGTCATTCAGCCGGCAGACAGGAGAGAGGGGACTGGGAGGTGGCGGGAGGTGTCGAAGGGCCAACGCCATCACTTCTCTCTGTCGCCTGACAGTCACGCGGTCACACGCAGGCACAGAGCGGCTGGGAGAGGCGGGCGGTGGCTGGGGGCTGTTTGTTGCAGCACGGGCTCTGTCCTCGGGAGGGGAGCGAGCACCTTGGATGGCCCTCTCAGCCTCAGTGGCCAGCACGCACTGGGCACTGCCCTGGGCCTGGCACCAGGTGACCATCAGCACCCAGCATCCACGCAGGCCCCCATGTGGCACCCTGTGAGGGAGGCGTCCTCTCTACCATCCCCATTGTCCAGCTGAAGAAGGAGGCCCTGAGAGGTGACCCCTACTGCAGCTCGGCCCTCAGAAGCAGCAGTGTCCCTGTACTCGCTGAGCCTGGCCTCCTCACTGGAGGTGGACCGTGGGCCACCCAGAGGTGTCGTGCCATGAGCCTTTGACAGCTCTCTGTCCTGGCCGAGACCAGGCCGCCCAGCCCCCCCGTGGGAAGGAACCTCGGGGGGCTCGATGCTCAGCCGGGTGAGCACTGTGGCCGGGCTGGGCTTGGCTCTGCCGTCAGGGGGTGTCCTTCCCTCAGAGATGCCCGCATCTTAACTCCCTGGGATCTGTGGTCACCTTACGTGGCCCCAGGGACTTTGAAGGTGCAATTGAGTTATGGCTTCTGGGACAGGAGACCAGCCCGTGTCATCTGAAGGGGCTCAGACTCCCAGGAGATTCTCCTTAGAAGATGACAGAGAGGAACCTTGAGAGGGGTGCAGGGGTTGGACGGTCACTCTGAAGATAGGGGAAGGGGTCTGTCCGTCCTTTACTCTGTCCCTTGGTCCCGGGCAGCCTTCTTCAGTGCCCTGGGTGGTGGGTGAACGCACTGTTCCCTCTCGGGGGGAGGTGACATGGGCTGAGGCCCTGGGGGAGGGAAGAAAACAGAAACTCACCCCTTGACCATGGGTCACTTCTAGACGAGAAAAATCTCTGCTGGTTCCAGGGTGGAAAGAGTCCATGGCCATCACTTCCCACCAAGTGGCCATTGGGCCAGCTGAGGGAAGAGGCCACAGCAGGGCCCGGCCGGGCCTCCTTCCTGGAGCTGGGAGTTGAGCAACGGCGTGACTCACTCGGCGGCAGGAGGTCCACCCGCCCCTGGCGGCTCGGTCCAAGTTCCAGTCCGGCTCTGCGGTGGCGGGGGACAGGCTGGCTGGCAACCCCGCTGAGCCGCTGTCTCTGCGTGGTTGTGGACTGTCCCTTCTGGCCACTGACAGGCAGTAGAAGGGTTCTGGGCTTCACGACTGACTTGGAAATCTATTCACGAGTTTCTTCCCTACTTTGTTCTCAATCTTCCAAATTCTCTCCTTCTGGTCCCCAGGACAACAGCCAAGCCATTCCCCAGTGTCCAGGAGTCTGTATGGACTCTAACCTTGGGCCACTTTTCCTCTGCGCCGAGTGGGTGACCAGCTTCCCGCCCACAGCTCTACCCACCCGGAGAATGACCCCTGGACACTGTTTTTCAAGACGAACCCGAGTGGGCAGTGGGCAGCCCCCGCCCACTGCCATCTGCTCACACGTGGCAAGCCAACCCATCCTGAGCTTCCCTCTGTCATTTGGTTATAAGGGACCCGATGCATGGACACAGGTGAAAGCCAAGGGACAGGTGACAGTATGAGGGTGGCAGATGATGTGGGACCTGGGTCATGCCCAGTGAATGCTCTGTAAATGTGACAGTGTCTGAATTCAGCCAGTGACGGGCAGCCCCGGCTGTGTGGAGAGTGGTGTCCCGTGGCCGGGTTCTATCTCCAGAGGCTGTTTGAAGGGTGTATGCTTTTCCACCTCAGAGAGCACGACCTTGCCCCTGACCTTCAGAGGTCTCTGCTGAGATTCTTCTGTTGGGATCTGCCTGAGTCCACGAAGCATTTTCCCACCATGGAGAGCTGCCCGACCACAGGGCCCGTGGGGCTCTCTGGGCAGCGGAGGGGCTTCCTGCACCCCAGCCTGGCCTGGCTGCTTTCCTGCTTGGGTCCCCACTCAGAGATGGCTTTTCACGTCACTTGCCTCTGGGACCGGAAAAGCCCTGCCTGGCGCTGACCTTCTGCCTCTGTGGTGCTTTCCCCTTGACGTTAGCAGGAATGTCCAGACCAGGACTAGGCTGGGCTCTCAGGCCGCATGAGTGCAGCTCTGGAACCTCCCGGGACTCGCCTGCCACCTCCGAGCGGGCAGATCCCAGGCTCCTGGTGGATGTGTGCCTCTCACTCCTCTGGTCCGTTAATGTGGCATAGACACCAAGGCCGCGCTCTGCAGAGGTCCAGACAGCCAGTCATCCGTGGACTGGTTTATGGCAGAAGGTAGAAGAAGGAATGCAGCCCTGGGCCGAGTCTGTGAGTGTCCACTGCTGACCCTTCCAGGTCAATGCAAACTGCTCCTGACGGACAGACAGAAAAGAACACATTCGTGGTCACGGGTCATTTCCTGATGGTCATGGTGATCTTGTCCAGCAGAGGAACCTCATCGGGCACAACAGCTGCAATCGTAGCCACCGTCTGAGGAAGGGTGCAAGGAGGGGTCCGTTGCCACCCTGCGGGACCTCTGTGGCTTCCACCGGGGCTGGGCTGGTGAGGCTGGTGAGTTAAAGGGAAATGTTATGGGGACACCCGGCCCCCGCATCCTTTAGAAGTGGCACTAATTGCTGCTATCCCCTCTCCTCCCTGGGATACAGAGTTGTCCTTTTGTTTACTCTTAGCTGGGCAGAGGGGACAGTTTTAGAAGCCTACATCTGGACATCTGGATCCTGCACACTGTTAAGGAACCAGTGTGGGTGCTCTGCACACTCTGAGCCCTGCGCCACCTGAGCAGGCCCACTGCAAACTGGGGGGTCAGGCAACGGTGCTGAGTTCATCCAGGGACCCAGTGGACCCACCCTCAGCGGGACCTGGCTCCCGTCCGCTCCTCCCTCACAGAGGACTCCTGCCCGCGTCTGCTGGTCCTCGCGTGCTCAGGAATGCAGTCACTCCAGTCAGTGGAGATGGGTTTCTTGGGGCAGGGCCAGACAATCCCCGTCCTGTCCACCTGCTGGACTTCCTCCTGGAGACCCAGCCCCTCCCAGCCAGGGAGTCCCAAGTCTGGAAACCGGCTCAGGGTCAGACACTGGGCTGCCCGCTCTCCGTCTTGGTCTTCATTTCCTTTCACCGTACAGACTAAGTGACACCTCTGCGGTCGCCCACCCTCTCGCCTCCAGGACCACCGTCGTCTCTGAACCAATTCTGTGGGCAACACTCCTTGGGGATGTGGCCCCTGTCCCCGCTCAGCAAGCCCAGAGCTCCGGGCCCGAGCCACGTTGCAGATCAACCGTCGGGGTGACTCCGAGGGACAGGAAGAGACGCAGGGGCACGTCCTAAGGGAGGGGTGTCACCTTGGAATTTAGGGGCCTCTGCACCCCTTCAAGCCAGGGTGGCTTCTTCAGGACAGGAGATTCATGGTGACCTGGTGACATCCTCCTGGCGACAGAGGCAGGAGGATTGCCAGTTCAAAGCCAGCCTCAGCAAGGGGCGAGGTGCTAAGCCACTCAGGGAGACCCTGTCTCTAAATAAAATACAAAATAGGGCTGGGGGTGGGGCTCAGTGGTTGAGTGCCCCTGGTTTCAATTCCTGGGACCAAAGAAAGAAAGTTTATCTTTGAGGCAGGACAGAGACTGGAGGGGGTTAGGGGCATGGGATGAAGCCTGAGCTCTGGCTGGCCTCACCTACCCAAAATGCTTCCTTTCTTGTTGTCTCTCAGGACTAAATATGTTCTGGTTGACGGACCGAGTCTAGAAGCATCGCCTTTTGAATTGGTAGTGAGGTCAAACCCCTGAAGATGCCCGTGGTGATGATCTGCTCCCGAGGCTGAGCTACGGGAAATCCATGTGAATGGATGACAGGAAACAAGCCCCAGGCATTCCTGCTCCCTGCTGGGCGGGTCCCAGGTCCTCAGCGCTCGGCAGACCGCCCCCGCTTCACTCCAGCATCCTGGGATGGGTACCATCGACATCCCCACCACAGAGGAAGAAGCCGGGCGCAGAACGGCACCGTGACTCGCCCAAGCTCGCTTCCCCGCGACTAGGTAGAGCCGAGATTTGAACCCATGACTCAGGAGTCCAAGGCCACAGCCAGGAGAGCCAGGTGGACCGTTCTCGTACAAGTCTGCTCTTTACCCAGAGCTCCAGGGTGGACTCTGGACCCCAGTCCAGGGGAGCCCCAGGGTTTGGCTTCTCCTTCTTGTTCCTCCTTGGACTCAGCCACCTGGCGGTCAGGGACCCCTGCCTCCCCAGGTGACCCCAGGATATTGGCCAGCCATTTGGCAGGCTGCAAGGATGGAGGGCAGGTGGTTACGGGGCAGCCACCTGGTGCTGGGTTGGTGAGCAGCCCTGCGGGAGCTCTGAGTTTACAATGCAGATTCTTGCTGGACGGGTCTCCTGTCACTACACCGGAGTCCAGGCTTGGAATTTCTTCCCGATTTTGAGAATTGGTTCACTCTTGGCCCTGACCTCTTGCTGGTTCACCAACCGGCCTGTTCCTGAGCAGGAGGTCCAGGCCCCTGCGGTCACAGGGCAGACCCTCCCCTACAGCTCCTCTTGGAGACCCTCAGTCGATTAGGCTCAAGTGGGTCCCACCAGCCAGCACACATGGGCACCAGGCGCCCTGGGAAATCCAGGGTGGCTTCCTGGGGGAAGCGACGTTTCCGAGTTCCTTTCATATTCACAGCTGATTGAGCAGCCTTAGAGGAGCTGGGAAAACCAGGACCGAGGAGAGAGATGGTCCTCGCCCTGGAGGGACTCGGGCTCCAGGCTCCTGACAACCATGATTGGATAGGAATTTCAGATAGTTGAAAACCCTGTGGATCAGACCAGGGGCCAGAGAGTGAGGGCTGCAGGGGGTCATCCAGGCGGTCAAGGGGGCCTCCGATGACCCAGAGCTGCTCTGCCCAGTGTAGGGAAGAGCAGGCGGTGAGGCCCGGAGGGCAGAGCGTGCAAAGCCAGGAAGGGCCTTGGGGCCCTGGCAGGACTCGGGTTTTAAGCCCCCACTGGAGGCTTCTGAGCAGGGAAGGCGGCCGACGGGCTCCCTGGGGTGAGTGGACAGTGGAGGGGAGCAGGGAGCTGGGGGCCACTCAGGGAGCAGGGCCAGGAGCCCAGCAGGCGGCAACCGCGAGTAAGAGGGAACGGAAGTGGGGAGCCCAGAAATGGCGGCGTAGGGAGGACACAGGAAGTGGCGCCATCTGCAAATGCTTCTGCCCTGGGAGAGCAGGAAGGCAGCTGTTCAAGGTGACTCCTGGGTTTGGGCTTGAATGATAGTAAACAAACGGTGAGGCTAGTTTTTAAGATGAAAAAAATATAAATAAATACCAGGATGGAACGGGTTCTGACTGTAGTTGGCTGAGTCTCTGTGCGTGGTGTTTGCTGCTGAGATCTCCATGAACTCCACATCAATACTACTGAAAGGGATGCTGCAGTTCCATTTTCCAAATCAGAAGGGTTTGGAGAGGGACGGGACTCCCACACAGCTTCTGAAGGGCAGATCTGGGATTTGAACCCAAGGCTACCTGCTCTTCCCTCTTAAGACTCCTTAGTAACACAATTATAATCTCATCTACTCAGGAGACCCAGGCAGGAGGATCAGAAGTTGGAGGCCAGCCTCAGTGACCTAGCAAGACCCCATCTCAAAGTTTAGAAAAATAAAAAGGGCTAGAGATGTAGTTCAGTGGTAGAGCAACCCCCAAATCCAACCCCTAATACCACAACAATAAATAAATAAACCCCTTAATAGCTTTATAATTAGAACTCAATAAATAAGAGGACATTTCCAAACCACTGTGGCTACATTTTCCTACTTTTCAACAACAGCTGATCACTTGGATAAATTATTGAACATTTTTGAAAATCCCAAAGGGATAAAAAAATAAATAATAACTTCAGATGGACTACTTCTTGAGTAGGACTTGCCACCTGGTGAGCAAGGCACTTGTGACTTCCTGTGACTCTGAACTGCTCTGCTCTTGTCCTGAGTCCTAGGGGACATTTCTGGCTAAGACCACCAGGTCTCTGAGCCAGGCCCCCAAGCCAGGCCCCCACTCTCTCCTGTCTGGGAGCAGCCTGCTGGGCTCATCTTACTGGATATGTCCTCCCTAAACAGGTCATCTGCCGTTCAGGGTCCAGCAAGAGCCGGGATGGCTGCTGGGGTTGGCGGGAGGGGTCAGGGAGGACCTGGGGGAGGACCTGGGGAGGACCCGTGGGAGGACCTGGGGAGGATCTAGGGAGGTGATGGAGGAGGACCTGGGGAGGACTTGGGGGAGGACTTGGGGAGGACCTGGAGAGGTGATCGGGGAGGACCTGGGGGAGGATCTGGGGAGGACCTGGAGAGTAGCTGGGGAGGATCTGGAGAGGACCTGGAGAGGACCTGGGGAGGACCTGGGGAGGACCTGGAGAGGACCTGGGGAGGACCTGGGGAGAACATGGGGGAGGACCTGGGGAGGACCTGGGGAGGTGATCGGGGAGGATCTTGGGGAGTATGTGGGGGAGGACCTGGGGGAGGACCTGGGGAGGACCTGGGGAGGTGATGGGGAGGACCTTGGGGAGTATGTGGGGGAGGACGTGGGGGAGGACCTGGGGAGGACCTGGGGGAGGACCTGGGGAGGTGATGGGAAAGGGGTGGAAGGCCAGGGCTGGGGTGCCATGGGGAGGTCCTGGTACTCCGGTGGCATCTAGTAGGCTCTGCCATCTATAAACACTGCGCACCTTGGGACCTGGGTCACCAGTGGCCCTGCTGGGTTTGGGGTGCCGTTTCCATGAGGGTCAAGGCTGACCTTTTTACAAACCGGCCCTGGGGGCCTCCAGAGCCATCTCAGGTCCCTCACAAGAAGGGTTCAGTTGGAGGCCCCCGAGGAGGCCAAGGCTGGAGGCCGGACCCTCTGGTGCTGGGGGAAGACAGGCCGGGACGCAGCGTGGCCCCAGGACAGTGGCGGTTGGGGTCTGCCTCTGCGGCCCGCCTGGTGCCCATGGGGTCCCAGTGTGTCTGAGGCCGAGCGCGTGGTGGGGCCTGCGTCCTGTCTGCTAGGGGACTGAGCAGCAGGACCGCCGTTCGGCTCGGCCAGGACAGCCACACTTAGCAGCTGCACACCTTGACCGGGCTGCCTGGTGGCCACGAGCCTCTCTTGCCTCGTCTCTGTCGTAGGGGTGAGGAAGTGCCTGCCCCGGGGCTGCTGGGGGTCCCAGGACGCCACTGTGTGGGCCTCGGCCTGGCTCCTGTCAAGCGCTCACCTTGGTGTCCCTCAGGGCAGGGCCCTAAGCAATCAGGTCTTTGTCTGCAAGATGGGCAGATGGCACAGGTGACTGTGGCCAGCGGAAGGAGCAAAGGCAGAGCCCTGCAGAGCCCTGTGTGGCCACAGCTGCCCCAGGGCACGTGGGCGACAGGCTGAGCTCCCTGGGATGCCAGGCTGGGGATCCCCAGTGGCTCCTAGAGGCCACCAAAGGCCCTCCGTGCGAAAGGCATGACCCCCGAGAAGCACTGGTGGGGACTCAGGAGGTGGGACGGGTCGGGGGTGTCTTCCAGTGGCGGTGGTGTGCCTTTGAGCCCTGGCCCGCTCTGTCTTGCTCCCTGGTGCTGGGTGGGCAGTCTGCTGCACTCCGCCATGATGCACTGCCTCACGCAGGCCCAAAGCAATAGACCCAACCCTTAAGGGTCGAAACCCCCAAATACCGTGAGACACAACAAACCTTTTCTTTTCCTAAGTTGACGATATCAGGTGTTTTGTTACAGAGATGGAAAACTGACTAACACATGGAACTTGATAAGTTTCTGTACATTTTTTCAGAGGCCTGACGACCTGGATTCAAACCTCAGCTCCGCTGTGGTGCCTGGTCATCCCGTGTCTCTCTGCCTTAATTTTTTCATCTATTAAATGGGGGTATTGGAGGTGCTGAGGTGAAATGGGTTAACATTTCTGTACTTCATCACTCTGAACACTGTTTGGTGTTTGCCTGAAGAGAGGCAGGATGGCACAATGGAAAGTGCGAGTCAGGTTCCAGATCTGAGTTCAAATCCAATTTCTTCTCTTTCCTCCCTGTGCAATCTTGGAAAAGTTCCTGAATCTCTCTGAACTTGGTCAGTTTAGAGCAGGAACGATGATGGTGGTGGTGGTGATGGGAAGATATCACAGTGTTCAGCAAGTGTTTGTTTTAGGCAAAGTGTCCCAGACCTCCCCGTGAAGGTCACAGGGCAATGAGGTTGGTGACATATGTGTGACACCCAGACTTCCTTCCGTCCAAGCACTGCCCTGGGGAGGGACACTGGGGATGGGGACATGGCTGGGGTCCTGCTGGCTCTGTGCCTTAGCCCTGGCCTCAGTCTCCCCACCTCTACAGTGAAGGCCAGGGATTCCCGACCCCCGGGGGAATGGGAAAGGGCTGGGCAGGACGCTGACCCAGGCCACGGGGACTTGTGGGAGCGGGAGAAGCCCCAGGGATGCCACCCAAGCAGCAGGCTTGGGGAGAAGCTCCCGGGGCTTGTCCTCACCCCTGGGGGTCAGGCCTGTCCCCGGCAGGAGACCTGCCACTTCCCGTCCTGCTGGGGGAGCACTGACCCAGGAGAAGAGCTCCATCAGAGCCGGCTTCTCCGGGGTTACAAAGTCCTTCTGTTAAAATCTTCTCCCAAAGCAGTTTTTTAATCATTCAGGGGCCTCTATTTGAGCCATCAATTTGATTTTGTGTGTGTGTGTGTGTTGTCATTTAAAAAAAAACCATTTAGTGTTTGCTTTGTGTTCCTAGGACAAGAATCTGCCTTTACAATGGCGGTTAAGACAGAGGGCACTTTCCCTGCCCTGCTCAGGGGGACTGCCTGCCGTTCAGAAGCAACCCCCAAAGTTTGGTTTCTTTCTTTCTTTCTTTTTGGTACCTGGGATTGAACCCAGGGGCACTCGACCACTGAGCCCCATCCCCAGCCCTCTTTATATTTAGAGACAGGGTCTCACTGAGTTGCTTAGGGCTTCGCTTCTGCTGAGGTCGGCTCTGAACTCACGATCCTCCTGCCTCAGCCTCCCGGGCCCCTGGGCTGACAGGTGTGCACCTCTGCACCCGGCTCAAATTTTAGTTTCTTAACATCTAGAAGATTATTTTTGCTCATGCAAAAGAGCGAGCAGGGTGTTTGGGACTTGGCTTCCTCTTGATGATTCGGGAGCTCAGAGCCTCCCTCCGTGGCTCCTTCATCTTCTGGGGCCACAGGGGCTGTTTCCGCCAGCGGGTGGGGATGGAGGGTGGAGATCGCGGGGTGCCTGTGTTTTCTGGCCGGGGCGGAGGAGCCAAGCCTCATTTCTGCTCACCTTCCCTTGGCCACAATCCCAAATCCACGGCCACGGCCAACTTCAGGGGAGGCTGGAGATGCAGCCTGGCACATGTCGGGAAGAACCGGGAGGGGTCCTGGTGACCTCACTGCAATGTCCCCTCCCCTCGCTCCAGTGTCCCCAGGGGACCGCTACTCACATGTGGCGGGAGCGTTTCTTTTTCTATGTCACGTGCATATTGTGTAATCACGGGTTTAGCTGGCCTTTGTCCCCGGCCCCTGGGAGGTGACCTCAGATGCTTGGACTTTCCCCAGGGAACCCAGTGTGGGCCACTTGCGGTGGGACCCTCCGACCACACGTGACACTTTCTGCCGTGAGGTGGTGCATGGTGGTCCCCTGGCAAGTTGATGCTAATGGACGGTTCAGGATGGGGAGCACCAAGGGGTCGAAGGACTGGGGCCTGAGCGACCTCATTCCAGCCCAGGCCCTGGGGAGCCGAGGGGCCTGGAGACCAAGTTCAACCACAGCCCCGTGATTCAGTCAGTCACGCCTGTGTCCACCAAAGCCACAGTGAACACTGGGCCGGAAGCTCTGGACGTTTCCTGGCTGCTGTTCCGAGGGCAAACTTTCCTGATGGTGCTGGAAACTTCTCCTTCGAAACCCTCAGACTCTACCCTGCCCGTCTCTCTCTCCTCATTTCTGACCTTTTGTTAAAATAAAACTTCAGTCATAACCACAGTGGCCCTCGGCCACCGAGTCTTTCTAGTAAATTATCAAGTGGATGGAGCCGGTCGTGGTCTGGCTGCGTGGTGTCCCCCAAACCCCCGTGTTAAGGCAGGAATGTCTGGGGTGACACGGCTGGAGAGGGGCCTTGACCCCCAGTCCGGGGCCACACAGGCCAAGTCTCCCTCGCTGCGGAGCTTGGGCTGGGGGAGTGGCCCAGGAGGCACACAGAGACGGAAGGTGTCCCCACCTGTCCGTCACACACACAGCCTGCCTGGGACCGGGACGCCCTCCCTGCTGTGGCTGCTCACATCCAGCAACGGTCAGATCACTGGGAGGCCACTCAGAAGGCAGATGCCCAGGTGCCACCCTGCAGAGAGGGACCTCGCCTGGGGCTGGGAGGGGGCACATGGACTGCTATGGCCACACCATCCACAGGTGATTCTGATTCCCGTGGGCCTTGGTCCCCTTAAGCTTCACCTGCTTCAGCTCTTGAGGCCCAGAGAGGGTAGGTGACTTTTCAATGTCACACAGCTAATGGGGGATGAGAACTCAGGGGAGGACCTAGCTCAAGACAGGTCATGGGGCCAGGGCAGGGGACAATTTAAAGAGCCCCAGGAAGAACCTCGGAGAGAAAGATGCCACCATGGCTGAAATCCCACCAGACAGCCATTCCTTTGAGCTTGAAGGTCTTTGATTTCCCTGACCCCCCTCTGAAGATGCTGACCTTTCTGGAATACAGGTTTCCTAAAGAACTGCACTGAGCACGTTGGTGACCCTGCCTTTCTAGAACCTTCCATGGGGATGAAGGCCGGGAGTGAGCACAGTAGGCAGGCCAGGCGTCAGGGCCCCTGGACGGGCCAGGCTCCCTGAATGTGTGTGGGGTGCTATCGAGATTCCGTCTCACCCACTTTGCCATCTTAGGGGACAGCCCACCCAGGCCTGGAGAGTGGCCTCGAGCCCTCCTGTCACCTCACTTCTGTGAGACTCAGTGTCCTCATTTGTAAAGCAAATGGGTTGGTGCAGAACTCAGAGACCCGCTACACCCCAGAGCTATGTCTGAGCCCCATGACCCGCCTGGACTTGGGAGGACACAGGGGACCCACAGTCACTTAGCGTCACCCATGCTCCCTCTTGGGGCCAGAATGCTGGCATGGTCTGCCCCAGCCCCCAGAAGCCCGCCCGGGCTGGGGGACACAGAGACAGCAGCCTGTGCTCTCAGCAGGGCGTGCATTCCTCCCCATTGTTGGTGTCTGGGACACTCATCCTGCCCTTTCTTCTCCACACAGCCACAGCCCAGCCCTGGCAGCCTCCACCGCAGGAATGGCAGGGGCCGCCCTCCCCGGCCAACCACAGGGGCCGCCCCCACGGCCCTCTCCTGCCCGCAGGCCTGGCGGGGTGGGGGACCCTGGGAAGACCCCCCAGAGCCCGCTGTGGAGCCCGCAGACGGTGCCCGGGGCCTTGGCTGGGGCCTGCCTTCCGGCTCAGCGCCAGATCCCGACATGACGTCTGGTGGCCTGGTGCTGGCTGGGGCTGCACTTTCCAGGTGACACACTTGAGCGTCTGTGTTTCCACCAGCGTGAGGCTGGCCGGAGGAAGGGACGGAGGCGCCAGGCCCAGCTCTGCCTGCAGGGAGCTGCTGACCGGTGTTCGGTCCCACAAAGGCAGACGGAGGTCCTGGCTGGAAACTAGAACGTTCCTTGGTCACCGAGGGCACCAGCAGGCAGCTCCCTTTGACCCAAGAGATGTGACTGTGCTGTGGAGAAGTTGAAATACAGGTGAGAAAAGCTAGAAGAGTGAGCTCCTCTAAGGTACCACGTGGAGGAAAATCACTCTTGACATTGGTTGCTTCCCGGCAGAAACACAGAGACAAAATAAGGCGCCACAATGGCCAGCCCAGCTGAGGTCTGCACCCCGTCTGCTCCCGGCATACGGAGAGGTAAGTACAGAAAACGAGAGGCAGCGCTTAGAGACTTCTCCCCTCACCCAGGGGGATCCAGCCAGGGGAGCTAACCACTGGGCCACACGCCCAGCCCTTTTTATATTTCATTTAGCGACAGGGCCTCACTGAGTTGCTGAGGTTGGCTTTGAACTCAGGATCCTCCCGCGTCACTGGGATCCCAGGTGGGCACCACCAAGCCCAGCAGCATTAGAGGGTTCTGCAGCAATTTGATCTGGCCTCCACATTTTTATTATGTTTCGCAAAAGTATCAACTTACAATTGAATTAAAAGTTGCAAAGCGGTCATTCGGCCTGACTCCTCTGGGGAGCCCTAACAGAGATCTTATGGGAATAAAAATGGAATCGACTCTACTTCCAAAGCTCTAGGTCCTATTGTGTGGCCTGCTTCCTGCCCAGTCTGCGTCCCCAGTCTCCCTCGCTATACCATGTTGTAGTTAATGGACCCTCACTTCCATGGCAGGGGTGCCCCCCCCATTTTTTTTTTTCAGACCAAGATGGTTTTCAGTTTTCAGGATAATGATCAAGACTTGAGGAATGTCTCTGTCCATTCTTTCTGGGTATCTGTGTCACAATTTCCTTCAGATAAAGTTTAGAAATAGCACTGCCGGGCGGGCAAAGGATGCACACCGTTTTAGGATTTTAGACACCTGTTGCTAATATGATGTAAAAAATCGGGCACTGCTGGTGGCGCACACCTGTCATCCCAGCAGCTCAGGAGGCTGAGGCAGGAGGACTGAGAGTTCAAAGCCAGCCTCAGCAAAAGCGAGGTGCTAAGCAACTCAGTGAGACCCTGTCTCTCAATAAGACACAAAAAGGGCTGGGGATTGGGCTCAGGGGGTAAGCACCTCTGGGTTTAATCCCTGACAAATAAAATAGAATAAAATAAAAAATCAGCCCAATTCACACCTTCCACAGCAGGTTGAGTGTCTGGGACCCACTGTAGAAAAGTCACCTGCTCCGTGATTGCAGTCCTCCTGCCTGGGGCCTAACCCTGTCCCTCAGCCATTTTCCATGTAGTTCCAATACCAACAGGGCTGGAAGGGGCCAGCGGTCCCTGTCTAGGGGTTTACAGTCTGGGCCCCTCGGAACATTGGTTCTTCAGGGTGTTAATCGTACTTAATAGCAAAAAGATTTATGGTGGAGCCATTTTGGGAATCAGGGAGTCAAACATCTTCAAGCAGGTGTTGTCCACAGGACTTCTCAGAGCATTTAAAAGGCTCGAGTACCTTCTTCATCTCCTAGAAGGGGCTGGAGCCAGCAAAATGTCCCTAACTCATTTGACCATGGCTCCCTTGAATGACAAACTGCTCAAAGAACCCATGGTTGTGGGGCTCCCTCCCCTAGCCCAGGGGTATTCTAACTCTTAAAAGCTACAGAAAACATTCTTTGGGTTATTTTCTACAAGAAATCTCAATATATGGGAAACAAATAAAGGCAGGTGTAGGAAGACACAGTGTCCTGATGGTTCTCTGTCCTCGGGAGGGATCTCAGAACTCCAGGGACCGGGTGAAGAACTCGCTTCTCCCCGATCTCTCTTCTCCCCCCCAGGAGTAATTTGGAAGGTCAATGCCAGAGGAAAATGATTCTATGCACAACTAGAAAGGCTGGCCAGACCCCATGCCAGGTGGGGGCTGCAGATAGAAATGAGACAGTCCCTTGTCCCCAGGGAAGTCAAGTCCAGTGAGTCAGATGCTCATGGTCTCGTGCAAAGAGAGTTACAGACACAAAACACGCACGTCACAAGATCGAGTAGCAGGACAGACACTTGCTTTCGTCTGCCACACTCCCCTTCCTTGGCTGCTCCCCCATCACCACCACATCACTGGCCAGGTGCCAATCACAGCCCATGTTTCCCGCCCATGAGGTCATTTCATGACGCCTGCTGACCAAGAACAGTGCCCCCTTCTCCTGGCTCAGCGACGGCTCTGGGAGGGCACACACCATGCCACACCAGGCAGGTTCATCCCTCCCACCAGGGCAGATGCCCATGAAGCTGGGTTTGCACCAGGCTGCAGCCAAACTTGACTGACTTCCTTCTCCCCTTCCTCGCCCTCCCACCGCAGTGCACTCCATCCACAGTAGGGAAGGGTGAGGGCGGTCCCCAGAGAGACCATGGACGGGTCAGGTGACCTGGTCCATGCCCGGGTTGCCCAATGACATGGGTCGATCATTCCCCTTTAGGTGTTGACGCTATGAGCTGAATTTCTGTGGCTTGTTATCAAAAATGTCCCTGACCAATGCCAGGAGGTCGAGGAAGAGGTCTTGTCCAGCCGGAACGGTCACGGAAGGCACCTCCGGGGATGTTGAACCCGAACTTCACTTGGAGGGATGGAAATCCTGCAGAGGAGAGGTGATGGAGAATTGTGGGCAGGGAGTAGCGGGAGGAGGGACAGAAGGTGCAGAGTACCGCCGCCTGACCAGACCCAGGGGCACGGCGGGGAGGACAGGTGCGGCCATCCCGGGGCAGCCTTGGACACCAGGGTGAGGGGCTTGCCGTCATTTGGTTGGCAACGTGGAACCCCTGAAGGTGTTCGTGGAGGGGGAGACAGACAGGGCTGGCACTGGACCCCCACCCAGCGTCCTCTTCTTGGAGTGTAGATGTCCCCGTCCCTGGAGCCATGTCGATGGAGGACAGGGTGGGTCCCTGGAGCCTGCACCCTGGAAGGCAGCCTCCTCAGGCAGTCATCATGGCACCTTCACGGAGAAGGGTAGCGAGTCTTGGGCCGGACACCAGGAGGCCCAGGGTGAGCGACTTCAACTTGAGCAGCACCTGGAGCCCACAATTACCGACCAAAAATCACGCCACAAAAAAGTGGCACTGGAAATTCAGCTGGGCCCACGCTCTACCATAAAGATGCCGAGCAGCTTAGGGCCATGCATGGGCAGATGAACCTCAGTTTCCTTATCTGTAAAATGGACTTGGAGGGGACGTGTGAGCGTCTCAGAAGGACGTGGTGTTTGGAAGCAGTCACCATGGATTTACGTCCAGCCCTTACACTAACAGGGTTGTCTCGGCCAAGCCACCAACCCTCTCTGAATGTCACTCTTGTCACCTAATGAGACGGTGGACTCCGCGGGCTTTAGGACGTTTCCCTGCAGGCTGGTCCACGGCTCCAGAGCGTGAGCTTGTGGGTGGGCTCAGAAGCCACCCAGTTTCTCACCAAAACATCTTGAAGAAGAATACAAGGGAATCACGGAACCTTGGGAGGGACCCGAACTTAGCAGGTGGGGAGAAGGTTGATGGGGACGTAAGAATGTCCTAGAATAGGAAGCAGACCATCTTGAACTCACAGGTCCATCCCAGAAGTGCTCAGATGCACGTCTGGTTTGACATCTTGGCCGCCATCTTCCTTTTACTTCTCCCACTAAGAGAAGGACCTCGTCTGTCTGGTTGACCGTCATGTCCCCGATTCCTCAAACTGCACCTTGCAGATGGTGGAATGACCACGCAAAATCCCTTCTTGCCCATTTCCACAGGGAGGACTCGGGATCAGCCAACACTTATACGCAGGAACTTGGAATCCATTATTTCAAAAAAATAACATTGCCCATGGTTGTTAGGGCCAGGCTGGCCCACAGAGGACCCGCCCATAGATGAGCTCTACCACTGCTGGGAGGGATCTGTAGGTGGGAAGAAGGAAGGAGCGGGACAAGGATGTCCCCTTCGCTGTCCTTAGCGAACCATGCCAAGATCAAATTTCAGGGACTTCAGCAGGTGGTTTGATTAGAGGCTCACGTTTCCTTTCCCTTATTTCCAAGTGTGCAGCGAATGCTCACGTTGTGTGTGCCTTGTTCTCGGGGGAGGCCTCTCTAAGAGGGTCTGGGACTCTCTTCTGCCCTGAGAGCCCATCACTGGGACTGGTCCCACTCCCAGCCACCATCTACCGTCCTTCTTCCTGCTGCCAGACCCCACGTGATCTGGTCTCTCTTGCAGTCACCCGAGCCTGTCACTACCAAGGCCCGTTCTCCAGACCCCGGGCTCTCATGCTGCCTGGTATTGTCTTCCTTGTGGCACGCCACAGAGGACCACCAGGACCTCTCCTCAGATATGCTCATTTTAATTAGGTACCTAGGAAGAAAAGGAGGTGACGGGGCTTGTTCACACTAAGGTGTGAGTG
The DNA here is from genome assembly GCF_021218885.2 of Marmota monax. Classification (NCBI taxonomy): domain Eukaryota; kingdom Metazoa; phylum Chordata; class Mammalia; order Rodentia; family Sciuridae; genus Marmota; species Marmota monax. Next base: position 10,160,866 of record NW_026692072.1, on the reverse strand, counting down.
GTTGCCAGAGTCCCAAGGTTCCGAGAAGTCTTTGCCTTTTGTAAAGGAGGATGTATTCACCCCAAGGGGGTCTCCAACTGGTCGGGTTTCTGGAACTACAGTAATGGATAATAAATTCCAGACCAACTGGAATCTGACCAAGCTCCTCTTCCCTGAATGGGGCTAGGTTTTCTTCCTGTCTTACTCCATTGTTTTGCTTTAAAACAATAGAAATCCTACATGACATGATAGAGTCAGAGGAACTCATCACCTCTGGGAACTTTTCTTGCCAAGAGCGTTGGCACAGCATCTGATCAACTCCTCACAGTTAGCTTCTAGTTGACGGGAAATGCAGGGTTTCAGGGAACTGATGTCAAGAGGAAGCAAATCCCCAGGCAGGAGGGAGGTGGCCTCCTGTGGGGTGGCTGGCTGTCCTCATCCACAAGTGTCCGTCTGGCCTGCTTGGACTATAACAAAATACCAGAGGCTGGGTAGCTTACAAAGTTATCGCTCACAGTTCCGGAAGTTTGATAAGTAGGCACCGGCTGATTTGACGTCTGGTGAGGACGCACATCCTGGTTCATGACGGCTGTCCCCTCACTGTGTCCTCGCACAGTGGAGGAGGTGAGGGGTCTCTTGGCCCTCATGTAGAAGGGCACTAATCCCATTCACGAGGGCTCCTGCCTCGTGACCTGACCACCTCTCTAAGGCCTGCCTCCTCCTGATGCCGACACCTGGGGGTGGGGACACAGGCGTTCAGACCACAGCACGATGTCATTAAAGGAAAAAAAAAAAGGGAGAACAGTTTAAGGTGAGAAGACTTAAGAGACAAAACAGCCCTAAGGAACATGTCACCTTGTTGGGACCCGGATTTAGGTAAAACAGCATAAAAGAACATTTTTGAGACAACTGGAAAAATTTGACTTGAACTGAGTATTTTATATGGGAAAACTACAGACTCCAAAGCATCTGGGGCAGTGGAATTGTGGGTGGGACACAGGAGCCTGTAGTTTTCCGAGCGTCTCAGGCGATAATGCACAGAGCCCGCGACTGTCCTCTTCAAAGACAGTGACCTAGACCATGGAGTCATCAGGACTCTAAAAATGTTTTTGAGGGACAGGCTCTATTATTACAAGGAAGGCTAGCCCAGAGCCTCAAAACCCAAAGCAGATAAAAGTGGAACAGCTCTGGGGAAGTGAGGGGTGCGGCCGAGGCCTTCCCACAGCCTGCTCCTCGCCCCCGGGGGCTCCGTGGAGACCTGCTCTGGGAACCCTGGCAGAGACCAGCAGGCCAGGAACACCCACGTCCCTTACAACTCCCGCTACTGGGGAAATAAGGGCCACAGGATTTCCCAAGTGAACCGTAGCCACGTAATTCCACAAGTTTCTCTGCTCTCCACAAGGTTACTTTAGTCTGTGTTCCTAAAATGAAAGCCGTATGCAGTTGTGTCGGATAATGAATCATGGTTCTCCGGGATGCTCCTATTTCTTCCGTGGGTCAAATTGGAACAGGACGTTCAAGCAGAGAGCATCGGCCGGGTGATAGGAAGCAATACTTAGTTTCAACATATAAACTATTCATTTGGCCATCGGATTTTTATATCAACGGGGACAAAGCATTAAGGAAAGGTGACAGCCTTGTAAGAACTCAGGCAAGGGACTTCTCAGTGTTGCAGATCTACTGAAAAAAGTTACAGTTATCAAGAAACTCATGGGCCTAAAACCAACCTCAAGAGTTCCTTTTGCTGGACACGGTGGCACACGCCTATAATCCCAGCAGCTCAGGAGGCTGAGGCAGGAGGATCGAGAGTTCAAGGCCAGCCTCAGCAATGGTGAGACTCTGTCTCTAAATAAAACACAAAACAGGGCTGGGGTGTGGCTTAGGGGTCAAGTGCCCCTGAGTTCAATCTCTGATACAAAAACAAGAAGAGTTCTTTGAATCTGCACTCGGCATCAAAGTAGAACAGAGTCATTCTTTATTGGGGAGGGGGGTTAATCCTTATTTTGATTTTTAAAATGGTACCTGTCTATAGGGTCTGGTGCAATCACTTGGGACCTGTACAGGGTATAGCCAGATAATCAAGGTGACGAGGATTTCCGTCCCCTTACGGTAGCCCCCCTGCCAGACTCCAGAGCTCTAGAACTCGATTTGGGGGTCCCATTATCCCACGTCCCTCCCTCCTCCCTTCCCTCCCCGTGGCCACTCCTTCACAGCGTCCACTCTGATGGGGACACAGAGTCTTTACTTTTTGTGCTCAAACCCCCAGTTCTTGTTTTGATTGAGGCAGGGTCGGGTGACGTCACCCAGGCTGGCCTTGAACCTGCGATGCTCCCACGCAGCTGGGATGGTGGGTGTGCCCTGGGGCACCCAGCCCCGAGTCCCAGTCCCCAGTCCCCCCCTTCCGGCCACCTGTCACTCTTTCCTATCAGCAGCCCACATTAGCTCCCTCCCAGAACCCCGTCCACTGCTGTCGGCCCTTGTCCAGCCGGCTTCCTGTCTGGCCGGAGCGGAGTGGACCCAGAGGCCGTGCTGCTGCAGTGGGCTTCACAAACACGGCAGGTCACGCCCGCCTGTCTCCCCGTCCTGGGCCCCTTCCACCCACAATCCAGTCCAGAACCCTTCCCTAACAAGGGCTCCGCCTGGTCTGCACACCTGGCCGCCCGCCCGCCTGCCCATCTGTGCCCCTGCAGCCGGTGCCCTCCCTCCCTGGGTCCTCCTGGGCCTCTGCACCTGGAGGCCAGCCAGGCTTGCGGCCCTCCCACCCAGCTCTCTGCCCTGGCTGCCTGTCCCCACCAAGGGACCTGCTCAGATGTCCCCTCCTCCTAGAGGCCTCCCTGACGGCCCCACGGAGGCAGCTGCCATCCCAGGCTTGTTGTCTGCGTGTCACTTACTGCTGTCCCCAAGAACCTGCTGTCGGTCTGAACGTCCTTGCTCACTGTCGCTCTTCTGCCTGTGGACTCGAAGGCGGGAACGAGGTGCAAGATCGAGGCCTGGCGCCCATTCCCGGAACCGCGCCTGACCTTGGCCCTCGGCTGTTATTTACCAAGCAAACAACAGAAAGCGCAGGGTCCAGAGCCGGGGGTCCAGAGCGGGGGGGGAAAGCTGAAGTCTCTGTGTTTCCCGTGGTTTGTGGTGGGATCTGGGCTCAGCCAACATTTCTTTGAGGCCCGGGTCTCACATACACAATAAAGCCCTGGACCCTGTCTGGCGGGTGCTGTCTCATCAAGGACATCCGCTTGCGCGTGTCCTGACAGGAAGGAGCACAGGTGTGGACCCCTGTGGGGAGGCCCCTCAGAGCAGGGGGAAGGCTGGTACCTGGGCAGCAGCCCTGCCCCCAGAACTCCCAGGACACCTTGGCCCCCACGTGTGGCCTCCACGGGAGGAAGACGAGGTTCCAGACGGCGCCTCCTTGTCTTGCGGTCGGGTTATTCCTGGGCCTTGGATGGCTCCCGGCTGCTGACAGCCGCGCCCCTCCCCTCCCGGCGGTGCCTGGCCCCCGTGCCAGCCCTGGGAGCCTCTCGGTGGGTGGCGGGGGCTTCAGCAGCCTCCCACCCACCTGCACCCTGCAGGCAAGCTGGGGGGACGCGGAGCATGTGGCACTGGGGGCTCCTCTGGCATCGACCAGCCCTTCCTCCTCCTGCCACACAAAGCCCCCCCCCCCCGGGGCGGATGAGGGACGGCTGCTAACTGTGGAGCAGACGGGCACCAGGCCTTCCCAGGCAGGAGGAGGGGAGCCGCGGGGCCTGGGCCCTGATCTCTGGATTCTCTTCAGGCTCGGAGCAGTCCAGGAGGTGGGTGGGGGCGGGGATCCCCACCTTCTCTAAGGGCCACCAGCATCCCTGTGCCTGGGCTGGGGCCCATCCCTGTCCTCTGCCCTCCCCACGCTCGCACCTGGCTCCTTCCGCGCCCCGTCCTCTCCGCTTCCAGATTGGTGGCCTCTCCTCTACTGCTCCATCTACTCTTCCTCAGCACCCGGTTCGCCACGTGCAGAATCTTCCAGAAACTGATGATCGTTCCCCTTTCCTGGTGCATCCTTCACTCAGTGCAAGCATTTTGTTATCATCATAGTTGCTGCACCGTTACCATGGTTACTATCTACCGCCTGTATCCTTCTCCCCAGGGTTGCCGTGTACCTCGGGCACCGTGGTGACCTGCGTCTGGCACTGTGCTAAGCACTTTGCGAGCTTTGTCTTGTTACTTATGGTTCTTCTCTTCATCTTTATCAGAAGAGGAAATCAAGCTCAGAGAGGCTGGATAACTTGCCCAGGGTCACACAGCTAGCGAGTGGCTGAGCTGGATGCTAACCTGATGCTAAAAGTCTGCTCAGCTCCCAGGCCTCACGTGTTCCTCAGGGCAGTGAGTTCAGGAGGTGGATTCTGAAGCCCCACGGCTGGAGCTGTTCAAATCCTGCCCGCGCCCTGCCACCTGCTAACTTTGTGATTTTTGTCCAGACACTTGACCTCTCTGAGCCTCAGTCTGCTCCTCAATGACAGGGACATAACTTCCTGGGTTGCCCTGAGGATTGAAGGTTGTCATCAAGGGAGGGGTGTGACGTGTTTGGAACAGCCACTGTGACAGGTGCAGAAGGCACAGAGAGACACCGTCCCTGCCCGGGGGACTTCTGTCTAGAGGGAAAGATCATCAGCTCGGAGAAGCCAAGCCCCAGCAGGGACACGAGCTGGACCCACAGGGACCCGAGGCAGGGACTCCGGCCTAGCCTGCCCGTGGCTTCCAGGAGCGCGCCTCGGCAGGGGAGCCGTTTGTTTCACTTTGTTTTTTATAATCTTTTGGGGGAAGTAATCTGAAGTGAACAGACGAGTCGCAAAGTCGTGCAGGGGTCCCCAGAAGCCCCTCCCGGCTTTCCTCTAACACAGCCTCCACGTAACCTCGCTCCACATGTAAAACTCAGAGGTCGCCACAGGGGCAGGGCTCCTGTGAACTAGGTCCTCCCTGGGCTCCAGCAGCGCCCCCTCCAGCACCCTCCCGCTGCGGGCTGTCTGTGGCCATCTTGATTCTGAAGGAGGAACAGGAGGTCACCGGGTCGCAGCTCCAGGCACGAGAGCCTCGGGGCACCAGGGGCAGGTGGAGGCTCCCGGCTGAGCCTGAGGAGCTGCTTCCCAGAGACAGGACAGGGCAGAGGGCCAGGAAGGAGGCTTGTCATTTGGGCCGATCCCAGGAAGAGTCCCCGGAACCACGACCTACAGGACAGAGGTGGGCAGAGGCGGGTGAGGGACAGACGGGCTGCTGTGTCCTGCAGGCCCGTCTCCTGCCGTGGGCTGCGGGAGGCAGTGGCCCGGGGGAGGCAGCAGCCCGCAGGCCAGTGGCCGCGAGCAGGAAGCATAGCCCGGCGCTGCCTGGAAGGTTGGCGGGCCCCCGTGCTAGAGGAACAGTGGGGTTGACGGATGCTGGAACCTTCTGAAGCTGGTTTCTTGGCTGCCCTGGGAGGGGACCAGTGGGCAGCAGTGAGCCTGGTCTCCTGTTTGAAGAGGGCTTCTCGCCAGGTTCTTTTTTTTTTTTCTCAGAAAGTTGGGTTTTCTTCTCCAAAAATCATAGGAAAACTGAACATTTATACCTGCTACAAAAACGCTGAAGTAGTAACAGCTGTGTGCCCAGGAAGGGCCTCAGCACAGGGCTTCTGTGACAGGAGAGGGGAGGAGGCCCCCTTGTGCCACACGGAGCAGATCCCAGTCCTTCGACAGTGGTGCAGGAAGGGAGAAGGACCGCCTCTGGACACGTCACCACCGTGGCTGGAACAGTCCTGAGGCAGATGGCACATGGGAACCCAGAACGGGGCCCGGGGCACTCAGGGCCCCTGCTGGCAGCGCTGCCCGAGGTTAGAACGCAGCAGTTCCGAGTGTTCAGATGATTTTAAAAGCCGGGATAGGGCTCCTCCGTTGTATCTGAGACCCACTCTCAAAGACATTGTCAAAACCAAAAAATAACTCCCTAGAGAGAAGATCCACATTCCAAGGGACAAGCCATCTTATCTGGGTGAAGGGACAATTTAACTCGTGAAACTCTAGGACCCGAGGACAACAACAAAAATAATTCCTCTGAATATATCCAACTAGAATGGTAAGGCATTTTCCTCCATAAAACACTAGGGTTTTCCCAGTATTCCAAAGGAGTCTAATAAATAATTTTGCAGAGCAGAGCCCAGATCAAAATGGAAGTGAACACCCGGAGCCTGATGGACACAAGCCACAGGCCCCGGTGTGGGTGCCGAGCTGAGTCTCCAGGGAGGCCGGCACCACCCCCAGCTCAGCCCACGGTTCTTTCCTGCCTGGGCCCAGCCCGAGGTTCCAGTCCGCTTCATAGAGGAGCTCTGCCAGGTGCCACCCGATGGTGGGCAGCGCCCGCGGACAGTACAGGAAGTGGTCACAGTCAAGTGTCCCCATGCCATCTTGTCTCCTTGCCCTGGACTGGATGGGACATTGAAGTCTGGCCCTGGGTGGCGCGCGTCCTCCAGCAGCGTCTCAGAGCCCAGGCTGCAGCGGCCGTCATGCAGGGAAGAGCTGGGGCGGGCTCTCTCCGTAGCAGTACTTGGCCTCGGGGTCCGGTAGGTGTTCTCGTGCTGCACACTCTGGGAAGAGGTCCTGCACTCAGCCCAGCACAGTTCAAAGTGATCTTCCACCGCCATGAAGAGGTTCCGGAATGCCACCGCTGCCCGGTTGAGGAAGCGCTGCAGGAGGAGTTGCTTGTTGGGCTGCAGGCAGCAGGACACACGGTGCTCGTAGGCGCTGCCGCAGCCGTTGGCCAGGCAGCCATCGCAGCAGTACTGCATTGTGCTGGGGACGCTGACGTTGCAGCAGCCGTTGGTCAGCAGACCCCAGGTCGTCCGTGATGAGGTGCTTCCCTTGAATGGAGTTCCGGCACTGATTGCTTGGCCGGCTGCTATTGCCCAAGTTGAACTGTACCTTCCATGGAATGGGTTGGTCGTGGTCCTGAACCTGGAGGAGATTCCGATCTCTCACTCCCTCTCCTCGTGCTTGAGGGTGCTGCTGAGGAAGTAGATCAGCGAGAGCCCGAAGACCAGGGCCAGCACCCACCTCTTCCGCAGGAGCCGGCGCCACACCCTGGCCGCCAGGTTCACCATCCCAGCGGGGACGCGGCCCGGGGACCGGCGGCATGGCCCAGCCAGCTCACGCCAGGTTCTTCTCTTGGCCTCCCCTGCTGTGGGAGTGGGGCCGCGGGTGCTGTGGTTTGAGGGAGGGGAACGGTGTGACTCGGTCAGCTGCAGGCTCAGCTCCACCTGTATGACCCTCTGGGGCTTCCTGGGTCCCCTCCTTGGGCTCAGGGCTAGCAGGCTGAATCCCCCTCTTCCCTGGCTGCCAGGCGCTCCAGGGGACCAGGGATCCCGTTGTCCTTGGTGCTTTTATTGGACGGAGGTATGTGGAGCAACAACCCTGAGGTGCACTCGGCTCGGCCCTGGGGTATGGTGACAGCTTTTCTCGAGTTCCCGCCTCTCCACAGCCTGCCGTCCTCGAGAATCACAAAGGGTGTGAACTTTTATGGGCCTGTATGATTTCCCATCTCCCATCTGACTAATCACAGCAGTGCAGCAGCTGAAAAAAATTTTATTAATCTTGCAGTTCTGAAGGTCAGGAGTCCAGCATCAGAGGCCGGTCCTTTGGGAGGCTCTAGGGGCAGATCCGCACCCCTGGCTGTGCGATCCCAGAAGCCGCCTGCGTTCCTCAGCTCCTGGCCCCTCCTCTGTCCTCGAGCCAGCTCTGAAGCTCTTCCCCCTTCTGGCCTCCTCATAAAGACCCCTGTGTAGGAGCCCGCCTGGGCCATCTCAAGATCCGTACCTCGCCTTCCGTCTGCAGACCCCCCCTTTCCACGGTGTTCACACTTGGGGGATTTGTGCATGGACCTCTCCTTGCCTCGGTTTCCTCGTCTGTAAAATAGGTCTAAGGAGCCAAGTTCCCTCAAGGGGTTGCTGTAAGGCTCCGACAGCCATTGTGAACCTTCTAGAAGAAGCTCGTAGCTAAAAAGGAGAACTCTGACGCCGTCTTTGGCTGCTTTCAGCAGAAAAGGCACAGCGCACAGAGTGGCCAGGAAAGGTAGAAGCCCACGATGAGAAAATGCAGAGCGAGAGGGGACCGGCAGCTGCAGCCACCCCCAGCCGTGCCATGGAGTCCCCAGCAGCTTCCCCTGAGCCACCTCCTGCCCCAGGCACCCTCAGAGACCCCTGTTACCTGGGTCACTGGCCCCTGCTCCAGGATTGAGTCCAGGCCTGGGCAGGAGCACTGGATTGGCTGGCCCTGGTCACATGGCCTCTTCTGGTGGCCAGGGCCCCTGACAAAGCTTTCTCAGCTGCCTGGGGGAAGGTGGCTCTTCTCCCCTTCTGCACGCAGCTCACGGTACAGGGTCTTCCCCAAGGTAACAAGGTGCCCGCCCTCGCGTCCCGCCTGCTGGCCAGCTCTGACCGTGTCGTGAGTCCGGCTCTCTGATTCCCCAGGATTGCGGAGGGAGGCAGAGCTACTGGTCCCGGGGGGACTCGCCAGGCTGCGGTCCTCTGTCACAAGCACTCAGATGCTGGCCCAACACCGAGACGTCAAGGGTTCCTGGTGGCCCCTGCTTGGACTGCAGAGTCGGCCCAGCTGACGACCCGCGACCCGCGTCAGCTCCTGTTGGAGGGAGGAAGAGAGAAGCGAGAGAGCGGCGTGAGCAAGGGGGAGGCACCGAAGGATGGTTTTAATGTGCATCCGATTAGGCTTCCACGCCAGGCTCTGCCCGGCTTCCCTCCCCGCACGCTCTCCTGAAGACAGCTTGATGACTTGAAGGGAGCCGCGTGGATTGTATACCTGTCAACTCCCTCTCCACACCCGCCGGCCGCGGGGCTCTAATGAGGCCTGACACCTCAGGAATCCAGCAGGATGCAGAGCAGCCGCGGAGGGCAGGGGAGGCAGGGGGGCCTCTCCGGCCACTCAGGCCTGCCTGGAATGTGGCTGGAGGATGCGGAGCCCCCCCCCCCCCCCCCGGCCTGGCGCCAAGGGCTGCCTTGGTCACTAGCTGGTGGGATAATGAGAAAGTCCCATCACCCCTCGGAACCTCAGTTTCTTCTTCTATGAAATGGATTTTAATGGTCCCTTTGAAGTTTACGGGGCGGGGGGGACTCAAGATACTGAGCAGAAAGTACCCACCAAGGCAACACAAATATGGTCACAGTGGGTGGAGGAGTCTCAACAGCAAGGGGGCACAGGGGACACGGCGGGCCCTAGGGACCTAAGTGGGAGGGGTGCGAGCAGTGTGGGCTTGGCTCCGGGCTGGAGCGCTCTGTGCCTGCAATCCCCCGCTCCTAGACAAGCACAGGGAGCAGCCGGCCCAGGGTAGCCGTCTCCTCCTCTGGAAAGCAGGGGAGAGCGCGGTTGGGGCTCCCAGGACAAGCCAGCAGGGGACAGGCAGGGTCCAGGCAGCCTACTTCAGGCCTGAGTGAGAGAGCAGTCTCTGGGGGACAATGTGGTCACAGGAGCTGATGTGGCAGCTGGCTGCAAGGAAGTCACAAGATGTGATTCTCGGGAAAGTGGGTAAACAGAGCCACATACGGCTGAGGGGCAAAGAGGGGCTTCCTGGGGGTCAGCATTCGCCCTACGCCCTGGGGAGCCCAGGGCATGCGGCAGGCCGGGGAAGGGAGTCCGAGGGCCCAGAGCTCTCGGCCAGCAACACGGCTGCCCAGCGGGACCCAGCAAGAGCAAACCAGAAGCTGCCCGAGTGAGTGCTGTCACCATCGTGTCCTGGGGCGGAGCCCCTCCCCCGAGACTCTGAATTCTGAGGAACAGCAGCCAGTGATCTCTTGGCAGGTGGGGTGCAGATCTCAGGTGGGACTGCAGGACCCGCCAAGGACCACACTGACCCTGGGCAAGGGGACGGGCCAATCCCAGACCCCCACAGAGGGCAGCTCTGCAGATCCTGACTCTGGAGCAGGGGTTGAATCTCCACGTGTCCTTCCACAATGTGTGTGGGGGGTCTCCAGAGCCAGTGCATGGGGGGACCTGGGGGTTGGGAGGCACAGACTCGGTTTCTCGCCCAAAGCTCTTGAGCCCAGCCCTTAATCCCTCTGAGCCTCAGTTTTCCCATCTATGAGATGGTGCTTAGGAGCACAGTCTCTGACGTGTGAATGAAATGAGGTCACCGTACAGAGATCTGCAGGCCACATTCTGGGGGTCCCTCCCTCGCTCCTTGTTGGCTGTGGCCTGAGCAGCTCCTTGGGTTACAGGAATCCCTTGAGGCGTGGCTGGGCCAGGTGCCGGACGACACCAAACCAGCACCACTGAGCACCAGCCTGAGCTGGCCAAGCCGGGCTCCCCAGCCCCCACCGGGCCCTCAGGCAGACCTCTCCTGGGGACTGCCAGTTCACCAAAAGGCACAGAGGGGCACCTGGGGGAAGGTAAAGTGGCTACAGTGCGTCGCTCAGGGGCCTCATGGGCTGCGGGCTGGTGCTTCCCACCGGGGGCCTCTCCGTGTCCCCGGGCTGCCCTCTGCCCACTTGGCTCCAGCTCCTCCACGCCCCTCTGCCCCAGGCTCGCCCCGGCTGCATCTCACCTGGGACCCCCGATGGCCTTTGCTCCAGGCCGCGGGGTGCTCCCCTTTCCCCAGACGTGCCTCCCCCCGTGGCTGCAGCTGGACCTCGGTCCTGACCGTTCACTGCGCGTTGGGGTTTTCTGTTAAATCTTTGGTGCTCACTCACCCCTGGGCACAGCTCTCCATGCCACGCCGCTCCCACCAAGCCATCCCCGGCCGGCGAGGACACCGGACTCCCCGACACAGGTGCTGCTCCCCCTGACCGCCACACTCACCCGTTCTTCCCAGGATACCCTCGTCCTGGCTCGGAGGCAGCGATAGTTAACAGGTGTTCTGGCTGCCAGGGACAGAGGCCCACGTGCACGCCTGGCAGACAGGACGGGACGGGACCCTGGTTATCCAAGCAGAGTCGGACCATCAGCTAATGGAATAGAAACATGGAGAAGGGGCAGGACTAAACTGAGAGTTACGAGATGCTGCAGATCCATTTCTCCCTGCACCCTGTCACCTCAAAGCCTCTGCTTGGCCTCGCGCTCCCCTCCTGCAGGTGGGCTTCTCTGTATGATAATTCCCAAGCCAACAGCCTCCCAGTCTCTCTCCTGCCTGGGGACAAAGCCAGCTCCCAGCTCCTGGGGTCTTTTTAATTCTTTCCAGGGCTGGGGACTGTACCGGCAGGGCTCTCCCCCTGAGCTAGACTTCTAGCCCTTGTTCATTTCCATTTTCAGCCTGAGTCCTACTAAGGTGCCCAGGCTGGCCTTGAACTTGTGATCCTCCTGCCTCAGCCTCCCCAGGAGCTGGGATTACAGGCTTGAGCCACAGTGCCCGGTCCTGAGGGGGGAAGGGGTGTCACACGTGCTTCTCTGACCCAAGTGTTGAAGCCAAGAGGACAATTGTCTCTTTAGACAACTGGCCCAACCTGTGTCTGCCGGTGCCGCTTCTGAGACCCTGGGGCAGGGCAGTTGTTCACACACGGATGGAGCAAACCGTGCCCGGTGGGAAGAAGGGTGTCTGCGGAGGAGGGCTGGGTCCTTCTGCCGGGAGCAGCGGGCATCATGGTACTCTCAATGTAGGCCAGCAGGGTTTGGAGAGGAGGGGGTTGCCCCACACTCCGGGATGACCCCAGGAGCAGGAAGGAGAAGCCTGAGGAGGCCCACGGAGGAGTCAGCCGGCCTCCATAGCAGAGGCCCTGGAGGCCGTCTGCTGGGCGCTTCCTGCTCCCCCATCAGGGAGGTGCCAAGGGCAGGAGCCAGAGTGAGAAGATGAGGGAGGAATGCCAGGACCTCGGAGCCCCGGGCAGGCGGACAGAGCCACCCTGGAGCGGGAGCAGAGGCCCACGGGGTGGGGAGGCAGGAGCCCCCACTGCTCCCCAGGTGGAACCTCGGCCCTCCAACCTGCTGCCCCGGGTGCTGGCCGAGCCCTGCAGGGTCAGGGCGGAGGCACTCCTTCTGCCTGGGCTTGAACTCACCGTGTGGCCCTGAGCTGTCACCCACCTCAGTTTCCCTGCCCGGAAAGCGAGAAGGCAGGAGCAAAAGCAGCCTCCGCTCTCCCCGACTCCCCCAAGCCAGCCCCACCTCCCCCATCGCCCCAGAACCCAGGAATGTGCCCCAGGCCTCGGCCTCCCCAGCTCCTCCCGGGGGACGCAGGGCGCAGTGGGCAGGGGGAGCTGAAGGTCCCCTCCCTCCCCTCCTCCCGGAGCCAGGGTTGCTCCCCCGCTCGGCCCTCCTCGGGCTGCAAAGCACATACAGATGTGGGGCTGTCGGCCACAATCAGGGGGCTCAGGTGAGGAATGGGGCCCGGCAGCCCTCGGCGCTCCTCGTTCGCCTGAGCGCAATTTCCCATAATTGCACTTCCTCGCGCTGCGGCATCTGCGAAAGATCATCGCTGACACGCGGAGCCGGCTCCCCGGCCGCGGGCGAGGCCTTCGCTGGCAATCAGTGTCCCCTGGCAGAGAAAACCCACGCGTCCTCCCCTCCCGGAGGGGACCGCGTCCCCAGGGGACAAGCCCCGAGCCCCCCCAGTGACTCTGGCCAGCTCTGGTCCCAGAGTCACCCCCCCCCACCATCCCCTCTACCTACAGCCTGACACCCCTGCCCGCCACCAGCCCTGTCACCCAGGGTATCCTTGCTGGCACCGTCGCCCACTGGGTTCCCGCCTGCCCACTCTGTCGGTTACTCACGGTGACGTTTATAGGGTCACCCACTCCACCGCCCTCCCCACCACCCACAGCCACTCCCGTCCCAGCCCCTCACACCACCACCCATCCATGTTCCAGCTCGCTGTCACTTTGTCACCATGGCCACAAGGTGATGTGCCACCTCCAGCCCTGCCGCAGGCCAGCCCGCTGCTCTGACACACGGAGCCTGGGGTCACGGACGTCCTGCCCCAGGACACAGCAGGCTAGGGTCTCCCACCATTTTCCCAGGATCTCAGATGGAAACTTGGCCGGGAGAAGCCGCAGAGAGGGTCCAGGGCCTCGGAAGCCCTGGGGAGAGGGGCCGCTAGGGACCTCGGAAATGCATTCAAAATGTGGGCAGGCCCCGGGTAAGGAGCAGCAGGCCAGGACCCCGGCTGGACCCTGTCTGTGCAGGGATGGCGTGAGGACAAGGCCCCGCCACCTGACCCCCCACCTGGAGCGCTGCCCAGGGACCCACCAGTGGCTGCTGCTGTTTGCTAGGAATGCGGACACCTCGGCACCCTGTTGCCTCTGGAAAATAGGCCGAGAGCCAAGGAGGGCTCCTGTCCTGAAGGAAACCAAAGCTGCTCCTGCCTCAGACCCCAGCCTCCACCCGCCCCACAGCTGCAGTTCCTTAGCAGACATTGTTTGCAAGATCAGAATCTGGAAGGAGGGGGGGGGCAGGGTGTGGCTTCATTAGATCCAGGCATCTGTGCCCTGTCCTGATCCCAGGGCAGACATCGCTAATCAACCACGGCACCAAAGGCTAAGTGATTGCTGATAGAGGAGAGGAGTCACCTTCTGAACTTCGGCAGCCTGGATTCAGAGTCCTTGATCTTAACCACTAGGCTGTCCTATCCCACATGAGCTCTGTCCGCTACACTTGGAGGGGGGCACATACAACCGGTACAGCTCACCTGCACAAGGAGAGAGAAATCAAATACCTCCAGAGAAGGAGGCAGTAGAAGGCAGAGGCCAAATGCAGGACTTGGTACAGATTCAAATTCAAAGCCAGGCTCTCTCACTTATTGGCTGTGGGGCTTAGGAGGGTGACATAAACCTCTTGAGCTCCTATTTTCTCCATTGCAAATGAAAGATAATAATACTCTTTTAGACGATAATATAAAGTACCTGGTTTGAGATGAATACATTTTGCTAAATGAGAATTTTGCTTCTTAGTCACTTAGCAAAATTCTCCAAGGGGCTCTCTGGGTCCCTGCCCTTGTCTCCCTGGGTTTCTTGTAGTACAAATCCATTTTTCTGTGCAAAGCTGAGTTCTCTCAGCATGATTCCCAATAACCGATAGGTGGGTGTAACCTAAGTGTCCGTTGGCAGATGAATGGATAAACAAGATGTGCTATGCACACAAAATGAAATATTATTCAGCCTTGAAAAAGGAAAGAAATTCTGACACACGCTATACATGGACGAAGGAAGCTTAAGACCATTCTGCTGAGTGAAACGAGCCAATCACAAAAGGACAAATACTATCCAGTCCCATTTATGTGAGGTTCCCAGAGTAAAGTGGGTATTGCCATGGATTGGGAGGAGGAAGAAAGGAGTTTTTGTTTGGTGGCAGAGTTTTAGCTTTGTAAGGTGAGAAAGTTCTGGAGAGCTGTTCACAATTCAACAGAGTGGACACCACTGAAAGTCACAAAAGGTATAAGATGATCAATTTTATATCGTGGCTCTTTTACCATAACTAAACCAACAAGCCAAAGTCAAGACCAGCAAAATCTCAATAAAGACAGAATTTGGTGACGTGGGTGTTGAAGACAGCGGCGATGAGCCGCGGCAAGGAGGGCTGGAGATGGTGGCAGGAACCAGGTGGTACCTGACATGAGCCTGGGACGAGGCCACCTGGATTGGGGAAGGATCCAGTGCAAGAACGTGCCCGTCACCAACCACCCAGAAGTGCTCTCAGGGGCTTGCTGTCCCCTCCTGCTGTCCCCTCCCCTTGTCCATTCGGCTCAAAGGGGTGAGTGCAGCTGGGCCAGCGGGAGGCCAGGGCAGGGCCAGGCCAGGGAGGAGGCCTCGTGGGCAGCCTGGGATCTCAGTGGTTCCTGTGCCCCTCCCCAGGGCAGGTGTCCACCCTCCCCAGGGCAGTGGGCATGGAATGAGCGCCCCGAGTGTCCCACCAGGGTGCAGGCCGCAAGCAGAAGACCAGTCCCAGCCCTGACACAGCAAGGCCTGGCGACAGCGGGCTGAGAACCCCTACTCAGACCCGCTGACCCCCAGGCTCCTGTCAGTCTTGGAGTCTAACCTCTGCTTCCACCCAGGGCTCTCTGGCCTCTCCCTGCCTCCCTTGGCTTCGCCCAGTGCCATTCGGGGCTCTGCCATCTGCGTGTCCTCTGCCTGCTTTGTGCCTCTGCCTGCCCATCTGTGATGTGGGGTCCTTACGTCGCTGGGGTCTTATCAGCGCACCTGGTGCGTGCGATTGTGCGATGGCGGCGGAGCCGGCTCCCGCGAAGCTCTGGGCGCTGGCCCTTTCCCTTCTCACCCTCCTTTGGCTTTTCATGGCCAACTGTCCATCCGACCTGAGCAAGGAGCCTTCTGGGCCTTTCTCCGTGGTCCAGGATGCCCACGGGGGCAGCGCCACGGCCCTTCCTCCTGCGGGGACGTTGCGGGGAGGTGACCGGGAGCCTGCTCATCCGTCTGTCCCTCGGCAGCCTGGACACACCTGGCCTTCTCCACCCTCTCCCCTGTACCCCCCCAGCCCAGGCTCTGGTTGGGTCCAGCCAACAGGGGGCGCTGCAGGGAGGCGGGAGGGAGAAGGAGAGGGAGATGGGCACTCACTCACTCCCGGGTCCCTCCCTGCCAGGCCCCTGCCCCCTGCCAGGCCGTCCCTGCTGGGTGACCTGCCTTCCAGCCCAGCATTTACCCCCTCCCTGCCCTTGAGGTCCAGGAGGGTGACACACTCCTCTGACCCTGCCTGTGCTTCTCTGTCCTTCCCCATCTCCCTTGACCCCGGTCATCCTTTGTTGATGGTCCTTTATTAAACTCCTCTGTTCACCTTGTAGGTGAGCCCCACTTCCCAGGGCCTGCCGGGAGGCTGACACCAGCCCCAATAATGGCCCTGCAGGGTCACCTTCCTGCCCCCGTGCCAAGCTGTTCTGGGTGGAAGCAGCCCTTCTCACACACTCGTTCACCAGGGTCCACTGCCGTCCCTCCAGGGGCCAGGGACACGCAGTCAACAGTGGGGACCGTGTCCCCACTCCCCAGGGAGTCACGAGCTAGCATTTGAGTGTGTGGGGGGGGTGACACTGGTGACATGGGAGATGATATTGGATAGTGAGGAGTCCAGAGAAGATCCAGCTGGGAGACAGGGGGACACGCTGCCCCAGGCGCCCTCCACGGAAGATGGGCCCGGAGAAGGTCAAGGTTAGACCTCCTCCATCCGGGGAGGGCTGTCCTCGCTTACCACGGCCACAGCCCCACACCAACGGCCGCTCTCCACCACTTCCAGGTCAGCCTTTGAAAGAGCCAAGCAGGAAACAGACCCACGGCTGTGTCCAGGGCTGAGCTTCCTCGGAGGCTTCTGGAAGCCGGGTCCGAGCTGCTGTGGCCAAGGCCGCGGAGGGACGGGGCTCCAATGCGGATGCGACCCACATGGCAGACGCCCCCCGAGCTCTCTCTGGAACTCCCCTCCCCTCCCCACCTCCCCACACCGCCTGCGCTGGTCTGGGCATCTGCGGCCTTGGGAAGATGTTGGACAGGCCAGGGGCGGGCCCTGGGGAAGCTGCCCCAAGTCCTTTAGCCAAGAACAGCGGCGCCAGGAGAGGCCAGGGCCAGAGGCTTCTCTCCCCAGAAGCAGGAGCAGTTCCCAGGACACCTCCCTGGCCGGCACCCAGCTGGGCACACACAATGCACTCACTTGTTTGGGACCCCGGAGGCCACAGGCCTCCTTGCCCTGGGAGGCTGGAGTGAGGGAGGCCGCTGGGTCACTCCTTCAGCTCTGGGGAGTCGTTCCCACCGTGGTGACCACACTCCCTCCGGGACAAGTCTGTGCCTCGCCCTGTCACTGCGCTACACCTGGAACCCCCACCCAGTGTGCTCTGAGGCTTCAGATGCCAACCTGGTCATTCCCCTGTAGCACGGCTGGGGAAGGCAAGCCCTGGGACAGGGTTGGGTTGTCCAGTTGTTCACGTCACTGTAAGAAGCCCAAGAAGAACACGGCTCCCCTGGGCCCTCGGGTCCCTTTCCAACAGCCTTGTCCGTTCCGTGAGCCCAGCCGAGCTCCCCCTCCGCCCGATGCCGCGGCCCCTGGCTCGGTCCCCCTTCTCGTCTCTGAGAGCCCTGGCTGTGCCCTGCTCGGGTGAGAATTGAGAAGCTCCATATCACTTTCTAGTTGCCCTTGAACTTGGGCTCGGCCTCCCCCAGGAGAGTGGGACCTTCTGGAGGAAGCCAGTTTCTTCGGCAGCGTCTTCTCCCCCTAAACCACCTCCCTGGAGTTAAGGTTAATTATTTTTTCTAGGGTATCCAGGGTTCAACCCAGGAATGCTTGACCACTGAGCCCCATCCCCAGCCCTATTTTGTGTTTTATTTAGAGACAGGGTCTCACTGAGTTGCTCAGGGCCTCGCTGTTGCTGATCCTCCTGCCTCAGCCTCCTGAGCCGCTGGGATCACAGGTGTGCGCCACCGTGCCCGGCTCTCTCTTAAGAAGAAGTAGGGGTTTTAAACTAAAGAGCACAAACATCCAGGAAAACCTGGGTATCCTAGCCCTGTCCAGCTGTCTCTGAAGCCCCAGCGAGTCGAGGGAAGGAGTGGGTGTGGTGGTCACATGCCCCACGTCGGGGACGGGGCTAGGCAGGGTTCTAGCTCCTGAAGAAGGGTCTCTCTGGGGCGTCCTGGGAGGTGGATTTGGGAGACCCCACGGCCCTGGGAAAGCCCAGTGTCCATGCTCAGGAGCCTCCTCTGCTTGCCTGGAGGAGTGGCCGTCACCCTGCCCTTCTCTCCTCCAGCTGCTACTGCCTAGAGGAGACAGGCGAAGGGACAGCCAAAAGGACCCCACCCTGGGAGGCGCTCTGGGGGCCACCCCGTTCTTCCCAGGACGTGTGACATTCCCATCGTCCTGCTTCTCTGTCTGCAAACGGCCATGGCAGTGATGGGAGTCCAGCGTGTCCAAAGAGAAGCCCGTCTTGGTCTTGCCTCTGCCCACTCCCCTGGGTGACCTGGTGCCTGGCTGGTCACTGCCTGGGGGCTGGGAGACAAAGGCCCCCTCTTTGCATGAGGCCTCGACCTGCGCTCACTGGGGCTTTAACGCATCTCTGCAATTCCTGCCTTTATCAGATTAGCTTCAATTAGACAAATGAAAATCACATGTCGCAGAGCGGGCGGAGGCCCAGCCTCTCAGGAAGCCCATCAGCACCAGGATGGGGGCGGGGCGTCACGGGGAGGGCAGGGCCATCTGGGGCCATACCTGCAGGTAAGGGTGCCCCAGTACCTTCCATGAAGACCTGTCCAGGCACCACCGAGAAACGCTCCCAGGTACCGTCACCAACGTGGAAGGGATTTGGGGAGCCGGGGCTGGAATTTTTGGGGATCACAGATCACCCTTGGGAATCTGCTGAGGGCTCCAGAGCAGCGTGACCTAATAGAAATATAATGTCACAAATGGATTTCATTCATCTATTTACTCACTTTTTATTTTTGTGGTACTGGGGGTTGAAACCAGGACCTCGTAATAATGAACTTAAGCTGAGCACGGTGGCACACGCCTGTCATCCCAGAGGCTTGGGAGGCTGAGGCAGGAGGATCGCAAGTTCAAAGCCAGCCTCAGCAACAGCGAGGCCCTAAGCAACTCAGTGAGACCCTGTCTCTAAATAAAATACACAATGGGGCTGGGGATGGGGCTCGGTGGTCGAGTGCCCCAAGTTCAATCCCCGGTACCCGTTCCCCTGAAATAATAATCATAATGAATTTAAAGGATATTTTATGTAACCCGTCATAGCTCAAGTATTGTCATTGCGGTAGATGACCAACGTGAAAACGCACGTGACTCTCCTACGTTCTTTTTTATCTCGCTAAGTTTTCGACATCTAGTCTCACTTTCGACAGGGTCTCACTGAGTTGCTTAGCTCCTCACTTTTGCTGAGGTGACCTGGTGCCTGGCTGACTTTGAACTTGTGATCCTCCTGCCTCAGCCTCCAGGGATTACAGGTGTGCGCCACTGCGCCCCGCCCCTGATGCTATTTCATAGGCCCCCATTTGACGAATGGAGAAAGTGTGACCCAGAAGGACTTTCCAGGTCTACCTGCCGATGACAGGGGCCACACCAGGGACGGTGTTGTCCTAGTTGGGCACGCCCCACGCACAGCCTGTGGGGATGGTCGTGATTCCTGACTTCCACTCCCACAGCGCGAAAGCCGAGTGCCCTTCAGAACGTTTCCTCCCTTCTGAGGAGAAGTCTTGGCACGGGGCTAAGATGTCTGACAGCAGCGTGTGCCAGTCCCTCTGCAGAGAGAGGCCCCCTCCTGGGCTAGAGCAAAGAGTCCCTGTGTCCTTAGGACTTTTTAAACCTTTTTTATTTCTAAATAATTATAGAGTATTTTTGCAAAGATATTCCAGAGAGTTCTCGCGTGGGTGGCCCTCACCCCGTCTCCCTGACGTCAACATCTCACTTAAGTGTAGCACAACATCCAAGCCAGGAGGTTCCGTTTTAGGGATTTAGGAATTGTCTTGTTTTCCTCGTGAAATCTTTTACTGCTGCGTGTCCTCGTGCAGTGGAGACCAGCTTCTGTTCACAGTGATGATGAAACATTTCCCTTCCAAAGACCTTTCCTTCAGGTAGAAAAGGAATCGGAGAAGCGCATCCGAGGAGCTCCATTAAGTAAATCATGACACAAACAGATCTCAGGAGTGGCGGAGCTTTTGAAAGTGCCCTGTAAATAGCCCCGGGTGTGGAGCGCTGAGTGCCAGGCGCCGTTCTAGGGCTACACGTGGGTTATTTCACTTCATCCTCCCGACAGGTCTTGGAGGAGGTAAGTCCTTCTATCATTCCCACTTCACGACTAGGAATGCGAGACCTACTTTTAAGTTTAGAAGCATCCAGCTAGGTTTTTATTCTGCACGTGCACAGACACACACACGTGCGCGCGCACACACACACACACACACTCATCCATAGTTTAAAAACGTGTGTGTTTATAGTACACATGATTTAGCAACCTGTTAAAAACCTAAATCAGAACCCCCCACCCAAAAAAAACAACAATCAAACAAGGTTCCAATAGGCAGCGTTGTCATTTAGGAGCCTCAAAGTGACGGTGAACTCAGTGTCCAGACCCTGTTGCTTGCCCTTTCAAACTGAGCGTGGGCACAGCGAGGGACCACCAGGCTCTTTCTGTCCTGGCAGGTGAACAGACGCAGGGCCAACTCCTAAGGTCCCCACAAGACCTGCCCTCTACTTTCTGGGAGCCCAGAATGCTACGGACAACAGGCTCTCCTGGTTAGGGACAGAGGGACAAAAGGTTAGGGACAGAGGGACGGTCGTCTCATTTGACAGAGCCACCAGAGGGAAGGGAAGGGTCTGGGGTCACCCTCTCCTTGTGGAGGCTGAGGACAGCCCCCCTGTCCCACAGCAGGGGCTTCTGCAGGTGTTTCGGGTGGTGAGTGAGTCCCAGTCCTCCCCCCTTCCCGCCAGGGCAAGTTCCCGCTCACACCCAGGTACTTCCCTTCCCTGGTCCCTCTTCAGAGATTCCGAGTCCCACGAGGTTTGGAGAGGCGCCTGGGACTTCAAAACAATATTTCCCCTCCTCTTGGACCCCCCCGGGGTCCTGGGGGTGCAGCTGCCCATGGGGGGACATTGTGCCCAGGGCCTAAGTCTCCCGCCCTGGCTACACAGCGCCCCCTGGCGGTAGTCCTGGTATTGCTCAGAAGCCAGGGGTCCTGCCTCTGCCCTGAGCCATTTGCAGGGTTGGGTGGGTCTATGGGGGGCCCGGCTCCCACGGCTGCTCACCCTCAGCACCCACTCGGCTTAGCCTGGGAGAACCCATGAGTGTCCATGACCACAGCAGGCCCCATAAAAAGGATTATGGGGTGTTGCTGAGTTTACAAGCCTGTTTTTGTAAAGCTGCCAGACTTGGGGTGGCCGCAGACCCTCTGGAAAAGAGACAGAAGGAATTTTCCTCTGCTCAATGCCACACACCCGTCACGCTCATGGGAGCCACGGTGGCTGGGCAGGAAGAGCCCCAGTGTGCAGAAGACCCCAACCAAGAGCGGAGATGGGGGCCCACGGCCGAGCCCCCGCCAGCCAAGCCCCCGGGGCCTCCTTGAGCCCCGACTTTCCCACCTGTGAAGTGGGCCCTCCAGTCATCTCCTGAAGGTGGCCAAGTGGGTGGCTCAAACTCAACCTCCAGTGTCACAAAGCCATCCAGGGGCAGATAGGACTTTGAGAGGACAGGAAGTTACGAGAGGGAGTTTTCCGGCTCCTGGGACACAAGACTCTTTGGCCAAGGAGGGGAAGGGAGAGGTGTCTCTGTCACTGGCCGGGCTCCCATCACTGAAAGATGTGGCCTCACAGGCAGAGGGTGGCAGGGCGAGGCAGAG
Source organism: Marmota monax (assembly GCF_021218885.2). Lineage (NCBI taxonomy): Eukaryota > Metazoa > Chordata > Mammalia > Rodentia > Sciuridae > Marmota > Marmota monax. The sequence goes on along the minus strand of NW_026692072.1, from coordinate 10,139,643 downwards.
ATCCTGGGGTGGCCCAGGAGATCCCTGGGCCTCGCTGGCACCCGGCCAGGCAGGCCTGCTGGCCACCCTCACCCACTGTCAGGCCTGCTTTGTGTCGGTGGGGTAGCCCCGGGCTGGCGCAGGAGGCTGGCCCTGTTCCCGGGCCGGGCTGGGTCCCCGGCAGCAGCGCCCGGCCTGATACTTGATCTTGGGGATCTTTCCCGTGTCGGGCTCCAAACCTGGATTGGGTGTGTCAGGCCTTCTGCAGTGATCCAACGCAGAGCCGGGGCCCTGCCGCGTCTGGGAATGTGCAGCCGCCGGGGCGGGCGCGCTCAGGAGCCCTCAGCGTGAGCACAGCCAGGCGGCCAGGAGCCGGGGAGCCGTGCCAGGCCTGGGCCCCGGGTGGGGGGCGGGGTCTGCTGGCAGAGTTGGGAGAAGCAGTCTGCTCCGCAGTGCCATGGGGGCCGAGGTGACAGGGACCAGGTGACCTGGCTCCTGAAACTAATGAGGACAATCTGTGACCATGAACGCTCATCCCCACGTTGGGGACTGTCTCTCGCCACCTTCCACAGCAGGGGAAACCAAGGCTGGGCCATGAGGATCGGGCGTCAAGGTTGGGCGCTGGGAGGCAGCAGGCCCGGCACCGAGAACTGGGGACAATGTCCCTCCTTGTTGCGGCACCTGCGGCTTCTCTCTTTCTTCTTCCCACACTGTGTCCCCACCTCACTTGGGGACAGGTAACTGGCACGCTCTTATCTCCAGGTGCCACCAGCTGGTGGGGCTGAAGCTCTCGGAAGGCCATGAGCTGCCCAGGGTCAGCCGGAGAGTGCAGAGGAGGCCGTGAGGGGCCCCACTCGGGTCCCCTGTGGTTGGCAGTGTCCCTGCCAGGGCCAGCTCACACCAATGTGTCACATCTGATCACGAGCCGGTTGATTAACAGCCGTTATTAAAAATTAAGTCACGTGGCCACACGACTACATAAATGACAAGGAGCACAAACAAGCCCGAAGCTCATGTGTCCGTGGCATCGAGGCCTCGTGACCGTCCTGCCCGGGTCACTCACCTCCAGGGCTCGCTCTAGTGGAAGCGCCACACGCCTCTTGCAGCTCTGCCGTCACTGATGTCACCTCAGTGGCTTGAGATCTGCCCCTGGAGGCAGCACAGACACCTTGGGAGCCAGCAGGCCCTGCGATGTGATAGCCCTGTCCCCTCCAGTGCTGCTCGTCACACAATCACGAGCCCATCACGGTCCCCGGGAACTGGGACGGGGGCTCAGCGAGGCCAGAACCCACCCTCTTGAGAGGTTCAGGGTGGCTCTTCCCTGGTGGGACTTCCTCCCTCCCCAGACCCCAGGTCTGCTCGGGGACAGCTGAGGCACCTCCCCAGCCCATCGTGACCCATTGTTCCCTTCCAGCCTGAGGGCCCCCCCTGCTGTCCACCCCCCTCCAGCTCCTCAGAGGCTCCTCCAAGACTGAGCCCGAGGGACCTTGAGGTCAGAGCCCTGGACGGCGGCCAGCGTGCTGGTGGCTTCTATTGTGAGTGCCCGAGGATCTCGGGGCTTCCTTGTGCCTGGGCCTCGGGACCCGCTGGGAGTGGCCGTTTATGGTAAGTGATGCCCGCTCACTTTGATTCCTAGTTCAAGCCCCGGGGCCACTACTGTGTCCCCATAAATTAAAGGCTGCTTGTGTTGGGGGATTAGGCAATCCTGAGAAGCCCTGGGAACGGGTCGGACCTTCAGCGAGACCAGCCATCTGGGCCTCCCAGATGCAATAGGGGTGTGGCCGTGGCCGCATGGCGGCTGGACTCCCGGCTGTGACAGGGCTCAGCGGAGCAGGTGACAGCACACACACGCCCTCCACTGTAGGAGGTTTCCTTCCCACATCTGGGTTTTGCTACGCTGTTCCTCCTGCCTGGGAGATGCCCGGTCACCAGCCATACCCGCTACCCACTGAGAGGGGGGCGCCCATCTGTGTTAAGTTCCAGCTCAATTCCACCGGCTCGAGAGGAAGGGGACAACGTTCAACGTGGGCCGCGTCTCAGAGTTCCCAGAGGGCTCTCCCGCACTTCCCTGGTCACCCAGGTGTATTAACAAGTCGGTATGAAGCCCCCATCCTTTGCTGTGTCCCAGGCCCTGGGGATTGGACACGAAGAGCCCAGAGTCCCTGGTGTGGTCCCTAGGGAGAGTCTTGAGGGCGGCTGGGTCCAAAGCAGCCACATCCCATTGAACAGATCAGCAAACTGAGGCTTGCTTCCGGGTCACTCCACTGGTGAGGTGCGTGAAGTAATGTCCCCGAGTCCTAAGCGTGCAGCTCAGTGAATCTGTGCGATGTACACATTGACGAAGGATGGGGACAACTTTGAATGCTACCAGGCCCCATTCTGTCCTCTCCCTTCATGTTCTCCCCAAAGCAACCGTCCACTGAGCTTTTAAAATGTATATACTATGTGTGCAGGTGGATGGATACGAGAGAGAGAGAGAGAGAGAGAGAATTGATAGATTCGTCCCCATTTTTCAGACTGAGAAACGGGCTCTCTGGAACTGAGGACCATGAAGACTCCAGTTGCTGCCCCACCAGGAGGCCCCTGAGAGTGGCCACCAGTAGATGGAGGTAACAGGGAACCGTCCGACTTCCAGCTGGGTCAAAATGCTCCAGTAACTCCTTTGGGTGAGGACATGACCAGGGTGGGCAGGGTCATGGTCTGAGACTTCCTGAAGCCGCAGTGGCAGGCAGGTCCCCGTCTCCCTGGCTCTGAAGGCCCCTCCTTGTCCCCCCTCAGCCCCGAGCATCCATAAACCCTGGGAAAGCGGCTGAGCGTTAGTCAATGGCGTCCAATTTATTCTGACAGCAAGAACCAGGGGAGGAAATTGACTCTGGTGATTTGACTCAGGCCCTGACAACTCTAATCAAGGCTCGTGCCTCTCCTGGGCAGCGGGGCCTCCAGCAGCTGTGCAGAGCTCCGGCAGAGGCCTCGTGCTGGTGGCTGACCCTCAGCTGCGTGGACGAGGCTGCGGCGCACGCAGCCCTGGGGGTCCCGAGTGGCTCGGGGGAAGCCAGGAGCTCGTCCCGAGATCCTCCGGGTCCCTTACCAGCCAAGGTCAGCCTCGGCGACCTCTTCTCTTCTTCAAGGAAGCAAAGGAAACCAGAAATTCTGTACCCTCTTCTCCGAGAGGAGCGCTGAGCTCTGAAGAGACCCCCCCACACCCCGGGGGCCGAGACCCCCTGTGAGTCAGCCCCACAGTAGTCCAGCACCCGGAGGGGAGGAGGAGTGACCATGACCTCCAAGTGGCCTCAGTGTACCCATTAGGCAGAAGGCCACACAGGTTAGAAAATTTGAAACCCAAACCCCAAAACTCCATCACAGGGCCTCGGCTTGGAGAGCACCAGGCCCCGGCATTCTGCCCTGAGGAAGGGACTCAGACAGGAGGACAGGGTCTTGCTGGCCAGCACTGCCATCCCAACTGCCTCCAGTGGAAGTCCACCCCAGCCCTCCACCCTCCTGCAAAGCTCCCTGATATGGACCATTAGCGCCACCCAGGCCTGGCCATCAACATAGGGCAGACCCCCAAGGCCAAGGTCAGCAAGGTCCAGATAAGGACAGAGGCTGGCAGAACTGACCATCAGGAACCCCCCGACCCCCCAGTGAACATGGGGTTGCAGACCCACTCGTTTATCAAATGAGTCCTGGGCACCCCCCTTGGTGTGTGACTTTCAGCTGGAAGAAGGTTCTGGAACTTGGGCTGGAATGAGAACAACATCAACAATAACGTGGCAGCCGACTCGTGTCTGCCGCCGGCTGAGCCCTCTCCCTGCCTACGACAAGCAGTGCCTCCTTTGGGCTCTCCCACGCCTCTCTGAAGGGGGCCTCATAGTGGGCCCTTTTCTCAGAAGAAGCAGCTGAGTGTCAGGGTGTGTCCCCCACCCCCGCCCCAAGGCCACACAGCGGGTAATGGCAGGACTGGAATTCAAGGCCGGTTCTGTCACCTCCCCGGGCAGTGTCCTCACCTGCCCAGCAGCCCTGGGCCTTGGCTTGTCCGTCTCTGCTCTGACAGAGCAGTCTGGGGACCCCAGGACAGATGGCCCAGAGGTGGCCACACTCCAACCTGAGCTGCTCGGGCCACCCTGCGTCCTGGCTCCCTGCACTCAGGCTGGACAAGTGACCATCGGCCCCGTCTAACCGCAGAGGCTGGCGGGAATGCCCTGCAGACCTGAGGGCAGCTGGGAAAGCCCTTGGGGGTGTGACTGGTCGGCCAGCCATGGGCACCTGCAGGGCGGCCACTCCAGATTGGTCCCAGAAGAGAAGAAACTGGACACTGCACCCCCACGAAGGCACGCGCGTACCCTCCCTCCCTGGGCTCCTTTACTAGTCTCATGAGCCTCCCTGTCCCTTGTGAAATGCGGACATTTGCATGGGGTGTCCTGTGGCCCCAGTGACGGCCCTCGAGGGTGCTGGGTGCTGTGTGCTCCAGGTGGTCAGGAAGCAGTCTTCCTAGGGATGGTGTTAAGGACAAACCGAGGCTCCTTCCAGGGGAAAGGACGTGGGCTTTGGAGGCTGACCGCCCTGTGTCTTCAAGTCCGCCAATGAGTCTGGGTATTCCTTGGGCCCCGGGCTCGGTTTCCTCATCCATAAAATGGGCTTAACAATTCTTCTCTCACAGGATTATTTTGATTCAATAATAATAATAATAAAATCATTTTGCATAAAATAATACATTTGAATGAGATGACAGAATCTGTAGGGGCCTGGGTGTTGCTGGGGTGGGGGTAAGCAGCTTTCTCACCTACTGGCTGATCTTTGCTGGTCCTTGTTCCACGGATGAGGACGAAGCTCAGGGGCTGACTGGCTCACCAGGTGACTCTGCCGGTGAATGCCAGGACCAGAGTTTGGCCCGGGGCACAGGCTGCCCTGCCTCAGGTGCGGTGGTCCCGGAGCCTGGAGACGCCGGAGGCAGCCTCCCTCCTGGAGGTGAACATTGAGGACTTGGCTCTTCCCTGTGGCCCGGGCCTGGGGCTTCCTGCCATCCCACTGTCTGATGTCCCCCAGGCCCTGGCGTCCTGTGGAGGGGGTCAGCACCAACCCTGTACCACATGAAAGGTCCCTGGCTGCTCCGGAGGCCGGCTTCACACTCGGGGACGCCCTCCCACAGAAATGTGTCAAAAAGTCAGTTTGATCCCAGCGGCTCCAGTCCCACCGCCAGTTCCCGCCTCCCACCTCGAGGCTCCCGGCTGCGGCCTCCCAGAGGCTCGGGAGGCGGGGACACCACTCTGGGATTTTCCATGGATTCATTTCCTGCAGACAGAGGCTGGGCCCCCACCTCACATGGCTGCCAAACCCGGGGAGGGGCAGCCTCAGGGTCCTTCCCGCTCCTCGCCCTTCAGATAGGTCTGGGGACAGTGAGGGGCCAGGGTGGGGACAGTTCCAGGTTGGCAGATGCTGCCGAGGGACTCCTGCGCCCATCCACCCTCTGTGGTGAGCAAGGCCGGGTCAATGCAGCAGCACAGCCGCAGGCTTCCTTCCCAGCACGGAGGAGGTCAGGGAGGGGGGCTTTCTGTTTTGTTCTAAGGAGTTATACACGGCAGCGGGCTGCACCTCTATTCGTTGTATACAGATGGAGCACCGATTTTCACTTCTCTGGTTGCACACAAGGTAGAGTCGCACCGTTTGTACAGTCACACATGTACCTGGGGTGACGATGTCCGTCTCCTTCCACCATCTTTCCTGCCCTCCGCCCCCTCCCCTGCCTCCATGAGAAAATGTTCCACATCTGTCGCCATTAGAGAAATGCACATCAGAACCACTCTGAGGTTCCATCTCAACCCAGTCACAATGGCCGCAGTCAGTGCTGGCGAGGATGCGGGGAAGGCGCACTCATACGGTGCCGGTGGGACTGCAAATTGGTGCAGCCCCTGTGGAAAGCAGATGGAGAGTCCTCAGAAAACTGGGAACGGAACCCCTGGACCCAGTTATCCCACTCCTCGGTTTACAACCAAAGGACTGAAAGATCAACATGTTACAGGGACACAGCCACATCAATGTTTATAGCAGCTCAGTTCACAACAGCAAGGGAACCAACCCAGGTGCCCATCAATAGATGAATGGATAAAGAAACTGTGGTGTATATACACAGTGGAATATTACTCAGCATTAAAAGAGAATAAATTAAGGCACTTGCAGGTAAATGGATGGAGTTGGAGAATATCATGCTAAGCAAAGTAAGCCAATCCCCCCAAAATACAAAGGCTATAATGTTCTCTCTGATACGAGGATGCTGACCCATAATGAGGGGCAGAGGTTGTGGGAAGAGTGGATGAGCTTTGATTGGGCAAAGGGAGGGAGAGGTAGGGAGGGGGCGGGGAAAGATGGTGGGATGAGATGGACATCATTACCCTAGGCACACGTATGACTGCCCGTAGGGTGCAACACTACATCATGTACAACCACAGAAATGAAAAGTTGTGCTGCATTTGTGTACAATGAATCAAAATGCTTTCTGCTGTCATGAATAACTAATTAGAACGAATTTTAAAAATGGAAATTTTTAAATTAAAGAATTAATAAAAGGGAACAGTCTCTTTAGAGTCTCTTCCTCCAAAGGCCTGGGCCCTGGGCCCGGGCTCTGCCCCTGCTTCACCCCATAGGCCGGAAGGTGGCTGGAGCTGGTACAGCCACTTTAGAGCCCCCTGGGAGTCACGTCCTCTGTTGGGGACGGCTTTGCCCACCCTGGACTGTTACAGGGAAAATCCTGAAACTGCAGGTGTGAAGCCACTGTGTTTGGGGAGTGTCCTTGCTATAGCAGCTGGACTGTACCCCCCAGGTTCATGATGCAGGGCCTTGCTGCCCTCCCTTGGCCCCTCCTGGGTCATTCATTCATTCCACAAACATTTGTGGAGCCAACAGGGGCCTTTCCAGTCATTGGGGATGCGGGAGTGGTCAAGATCAAAAAGGATCCTGTGTTCTTCCAGCGGGGAAGGCCGGAGATGAAGGGGAAACGAGGAGACAGAGCAGATCACCTGGGTGAATTACTCTGAAATAGAACTGGCTGGCGGGGGAGGGGCGGGGAGGGCATCTTTGAATGATGGGCAGATGGGGGTCTTTCTGTAAAGGGGACATTTGAGCTGACACCTAAATGCCCAGAAGGTAAAGGCAGAGGGAGTTTCCAGAAAATAGTAAGTGAGTCTGGGGTTTGAAGGGCACAGGGAAGGGGAGAGTTTGGAGCAGGAAGATGGGGGATGGGTGGGGAGGGGAGGAGGCCAGGGAGGAGGCTGGTCTCAGGCTTACCCCCAGGAGGGCCAGGGTGGGGACTTGGGGTGTGTCCTAGTGTGGGGAGCTGGGCAGCTGTGTTCTGATTTCCGTTTTAGAGAGATCCTTCTGGGCTGGGGCTGGGGCTCAGGGGCAGAGCGCTCTCCTCGCATGCACGAGGCCCTGGGTTCCATCCTCAGCACCACACAGAAATACAGCCATCATTCTGCTGCCTCGAGAACTGACGAGGGCGTGGGGAGAAAAGGCAGAGAAACGGGGAGAAGGATTACGGTGGCCGGTGGTGATTGCCTCCGGACTGGATAGAGATCATGTGAACCCAGGTGAGCGAGCAGAGGCTGATGTGCCCACAGAGGACCTTCTGTCACCCGACTCCAATCACCAAGGCCAATGCTCAGGAAATGTACTTCCTACTTCCTGAGCCTCACCTTCTCTCTGAAGAGACACATGGAGGCCCAGCCTCCGGGATATGCACCAGTCACTGCTCAGCCCCCTCTGCCACATCCTGCCTGTTCATCTGGAGTGATGCTCCCCGTTACCTGGACACAAAAGACGGGACCCCACAGCAGGCTTTGCAAATAGGAATGGTGACCCCCAAAGAGCCCAGCTAACAAAGCCCACAGGACAGAAGAAATGATACGCGGCTTTAGGCCTTTGGTCCTGGCCTCAGGACATTGGGGAGGGATGAGCCAGCTGTCAGCGTGGGGGAGGAGAAGCTGAGAGCAGATACTCCTCAAACTGCGCACGAGTAAATGTCGACACGTCATTTCCCATCTATCTCCTCAGCAGTCCCAGGACGGGGACTCTGAGATTCCCCAGCTGACCCATGAGCAAGATCTGGTCCTCGTCTTGGCTTTGCATCCTGTTCCCAGGAGATGGCATTGACCCGGCTGCTAACCCACCGAGCAAACAGCCACCTGCCTTTGGAACCCCCATTTGCTTGGGCAGGACCCGTCCCGTCTTTGATAGAGAGCTGTGCGCGGTCATTCACAACCAACGACTGGAACAAGGGACACCAGTGTCCACGCTTTGGGGCTCTTCCATTCGTTTATGCAGCCACCACTGATTCCCAAGGGCCTCCTGAGCTCCGCTGCTGTATTTCACACCAGGATTCAACGACGAAAGCAAAACCATGGTCCCGGCCTTTGCAAGAGACAGAAGTTAACGTCCCACACAGAAATGCAGAATGGCTCTCCTGATAACCAAAAACCGCTTCAAGGCGCCAGGAGGAGGACTAAAGGGAACATCTGGGTTGGCCCCAGAGGCCCCCCCAAGGAATCAGACGCCGAGCTGAGGATTAAAGGGAGAATGGACATCAAGGTGCCCAAAAACGAGGGACCACCAAGTGCTGTCCAGGCCAATGACACAGACTCGGCCAAGCCCGCGACACTGGGGTCAGCCTGTGAGTGTCGGAATGCAGAGACCTGGTGTGCAGAGGGCCAGGGGTGTGGCTCAGGAAGCGGCTGCAGAGGGGGACAGAGGACAGGTCACACCGGGACTCCCAGGCCACAAGGGTCGCCCAGGGGTGCAGCAGCGGGGTGGGATGACAATCCGAATTGCGTTTCCAGAAGATCACACAGCAGCCACTCAGGGAACCAACCGGGGTACGGGACTCCAAGAGGGGGTGGGGCTGGAGAAAGGGATTGTGGGTCGCGGCTGTCGTGCTCGCTCGCGGTGCCTCAGAAGTGATTCAGACCCCGCACACCTGATCAGTCCGAGGAAGGGACAGTGACACCAAGATTGGAATCTCGGTCCCTGGCACCCAGCCCAGACCTCTCTCCACTCTCCCGTGTGGACGATGACCCCCACCACGTGACCTCGCGAGGGGACAGAACTCCATCCCCATCTCCACCTACCTGCGGTTAGTCTGGAGGGCGGTACTCAGGGCGGACATGAAGAAACTGCCACCAGACTGGGCAAAATGTCATGGTCCCTCGCTGGGCTGAAACCAAGTTGTTTTTCCCCTTGTTTTCCAAATTAATTCAACATTCCAAATAAATCCAGAGAGACTCCATCGGGGGCCCTTTCATGTGGATTGAAGCTCATAAATTGCAATTTGCTGAGTTGCAGGAAGGCGGAGAATGGCACCCCCTCCGCCCACTTGGCACCACCCTGGAGGGTCTGGAAGAGAGAGGCTCCTGGGACGCTTCCCAAGTGGGTTTCCGGCTTCCTGCGTCAGACTCCACGAAGACGAGGCAAGAACCACAGGACTTGGAAGCAGGGAAAATGGCCGGAGGTGGCTGCCACTGAGGTCATTGGGGGAGAAAGGGAAACCCAAGACAGTAGGACAGAGGGACGGGGGCCCTTCAGGCTCACGGAGCCACCAATGTGGGAGGACCCTCCCCAGCGTGGCCCAAGAGAGCCCTCGAGAACGGAGCTTAGAGAAGAAGGTCTTTCCAGCAACGGATAAAGCGCCCTGTGGCTGCGTCGGTGGCCTCTCCTCTGCAGAAGGGACTCGGTGGCACAGGGAAGTCCCAAGGAGCCCTCAGAGAACCGGCCCCTGTAGGTTCAGGATTGCTATGTTGTCGGCTGGGCCCGCCGGGCACGTCTGAGCAAGCTGCTGAGCGGGTGACGTGGGGCGCAGATCCCAGGCCAGGGCTTTGCTTCCTTGAAAGGCACCTCGAGGGACCCCCGGTCATGTCTCTTCCTAGACCCAGAATGATATGGAAGAACCTTCCGGAAAGCAGCGTCAGGAGACAGGAGGGGTTTGCACAGCTCTGGGGACGCTGTCTCTGGAGAACGGGACATGGAGCTCTGTCCTGGTGCGGCTGCTCGTTCACAGTGGGCATAAGTGGCCCCCTGGGTCCCCGGGGGGAGGGGCTGGGCAGGAGCTGCGCATCCTCAGCCCCCCCCCCACCTTCCTGATTCCTTCCCTACCAGGTGTTATGGGCTGAACTGAGTCCCCCAGATTCCCATGTCCCAAAGCCCTGGCCTCCAATGGGACGGTACCTGAAGACAGAGTCTTGACCGTGGGCCTGAAGGTTGCATGAGGAGGAGCCCTGATACAACAGGACCGAGGGCCTTAGAAGAAAAGAGGTGCAGAGAAAAGGCCACGGCAGGACACGGGGAGAAGGTGGCCTTTGCAAGCCGAGGAGGGGGGCCATTGATCCTGAAATTCCAGCCTCCAAAAATGGGGGCGGGGGAGCTGTCGTCTGTAGTAAAACCACCCACAGAGGTGTTGCTATGGCAACCTGAACAGACCAGTGCACCTGACTGGCTCTCCAGGGGTGACCCTCCCCTCCCCGTCTCCTGTTTCTCCCAACAGTAAGAGGAGCAGCCTTTGCTCACCCCAAATACTGGGAACCCCCCCCAAAGCTTCCCAGTATCCCCCACTTCCCTCTGTGTCAACTAAGCAGGAAAGATTCATCGAGGACCCTCCATCCGTCTTGAGTCGAAAGTGATGTCTCTGAGCAGAGGTGATATTCCAGATGGTTCTGCGTAAGAAATTGTCTTGGGAAGATTTTTTTTAAAAACATGAATCAAGCCACTGCTAGAAAAATTTGTATTAAGGACACAGATACTAAAGCTAGTGTGGAAAAGTTTGAGGATTAATAGGCTGTTTCCACGGTTTCGACGTATCTCCCCACAGTTACTTATGGATTGCAAAGGAAAATAGCTTCACATGGGTGTAACCTGGCGGGGATCCCCCTTACTCAAGAGCAAAAAATCAACACCCACAGTGATGGGTACACAGGCAAAGAGAAGGATGCGCATCCCAGGAGATATTGCTGTGCAGGGCGTGTGACCCAGAGCTTGAGGGAGAAACACCAGGAAAAAAGACATTGATTCTGGGTGAGGTGGCGAGCACCTGTGACCCCAGCGGCTTGGGAGGCTAAGGCAGGAGGGCCACGAGTTCAAATCCAGCCTCAGCAACTTAAAGGGCTGGGGATGTGGCTCGGTGGTAAAGCACCCTGGGTACAAAAATAAAAAGAAAATAAATTGGGGGCAATCTACAAGTAAGCCGTCTACTTTCAAAAAATATCAGTGAAAAGCTGAGAAACTATTCTGGATTGAAGGGGTGTTACAACTAAATGTAACGTGAGAGTCTTGGTTGAAATCTGGATGAGGACTAGCATCTGCAGTTCAGAAAACTACCAGCCACATGTGTACGGAAAAAGAGTGTCAGAAAACAAGAGCAATGTGACACCAGGCAGATCCAAATGAAGGGTATTCGGGAGTTGTTTGTTCTATTCTTGCAACTCTTCATAACCTTGAGGTCATTTCAAAATGAAAGATCTTATAAAAGTCCCACACTCCACAGGATTCCTTATAAAATGATCCGTGGAACAACTTTAATTTGCTGGGGAAGTCAGACGTTTCCCCAGACCAAATGTCAACATGCTTCCTTTCAACAGATAATGACATATGTGGCCTTCTGTTTCCATTTTTGCCTTGGCTGTTAGGAAACCCTTCTGTGATACAAAGATGGATCAACTTGGACTAATCCTTTACTCAATCCAAATCTCAATTTTCTTCATTTCCAAAGTGGATAAAAGAAGGGTTCCTGCCACTAAGGGTCGTTGTAAAGAGAGAACATGCTCAGCGTCTGCTTTGCTTGTCTTCTTCTCATTATTGCTATTAAGGTCAGCCATGTATTCTTATATTAAATATGCATATACTATATATAAATGTAAGATATATATATATAAAACTTGTATTAACCTTGCTACAAAGTTTGCTAAAATCAGCTTGCACAGACTCTACTGAAACCAGGAAAACTCCGAGCTTTCCATCTGTAAATTATCAATATATCCGAGACTCTGCCATCTAGCCATGGGGCACTCTGTGTACCCCCAGGACACTCTTACAAGGGAACTTGATAGAGCACTTGCCCAGTGTGTGCAAGGCCCTGGGTTCCATCCCCAGCACCTCAAAAGCAAAGTGACATGAAACCACAAATCCGCAGGGGCCGTGGGACAGTCAAGACGGCCGCAGCTTCAGACCCAGATGGACCAAGCTTCAAATTCTAGCTGTGCAGCCCAGATACCCCGACATCTCTGAAACACATTTGCAATGTCTAGCAAACGATTATTTAATGGGTATTATTAATTAGTATTTGCTTTAAGTTCATTCCTATTAATGTGCTGGTATGTTTTTAAAAACTCAAATACCTCTTTAGCCTTGTGTTATGCAAAAATACTGATAAAATAACAGGGTGACGGTGTGGATTGTATTTTTTCTACCACATGTAAATAGATGACCACTATAAGTCTTTAAATCATCCTCCATGCAGGGGCTGGGGGTGTAGCTCAGTGATACAGCACCTGCTTAGCGTGGGCAAGGCTCTGGTTTCGATCCCTGACAATACTATATATATATATATATATATATATATATATATATATATATCTCCCTGATGTATGCGGACCGAGCATTTAAAGCACCCTGCTTTGGCCGCGTAGGCAAGGCCCGCTGCTCAGGGGCACCCAGAAGATAAAGATCTGCAATTAGTGGGCTTTGCAACTGCGGGGAGGTAGCCGCACTTTCTGGGCTTCTGTTTCATCATCTGCAAAACGATTCCCGGCTCTGTGAGGCTTCATTTAAGGACACGAGGCACTTAAGCCCCCAGCATGGGGCCGGCCACTGCTGTTGGTCTCTGCTCGTTCATTCCACTCATGGAAGTACAGTGGGTGCTGGGTGCTATGTACAGAGGGTCCCCTAGTAAAGAAGTCAGTCCTGACCCAGTGATTTGGGAGCCAGTGTTTCTGTCCCCACACGGAGCGGGACAGCCCTGCACCTCCCAGGAGCAGACCAGGCAGTGCACAGGGGTGGGAAGGAGGGCAAGCAGCTCCCAGGGCCGACGGACCCGGAGGGCTTCATGGAGGAGCCGCCCTTGACCGGGTAGTGAAGGATGGGCAGGCCGGGGGCGTGGGGCCTTGGGGGGCACTCGGGGAAGGGGGGCGTGGGCAAAAGCAGGAAGGTGGGGAAGGCAGAGCACCCCGTCTCTGGAACCTTCTCTTCCCTGGGCCTGGGGGAACAGCACCCGTCTTCTCTGCCGTCCTCCGAGCTGTTGAGGGACTTCCAGCGAGGTCCCCGTCTGGGCCACCAGCCTTCTTTTGGACCTTTAGACCACCCCACAGTCGTTCATTCTTGCTCTCCAGTGTCACTCTGTGTCCCTCTCTGCTCCATAGCGCGTCATCATCCTCTTCTCGTTCTTGGACCCCAGGAATGGGGACTGAGGGCCACGGTGACGGGGGTTAGGTGGGGAAGGAGAGCCTGCGGACACAGGATCCCGTGCTCCCCTGGAGATGAGGCGGCCTCTGTGAGGTCCTGGGGGGGATGGGCCTTCCGGGGTCGCTGGAGGATCGGGTGGGAGGCCGACGCCTGGCCCTGCGCTCTGCGTCCCCTGGGGAGAGGAGCTTTTACCCCCATGTTCCTGAGGGGCTTTTTGGGGTTAGGACAGAGTCTGTGCCTCAAAGACTCTATTTGTTCTGAAAATAGTCACGAAAAAGGTAACAGAAAAATCTGCCCTTGCCACCTGGCTTCCCGTGGCATCCAAGACCACCTCCTCCAAGCCCCTGGAGCCCAGAGAACATTCTCTCCCTGTCTGTCCACAGGCCCAGGAGCGCCCCAGGCACCTGGCGGACACTCAGGGAAGACACCTGAAAAACAGAACCGTCACGTGCAGGCCAGCGAGACCCCACCAGGGGCCTGGGCTCCACCCCAACAGGGCAGAGGGCCAGCACCAGATGCCACCTGGGCTCTCGCCCCCAGCCACTGCCCCGTCCCCATCTGGCCTGCAGTCTTCCAGCCAGCGACTCCTCGGCAGATTTCAGGCTCAGAAATGGAGCAAGGCCTTGCTGGAGACAGGCGTCCACCCAGCAGCCGCCCAGGGCTGGACTGGACGGACACAGGGGACAGCCATTATGTCTTGGGCAGGAAACTTACATGGGTCCCCAGCAGCGGGTGGGAGGCCCAAGAAAAGAGTCCCCAACAAAGAACACGTCGAAACGGTGCTCCCGGGTTGGGGGAGAGACCCCCGGGGCTTCATCACCAGGTGAGAGGGCGTCTTCTGAGGTCACAGGGTCTGTCGTGTCTTTTTTGATCTTAAAAAAAGAAGAGGAAAAAAGAAAAGAGAAAGAAACAAAGGAAGGGAGAGGAAGGGGGAGGAGAAAGCCCCTCGCCATAATTGAATTACAGACCCGGCCCTGGGGCCGTCTGGAGTCACAGGGGCCTTTGTGTGGTGTCGGGAGGACCCCAGGACCCCGACAGTGGAAGAGGAGGAGCCGGGCGGCCAGGAAGCAGGAGGGACGCGGGTGAAGAAGGGGAGGGGGGCGCAGAAACGAGAGCCAAGGCCCCTCCTGCCGCAGGCCCTGCCCTGACCTGGGGACCCTGCCCTTTCACCAAAAACCAGGCAACAGCGGGCGGGAGGCCGGCTGCACAAACAGAGAGGTCCCCACAAGGGCCAATGGCTCCCCGGGGGACTGGGCCTGGCCAGGGCAAGGGTGGAAGAAATCAGCAGCACCCCCACCACCTGCTCTGCCCGGGGGTCCCCGCTGGGCCCTGGGAGCAGAACAAGGCTCCGACTGACCCTCGAGGGGAGGGTGTCTCGCGGTGCTGTGAGTGCCAGGCGCTGGGCAGGGCTCTTTCAGACGGCTCATCTCTCAGTCCCCAGCACGACGCTCGGACGTGGGTACCATTGGAGCCCCCTACACCTGAAAGTGAGGACACCCAGGGACTTTTCAAAAGCCACAGAGAGCAGGCAGAGCCAGGTCTCTTTGATGCCACGCCCAGGTCTGACCACAGCCCTCTTCACAGTCATCTCATCCTCACGGCAGGTTCCTGGGGGGAAACCGAGGCACGGGGTGGTTACCCAGGCTCACTCAAGCGGCCAGGGGCTGAGCGGGCCTTGACCCTGTGCAGCAGTTCCAGACCTTCCGTCCCGCGGCCAGGGCGGGGCTCCTGGTGCCCTGGTGTCCTGACCACATGAGCCTCTTCTCCAGAGCCCTGACCGGCCAGAGAGCAAGCGGCAGAAAGAACGTGGCCAGGAGCCACCTGCTGGCAGAAGAAGGGCCTAAGGCATGACCCCCGAGGTCCCCTGGACATAGAATCACCTCCTCGAATGTCCCTTGAATCCTCACGGGCACAGCCCCGCCCGCCAGGCCCAGCTTTCTCCTGGGAGCTCGGGGGATGAGGTGAGTGCTGTCCCAGCAGAAGGCAGAGGTGGGTCTGTCAACCCGGAGTCCAGGTGTGATCACGGCCTCGGAAAAGAACCATAGGCCTTGTGTCCGGTGCACTCAGAATCTCCCGTGCCCAGGGGGGGCGCTCGATCCCAGCGCTGGTGACACCTGGGGCTGGAGGTGGCTTGGTTGTGGGGACCTCCTTGTCCCTCTCGTACCTCCACCTGCTAGGTGCTGGTACCACTCCACCCTCACCCCGTGGTGGCCCCAGTTATGAGAATCAAAGCCTGGCCCGGGGACATCCTGCCCACACGCAGAGGGGCCAGCCTCCGCCCTCGGTGAGCTCAGAGTCCCCGAGGCCTAGGGAGGAGGCTGCGTGTCTGTCACAAGCTCCGATCCCTGTAGGGACAAACAGAGCAGCCACGGGCATGTCATTTAGGCTCACTGCCGGTGGCTATTTTAAGTCCCCATGATCACTAGAAGTGACTAACACTGATTAAGGTTTTATGAGAAAATTCCCTCCGGGCCCCTCCATGGTGGCTCCAAACCACCCCGGAGTCGCTCTGTTACCTCGCCCAGACTGGAACCGCGACTGGCGGCGGGACTCCTTTCCACCACGCCCAGCCCACCGCAGGCCCTTCCTAGCGGCCACCCGGCTGGCCTTGCCACCGCAGGCAAGCCTGTCCCCAGAGCGGCTGCCAGGCCCGACTTCTCAGCCGGGAGGAAGGAGGGCCGCCTGGGCCTCCAGGTGCGCACACCTGGCCAGGTGTCGTCCCTCCCCCGAGGCTCGGCCTCCAATGGCTCGGCCTCCAATTGCTCGGCCTCCCGCTGCTCCTGCCTCCTGCCCGAGCTCACCGCCCTCCTAGAGAAGGGTCTGCACACGCGCCGGGCCAGGCTCTCTGCCCAGCTCTGAGGACTCGGGCGGGAATCGGGCACAGATCCACCAGGGGCTTCAGAGCCAATGGTCCCGATTAAGGGAAAAGTCCCCCCCAGGGAGGAGGAGCCCCCAGGGCTCAGGGGGGGTGGGATGGAGGGGAGGCCAGGAGGGGCCTCAGGGGTGGAGGGTGGTGCCCACGGTGATGGCGCTCTCACGCGGCCAGGCCCGGGCTGCAGCTTCTCATGCCATTGTCACAGTGTCCCATGAGAAAGGTGACCCCACCCCCACCCCAGCGTGGAGAAGGGAGATGGGGCTGGGAGGGGCTGCCCCACCTCGCCACTCTGAACGCGCTGGCAGCGCCGCTCCTCGGGTAAAGGGGAGGGGCTGGCAGAGCCACCCTCTGCCTCTCCCCCCAACTCTGCCCTGTCCAGCTGGGGGCTTGCAACTGGCCACGGGGACAGTTTTACACCACAGAGACTGGCGAAGGCCACAACTCAGGGCCTTTATATTTTCACTTTCCAGGGAAACAGTTTAGCAGCACACTTCTTACATCAGGACACAGTGAGACAAGGTGTGGGGCTGGGGGCTGTGGGGGCTGATAGGACACAGGGGTCTAAGGAAAGTGGGCAGAAAACGAGGCTGAAAACTCACCACGGGCTCGCCTGGCGTGCGTGCGGCCCGGGTTCCAGCCTCAGCACCACAAACCAACAAAGATGTTGTGTCCCCCGAGAACTAAAAAATAAATATTAAAATTCTCTCTCTCCCTCTCTCACTCTCTGTTTTTTTTAAAAAAAAAGGATTCCACCTCTTGGGTCCCCTTCTTCCTCCTTCCTCTGCTGTCCTTTAATAAACTTCTAATTTCTACTCTGAAAAAAAAAAAACTCGCCGCGGAGTGCAGCTCCATAGACAGTCGCTGAGCAGAGGAGAGGTGATCAGACTCGTGCTTCATAAAGACCCCTCAGAGGTTGCTTCGAGGGTTGTTTTAAGGTTGTTTTTAGGAGGACAGATGATGAGAGAGAGGCTAGTTAGGAGTCATATCCAAAGACCAGCCCCACCTTTTCCAAGACACTAGAACATCTCTAAGTCCAACCCCTCTTCTCTAGAGAAAAGGCGCCCGCTCAGAAGAGATGTCTGGGACACCCTAGCCAATCCCCGGGACCATCAGGGGGAGTTCCTGCCTTTCCACTTCCAGTGCCTCCTGCAAAGACTGAGCCCAAAGCCCAACGTCGAAGCCTCTTCTCCCACCACCATCGCCCTCTCTGCCCGACGCTTCCTGCTCTCATTCCCACACTCGACAAGTCACGGGATCCCCGGCCTGTGGAGCCAGGGCCTGCCTCGCTCACCCTGAGACTCCTTGCACACAGGAATGGCCCTGAGGACAAAGGATGGGTGGATGCCTGGGTGGGTGGGTGGGTGATAGGTGGATGGATGGAGGGATGGATGGAAGGGTAGATTCGTGGGTGGATGAGTAGGTGGATGGCTGTTAGGGTCTGTAAACAAGTCAAGATGGCGCCTGGCATTTTGCCAGAGGGAGTGGTTTGTGAAGTAACACCAGCGAGACATTAAGTGTGGAGATTCCTTGTTGGTTGACTGCTGTATCTAGTTTATGCTAATTAGATAAGCTGTGTGGAATGTATATATACCCCTCCTGTCCTACAATAAACGGCTCCCACTCCTGCTGTATCAATCTACACAAGTTGCTCGTCACCCCCCCCCCTGGTTATTTTGCTGCAGCTGGACTGCAGCAGATGGGTAGGTGGATGAGTAGGTGGGTGGGTGGGTGGATGGATGGATGGATGGTGGGTGGGTGGATGGGTGGGTGGGTGGATGGGTGGATGGATGGATGGATGGGTGGGTGGGTGGGTGGATGGATGGGTGGGTGGATAGATGGACGGATGGATGGGTAGATGGATGGGTGGATGGGTGGATGGATGGATGGATCGATCGATCGATGGGTGGATGGGTGGGTGGATGATGGATGTATAGATGGGTGGCTGGGTAAATGGATGGATAACTGGAGGGAAGAAAGAAGAAATGAAGGAGTGAATGAGGTTCCTGAGTGCTGCCCCCGTGGGAAGGAGAGGAAGGGCGAAAGGTCCCGGAGGAGCCCGAGGAGCTTGGCAAAGGCACCGGATTCTTGACCAGGAGAGGACTGAAGCAGAACTGGAGAAGAGACTCCCCGCCGCCTTCCAGGGAACCCCGAGGAGCCAGTTTACAAGCCGTGTCTCTTGCTGCGTCAGCTCATAAACCCCTTTGGTTTCCTGTCTCGGTGTGTAATCCATGGGGAAGAACGTCCTTGTCATCCTGCAGATGGTGGCAAGGGGACAGGCACCGGGATCTGCCCAGCACAGCTGGTTCACATGAGGCCGAGCTCTCCAGTGTCGGCCCTCGGCACCGTCCACCCCCATGCACTCACCACCGCCCTCAGCACACCTGAGCCATGGAGGGGACGAGGCTCTCCTGGGCCCCTTGGCCAGGAGGACCAACCCTCTGACGGGAGCACCTGGCAGGCCTGGCCTTCTGGAGATGCTGATTCCAGCTGGGTGCTGAGGGAGGCTGCAGACCACCCCCTCCTCTCCCTGGGAGCCGTCTGAGATCCAGTGGGCGGAGGGACCCAAAGGGACTTCATAAACTGTCAAGTGCTGCTCGCCTGGGGGTGTCCTTGTGATCTGCTGCTCTATCTCCTTCTGGAGTCTGAAGGCTCCAGAGGCCAAAGGAGAGGACTGAGGAGGAGTGAGAGGGACATACAGGCAACCAGGGAACACCCAGCCACCAGCCACCAAAGCCACCACTGTGTTCCTGTGGTGCCCAGCCTGTGACCATGAAGCCCGTCACCATAGCAACAAGGACACAGACTCAGTAACAAAATGGTCCAGGTTAAAGTCCACTTCCCTGCCCCCAGCTGGGAATGGGTGGGGTGGCCAGTTGCCATTGACCTTCCTAGGTCACCATCTACCCAGTGTGGAATCCAATACAAACCACAGCCCCCACCGATAAGCCCTTCCTATGTGCCAGGCCCCACGGTCGTAAACCAATCTCTTCTCAATTCTTCATTCCTCATTTGAAATACACCGGCTTTTCTTTCTGAGTCATGATTTAGGTACACTTTTCTCAGAGATGCCTTGTAACTTAGCCAAGGTAAGTCCCACCTGTAATCACACTAGCAGCACCCTGGTTTTTTATCCCCTCTTAGCCCTTGTCATAATTTGAACTTCTTTTACTTGTGCTCCTGTCTGGAATCTACTTCCCTGGCTGGAACATAAGCCCCGCCATGCTTCTTTGCGCAGCATGGAGCCCGGCCCCTGGCACCAGGTAGGAAGCCGATGGCTGCTGGTCAACTGGGGCTCAGAGAGTCCAGGTCATTGACCAAAGGCCACAGCCACTAAGTAGAAGTTGTGTCTTGTGGTGTCCCCTCCTGCTGGTTTGCTCTCAGGAGGGGCAGAGCCGGGTAGACTCTACAGTCACCAAGGCCCATCTGTGGCCCGTGAGTCTCTGCCATCTTCTGTCATTGCTCACCACCAGTCCAGCTCATCTGCTCCGGCCACACCCCTTTCTCCTGGCTGAGCCTCGTGGAGCCCCGAGAGAGGCCCCTGAGTATCATCTAAGCCACGGAGTTTGTGGAACTTGTATCACAGCAACAGAAACCAACACGATCCTATTTTAAAAGCTCTCTAAGAGAAGCCACCCAGCTCTTGGCCTTTTCTGCCCCGTGGCTTCTTGACACCCCCCCCACACACACACGGTTCTGGGAGAATTCATTTCCTCCATGGGCAAGGGGCTGCGGGACTCTTACCTATAACTCTCCATGTCAAAAATAAGGAGTCCAGGTGGAACACCTGTGCACCTGTGGTTTAGACAGACATGTAGATGTTGATTACAGTTGTTGAGCTATGAAACCCGGAAAATACACAACACACAGTACTATGTATGACAAGTTGTACACACGAACACACACACGCAATTCACACATGTGCTTCAAGTGCTTGGAGAAACAGACAGCTCTTGAAGTAATTAAGACTTGAGAAAGGTTCCGAGCTGACCTTCGACAACCTCTCTGGGCCTTAATTTCTTCCTTGTTAACGTGACAGCCACCGGCTGGAACTATTGTAAGAATTAAACAAATGAATAAAGGTAGGTGGCATTTAGGAACCACGCTCTAAGTGTCGGCTTTATTTTTTTTGTTGGGGGGGGTACCAGGGATTGAACTCAGGGGCACTCAACCGCTGAGCCCCATCCCCAACCCTATTTTGTATTTATTTAGAGACGGGTTCTCATGAGTTGCTTAGCACCTCGCTGTTGCTGAGGCCAGCTTTGAACTCGCGATCCTCCTATCTCAGCCTCCTGAGCTGCTGGGGTGATAGGTGTGTGCTACTGCACCCAGCTGCTTTATTCTACTCATAAGGTGGACCAAGCAGGACTCTGAGACTGTCCAGATCACCTTGGCAATGGACACCTCGTCTGGCCTAAGAAGACACACTTGGGAACTGACCGGCCCCACAGGGGTCAGGCAGCAGCTCCTAGGCTTGAGCTGGGCTGACTGTGGGTTCAAGCCTCAGGCAAGTCTGCCGCAGTCTGGCTGGGCACAATCAGGAGCCACTTGTCAAAAGAAACTAACTTCATTTTTAGAACCACACACGCCAAACAAAACAGCCTCTCAGGAAAAACCCTCAGAGCCTCAACTGCCACCACCCGCTTCCCACAAGCCTCTCTCTCCCACACCAGCTTCTCTCCACCTCCCACAATCCTCCTGCTCTTGAGGCCGATTGGCTGGGTCACGTGGGCGGAGCCAAAAAAGTCCCCCAATGAGCAGCTCCGTGGTCTGAAAGGGCAGGGAAACAGCCCAATGAGCATCACCGCAGAGGAGCCAATCAGCTAGATGTTGCTGGGGCCGCTGTGAGCCAATCATCAGCCGGCAGCTGGAAGTTTGCTGGGGCCCGTTTGGCTGTGGCTCTCAACACAAGTCCTTTTCTGGGCTTCTGAAGAGCCCAGAAGACGCCCACCCCTGTCTTGTGGCCCGTGGGAGCAAGAAGCTACCTGTGCTTAAGAAGCTGAGCTACAGCGGGCCTGGCCGGCACAGAGGAGTAATAAAGACTCAACTCTAATGTGTTTAAGAAAAGCACAGGAAATCCAAAGGCCAAGCTCTGTAGGGAAATTGAGAAATTCAGCGCTGTAGGCAGCCCCGCCCCAGCCCCGCCTCCTGCTCTGCTCCGCCTGGTATTGGCCTCCTTCTCTCCCACTGGAGACCCACTCAGTCCACGCCCTAGGGAAAGGAGAAGGCCTCAGTGACAGAGTCCAACCCTGCAGCCCCCTGGGCAGGACCCGGTGCCCTGCGATTGCTCTTTGTACCAACCACTGAAGACTGGACGGGCCGCGTCCTTCTGAGGCAAACGCCTTCCTTACCTAGCCATCACCCCTCTTCCTTACCCACCTCCCGTGCGGAAGGCCGAAAAAGTCAGACACCCACTTTCCAGCTTCCCTCAGAGCTAGGAGCAGCCCTGGGACTCCCGTTAGCGCCCACGAGCTGGGAGAGGAAGTATGCTGGCGCCTTCTGGAAGGTTTCTCTCTCTCTGTTGGGAGCCAGGGTGGCCCGAAGAAAGATTCTCACATCCCTTTTATTTGAATGCATGCGTGATACAGAAGCCACAGCAGCCATCTTGCCACCATCAGGCAATAAGCCTAAAGGCAAAGACCAGCCCGGTAACACCAGCAGAATGAGAAAAATCTGCGTCTTTGATGGCATTATTGAGTTGTCATACGAAAGTCAGAAATTTCTGCTTCTAGATTTTGTTCTTATTAGAGATTATTAAATGACTTTATAGTTTAAGCTCCTATTAACTGGGTTTTCCTTTATTTATTTATCTTTTTCTTTTTACTGCAGGGGATTGAACCCAGGGGGCGTTTAACCACTGAGCAAATCCCCAGCCCTTTATAGTTTTTATTCTGAGACAGGGCCTTGCTAAGTGGCTGAGGCCGACCTCAAACTTGCCATCCTCCTGCCTCAGCCTCCTGAGCCGCGGGGACTGCAGACCTTTGCCATGACACTGTGCTTCTCAGCCCGTTACTCCCAGGTGAAGCTCATGTTTTTATTTTTCAGTGCTGCGGGTGGAACCCAGGGCCTGGTGCACACTGCGCCTGTGCTCTCCACTAAGCTCTACCCCAGGCCAGGTGGGAACCTTTGTAAGGGAGACACAGTGTCATCTGTGACCAAAGTCAAGGGCAAAGACTCACACAGAAGGGAAGGCGAGATTCTACCCAGAGAAGCAGGGACGCGAATCACCAGCAAAAGACAAAGCGCTGAGAGGCCGGCCAGCCCGGAGCCACCCAGCCTCGCTCCATGCTCAGCCTCTAGGGTGACACCTGCCGTTCCACCCTTCCACCCGCCTCCCCCAGAGGAGCCTCTTGGAACACATACAGGGTCTTTCCACCCATGAGGCGCGAGCTTTCCCCCCTGGGAGCCATTCTGCCTCACAGCGCCATCCCGCCTCCCACAGTTGAACTTGAGCGGGTCTGTGTGTCTGTCCCGGTGTCCCGATGCCCCAGCGTGTGCGGCCGGCCTGGGGCTCTCGCTTGATTCTGAGATTGAGCTGGACACGGATGACTCTGGTTTCACCAAGAGGACGGCGGGTTTCTCGCTCCCGTCCGGCCACCCCCTCTGAGACCTGCCATCGCTGGATCACTCCCGGCCCCCGGCCCCCGGCAGCCCTCTGGGGCGTGTGGGGCTCAGCTCCTCAGCTACTGCCCCTGGCCTCCGTGCTGCCCTCACAGAGAAGCCACCGGTCCCAAGAGGGCCCCCCCCCCCCGGGTAGCCGACGCGCCTTTCCGCTGAGTTTTCTCCATCGTTTTGGTTCTTGCTGTCCCCTGTCACTCTCCAGTGTTGGGGACAGGACCCAGGGCTTCCTGCGTGCCAGGCCAGCCTCCACCGAGCCCACCCGGCCCTCTCCTCCTCCTGCGCACCCTGGCCTTGTCTCTCCAGCCCTTCTCTCTGGGCTGCTTGGTCACCTTCCTCCTGTCCTAGGTGGCTCTGTGTCTCTGTCTGTCTTCCTCTGACTGCGTTTGACTCTTGTCCTATCCCCTGTTTCTCGTTCCTTTCTTTCTGGGTCATTGTCTCTTGGACCTTCTTTATCTTTCTCTCTGATTACGTCACTGTCCACCCGGCAACCTGTCTGACTCCGTCTTTCCCTTTATTGTCTGTTAATGTCCCCCCCCACACACACACCGTGTTCTCTTTGGGTCTCTGTCTCTGACCTTTTCTCTCTCCAAGGTCTGGGACCAGCACACACACGAGGCCTCATCCTCCTCTGGGAAGCTTTGGCTGGTGCCTTTGAAGGCCGCCCTCCCCCGTAGCCACATTCAACTGATAGAGGACTAGAACTCATCCTCAGACCACAGCTTTACTGTTCCTTTCCTTATTTCCCTTGACCCCAGCTGCCGGAACAGGGACACTGAGTGCGTCCCCAGGGTCCTCCCAGAGAACACTTCTATCCCAGTTCACACGACTCACGCTGAGGACAACACACCGTTAGTGCCACCTGTCCATCTTACAGATAGGGAAACAGAAGTTCAGAGAGGGCAGTCTTCATGACCCAGGTCACACAGAGAAGTGGTGTCTACTGTGTGACTATGGATAAGTGACCGGGTCTGGAGCCTCTGTTCTTCCTCTGTAAAACGGGGGCAGTTGCTGGGAAGATGCACTGAAACAGCCCCCCCCACCCCCCAGCAGAGCCGTGGTCGCCTGGCAGAGGGTTAGCCCTCAGGACAGGAGCTGGATTAACCAGGTGATGGCTGATACGTTCACTGAAGATCTAGGGCAGACCCGTAGAGGGCCTGGCAGGCATCTCTGGGACCAGAGCCCCTTTCTCACCTGTCCTGGCAGAGGACACGCCAGGGAGTCCTCACCGCCCCCAGACACCCCTCAGAACCCCCGCCCCGCCCCGCTGCGCCGACCAGAGGCTGGTTCAAAGGGTTTCCCCATCCTTCCCACCATGGACACAATAGCCATTCCCCCCGGACCCCGAGCCGACAGAAGAAAGCCCAGGCAGCAGATCAAACGTGGGCTGAGCAGAAGACAGAGGAGACGGGACGAGGGGCGAGATGGGGCAGAAAGAATAATGACTTCCATCCAAGTCTCTTCCCATAAACCCGCAGCCCTTTGAAGCCTGCTTCCCTTTAATAAAAGCCCTGTTATTAATGACCCAAGTGGAAGCTTTCTGGGCAGGACAATACCCTACTCCCTGGTGGCCTCTGCGGAGCCTTGTGCATGGAAAAGTGGCCCAGCAGAGGCCTCTGCGTGCCAAGGGCCGGCGGGCGTGACAAAGGGGTGTGCAGCCGGGTGGGGCCTGGTGCCACCAGTGTCTGGGGCGGCTACTGTGTTCTCGGGCCAGGGCTGAGGCCAGCAGGGTCCAGGCTGCTGTGGTCCAGCAGGGTCTTGCCTGCCCCAGGTATTTATTGAGCACCTTCTATGTGCTGGGCCCTGGGTGGGTCAATAGGGCAGATCAGACCCCACTGAAGCCCTTGAAGCTCGCAGCTGGGACAGAAGGGATCATTTATAAGAAGCAGGAGCTGAATGAGGTGTGGAGGGGGTGACGTCCCACCTTCCAGACCTCATCTCACACTGAGTGTTCCACAGCGGTCCCCGGCCACCTCACTGTCATGTGCTCCCCTCACCTAATGCCCCCGGCTGCACCTCACACTTGGCAGACTTCCGGCCAGGATCCTCACCCACCCACGCCACTGCAGGGGCCACCGAGCCATCGCCTCTCTGCTATCTTTGCAGTGATCTGAGGCAAACGGTCCCCTAGATCAGGTGACAGTGTCGTTTTGGGAAAGAAGCTATGCTACGGGCTGTGACCCTGAAGGGAGCTTTCCAACCCGTGCTCGCTCAGCACAGGAGTCAGAAAACGGAAGCCCAAAGCCACACGGCCTGTGGGACCCCACTGTGGGGACTTTTCTGATATCACCACAGTCACAGCACCAAGGGGACAGGCCCAGGGCCCAGGGGACTCCCAGGGCCAAGGGAGGACCCTCCACCTCTTCCTTCCCATGAGGACCTTGAGCATGGGCCTCTCTTCTCTCATGTCCCGAGGTCCACTGTGAGGTGGGGACCTGCCAGGTGGCTCTGGGGCACACTTGGCAGCCATGTGGGGACCCAGCAATCCTATGCTCCGTGCAGACCCGAGGTGTGGGCTGGTCTGAGGTCCAGAGAGCGTGGGTGTCTTGGCAACATCACGGGACTGGGGAACAGCAGGCCCCGGGGTGCTGCTAAGAGGACTTCAAGCCCCAGTGTGAGGAAGAGGAGAGGGGGTTGGCTGCCACCCCCTGGGGCTCGGGCAGTCCCTGGGCCTCTCTGCCATGCACTAGATGATCAGGGCCCACGAGATGCTCTGGGGCTTGGAATCCCTCCAAATCATACTGAAACATGGGAGTGTGTGTGGTAGAAGTTTCCAGAGAAAGGACTATGCCTTTTATCAGAGTCTTCTGAAAGTGCCTGGCCCAAGAGAGGACATGAGCAGGGAACCAATGACCTGCAGGTGTCCCTTACACTCTGACGGGCTGTGACTCCGAGCCTGAGGGCCATTTCCTTCATTCATCTTTCAAGTGTTTATTGAGCACCTACTTTGCCAGGGTTCCCACGCTCCCGGGAAGGTGCTGGGAGTGGAACAGAAGCATGAGTGTGAGCACACCTGAGCTTCTCCTCACCAGCCCTCCCACTCCAGGTCCTAAGCCCGTCACTTCTGGGCTCTTCCCCTGGAGACCCCGACCCAAGGTTCCAGGGAAACCCTGCCCTCGGCCTCTGGCCCCCTCTCCCTCGCTCCCACCTCTGGGATGAGCTGTCCACACGTGGAGCAGTGAGGGAAGAGCTCGTGTCCGTCCCTGACCCTCCTGGTCACAAGTCGG
Organism: Marmota monax; assembly: GCF_021218885.2. Classification (NCBI taxonomy): domain Eukaryota; kingdom Metazoa; phylum Chordata; class Mammalia; order Rodentia; family Sciuridae; genus Marmota; species Marmota monax. Next base: position 10,113,516 of record NW_026692072.1, on the reverse strand, counting down.
CTTTGGAGATAATCACTGCCGGGCCAGAAACCCCCCTCCTCAGCTCACCCATCCTGCGGGGGCTGGGATGGGGAGGGCGACGGCTGTGGGGACAGAGCGGAGAGATGGACGAGAAGGCAGAGATGGAGCAGCGAGGCCCAGCAGGCCCTGCCCGGCCTTGGTGTCCTGGCACAGGGTTGTGCTCCCAGCCGGGGTCCAGGGCAGGAGCCAGCCTGGTTGGGCCAGCTCCGGTGACGGCCAGCTGCTGCCAGCCAACTTTCCATGACATCAGAGGCCAGTGGGGTCAGGCCTGCTGGGGCGGGGCCACGGCTCCACACCCCACTTTCCTCCAGCCTAATGGGGCCCCTGCACCATGGTAGGATGGCCTGGGCCAGGAGGGGGTCTATCCTGTGGACAGGAGGACCCCAAGTGGAACGAGCCACCCGGACCTCCAACGAGGGAGCCCTGACAGTACCATCCGGCCCCGGGACAATGGGCTCTGCACGATGGTCTCCAGTGACACTCAGAAGCCTGTTTGAGGGGACTTAAATTCCAATGGTGGTGAAAGAAAAGCGGCCACAGAAGGGGGGGCACCCACGACCTCACTTGGGGTGCAGCTGCCTCTGATCAACGTTCAGTTCACGTGTGAGTTGCTACAAAATCCTCAAGGAAATGGAGCAGCCCCGTACCTCGACCTGCCTGTCCCTGCAGAGGCCCTCCCATCCCCCTGCTGGCTCTGTCCCTCCACCAGGGCCACTGCCAGCCACTGGGAGTCACGGAGACCTCCCCCTCGCCTGGTCATCCGCTTTCTGTTCCTTCAATCCACAGCACCCCCCCACACACACACACACACACATGCACACACTCGCATACATGCATGTACACACACGCACACACGCATGCACACACATGCACACATGCCTTGTTAATCGTGCAGAAATGTGACTTTCTCACCAAACACAGGATGGTAGTACCCGGGGCTAGAATTTGTGGCTCCAGCCTGCAAAACCCATATCCTTACACACTGTCCTCCTCCAGCCTCTCCTACATGAACAAGGGAGGAAGAAAGATGAGTAAGAAATATGGTGGTTTGAACCAAGGGAAGGGGGGGGGTGGGCGAGGCTCCCCGGGTCCATTGTTTTCTCTAGGTTTCCAGCGTCTCTAGGATGCACCTGCATTTGATTTACAATGAGAGAAAACAAACAATACAACAGTATTTTTTTTATAAAAGGTCAGCAAACAGCTCTTATGGAACCCCACAGATTCTCCCCACCAGCCCCCCATTTGTGAGAAACCAGTGGTCAAGCCCACCCCATAGACCACCTGCAGGGCCCGCCCCTCCCCCACACACCCCCATTTCTCAAACCCAGAGAGGAAGTGGGCGAGGAGATAACGCCCATCTTCTGTCTCTCCCAGCCCAGCCCCTCTCCAGCCTGGTCTCATGCCCCCCACGACCCCCCAGGCTCAAGATGAGCAGCACAGCCCACCCCCAAAGATCTTGCACATGATTTCATTTTGCTTGATGCATCCCAAATGGCCCGCCCAGCCCTGGTGACAACAGGAGGCTGGGGTTTGGGAACCAGATGAAGCTGTGCTCTTCCAGGCTGAGGGGCCGGGGGGAGTCCCAGTGGGAAGCATCCTGAATAGTCAAGTCCCGTCCACTCGAGCCTTCGGTTGCAGACGCGTGCTGAGCCTCTCCGGGTCCCAGGCCCTGTGTCCAGCTTGAGAGCAGAGAGGGGCCAGAGTGACGGGGCCAAAGAGACCAGGTGCAGCTGGAATGTGGGGGGTGTGTGGAAGAAGGCGTCCCTGGGACCCCAAGAGGTGGAGACGGCTGAGTGAAGGGCCGGAAGGCAGCAGCCACTCCACTGGACCGCAGCTGGGCCCTGCGTCTTGGAAAGACACTGGTGCGCCCAGAGCTGGGGACCCACGCCCACTGGGACCCATCCATCAGCCGTCACCAGGAAGTGTGACGACGCCAAACAGGGACCTGGAAATTGGCCCAACCCCCTGGAGGAGTTTGGCATTCTCTCCTGGAGCTGGGCATCGGCACCAGGGGTCCAGAGCACCCAGCAATTATGCAGGTGCCCAAGAGCATCTGAAGAGTCGGGCACGGGAACAAGTGACCCAGCTGCTCTGGCCCGAGTGCAAACAGGGTGAATCCATGTGGCCAGTTCACAGAGGGGACCGTTACACACTGGACAATCAGCTGAGCCACAGAGACAAGGCAGCCATGAAGACGATTTTGAGGGGGAACTGGGGATTGAACTCAGAGGCACCCAACCACTGAGCCACGCCCCCAGACCTATTTTGTATTTATTTGGCCACAGGGTCTCACTGAGTTGCTTAGGGCCTCACTGTTGCTGAGGCTGGCTTTGAACTTGTGATCCTCCTGCCTCAGCCTCTGAGCCGCTGGGATGACAGGCGCCCGCCATTAACCATGTGAGATGCCCTTCCCAGAGCTCCTGTCAGCCAGTCCTGGGGAGGTGACCGGCTGTGACATACTCACCCCTGAACTCCCGCCCCTCCTCCACTTGCAGCCTCACCAGGAGGCACATGTGTGGTCACCTCACCTGTTTGTATCCGTTAGGCTTGGGGACCATGAACTTGGATTAAGAATTAAGAAGACTGTGAGCCAGGTGCGATGGCACCCGTCTGTAATCCCAGCAACTTGGGAGGCTGATGCAGGAGGATCCCAATTTTGAGGACAGTCTGAGCAACTGAGTCAGATCCTGTGTCAAAATAAAATACAAAGGGTTGGGGTGTGGCTCGGTGGGTGGACTGTCCCGTGCCATGCTCCAGACACTGGATTCCATCCCTCGGACAAAAAAAAAAAAAAAGAATTGTATAATACTAGGATTAGATAAATGAAAGTTAATATTTCTATAACGACTTCGTTGATTGAATATTTTGGAAAGACTTTCTAAAAAATAGGGGTGTGTGGAGGATTGTAAAAATCCAGATCCTCCCTTAGATTATTTCTAAGTGTCTGTAGATTCTCTATTTGCTTTAAAGAATCAGAGGCGCTATTCCACGGTGAGCTTTATGCAGGAAGGAAGGAGAAGGTGCCGATAAGCTGCCCCCTGCCAAGGGAAGCTCTGGCCCTCAGCGCGGCCTGGGCCCCTTGTGTTTCTAGTTAAGATAAAATGCGCGTTCCTCTTGGGGACCCCCCCTTGACAGGTCGCTCTGGTTTCCTGACAGATTCTGGATAGATGATGTCAAGCAAGACCTGTTTCTAGAGACTTCTCTGTAAAAGCACCTACTGTGTGACAGTCACTAGGTGCTCCATGGGAGGCACTGATGATCTTTCCACTCAGTCACTCTCGGCCCCATTCAGAGATGGAGCAACTGAGGCCTGGGCTTTGTGGGATGGTCCTGGTCCTGGTGTGGATGACCTTGTGGAATTAGCCGCTCCTGCCTCTCTCCCCAAGGGCCCTGGTCAGGTGGTGGCACTAGGGAACAGAGGCCTGGGTCACAGTCCCTGCTCTGCCCTCCGTCACGGTGGCCTCGGGCTCCCTGTCTCCCCTTGGTGATCTTGGTTCAGCCTTGGAAGCCAGGAGATCAGGTCTGTCTGAACTTCAGGGACCAAGAGCTTCCCGAAGAGGAACCTCGATCCTGTGATCAGGACTGGGAATCGGGGGGAAGCACCCACGCTCCTCACTGGAGGCTGGCGCAGGGCCTAGGGTCCAGGGGGCTTGAGCCAAGGTTTTGGGAGGGGTGGTCAGAGTCGCCCTGCCCCACCCTCTTCCCCACCTAAAGGGTGACAGTGAGGTTTGACCTGGGCACCGAGACAGAAGGAAGAAACAGGCCCGTGGCCTCCCTTAACTCTTATTCCCTCTGCAGAGGAGAAGAGGGAGGTTGAAGGAGATGAGGTCCCCTGCCCATCTCAACGCTGGGGAGGAGTCGAGGGCTGGGGTGTGAGCGTGGTGGGAATCAGCAGAAGAAGACAGATTTTGGAAGCTGCAGCTTGGGATTCGGCACCACAGGGAACCCAGAGCCCTGTCTAATGGCCCCAAGAGCCGGTCCAGGGAAATGGGAAGCAGGCACCTGGCCTCAGCCCACAGCACCGCTGCAGGGTTTGGAGAGAAGGAGCCGGCAGGATGGGGAGCAGGACTGAGCCTCTTTCTCATGCGGAAGCTTCTGGACTCCACATGGCTGCAACCAGTGAGCAGAATCCCACGCTCTGAGGAACCTGCCCGAGGAGAGGCAGGGCCTGGAGACGAGCGCTGGCCGGGCCGCCCAGTCCCAGCCCAGCACGTCCAGGGCGACCTTGAGCGTCTCTGTGACTCACTCTCCTCGGCTGTGAAATACAGATGGCGACAGCACCCATGTCCCAGCGTCCGTGTAGGAGGAAATGGGATCCTTGATGTGATGTGAAGAATGCAAAAATGGAGATGTTCATTTGGATTGCTTTTTGGGTGGTCCAGAACTTTCCAGGGTCCTTCACCAGGAAAATGACTTTGAGACCATTTCCCGGGTGGGCTCCTTAAAAAAAAAAGAAGAAGCCACCTGCCATGGGGACTAGGTGGGCAGAACGGATGGACCCCGATTCTGTGGCATCCAACCTGGGTTCCCAGAGGGTTTGTAGTCACCCCTTGTCCAGGGACATGGCTCCGTGTCCCTCCTCCACTCGGTGTCAGCCATGAGGGTGGTGAGAGGAAGGGCCGCAGGGCTCCTCAACCCCAGCCTGACCAGGGTCCCCCAGGCACCAGGAGGGCAGACGTCCTGGAGTGGGGGGCAGGGCACCCTCTTTTAGCACAGGCCCTGCTTAGGTGTTGGGGACCTTTCCCTGTCACCACCCAGAGGTGGGCAGAGCTCTGAATTCCTGCAGCTCGACCACTCCCAGCAGCCTGGCAGCTCTGAGACGAGGCTGGGTGGGCCAGGCGGGCGTGGGAAGGGGTCCCTGAGGTGTCACCTGGCCCCCCGGCCAGACCTACGCACCACTGAATGACAGCCGCTCCCCTCCCTCCCGCCCTGCTGGGGAGAGGGGAGAGTCCCCTGCCCAGCTCGCCAAGCCCCCGCCCAGGGCGTGCGGTCCCCCTGGTGGGATCTGACACTTGGAACAGGGGAGCCCTCCCAGAAAGTGAGCTCCACAGCCCCGAGACCCCGAGCGAGGCCTGGAGGGTGCCGGCTGCTCCCAGAGCGCGGGGGGGGGGGGTTGCTGGGGGCCCAGCGCCCCGGTGCTGGAAGGGACTTCAAAGCCGAGAGCTGGAGGTGCATGGGGGCCACGCCTTCATGGGGATTGCGCCATCAGCGGTTTCACATGGCTGAAAACCTCTCATTTGGAGCCAGGATGGCAGCACCCCGGCCTTCCACTCAGGGCGGGCACTGGCACTGGTGGCCAGGAGCCTCCGAGGAGGACAATCGGTATCTCCAAAGATGGTGTCCTTTCTGGCTCAGGCTTCCTCCCCCTGGGGTCAGGGTGTCACGTTGGAACCGTGGGGGGCACAGCCCAGTCCACAGCAGCGCTGAGGTTCTAAGACCTGCAGCCAGGCCGCTCAGGGCCGGGCAGGAGGACCACAGCGCAGGACAGTGAGCACTCAGGGTGCGGGCAGCGAGGTCAGGGAAGCTGGGGAGAGGGTGGCGGCTGGGGTCAAGGAGAGAAAGCTTTTGAGGAGGAGGGAAAGGAAGACCCGCGTCCCTCTAAGTTGTCACCTGGTAAAGGCATCTGGGGAACACTGAAAAGCCATCTCGGGTCTTGCCTGTCCCCTGCATGTGAGAGGCCAGGACAGGCAGAGAGCCTCCCCTTGGGTTCTGGGTTCCAGCCCACCAGCTCTGTGTGGGCCAAAGGCTGCAGTCTCACGTGGCAGGTGGGAAGAGTTCTCCAACGGCTCTCAGCAATTGCTGCCCTTTAAAATCCGCCCCCCCTTGAGCATGAGCTGGACCAAGCCCTTCCTTCTAACCAGCAAAAGTGACGGATGAGAGGTCACTTGCAACTTGCCACCTGGGGTACTGCCCTGTGGGCACACCTACGTGTGGCGAGGAGTGGAGTAGATCAGCAGCTTGAGCAGAGCAAACGTCACAGGAGGAACCAGCTCCAGGGAGGATCCATCTAAGTGAGCTGGGAGCCAGATGCACCCTTGGATGAACCTTGAGATGACTTTGGCCCCAGCTGTCACCTTCATGGCAACTCCCTTGAGAGATTTGGAGTCAGAGGATCCAGCAAGGCCAGGTCCAGTTGCCTGACCCACAGAAACGGAGATAATCAAAGGTGCTGTTTTAAACCACTAATTTTGGAGCAATTTGTTATGCAGCAGTAGCTAGCAGATACACCGGGCTTTGTGCCAGCTGTCCCCTATGCCCAGGACACTCCACTCTCCAGCCAGGATTTCAACAGAATGGTTTAATAGCCACAGGCCACCATCTGCCATCTGAGGCCTCACTTCTCCAGTCCTGAGACCATAGTGTCTGGTTTCCCCTAAATGCTTACAACCACTTGGCTGTAACAATTCAACCTTGAGACTGTAAGCTCCATGAAGACAGAGGCTATGTCTTTCTTGTTCATTGCTGTCTCTCCAGGGTCTTGCATAATGCCAAGCACATAGTAGGTGCTCAGTAAACATGGAGGCTATCAATGAATGGGTGAGACTCAATGAAAGCAATGCTCAAAAGTGGGAGTCGGGTCCTCCTCTTGCACGCTGAACCTCTGAATCCCACCCACAGGCCCAGAGGCCTCCCCCGGGCCAGAGTTTTGTTCAAGACTCCATCCATTATTGGATGCTAATAAAGCCACAGAGAAGACTGATGAGTCACCTTGTCCCCATACAGCCCAGTGTCACAGAGGTGCACAAGATCCAGAGAAAGAACGTTTACCCCCTCTCCCCCAAACGCCACTCAGATTATGAGGAGACCCCAAGGACATGGGTCCACGAACTCTTGGAGGATGGAAAGTAGAAGACAGAGTGGGCGCTGGCTTTTCAGATTGGAAAGGCCGGAACCCGACTTCCGGAAAGAGAAGGTGTCCAGAAGAAAAAGAGCATCCTGCCCCGAGTCCCAGGCCAGGAAGCAGATGCGTCAGATGTGCCTGGAAGGAAGGGCGATGCTCAGGGGACGCGATCAGACAGACCCTGAGCCTGGAAGGCCACAGAAAGGTGAAGCGGCAGCCCAGAGCCAGACGGCAGGACGTCGGGGCCACCCTCCCCCGCAGCCAGGCGAAAGATTGGGCCATTCAACCTGCAGAAGAGGCCCAGAGACCACGGTCTAGAGCATCTGGGGCGCGCTCCAGGAATCCCCCAGAAACCTGGTCCGTTTGCATGGTCAGAGCTTACCCTAAGCAGCAAATCTCACCTGCTGGAAAAAGCACAAACAAGATAAAGGGAGGAGGGGCGGGGGGAATGGAAAGATCAGGGGAAGCAGGTAATTCAAGGAGCAAAAGAAACGTTCACCAAATATATGACTCATATCCTCCGAACTTATGGGAAGATATTTTATCCATGAAATTATAGGCAGCCATGAAAAAGAAGGATGTAGAAATAGCTCTTCAAGAGTAAAAATGAGCCCTAACATGAAATGCTGAATAAAATGTAAAGAGGAGGAAATAACTAAAATGAAATAAAAAGGCAAAAAAAATGAGAAGAAAAACATCGAATATATTAATGAATCCAACCAGGAATTTCAGCAACCAGCACACGGGGATCCCAGGAAAGGAGAGAAGACAAAACAGACCAAGGAATAATTAAGGCAGTTTCCCCGAATCAGAGGTCATGGGTCATTAGGATGAGTCCTGTAGAAGCCACTGGGTGCCCAGATGAAAGGAAAAATCACCAAGGGCCTCATCAGAGATGAGGAGATCCCAAAGACTCCTAGAAATAGTAAAGTCAGCCATACCCGAGAATCGGAACAGCATCGAACTTCTCAAGAGCAACATAAATCTCTAGAAACACCAGAGAAGTGAACTGAAAGTTCTGAGGAAACCGTGTTTTTAACCTAGCATGGAGCATCCAGCCAGAAGAACAACAGAGCACGAGGGTGGGACAGTGGCTTTTTCTGGCATGCAAATTCTCTTAAAACTTAAGGCACCTTTTCTCCAGAAGCTACTAAAGGATGTGCTCCACCAAAATGAGAGCATAAGCCAGAGGGTGGAAAATTAATGGCCTCTGGACCAAATCCTGCACGTGTGCACGCACACACACACACACACACACAAACCCCGCTTTTGTAAATACAGTTTTCCTGAAACACCACCAAGCCCATCTGTTTAGGTATTGTATATGATGACACTTTCACACTGCAATGGCAGGCTCTAAAACACTTTCCAGAGACTACAGGGCAGCAAAGCCAAAAACATTCTCTGACTCTTTGCAAAAATGTCATCCAAAATCAGCATAAGCCAAGAAAACAGCATCTAGGATCCAAGAAGATGGGAGGTAGAAGTTTCTAGAACTATAACTATGTTCAAAGGGCAAATAACCCCCTTTGGAGCACGAGATGAGGACCCAGGCACCATCTCCAATATATAAAAATCTAGAGCGGATAGACAGCCTCCTAGGCTCATTCATACAGGAGGAGTTTTAATCTTCCAGAAAATTTAGGGGAGAATTAATGATAGGCACCTAGAAAACTAAGAGAGTGAACATGTAATTTAATAATCATGGAATCTTTGCAGAAAGAACACAAAAGCTACGCAAGAGAGAAACCAACTGTCTTCTTTCACGTGGCTTATCATCCTTCAACAGTATCAACCTTGTTCTGAGAACGGCAAACTGAATAATAAATTCTGTAGATAGATTATTCAGGGAGTATGAAGGGCCAGTAATGATTGTGTGTGCATGTGCGTGTGCGTGTGTGCGTGTGTGTGTGCACGCATGGGCATGTGCGTAATGGCTAACCTCCATCGAAGGACATGGATAACGTAAGCTCCACACAGTGCATTATTTAGAAACATAGTGGTAAGTAGAAACAGCAGCTAGAAGAATTAAAAATGCTTCCTTCTGAGGATTGAAGAGGAGGGGGCAGGAAACGGCTGGGTTTCCAATATTTTTGTTGACTTTTAAAGCCAAGTACTTATATGACGTTAATAAAATATGTGTCTCTAAAAACTGAGTACACGAGATCCTCCATGTTGTCCAACCCCGTGAGAGAACCAAGCAGGCCGAGGGTGTGACTGGCATGGCCGGGCTGCTTCCTGACGGGGTGGCCACTGGCGGCCTCCGTGGAGAGCCTGCCTTTGAACTTGACCCTATGGGAGGAGTCTACTGATGAGGGCTCGAGGACTCAGAAGCTGTGGTCCAGACGGAGGGCACCGCAGGGCACAGGCTGGGCAGGGAGACCAAGCCTGGTGTGCTTCAAGGCCAGAAAGGCCAGGGGGTGCCATGTGTGCGGAGCAGGCAGAGGGGCCCGTCGGACCTGGTGAGGAGAAGCGGAGACACCCAGGTGGTGTCCTGCAGATGGAGATGGAGCCCAGGGGGACACAGCTGGAGGGACGTGGGGAACTTGGGCTGATCAATGGAGGAGCAGAGCCCTGCACTGGACCAGATTGGCCCCCACTGAGCAAGGTCGAGATGCCCTTGCCCCCCCCCCCCCCAGGGAGCCAAAGGAAGAAACCCGGGCCCTGTCGCTGCTCTGTCTGCAACCTGTCCCGAGCAAGTCCAGGAAGATGAGCCAGGGCCCCCGGAGAGGCCTCCCCCGGCCGGCTCTCCTCTGCAGCCGCGACTGCTTTCCCAGGTAGCCCACCGCGCACTGCCCGGCTCGGCACCAGAAATGTAGTCAGAATCACGAGGGGTTCGCTAATTGTCCGAGCTGACCCAGGGCTCCAGGGCGTCTTTCCTGATGCTCAAGGGCTTGGCCTCCACTTCTTGACCTCTTGCCCCTGCCCTTGGCTTGACCGATGGCCACTCCAGAACTCCGCCTTTCTCCGCCTCCTTGGGGACCAGCGGTCTCCTTCTCACAGTCCAGCCCCGCCCCTTGCTCGGAGCCTGGCTCCCTCTACTTCATCGGTTCACCCACCAAAGTCCCAGCCCAGCACCTGAGTTCCCGTCCCGCCCAAGACCAGCCGCTCCCCCAGGAAGGCAAGTCAGCCACCAGGTAGGGGGGTGGGTTGAGAGAATAGTCTAATCGGGGACCCAGATCCTGCTGCGTCACTACCTGCCAGGGGTCCCCTACCTCCTCAAATAGCTCTCTCTGTCCTGTGCGCATCTAGAAGCATAACCTGATCCAGGGGATCCTATTCTAGGGGACTAGCTGGTGCCAGCATCTAGCTTACTGTGTGGCTCCACATGTTGTCTGGAATAAATGACTAAGAAACCTTTGCTTTCATCCTACATTTAGAGACAGGCTACTAGATGAATATTATACTATAGTGCAAATGACTGATATGTTACAGGACTTTCTGGGGTTTTTGTGCACAGAGTATCCTTTAAGTCCTAGCTCTGGGTCCAGCTCCTCTAAGAAGCTCCTTCTATCCACCAAACCCATAGGAATTTCTCCTTTTTTGAGTTCAGATATTCTAACTGAATCAGTGTCTACAATACCTTTATAGATTGATTTATTCATATAAACCCAAACATAACAATAAAGATAGAAGGGAATAAGCTTCTTTTCCTTAGTAGGACTAAAAACTCTCCAGTGGCAGGGACCATGTCTTCTGCTACTTAAAAAGATCGAGTTGAAATCAGAAGACTGAGGTTTAAAACTGACCCTCATCAGGCAACAGCTGTGTGACCTTTGGTAAGCTGCTTCTCCTCTTTGGGCCTATTTTCTCCTGATGGAGTGGAAATGCACTATGAACTTAATAAGTTAGGAATGACTATCTGACTGCTTCCTAAATTGTCAAATGCTGAACAGATGTTAATTCACTCACTGTGATTAGTACGGGATTCAGGTTGTTGACCATCTTAAACATTTCAATAAAAAGAACTTCCAACCAACTGAGGGCTGGGATTTCCCCATAGGACCCGCCCAGCCTCCCGCTCCTCCTGCCACCCAAGCAGGGTGGCCCAGCAGCGGGGCAGAGTGGGGAAACCAAGGGCCCCGGAGAGCACTTTGGCCATGGCCGAGGGGCAGAGCTGGGAGTGGTACCCAGACAGGCCGGCTCTGCGCAGGCAGGGGGCCAGCAGGGAAAGGGCCGCTCTGATGTGGCGGGGACATTGTTCGTCTGGGCTTCTGGAGTTGGATGTTTTTTTGTTGCTCTTGTTCTTTTTCTAACCCCAACAGCAGCGGCAAGAGGAGGCCCAGGCAGCGCTATTTAGAGACTCCAGGAGCTCGGCAAACCCCACCCAGGTCACCCTGACTTCTTCCTGGAGGAGACAGGGACAGAGTGGGGACAGACTGGGGCTGGAACCCTTCTGAGGAATGGCCTGTCTCCCAGCCCACCCAGGACGGGCTGGGTTCCCACCCAGGTACCGCAGGGGCTCTCCAGTCACCAATGGGCAAGATCTCTCTTCTGTGTCTGCAGTGCTGGGGGCTAAACCCAGGGCCTCGGGCAGGCCAGCCTAGCACCGAACTGCATCCCTGGCCACTAAGGCGTCAGCCTTGGAGAGGAGGGTAGCTTTCTGGATTCCAGTCCAGCATTTTCCAAAATAGCTTCTTCGGGAACCAATACTGTTTGATAGGAATGCGCGTTGCACATTGAATTTGGAGCAGGGAAAAGTTACTGGGGATTGGACCCCGGAATGCTTTACCACTGAGCCACATCCCCAACCCTTTTTATTGTTTTTATTTCAAGACAGGGTCTTACTAAGTTGCTGAGGCCAGCCTCCAACTTGCAATCCTCCTGCCTCAGCCTCTGAGTCTCTGGGATCATAGGTAGGCACCCTGCGCCTGGCTTAAGAGTTGAATTCTTTTAAAATATTGTTTGAGAAATGCTCACAATCACCCCACATCAGCTGGTTCAGGTGAGGACTTCTCAATACCTCCCATCTGCTCTTGTAATGTTGTGACTGTTCTAGAAAGGGCCATGGATGTCACTGAACCAAAATATAATTTTAATTTTATTGATATTCTTTGTGTGGGTGAGGATCATCCAGGAGAGCTGCTATTTTAGGTGGTGCAATTGTCACAATGACACCATTGCTTTATTTCTCTAAAATGACTCTAATTTTGCTGAGGAGTCTGCACCCCGTGGGCAGGAGGAACAAATCTCACTCCAACCCAATCATTGAAATTTCTGCCTCGTTGTTCGCTGGTCTCTTCCATACCCCTCCTTGGCACCTCTCCTCTTAATAGTGGCTGGGAGTTGGGGTGGGTAGCATTGGACCCGGATCCAATCTCTCTGGGGGTGGAATTACTGGGGTCCACTGAGGTCTGCTTTTCCTGTCCTCCTCTTGACCTTCTCGATGACCTTGACACGGTCAATTCCCCAAAACAATCACCCTGTGATCAGTGCATCACTTATTCCACTTACATTAACTCCCAGTTATGAACCTGAGCCTCCCTCTGGACCTTGCCCTGAACAACACCTGCACATTTTCAGGTTGGATGCACGAGGTATTTTCCCCCAAGACCCATATAAATACAGACATAAAGGTTTCCCTACGTTCACCTGTGTGTCCCCAAAGTGATCACAAATCTCGAGTGATTCATCCCCCACGATCTGGTCAGCACTGCTCGGGCCCAAGTGTCACTCTAGAGACCCTGGTTAAACAAAACTGGGCTGAAACCTGCCTCCGACGGTGCTCACCCACAAGACCCTCTCATCTCGCCCGCCAACCCCAGGGGAGCTCTTCCCAGAGTCTCAAGGAAGGGTCGCATCACACACCACACAGCAAACCTTCTTACACCCCTCACCACCGGCTCTTCCCCAACCCCCGAAATCCTGGCAGGCATCAGATCTCCCCCAAGCAAGCCTACCCTCCACCCCTCCAGGGCTAAGCCTAACTTTTTAGATGTTAAAGGCTTGAACTCTCAGCCACACACTTAGCTCTCTCCAGAAAGCCCCATCTTCCCTGCGGAGGGCAATTCCCCCGGACCCCCCTTTGCCCACCACAGACCAGCCCTCACTTGGGGGACCGACCGGAAGTCCAGAGGGAAGGTCCCCCACTTGGAGGGTAAGAGAAAAGGGAGTGGGGTGCGGCTTCTTTATTATGGGATCTGTGTGGTGCAGGAGGCAGGAGGCAAAGGATGCCCCTAGGAATTGGGGTAAGAACCGAGCCGGGGTCCCTGGTCACCGGACACCAGGCCCAGGACTCTTTCCTGCCTGGTGCATTTTCTCTGGGGGGAGGACAGCAAGCCCAGTCCCAGGACTGAGGAGGGGGAGCCTGGCTTTCCTCTCCAGGAAATGAAATGACCTCCTTTCTCTGCCCACCCGGCCTCCTCCCGAGCCCACTCTAAGCCCCCACCGTAAGGAACAGGCTTACAAGCCAGCGGCTCTAATCCCTTTAAAATGAGGTTTGGGGACTATGGGGACTCTCTGGGCGTTTCATTTTTTCAAAACAATATTCCTGGCTCAAAAGCTAAGATTTCTCCGCTCTCAGGGGAAGTCTCGGGGAGACAAAGGCTGACCAGGGCAGCCCAGGGGGCCTGGCTGTGCGCGGGTGACAGGACACCAGGCTGGGCCCGCTGTGTAGCCCTCTCCCCTGTGCACACCCCCAGGCAGCATAAGCTGCCCCCCTCTCTGGGGAAAGCTGCCCCTGCATCTCTTAGAGGCAGCTTGGGGGGCGGGGGTGGAGGACCCAGTCCCTGGTCCTTCCCTGGTCCTTCGCTGGTCCTTCGCTGGTCCGGCCCAGCACAGGCAGACCTCAGCAGACCAGAGAAAACCAAGACACAAGGAAGCTGGATCCCCCAGGAGGCGCCTCCCTCGCTGTCACAAACTCCAAGGTGTGATAACTGACAGGCCTTCCTTCCTGAGAGTGGGCCCCTTTCGGGGGTACAGAAGGCGTGAGACCCCAACAGGGAGATGAGAACAGGGAGAAGAGGGAGATGAGATGAGGAGGGACAGGTGGACGGAGGTGCCTGGGGCTGGGGGAGGGCTGAGGCCACAGAGAACCAGCACTGCAGAGGGCCTGCCTGACCGCAGGCCCAGCGTCCAGAGAATTCCACAGTGGACTGCGAGGCCGGCCACGTCCCTCCCACGGAGCAGGAGCTGCCTCCAGGCCCGCGCCGGCCAGGCCTTCTCAGGGGCTATTTGAAGGAGCCAAGTTAGGGTGACCAACTCGTCCCAGTTCGCCCAGGGCTTTGTTGGTTCTAGTGCACCCGGGGAAATCCCGTAGTCCCCAGCAAACCTGATGGAGTGGTCACCCTAAGCCACGCCCACCTGCGCTGTGACCACGCCCACCGGTGCTGTGACCACGCCCACTGGGAGACTTGGAAGGGCTCCTACTGTGCATTACACAGCTGATTGGCAGGTTTGAGGTAAGGCTCCGGGTCTGTTTTTACCAAGCACTGCGTCTAACACACACACACACACACACACACACACACACACACACACTCTCTTCTTATACCCAGGCACCTGGAGAAGCTGACTTCAGGGAACCTAGATCAAAACCCTGAACACAGCCTGCTGTTTACCCACCACCCCCACTTCATAATCCTTTACACACCCAGTGAGGTAGAAGCAGACACCTCTATTTAACTAATAAGGAAACTGAGTTCAGAGATGTTAAGGGACCTGCCCAAGGTCACAGAGCCTGGAAGTCATGTTCAATGCCAGGACTTTCTCATCCTGGAGCCTGTGTGCTGAACCTGCAGGGTTAAGGAAAACAGGAAGGGGCACACTTTCTGTAAAGGGCCAGAGAGTGAGTTCCCTGTTGCGTGGGTCCTCAGGTCTCATAACCACGCCATCTAGCCATAGCTGCAGGACATCATTGAGGGAGCCTGGCTGAGTTCCAATAAAACTTTATTTATAAGAGTGGGGAGTGGCTGGGAGTGGCTGGGCCTGGAGTTAAGCTCTCCAACAACCGGAGAGCCAAGAAGACCTGACAGACCAGCCTGGAACACCCCCAGCTGCCCACTCGCCACCTGCTGTGGGCCCAGGGATCCCCAGGTTCCTGTTCCCCGCCTGGGTGGGCAGACACCCTGGGTCCCTGTCACCAGAAGGGCAGGCTGTCCTCACACCCTCCAAGGCTCCCCCAGCCTCCTGGGAGCACTGCACCCTCTGTTCCTGGCACATCGCCAGCCCAGAGGGGTCAGAGGGATGGATTCTGGGGCAGAGTCACCCCAAAGAGGCAAGACCCCCCAAACCAGTAAGCCCCTCAGAAGCCATACTCGCTACCTGCGGGCGAGTCCGCCCTGCTGCTGGTCGTCGCTGCTGGCCGCTGCTGGCTGTCACCGTCTCCGAGGTGCAGGGCTGATCCTCTGCACCGGCTGCCTCCCCATTTATACCCCCGGCTGCGGCAGCTGGGGGTCTGGTGGCCGAGAGGCTGTGACACAGACCACGTGTTGTAGGAAGCAGCGGGGACTTTCACATCACTGTCACCTCAAACTGTCCGCTAAAGAGCTCCGGGGGGTGGGTGGCCGGGTCTGGGGAGCTTCGATCCCTCTGCTTTGTGTGGGGCTCACGGGTCCCTCCCAGGGGGCAGAACCGCAGGGGAGCTGGCCAGGGGGCATTTGGGGCCTGGGCTGCGGAGGGCCACCTCTCCCCTATCTTGCCTCTGCTGGGGCGCCCCGTGGCTGGCCCCCCAGGCCCACATGCCAACCAGCTCTGCTACTTCTCAGCCCCGTCAGCCTAAGAGCCGTACGGGGACATCTGTCCCCGCCTGACCTCCCCCGTCGCCCTGAGAGGCCTTGCCAGAGAGACACAGAGGAGGGCGACGTGGGCGGAGAGCGGAGCCCAGGGGGCCAGGGAGGCAGCCTGGCACGCAGACCCACCTGCATCATGTGGGGAATGCGTGGGGTCTGCCCAGCTGCGTCCCCTGTGCGCTAGCGGTGCACCTGCTTGTGTGACAGTCGGTCAGCTGGGGGTGCACTGCGCCCTGGGTCACCCTGCGTGAGTGCCCTGCATCTGTATGCTGTAGTGTGCAGGTGGGGGTGCACGGCACCCATGTGCTCTGGGTTCCCCTGGGAGGATTCATAGCATCAGCAAGGACATGTACCTGTGTGCAGCTGAGGGTTGCGGACACCCCCATCTGTGTGTGTCCATGTAGTGATGTGGGTCTGAGTCTGAGGGACAGGGACGGCCCCGTGTGCCCCTGTCAAGGGAAGGTGTGGACAAGCAGAAGCTGTGGCTTTGAAGTCCGGGTCATAGAAGGACACTGATTCAGTCACAGCAAGAAGAGGGACAGCAGGGCCACACCAGCCTACTGGGGGAGAGAGAAGCCACCACGGTGCCCCTGCCACACGTCAGGCACAGTGATGTGTGTGCAGCCCACAAATCTGTCACCTGTCCCAGCACTTCCCGTGGGACCATCGCATCCCCCAGGGGACCTGCGAGCAGAGCAATGGCTTTTGCAGCACAATTCATGGCCTCCCTGAATCTGTGCCCTCTGCAAAACGATTCTGCAGAAGAAGTGGGGTCTAGTTCACCTGCCTTGAGTCTGGGCTGGCCTGTGACTCTCACCTGGCCAACAGAATGTGGCAGAAGGGACATAATCCAAGTTCTGAGACTAGGCCTCAAGTGGCCTTGCAGCTTCCACTTCCTCCCTTGAAATTCTGTCCCTGAACGGCCGCCCCAGCTACTTGGGAGGCTGAGGCCGGAGGATCATAAATGCGAGGCCAACCTGGGCAACTTAGACCCTGACTCAAAAATAGAAGAAAAAGACCGGAGAGGCGGCTCAGCGAGAGCAATCGCCCAGCATGTTCAGGCTCTGGGTTCCATCTCTGAACTGGGCAAAGGAAAAACAGCCCTGTCCTGCTCCCCGAAGGAGCCCAGGCGCCTGCTGGAGGATGAGGGCCTGGCCCTGCAGGGGCGGCGTGTGTGGTGGTGCGTGTGGCAACCTATTCCTCTGCCCACAGCACCAGCTGCGACTGCCCAGACCAGCTCATTGGACACCAGCTGGCCCTTGTCATCGGCTGGCCATCAGATACCTGAGAGGACCCAGGTGGCCACAGCAGATGGCTACAGATGCATGTGGCTGAAACCGTCCCCAGGTGCAAGGGGGGCTGGGCGACCCTGCCCCTGTACTGTCAGGCCCCGAGCTCTGTGCCTTGTTGAGCAGGAGCTTCTCACAGGGACGGATCTCACCCTCCCGTTTGACAGATGGGACATGGAAACCATTCAAGCCTCCCCAGAGCTGCATGGCAAGGAGGGCCCAGCCCTCCCCTCCCAGCAGCCCCCAGCCCTCCAGGGCAGGGTGGCCATCAGAGTCCAGTTCCCTCAGACAGGAGAGTCCTGGACAGGGGCTGCATCCCCTCCAAGCTACCGCCTCTGAGCTGGGCTAGAGGGGAGGGACCCAGTGACCATGGGTGACCACACCGCCCAGCTCCTCCCTGCAGCCTGTTCTACAGTTTCCCAGAAGCTTCAGGTGCCCATGTGGGAATCTGCTGGAGAGTCCACCCGCCCCGTGTCCACTCTGCCAGTGTCTCCAGAGACCAGGACCCACATGAAGCACTTGCACGGGACTCCCTGTCTCTGGGTCCGCCCCTGGGGACCTCTAAGACCGCCCCCTGCTCTCTCTGGAACAGAATGACTTTTCTCCCCTGAGCTGGGTAGGAGCTGGCCCGGACCGTGGTCCCCAAGCCAGTCAGAGGATCCCAGGGACGGGGTCACCAGCACTGCTCTGGAAGCACCAGGCATGGTGCTCATGCCCTTGGCCAAAGCCAGGGCCCCGCGGGATGGGAAAAGCTTCATTCTGGGCCTGAGTCATTTCTCAGGTTGGGACGTCCCACAGAGTCATGCTGGTGGCCAGAGCACAGCTCATGTGTCCCTGGGGGCCCAGGGCTCAGCTCTGTGAGCCCAGGTTTCCTGTGTTGTAAACATGGAGGTCGTCTCCCTTCTGTGTGGCCTGCGCTATCGAGGTGGCCAGAGCACTTCATTGTGTGGTGAGCTGCCCCTTCACAGGGCTGTGAACCAGACCGTGTCCAGGCCAGAGCCTCTCCTGACCGCCAGGTCCCCCCAGATGACAGGGCTTGCGGCTTCTCTCCCTAAAAGAACAAGGCAAGTCCCAAGGGTCCTTCCGGGGTCCTTCTAACCATCACCTGACCAAGTGAGACGCTTTCTACCTCACAAACCCTCCAGGCCAACGTGCCAGCCCCTGGCCCCCCCTCCTGGGCCCCCCTCCTGGGCCCCCCTCCTGGGCCCGCCCCCCACAGCCTCTGCTTTGGGGACAGCTCTCTGGAGTGGCCAGGGACAGGCAGTAGATTTCTTGTAACTTGGTGTCTCAGCCCAAGTCCTTTTTTAACATCATCCATTTAAAAATGTTCTTTTATTAAAAAGGAACACGAGGCGATGGGGGGTGGGGAGGAGCAACTATAAACAAAACATAAAAGTCGTTTAATGGACGGCGTAGCGGGCCGCGAGGGGAGAGCCTGGCATTGATTTCCCCTGACATTTCACCTATTAAATTAAGGGCTTTGTAAGGAAGAGCTCCGAGTTTTTTCTTCTGCTTCTTCTTCTTCTTCTTCTTCAATTAAGATTCTTTCCTGAAGGACAAAGCTGCTCTTGTGGTAGCTCCCGGGGCCCAGGTTCCTGGACAGGCAAACGGGGGACTTGAGGGGTGGGGGAGCCTGGAGGTAAAAGTGCCTCCTGGTTTGGGGGACCCCGTGGTGAGGTCCAGGGATAGTGGGGGGAATCCCTGGGATGGTGTTGCCATGAGAACGTGGGAAGGTCTAGAACCATCTGGCGACTTTGGGAGAGTCTCCATCCGGAGGCCAGCATGTGGGGCCTTGATGTACCATTTAGGAATCGTGACACTGACCCTACTGGGCAGGCGGGAGGGTCCCTGTGCCGAGGGAGGAGGGAGACAGAAGGCTGAGAGGTGAGCCATGTGCTCGAGGCCACTGTGGTTCACGGGCAAAGTCAGGATTCTCACCTGTTCTGGATGTTTCCAATGTCCCCCTCCCTTGGTCCCCGCCCCGGTCCTGCTTCCATTGTCCCAGGTCCCAGGTTGTGAGAGTGGCCAGCCCAGCGGAAACAGCCACAGCCTCTGTCCTGACAACGGTCCCCACTGGTAGGGCCTGAACCCAGCCCCAGCCTCCCCATGGCCCCCCCCCTCTCTCGTTTCCCAGGTAAATCTCAGAGAGGTGTCAACAGTTATTAACCGCTTGCGGTTGAATCCCTCCCAAGGTTATTTATATCTTAAAAGGGATAAAAAATTAAAAAAACAACAACAAAGGCACAGGGCCATGGCAGGCTCTTCAGGCTGGTGGTCCCATTAAGAATGAGTAACTTCTGGACCCTCCAGCCGCTAACAGACAAGCAAGAAAAGCAGACGCCTGTCGACTGGCCACGCGCA
The DNA here is from genome assembly GCF_021218885.2 of Marmota monax. Lineage (NCBI taxonomy): Eukaryota > Metazoa > Chordata > Mammalia > Rodentia > Sciuridae > Marmota > Marmota monax. The sequence goes on along the minus strand of NW_026692072.1, from coordinate 10,094,275 downwards.
TCCGTCTAGGACATGAGCAAGGACGGGTAAAGACCCAGGGTTGGCCGACATCAGGGCCCTGAGCCAGTCTAGTCCACGTGCCTGTTGCCCTGACGGACATACCTGGGCCTGACCGGGGCGTGCCCAGCTCAGGTCCTCCGAGGGACCTCAGGTCTGCACACTCCACCCCTGATGAGCAGCCTCCATGGTAGGGACGGGTGGACAGGGCTGTTCAGACATTGTACCCACCCAGAGATGGTGCCCTCCTACCATCCAGGGACCAGCACACTGCCACTCCTCCACTGGAGGACGTCACTTGGAGTAATGACATCCAACAAGGTAGGAGGTGTCAGGTACTGTGTGACTGCCACGTGCCAGCCTCGGTGCCAAGCATTCCACTGCGATGTCACTGGTCATGTGGTTGCAGTTTATTGTCAACTTCTCCATGAGGAAACTGAGTCACAGGGAGTCAAAGAACTGGCCCAAGGTCACAGAGGCAGAGCTTGGATTCTAGCCCTGCGTAGCTCCAGAGCCATCTGTCACTACTGACCACCCTGCCCTGTGTCTCCAGGGGCGGCAAGAATCAAATGTGTCACCCTAGAGGCCATGTGGGCTTAGCCAAGTCTTCCCCTTCAGACGAGGTGCTGGTCAGGAGACAGTGGGTCCCCGCTGTGGGCACTTGCTGTTAGAACAGTGCCCTCCTTTCCCCCCTGTGGTGACAGCACCTGGTTTTCATTTAGGGAACTCTCTCAGCCCATGTTGGGGACACAGGGCAGAAGTCACTCAGACTTCGAGTGGGAGCATGGGTCTGGCCAATGAGGAGACTTCATCTTCCCAGGACACATTTGGCTCAGGAAATGGCACAGGACCCAAATTGGGCCAATCAAAGTCAGTCCTGAAGCTTTGGCTGGAAATGCCCGGGAAGCAGCCCTGCTCCTCCCCGGGGGGGTTCTAAGCTGGTCAAGGGCACCAGTGGAGTGGCTGGTGGCCATTTTGTGCCATTTGAGAATGGAGGAAAGCAGAGCTAGAGGGAAAGACAGAAATCCCCGGGGTCTAGTCGGAGCCCTGGATCCATCCCGCCTGAGACGGGCGCAGCCCTATTGGCTACGGAAACTCCTTTCTCTCTCTTGATTTTGACCTGCAACAATTTAGGCAGAGTTTCTGTCGCTTACAACCAAAGCAGTCCTGAGTAACCCACCCTGCCGCCGCTGGCCGCTCCGGTTGTCCGTGTTCTCCATGGTCAGCTAAGCCACAAAGTACTCCAGAGACATCTCCCCACGCACCACCTTTTACTTCCTTCCAATGTCACCAAAATAGACCACATGATCGTTTTGTAACCAGGAAGCAGTGGTTTGGGGAACTCACAGCTACTCAGAATCTACAGAACAAGGTACCGAGTGTTTCCCGAGTGTTTCCGGAGCCCAGCCCTCGAGGCAACCCAGACTCTCCCTCCCGTCTGCCCTTCTATCAGCCCAGGTGGCCTCCCCAAATGCCACAGGCCCATAGGTGTTCCCAGGTTTCCTTCCCAGCCACAGAGGTCCTCTGCCCTGTCCTCAGCCTCATCAGACCACACCCTGCAAGGAACCGTCCCATCCATACCTCTTGGCTCTTACCCGGACCAAAGCCTGCCCACGTGTTAACGCTCTGCGGAAATGAACCTTTGCCCAGTTTGCTGACCTGAAATTAACCATTCCCTGTGCCCCCAACGGCATGTCACTGGGATCTCTGGGACAACTCTTATGTTATTTTGCTGCCTAGGCTTTGAGTTCACTGTGTGTCTGTCTCTCCCTGAACTCCTTGAAGTCCTTGAAGTCAGGGGGAGGGGCGGATTCCTCTACCACCCAGAACCTCACATTTAATCCAGGCTCAGTAAACGCCAATCCAGCTGAACTGAAGTGCAGCCAGAAAACCGCTGACACCTCTCCTACCAGGTGTCCCCTAAAATCCACTCACTCTCCCTTTCCTCTGCAGCATTAGAACCCTTGATTGGGGATGGAGCAAGTGGACTCCCAAAAGAAAGACTATATTTCCCAGCCTCCACTGCAACTGAGGTTGGCCACGTGACCATGACATTAGGAAGTGAGCATCTGGGCTGGGCGGTGCCTCACCGCAGGCCATGGGCAATTCTCAGGCAGCCGCCATCTTTCTCCCTGAACTCTGGCGACGTCCTCCCTGTTTCTCCCTGCAGGAGTGGAAGTGAAGAGTCCTTCCCAAATGCTGGGGAGTCTGAGGCCTGGAGACAGATGGGGGTGGGTCATGAATGGAGATGAATCTTTGAGCTGCTTGCTACCCACCGTCCCCAAGACCTTTCCTCTCCTACTGCTACCGTAACTCCTGCTCTGGCCAGCTGGCTTGTCCCCAGCCTGGCAAAGCCAGGAGCTGCAGTGTCGTGGTGTGGTAGGAGTTGTCCTGTAAGCTCATGTGTGAGACTGTGCAAGAATTTTCAGAGGTGAAATGATTAGATTATGAGTGGTGTAAGCTGATCGGTGGGTTAATCCACTGCTAGGGAGTTCAGGTGTGGCTGGGGCAGTAAGTCCCTGGGGGTGTGCCTTTGGGGTTTATATTTTGTCCCTGGTGAGTGCAAATCTGTCTGCTTCCTGATCCTCATGCCCTTACCTTCAGCCATGATATTCTGCCTCACTCGGGCCCAGAGGTAGAGAGTTGGCCCACCGTGGACTGGACCTCTGGCCACAGCTCTGTTCCCCTTTCCTCATGGAGGCCCCTGATGTCTGACATCATAAAAATACCCCTGACCAAAGGAGCAGGTTTCCACTATGCCCTTTGGCTTGTGAGAACCCTGAAACAGTCTCCTTGGGTACCAGGGACATGGAGGTGGATCTTGTCCTTAAAAATATCCCCGGGAGAAAGGGCTGCCCTCTTAGGAGTGTGGGAGGAATGGAGGGGCCAGGAGACAGGTCAGCTGGACCTGTCTAATGGACTCCGGTTCATTAGCCAAATCCAGTGGGATCCCCTTACTCACCTGCCCCTGATCTGATGTTACCAGATAAGATTCAGGGAATTTGAATTTCAGATAAATAACGTTTTGCTGTACTGTAACCCAGATATTGTGGGAGATGTACTAAAAAATTTTTTCTTCATTATCTGAAATGTGAGTTTAACTGAGTGACCAGTATTTTGATTAAATATATCTTACCACCATCCCCTGACCCCACGGGTAACACTCAAGGGTGGGAGGCCCCACATCAGCCATCTCCTGCCAAAGCCACCCCAGGGGCCAGGGGACATCTGTCCTCTGTCCCTCCACCCTGCTCTGGGACAGCCTTGGATGACTGGAGCTACTTGCCCCACCAGGCAAGAATCGTCAATAATTTGCTGAGTCCAGACGCAGGTGTTTATAAGGCCCCTTTTAAAATAAAAAAACTGAAGGTCAATGAGGTCACTGAGTGCACCGAAGTAAATGCCAGAGTCAAAATCCCATCGTGGGGACCTGCCTACTCCAGCATGGCTACCTGACCTGTACCCCCACCCCAACCCCACATGGTCATCATCCACAGGCACCTTGGACCCAAAAAGGGACTCCCAGTTTTCCCTGCAGGCCCGTGGCTAGATGGGCGGGGCACTAAAAAAAAGCCACAGGTGAGGTTGCAGGGCTGAACCAGACTTCACCGCTTAGCATGTGCATGACACGAGACCCCCTGATGTGGGCAGCTGTGGTTTATCCCCAGGATCCCCCTGTCCATGGGGCATCCCCACCATACCCCACAGTTCAGCGGAAGGCAATTCAGTGTCCTGCTTGTACCCTGGTAACAGAGGCAGGCACATGACCCACGGCTCCTCCCCACCCCCAGTGAATGGCCAGGACTGGGCATGTCGGCAAGGTGGATCAGGACCCCCTCGTGAGATTCGCAGTATGGATTCAGGCAGAGACAGGGCATGTCCTGCTCAGGATCCCAAGATGTCAGCACATGCATGCACTGAGTTCCAGCGGGGTTTATTCTCTAACCACGTGGGGGAAAGAAAAAAAAACTGCCTAGAATAAACCCATGCAGAGGGAAGCAGAGTTAAGAGGTGGAGAGGAACAAAGGTGGGAAACCCCTGGGTCCAGCAATACCTAAACTGGTCATATTGGGAATTCTCAATTAGTTAATTACTTAGCCAATAATTCCCTTTTTTTTTTTTTCTAAGCCAGTTTGGATTAGATTTCTGCCTCTTGCAACTGAGGGAGTTAAGGAGACACACCTCCCTCGCGGTCAAACAAGGTGTCTGGACTCTGGAACTGCCCAAGTTCCCTCCTCCCTGACGTCCGCCATCCCGCTCTGCAGAAGAGTCTCCATTGACTGACTCTCCTCCTGCTGTCCTCAGGGCTCAGCTCAGCTCAGCCTGCAGGGCGTCCAGGCTCCCAGGACTCCCGGCCACTTGCCCTGCACCTTCTGGCCCAGAGGCTGATCCGCAAGGTAAGAAGGGCAATGGGGCAAGTGGGGGTTGAGACCCAGACCCCAGGAGTCTGAGCCAGAGGTGGGAGATACCAGGATCCTACTGCTTTGGGGGAAATTTGTTTTCAGCGAAATCTTCATTCTCTAGACGCCAACTTATCATTTATGGCCTAAGTCACCAACTGAATTCTGTCAAAGATCGTCCTCCTAGACCTTGAGTTTGTTCGACGGCTTCTTTTCCCAGCATGGAGACATATTGAAAGGCCAGTCCTGGGGTGGATGGGGCCCCGGGACTGAAGGTGAGGAGAACAGAGGGAGCCAGGAAGAAAGGCGGTGACCTCCCGGGCCACCTGTTCCCAGCGCGGCCAGTCCCCGTGGCTTCCCCACACTGAAGCGGCCACTGCCGACCCAGCAGCCCTCCTCCCCCTCCTCCCCACAGGGCCCCATTTTACCTGGGACCCAGAGCACAGCCCCACCCCAATGCCCAGGTGCGTGCTGGCTGGTGCACAGCCACAGCGGGGCCTTTCTCCCTTCTGAGCCTGGATTGGACCAGCCAGCAAGACTGAGAAACCTGCTGGGGATCCCAGCGAGGCCTTCTTCACTGATTCACAAAAAGAGTGACAGAAAGAAAAGAGATGTCCCCCTTATCCACTGGCCAGGGTCATGTCTGCCTATGGGTCCCAGAATTGCATCCCATGCAACCACTTGGACTACCATGAGGGGACTCATCCGGAGAGAAGCTGACCCTCTGGGGGACGTAACCCACATTCTCAGCTCCAAGTTCTGTCATGGCCCGGGGCCTTTGCATATGCGGCTCCCTCTGCCCAAACGGGCAGGAAGGAGGCCTGCTGTCACCACGACACTGCAGAGCTTCTCAGCTCTTGGTGCTGGTAATGACACATGTTCCATGTTCCACCGTTGATGTGGGCTTTTGTTCTCTGGCAGCTGAAAGCTTCCCATCTCACTCACCTGCACGGCTCCGTCTCCAGTGCCCTTGACCACCAGGTCGCCCTGCTGGCCTCCCACCCTCCAAGCTTGGCTGCAATTCCTGGGGTCTCCAGAGCCCTACAGCAGAGGGGTTCAAAACACAGGGTTTGGTCTCAGCCACGTCAGGGGTCAAAGCCCAGTTCTGCCACTGACCAGCTGATGTTCCTCATTTCCCCAGCTCTGGGCCCCTCATGGTAAGACAGGAATCGCATTAATGGCACCCACCTCTGGGCTCTGTAAGCTTTCAGCGAGCTGGAGGGTCCGGTGGGTCGGGGTAAAGCCCCAGCTTGACACCTCCAACAGTGTGATCCTGAGCAGTAGCTGCTCCGCTCTGTGTCCCCAGCCCTCATCCGTCCCTGGGAGACCACAGTGGGGTGACTTCAGTGCGGTGGTAGGAAGCGCTTAGCCAGCGCTTGATGAAGTACATCTATCAACATCGCCTTTCAAGATGTGGGGACCACAAGAGCCACAAGGCCCCGGAGATGGCTGGAGAGAGAGGCAGCAGCCAGCTTCTGTGGGGCAGGAGAGGTGTCTGGGTGACTTTCCCCTCCTCTGCCCCTGGAAGGAGTCTGCACGGGGCAAGCACTCACCTTGCAAGACGCCCTGCTTGGCACTGACCTTGCAAAATTTCAGTCCCAGGTCAGACCTCTGCACGGTGCACAGGAAGCAGCAGGGCCACTGGCTCGTCCCTCCACCCGGCTGGTTTTAAACGGAGGACATTAGTCTCACTAATCGCCTCTAATCACCTTGTTTGAATTAGCATGGTGAGCGCTTCCGACTAAGCGACTAAGCGGCCTGTTATTCCAAAGAGCCCTCGGTGGTTTTAATTACCTCCCTGGAATGCGTGGCCCCTGGCCCTCCGCTTTATTGAGGAAAGGTCCTGTAAACCACAGAATGGGGCGTGGCCGGCCTCCCTCCCTGACCCTGTGATAAGGGGAGGCAGCAGAAGGCTCTGCCCACCCTGGCTCCTGCCTCCAAAACTCCTGGAGGGATGGGGGCACCCTGCCCACCCCACCCCACTCCTGGTTCCACTGCATCCAGTGTCCCTCGGTCAACAGAAGCCCCTGGTCCCTTGCTGGCTGGAAGGCGTCATCCCAGTCTTGACCTGGACTCGATCTCCCTGCTCCGTCGGGCTTGGGCTGCGGCTCGTGGTCATTATTACTAACAACACTGAGTGCTGAAGACACAGGCGCAGAAAGGCGGTGGCCAGCTCAAGGACATGTCCCTGACCAGCGCTTCTCAAATTTGAACGTGCACGTCCTGCCTGGGCACCTTGTCAAAGGCAGGGGTTTCCTGGTTGGTCTGTCCGGTGGTGGGTTTGGTGCTGGGGAAGGAACCCGGGGCCCAGGCAAGTGGCCCAGCCCCCATGAGTGCTGATTTGGTGGCTCTGGGCAGAGCCTGGAGTCCTCACCTTTAACTATCTCCTGGGCAGAGCAGAGGGCTGAGCACGCTGAGTGACAGGTGGCCCCCAGGTTGGCCCCTGAGTCAGAGCAAGTTACCCCCGGGCCCTCACTTGAGAGGTACCACGGGGAGGGGGCTTCAGACGCAGCCTTCAGAGAGAGGTGGGGAGCCCGTGGCTCACGCCACTGCCCCTGAGCTTGGGCACAATGGCATGGACAGGGTGGGGACAGGGAGACAAGGACCAACGCCCCTCTCCTTAGAACTGCCGGGAACAGAACCAGCCTAGGTCTGAGCTCTGGGCCGTTCCCGTCCCCCCACCCCCACACCCCGGTTCCATCAGCGTCTTCGTCGCTTGGCAGAGGCCCTGGTTTGGCCCAGGAATCTGCAGAAAGGAAGGGGGGACATTCGCTCATTCAGCAGACATTTCCGAAGCCCAGGGCCTAGCACCCTCCAGGAGGAGGTTCCCCCGCACCCAGGCCCCGTGCGAGACGCTGGACACACCGTGAGGCAGAGCAGACACCATGCTGCCCTCGTGGGTTCCAGTCCGAGAAGAGCTGAGCAGAGCGATGGCTGTCCGGGTCCTGTACCCATTGCCCTGCAGGCCCTGAGCCTCACCGTGAAAGAAACAGGGGGTCAGAGAGGGTGATTCACTTGCTCAAGATCACACAGCTGTGCTGAAATGGCAGGGCCAGAGGTCAAAGCTGGGCCTCAGAATCCACAGCCTGTCCCCACCAGGCAGCCATCAGAACCAGGCCGGGAGGTGGGAGGACTCCCAAGTCTTCAGGGTGGAGCTGCCATGAAGTAATGGTTTTATTTAATGGCATTGGGGGGTCACACGTTTTTCTTGTCCCCACCCTGACACCGCGATGAACCTTGAACTGCTAAATTGGGCGAGATGGCGCAGGGCAAAGGTGACAGGAACCGCGCACAGCCCACAGGGCTGGGGAAATGAGCTAATTAGGGCCTTTCAGCGGTGCCGGCCCACAGCTGGGCAGCTCCAGCTGGTTCTGGGTGGACAGAGTCCTCCTGCCCCTGAGTTCAGAGAGTCAGCCCTGCCTTAGGAGCAGGAGGTTGTCCCTGCCTGTCCATTGCCCTGGGCCCACAGGTGCCACCATTAGGAAAAGAAGCCAGACCCATGCGCCTCCAGAGAGAGACGGCAGCTCATTTTTTGTCCTTTTCTTTAGAGACAAGTGGTCACCTGTTGGGAGGCAGGGGGTGGCTTCCTGGCTGTGTTTGGCAGGGAGGTTCATGCCCTCCAACTCCTGGGGTTTATTGTGGCTTTGGCCTTAGGGTGTCCATGAATTCACTAGTCTGACAGAGATCCAGGACCCAGGAATGACCTGCCCAATTCATTGGTCCCAGCACTCAGCATGGGCCTGAGTATCCTAGGGGCCGAATAAATGTTTTTTTTTTTTGTATGAATTAAAAAAAATAATAAGCCAAGCATGGTGGTCCACACCTGTAATCCCAACCTGTTCAGGAGGCTGAGACGGGAGGATCGCAAGTTCAAGACCAGCCTGGACCACTTCGTGAGACGCTGTCTCAAAAGGGCTGGGATGGAGCTCAGGGAGAGAGGTCTGCCTCGCCTGCTGGTTTGATTCCCAGCACACAAAACCAGCTACGCGATCAGAAAGATGCACGCCAGCCTTTCCGGGCCAGCGTGGGGAGTTTGGGTTGAGCTGGGTTTTGCAAAAATGGCGGGATTCATCCAAGCAGTACGTGCTGGTCACCGTCTCTGTGGCAGGCACTGGGAACTCTACGGCTCAGTGTGACACTGGGGAGCCGCAGTGCAATGTGCCATTATTTCTAGATATCTGGGTGCATCACAGGAAGGCCTGTGAGCAGGTGGCTTTAGAGTTCATCACTAAAGAAGGAGGGAGGTTGGTCAGGTCAAGTGTGGGTGGCCATCAGAGGAAGCCACGGCATCAGGAGCAAGGACACAGGGACTGTGTGTGGTACCGTTGGAGAGATCGGCTCCACGTGGTTCAAGCACCTGTAGTACAGGAGCAAAGTCTCGTCCCAAGGCTGCTGTGCCACTCCCTGATCCAAGGTGCCCGGGGAGTCAGGATGCGCCGGGGCAGTTGGGAAAAGTCCCCAGGGGGAGGCAGAGTCAAGCTAGCTAAGCACCCGGGTGGGCTCTGGACAGGGTGGGTGGAGACAGGCCTGGCCGAGGCTGTCGGGACACACCAGACACAAACACCCAGCGTCTTCTCCCACTCCGGGCAGCGCGGTGGTGACAAAGGGCAGCAAGGCTTCCTGGAACGGCTGCGGCTCGAGCTTTTCCCTCCATCAAGGCCCAGCATGGAGCCAGGCCAAGGAGGCTCCACAAATGTAGCAAGAACACGTTCCTTAGAACTCATCTAGCCCACAGCCCTCAAGGAGGCACCATGATGACCGCCACTTTACAAGGAGGGTCCCAGGGGTGAAGGCACCTGCCCAGGACCCACGGCAGATGTGGGGTGGAGCTCCAGGGGGAACCTGTGTCCGACCAGCCGTCTTCCACGACGCGCTCCTCCTGTTCCCCACGCCTCGTGTGGGAAGAGGGGGTGGGGAAGGGACATCCCTCCATCTCCCTCCCTGGAGAACCGAACAGAGGGATCCACAGACTCACCCACCCACTCTCTGAGCCAAGCAATGAACTAGAGCACCCACCCAGGCCAAGCTCCGGGCAACACTCAACAGGCTTTGCCGGCTGGGGACAGACTCAGGGGAAGGGCACTTGTCTAGAATGCGCAAGGCCCTGGGGTCAGTCCCCAGTGCTGTGAACAAAGAAAAGGGAAATCCAAGCCTCCCAACTCTCAGGAGCAGAAAGGCCCTTAAGGAGAAAATGACTCCATTAGGAATTATTCTGGAATCTCTTTTCTCAGAGAACCACCGTCACAGAGGAGGGTATGGGTTAAAGTCAGAAAATGGTTTAGTACTCATTTGAATGACCTCTGCTCCTGTCCACAGCCCTGGGCTGGGTCTGCGGGTGGTGGAGGTGTGGGAAGGACCTGCGAACTCGGGAAAGTCTCACCCCCCTTGAGGCAGACCAAAAAGCCTGGCTGGATGTCTGCAAAGCTAAATCATGATGCAAGTGACCAGGGACAATTTGATACAAAGATGTCACCCATCCAACGCAAAGGAACTGGTTCAGGCTGATGCACCTCACACAGGGGCCATCATGGAGGGCCGTCGGGGAGGCGAAGTTTTCCCTGGAAGGAAGGACATGGCTGGGTCGTGAAGAACGGGGGAAATTTGATTAGACGGGGCTGGGGGCGCCGGTCAGGAGGCCATCCCACTGGTTTCTGTCAATCCTGAAACAAATCCCTTTGGCGTGCGAAGCTGACCTCATCAACTCTCCTAAGGAGATGGCTTCTTATTAGGGGAAAAATCCAATTTGGGAGTCATGGATGGGAGAGGAGAGGAGGGCAGGGAGAGGGTAGCCTTGCCTCCCCAGAGGCCGATACCCGTCCACCCAGAAAGGGTTGTAGGAGTGCTGGGGAGTGGCCCCACGAGCAGAAGGACCTGCAGCCCCTGGGCCAGCCGGGGGGTCTCTTCACCCTCTTCATGATCTCCAGGGTACCTGGTCTCACAAAGCAGAAGTGCCAACACTGCCCTCCAAAGTCAAAGGTGGGGGTTTTCTGCTTAGGAAAACCTAGAACTTAGGGAGCAGTGTGACTCCTCACGGGAAGCACGGGTCATGCTCTGTCATGTCAGAGTGACTCTGTGAATGGCCAAACCCTCTGCCCTCTGTAGGGACCTGGCACCCAGGACACGGGCCAAGGGGTCCCGTGTTCCCCTCCTCGAGGTCATCCATGAGCCCAAGCTGTCCTCCAACTCTGCCCCTCGCCAGGTGAGTCACTCACGAGGCAGAGACGCCCCAGCCCAGGAGGCTCCCCACCCCACCGAGTCCCACCTCGGATGCAAGCCGGGCAGCCAAGAGCTGGCCCTCTGCCCCCGCCTGTCCCTTCTCCGTAGCCACCAGCCCCAGTGAGGCAGCGATCCTGGGACAGAGCGGCCTTAAGCCCAGCCTCCCATATCAGTTTTGATTTCAACGGGAATCGCCTCCCTGGGCTGGATTTCAAAAGACAGCATTACTAATGAGAAACACACAAGTTCTTGAAACGAAGTTAACTTCTTAAAAAAAAAGTGTGGGGGTGCTTTCCTTTGGCTCTGTTGATATATATTAGAACCACATTGTCTAAGGGAGGAACAGCGGTTCTGCTCCTGGACAGAAATACGGGAGTCCTGGCCCTCGGGAAGATGCGGGGAGCCTGGTGTCCTGGCCTGCGCCATCTCTCCAGACTCGCAGGGCTTTTTGGTTTTGGTTTTGTTTTTTCAGGGCAGTGGGAATTTGCAAGTTCAATGTAAAACAGAAGGAAAGGGTGGAACATCGGAGTGAGCAACTGTGAATTTTTTAATGCACACGAGCAGTTCAGATTATTTTTTGGTGAGGAGGTACCAGGGATTGAACCAGGGACACTCGACCACTGAGCCCCATCCCCAGCGCTATTTTGTATTTTTATTTAGAGACAGGGTCTCTCTGAGTTGCTTGGCACCTTGCTGTTGCTGAGGCTGGCTTTGAACTCGAGATCCTCCTGCCTCAGCCTCCCGAGACACCGGATTTTATTTTTTAAATCAGTTATCATTTGCTAACTGTTTTTTGAGACAAGAGAGGTGTAGACGGGGGGATAGACCCAGGTTTGCAGCCTGTCCCACCATCCCCTGACAGTTTCAGCTCTGGGCACCCGGGGAAGTGGAGTGGCCTGGCGAGGACCCCCTGGAACACCTCCTCCCAGGGCCCCTGGAAGGACAGAGAAACCCAGGAGGAAGGGCCTGGGTGTGTCATTTGGGCCCAGGTCAGAGTGGCTTGATTGGAGGTGTCCTTGTCACCTGGGATCTGTCAAGGCACCTCTTTAAGGCCTGACTCTTTCTCCAGAGGCTCCTTTGGATTCCACTAGTAGAGTCGATGATCCCCTTCCTTGGGGAACGCTCTTATTTTCAGAGGTGACAGAAAAACTGTTCTCTTCCCTGACGGGGCAGGAAAGAGGCTCCCAACCTCTGCTCAGGCACAAACAGCCTGATGGGATTTGGAGGGAGAGGGCCCTCCTCCTCCGGAGAGACCTAAGTGGGAGGCTGATCCTGCATATTTCAGGGGCTGGTTGCTCCCAGGACCTCGGGGTGTGGGCTCCTGCTGTCCACTTCCTGCCCATCCTAAGGGCTCTTCTCCAGAAAGACCTCAGGAAATGGCCCCGGAAGCCTCTCCAGGTCCCACCTCCTCTCTGGGGCTCAGTTTACCCAACCATGTCAAAAGGGAGTCGGGTGAGATGGTCCTCCTTGTCTGTGATCAGGCCTGGGAAAGGCTTTCAGATGCCAGGAGGGGGACTTTCAGAGCCATGTCCCCCACCCCAAGGCCACACAGCCAGCTGTCAACGTCCATCATCTTCAGGGACTTCCCCATGCCGCCAGGTCCCCAGAAGCACTGATGGGTGCCAGAGCCCGTCATTCAGCCCCCACTCTGGGGGGTCTCGGTGGCAGAAAGACGTGCTGGTCTGCTCAGCTGGACATCGACTCGCTCCTGGGGAGACCCGTTTCCCAAGGGAGCAAAGGAGTTTCCATTTTCCCCCAAACACTGCAGGGCCCCCCACCTTGGGAGAGAGGAGGGCCAGTTACGACGGAATCTGGCTGGGCCTGGGGAGTGGGGGTCCCAGGCAGATCAGAGCCTGTTCTTGGTTCCATGTGGCTTTGATCTGTTCCTTCAGCTTCCCCAGAGGCCTCTGTTCTAAGAAATCAGACCTTTGCCTTTTGCAAAAGCAGCCCCCAGCCCGTGGCCCTCCCTCGGCCCCGGCGCTGCGTCTCCAGCTGGCCTCTCCCTGCAGGTCCCCGGGCCTGCGGGGTCCTCTCAGCCTCAGAAGGAAGTGAGGCAGGGTAGGACGGATCCCAGGGGGCTTCCTCCCCAAGACCAGAGTCCCGTCTCAGTCCCCTCCGTTCTCTGTCAAGGAGCTGAGGGCTCAAACCTTTCTGGACCAGCTCCCCCAGCTGTGACCTGGGAACCCCCTCTTTAGCAGCTTTCAAGGGCGAGCTCTGCGACCGACCGACCGGCTCCCTCTGATCCAGAGGCCCCCACCTGGGAGGCACTTGTTGAAAGTCTAGAAATGGCCTCGCGGCAAGGTACAGGTGAGTCAAGAGAGGCGCACAGATCCACCTGCGTCTTCCAAGTGGCAGGTTCACACCTGGGTCACCTGCGTCCTAGAGCGGCAGCCCAGCCCACGCCACGCCAGGAGCAGGCAGGAGGAACGGGCGGGATCTCTGCAAAGGTCGTGACAGAGCTGCCCGGCCTTGGAGTCCCCGGGCACCACGACGTCCCAGCTGCCCCATCCCAGGCGTCTCTGTAGAGTCGGGGTCTGAGGGTCGGCACCCCAGGGGGCTGTCAGCCGAGCCAGCACTAGGCTCCTGCTTGGCCACTGTCCCTGGCCCCTCGGCATCTGGGGGCTGACTTTCCAGACCCTGACCCAACAAGCCCCAAACCCTCCCAGTCACCTTGAACACGGAATGTTTTTTTCATTAACTTACGACTCCTCTGCTCCCCTCCCCCGGCCCCCAAAGAGGCCCCCAAGCCTGAGTTCCTCCCCCGTCTCCGCGACTTCATAATATCCCCGGGCAGCTGGAAGGGAGAAGCAGTGATCTCAGCCGACAGCCATGCGCGCAGCCCCGCCGCCCACCGACCCTCTGCTGGCCAGCTCTGCCTCCTGTCGCCCACGGAGAGACAGTGCCGCGCCCGGGCTCCTCCCCTGCACCGCGTCCCCAGACTGCCACCCCAGAGCAACCTCTGACCCAGGAAAGCCAGCCGTTCTCCTACCTGCCGGATGCGGTGGCTCCTTCGATCACCCATTTGACAGATGAGGAAACTGAGGTGGCTTGCGTGGACTCTTGTCCCTGAGCTGCAGACTCTCCTCCGTGCAGAGGAGGCTGCTGCCTGGCCTCCCTGGGGGCCTCCCAAGGGTCCAGGAACCCTCCCTGAGATGCACGTGTTCCTCGCCAGCTGTTCCGAGCCCCTGCTGATCCAGCACTTCCTCCGCCTCTGCCCCCCACCTCGGTCCTCCCGCTCTTCCCTTCAAAAGTGCTGACTTTAGTCGGCAGTCAAAGCCGAGGAGCCCGAGAGGGAAGGAGTCAGAGGGAACACATTTTACTTAAAATAAAAAATGGGGCTCGTTTGGCCTTAAGGTCATGGCTCTGCTGCTTATGGCCTAAGCGGGGCCCCTAATCAGGTCACTTCCATGACTGTTGGTTTCTTCTTCTAACAACATGAATATTAGGAAAAAAGTGTCCATCTTCCAGGGATTTGGAGACGATTAAGGAGACGCTGGTTCGGATGGTGAAGGGGAAGCGTGAAGAGGAGGAGCAGGAGAATTTTTTGAGGCTCCTGATACTTGATGCAAATTAAAATCAACTCCCCTCACTCGCCCCATGGCTTCTCACCAACATCAGGAGGGAGAGGGCGGTCACGAAGCATGACTGTCGGCTGCCATCGGCCACCGGAGCTCTTTAAATCAAAAACACATAAAACTTAAAATTCAGCTTCTTGGTGGCACTGCCTCTGTCTCCAGGGCTCAGTGGCCGTGGCTCTGCCATCAGAGGACTCGCATCAGCCCCCAATATGCTGATGAAGAACCTGAGCCCTGGAGACAGGCCGTCCGGCTCACAGCCTGGCTTTCTAGTATGTGACTCTGGGCAAGTTACTTAGTTTCCATCTGCCTCAACTTCTCCATCCGTCAGATGGGCAGGATGATCGTCCACACCTCCTAGAGTCATTACAAAAATTAAATCAATCAACCTTCATCAAGCCTTTACCCAGCGCTTGGCTCATCATCGCTGTAAAATAAACAAAATCCCATTACAAATCACGAGGGCTGGCATCTGTGTTCCTGTGCGTAGACCTCAGGGAGGAGGAGCCCCCCCACGAACACACATGTGTTCCAGATTCCATACCAAATACTCACCAGGTGCTCCTTTAATTTTATATTTGTACATAATTTGAGTGACAGATATTAATTCAAGGAAGTAGACATGGAAATGTGTCAGAAACCAGAGGTCAGAATGATCTAGCAACCGAATACCAGCTCTTAGAGTTTCCTGGTGGCCAAGGTGAGAAGGAAAACATGGCAGATGATTCCATTCCATTCCTGTCTGATAATCAGGCCCAAGATCTGATTTAAAAAAAAAAAAAGAAATCTTAATATGTCGGTACATTAGTGTAGATTTTGTAAAAGTCTATGGCTGACCCTCTGTTCAGGCAAATTCCTCAATGTCTAAGCTCCTACACGCATCAGAGAGATGCAAGGCCCACTGGGGTGATGTTTTATCTCTCCATATTCTTTGCCCCCCAAAAGCCACTGGTAAGTCTTCATGCCTCAGAATATTCTAATAACCTCCAAAGTGTTTCCACCTGACCTTGACCCTGACCCCTAAGCCCTTCATTCATGAAACAAGTACTTTGTGCCTTGGCCACATCACAAGCTGGCACACATCTGTTCCCAGAGGGGACTCTCCAAAGGGGCTTGGACACCTTTGTTGCAGGGGGCCATCGTGGGCCCAGTTCACAGCCAGAAGGACGCACAACCGGTCGCAGGGCCGGGAGGCGGCGGGGATGCCAGGACAGAGGCTCCAAGGTGGAGCCCCAGCCAGGCTCAGCTTTGCCTCTCCTGGCGGAGTCTGAGGCCCAGGGTGAGGAGGAGCCGGGAGACAGGATGTGGCCGCTAGCAAGATCAGCCTCAAGCTGGTGTCATCCCACACAGCTCCACGGGGACGTCTGCCAGTCTGACTGTCTCACCAAAACAACATCTTCCCCCAGCGCCCCCACCCAGGGCTGGCAGCCTCGGGAGCTGGGAACAGAAGAGGCATCTAGAAACCTGTGATGTGGCAAAGTGGGGATTGAAGAGACCGTTCAGGAATGGTGGGTCCCAGGACCGGCCAAGCGTCACGGCAACAGGCAGGCTGGGAGCACTTGGCCCTGGCCAGCGAGGCCCTCCTGGACCTCTGGCCTCTGCGGCCCCTCGCAGGCCACCGCTCGTCACTGCTGGGCTTCTGAGCCTGTCGGGAGGACGAGCCTGCGCCCAGGGAGAGGCCCATCTGGAAAGGGATCTCCAAGGCCCAAAGCCAAGAAGCTTGAGATGAAGGACGCAGAGCACGGTTGATGGGGTTCAGCGTTCCTGTTAGTGGGTATTTCTGTCCCCCAAATACACACATTGAAGTCCTAGTCCCAGCCCCATCGAGGATGACTGTACATGGAACGAGGCCCTTTAAAGAGGCCATGAGGGTAAAATGAGGCCATTATGTGATGCTGTCTTCATAACAGGAGAGGAAGACGCAGAGACTCAGAGGGGAGGACCAGGAAGAAGATGCCACCTCCGAGGAGAGATACCTTAGGAGGAACCAACCCTGCTGTCCCCCTGACCCTGGACTCAAGCTTCCAGATTGTGACACAATGAATTCCTGTGGGGCTGTGGGGCCCATGACAGCCGTCTGAGCAGACCAGGGCGGTCCTGCTACGAGCAGTCCCCTCACACGGGGACCACACACCCTGACCAGGCTGCCCAGTGCATCAGGAGCAGAGAAAGCAGGAGCCTGAGCTGGGAGCCGGGCGCCCGGGCCACCGCCGGTCCCCTTCAGCCTCCCAACCCTGCCAGGAACACGTGGGCGCCATTTGCCATCCGAGGGGGAAGACAAGTTCCCCGGCAGGGAAGCGCCCCTGAGCTGTGTTTCCAGTCAGGTCTGTCCCCTTCCCAGCCTGGGCACCCACCCCAGGAACAGGTGAGGACAACAGGGACAGGGCTTCCCAGCCAGGGGACAGGCGCAGAGGCTGGGTGGCCCTGAGCCTCGGGGTAACCCGCCGTCCTGCTGAGTCTATCCACGGGCATCTGGAGCTCAGGGCACCACGCTGGGGACCGCTTCCCAAAAACAGCCCGGAGCGTTCCCTTTCTTGCAAAGGAAAGAGGCCTTGGGAATAAAGAATAAAAGGATTAGAGAGGAGAAGCCGCGGTGGGTCCCACAGCCAACAGGGGACAATGCTCTGTCCACAGCTGGGGACAGCCAGCACCCCCAGGCCTGGCAGCCCTCGCTCCCCGGGAACAACCAACACAGCTACTGCCCGCCAGGCTCTGCCTGTGCCTCGGTCCCCCGTCCTCCCGTCCCCCCTCTGCTAGGACTCTTCCTGTAGACAGAGGGAGAAGCAAGGCACAGAGGCACCCATGACCCAGGGACCTGCATCTGTCCCTTCCATCCCTGATATCTGGAACCAGAGCCCCATTCCCAAGCATCACCTGCATGTGGTGGCCTTATCCGGTGAGCATCGGAGAGGCTTTGTTGTTTTAGCCATAAAGGACAAATAACGGGTGTCGTGCTGCAGTCTGAGGGACACCCCAGGCCCCAGTCACTAAGACCCCGGCTTGAGCGAGAATGGAGTCCTCTTCCCCAGGGACATCCTGAGGGGGCAGCCAAGAGCCAGCTGGAAGCCCGGGGAGGCGAGTCTCCGCCACAGACCGGCCCCAGCCCGAGCCCCCCAACCACAAGCAGCAGCCCCCTGCAGACATCAGTCCTTCCAGGAGCTCGTGCCCAGCACCTTCTGGGGTCCACCTTCCTGCAGGGAGCGGTGAGGAGACGCTGCTTATTTGCCTAATTGGAGCATCCTGTCAAAATTAATCCGTGCCCCAAAGCAGTGGTCATCATAGGGAAGGCCCGGATTTACTGAATGTAAAAACACAGGGTGTGGGGTGGGTGACGGCCACGGGACGCTAAACGGTACCCACCCGGACACAAACCAAGGCGTCACATCGGCCATTCACCCTGCTCTGGGCAGCAGGGTCTCCACCTTCCCAGGGAACATTCCCTTCTGCACTCTGGGGCCAGGTGCTTTTCGGAAAAGTGAGTGCATCTTACGTTAATTCAACACACTTTCACATATTGCCTGCGGAGTAGACAGGGAACGTTCAAATCCTCCCTCCTAGTGTCCTCTCCTCGTGAGTCCCACTGCCCTCCTCACCCGAGGGGACCACGGCTCTGGACTCGGCCCCGAGTTCGCTTTTGATCAGGTCACGTGCCCCGTTCAGGGTTGACTCCACCCCTTTCTAAAGCACGTGACTTGGGCCTGACCAATCAGAGCATCGTATTCCCCTAACCCCGGGTGATTGGCTGGGAATTGGCCTGTGGCCCAAGCAGAGCGGAAACTGGCATGGTGGCGGTCACAGGCTCTTTGTCACTGTGATGCAGGTAGGAGGAGGAGGCAGGAGCACCTAGAGGTCCCATGATCCAGGGGAGACTGGGAGTAGAAAAAGTGGGCAGGTGACAAGGCTGAGAGACCAAAGAAGCCATCCTGGAGACATCATCGTTGGAGACCGTCTGTCACCTGTGCTGACAAAAGCGTTCGCTGAAGCCATTCTGCTAAAGAATTAGCTGATACAGGTATGCACACAAAAAGTAGAATAGGTATAAAGTACACCTTTAATTACACCCATCCTTTATTTATATGCAATTTCCTTTCCTCTTAAGACCCAAAAACTTGACTGTAGTCTTCAGAGCCTTGAGCCCTGGTGGCTCCCGTAGCCTGAAGTGACCCAGCCCGTCCTTCCACAATGATCTGTTCCCTCCTACCACAGGGCCTTTGCATAAGCTACTTCTTCTTTGGACATTCTTACCTCTTACCTTCACATACATAACAGAAGGCAAGTGCATCTCGACTCCTTCAGCAAAGCTTCCCCAGACCTCCTGATCAGGGTTTCTTTCCCCAGTTTTATGCCTTTGCATCTCTCCCTTTAGTGTAAATTGAATGTGAGACTCTGATTGGCCAGGCCCCAGTCACATGCTCTGAAGAGTGGGGGCAGGGTCAGCTCTGACCAGGGCCCATGGTCTGACCAAAAGCAAATGCAGGGCTAGAAGTCAGACAGTGGCTCCCCGGCCGGAGTGGGCAGATGAATTCAGTAGGGGAGTCCCCCAGTCTTGAAGGAACATGGAAATGTCTCAACTCATGCCCACTTCTTTGTGTGCTCCATGAGGCACAGTGACATCTACATTTGTCACTGTTGTGCCCCCCGCCCCCCAGTGCCTTCAGCAGAACCTGGTGCTCAATAGCCTAGAAAACTGACGGTGGCTGGGAGGGGACACAACAGTGACCGCCTTCTGAGTCCCGCCTACTTCTCTCACGGTCTCTTTTGGCAGAGCTGCCCCAATTCTCTTATAAGCAGAAAACAGAGTTATTTTAAAAGGATGGAAATAATGTCTCTCCTTGCCCGGCCGAGATGCCATTGCCCAGATCCCGGGTCCCCTTCCTCCATAAAACGTGCAGAAAATGATCCTTTTAATTTTATGTTCACACACAAATGCACTCGCCATTAAGTTAATGCACTGAACTATCCCTTTAAAGTCTTGCTCCCATGAATTTCCTAGAGACTCTGGGGCTGCTGCCTCCAGACCCCAGTACAAATGAGCCCGTAACCCATGAATACCAATGGAAGGCCTCAAAAGAGGTTGGTTTTCTGTGTTGGGATTTCCCCCAGTACTCACACTTGACGATGTGAGTGTCGTCTTCCAGGAAAGTGATTCCTGAGTCACATGTTGGATTAAGGTTGGGTGATCCCCCAGAGCCTCTCCTGAGCTCCAGGCCATGCAGGTGCTCAGCCACCTGGTCAAAGCTGAGATGGTGAGTTTCTCCCAACGTCACAAAGTGTGGGCTGGGAGCCAGGTGCAATGGCACACGCCTGTAATCCCAGTGACTCGGGAGGCTGAGGCAGGAGGATCATAAATTAGAGGTCACCTCAGCAACTTAGTGAGACCCTGTCTCAAAATAAAAAATAAAAGAGCTGGGGATGTGACTCAGTGACTAAGGTTCAATCCCCAGGACCGAAAATGTTTAATAAGTGGGCTGGGGTGGGTCCCCAGCCCCACTGCTCACCTGCTCTGTGATCTTGAGAAAATAGATCTGCCTCTCTGGACCTTGAATTCTCCATCCAGGAAACAGGGAGGAGGGGTTTGGTCAGACAGCAGTTTCCAAACTGCCATAAGATTTTGGCTGCAAGTCTGACTTCTTTTCAAACAAAATCAGAAGCAGAAGCTCAATATGTAAACAGATTAAAGCAGGACTGTTCTGTCACAGGGACGGGTCTGAGGTCTGCCACCCACCCTTCCTTTTGCCTGCTTGACCCCCATCCCCAACACCTGCGTGTGTGCACACTCGTGTGTGTTCCTGTGCCACTGTGGGACACCTCCGAGAGGTGCCAGGGGACACTCCACAAGTCACAGACCTCGCCATCTCTAACCCCAGCTCTCACACGCCACAGAATCAGCAGTTTTCTTTATTTTGATATTAACTGTCTCTGAGTCCCATCCTTCCCCAGTCTTTTTGGGGGGGTGGGGTGGGGGGTACTGGGGATTGAACCCAGGGGCACTCAACACTGAGCCCCATCCCCAGCCCTATTTTGTATTTAATTTAGAGACAGGGTCTCACTGAGTTGCTTAGCGCCTCGCTTTTGCTGAGGCTGGCTTTGAACTCGCGATCCTCCTGCCTCAGCCTCCCGTGTGACACTGTGCCCAGCCCTAGTTGTTTTTTATTCTACTCATTTCCTCAGTATATATTTACCAGTGAAGTGGACCGTGTGCCCAGCACTATCCTGAGGACACAGTGGTACCCAAGATGCACTCAGCCCTGCCCTTGGGCAGGATATGGTCCCCAGGGAGAAGTAAATACTAAACCAACAGTGGCACAGTTAGTTAGTGGCAGGGGCTATAAACAGATATCCTTAGGTCCTAAGGAATCTGGCCGTGGGGCTGGGATCAGGGCTAGCACGGGAGCCCAGGTAGAAACCTAAAGGAAGAGGAGACTAGAAGAAAGAGAGCATCCAGGGAAGAGGCCAGCCTGTGCAAAGGCCCTGAGCCTGAAGTTTGCTCACCTGGAGCTGAAAGAAGGGCAGACAGCTGGAGCCGAGTGCAGGGACAGGAGGGAGAACTGAAGTGGGTGGCAGAGGGGCACAGGCGGGCACAGCTGGGGTTGGCCACACAGGATCTGAGGGTGTGCTGGGAGGCTGGTCTGTATCCTAACAGGATAAAGAGATCCTCAGAAGTTTGGCGCCCTACCCAGATCCTCGAGCCCCAGCAACATCCATCCAAACGTTGAAAACCGGTGTCCGCGGGAACCCCTGGTGGCCGGAGGGTCGGCCTCTCCAGCCCCAGGAAGATGGAAATGGATCTAGTCAGTTCAGAGGCAGGAGGTGACAGGCGTTGCCAGGCGGGGGAACACCCTTGGGAGGTGGCCAAAGGCTTGGCTGTGCCCAGAGAGGGGGCTCCTTGCAGAGCAGGCGAGGGAAGCTCCGATGCCAGCGCAGAACCCAGTCGGGGAAGACGGCTTCCATGAGCACACTGACCCTGATGACCACAACGCCAGTCCCGGGTGGCATCTGGGAAGGCCACCGGCTGAGCGAGCACCTGGCCAAGCGTTGTGCTAACTCGGGGAGGACGTGACGGGCAGGACGCAGCCCTGTCTTTGCAGAACTTGGGGAACCAGGATCCTGCGCTCCTCTGTGTGCGGCTTCTCAGAGCCACCTGAGGCGGAGGCAGGCGAGAAGGGCCCAGAGAGGCTAAGGCGCTGCCCCAAGTCAAGACCAGCTCTGCCCACCCCGCCGTGTCTGGGGACGTGGACTTCCAGAGCCAACCCTTCATCACGCACCCCCAAGTTCTTCCCTCTGGGGGACATGAAAACTCCATCCAGGCGTGCTCTGTGATGAGAAGCTCAAATTCCCTGTCCCCGCCTCCCCGGAGCAGCCCCACGACCCTCTCTGGAGCCTCAGCCACTCACCCAGGGGCTTGTCGAGAGACCAACCCAACCCTGAGGGGCACACCTGCACACCCGCCAGAGGACCCCACGGGGACCAGTCCCCTGGCCGCTGCTGCCATCGAGCATGCAAATCACACCCAACCATGACTCAAAACCACAGTGATTTTCTGAACCTTGAAATGAACACAGATCTTCCGTTATTTACAGAACCTTAAACCCCGTGGGAGGTCACACCTCCCAAGAACAGACAGGCCCAAGCCCCAACTTTTGTTCCCAGAACGGTGACAGCCTAGACCCAATGCCCCCGGAACTTGTTTGAAGACTTTGACTAGACGAGGATGCAGAATCAGACCCAAGGGGGACAAGACCCCTCTCAGTTTGGGGGTCCCGTGACAGATTCCAGATAGAAACTACCCCAAGGAGGCTACCAGTGATCCCCAGGGCCCCAGGAAGGAGAGGGCAGTGAGGAGGGCTACAGATGAAGAGCCATCTGTCACCAGCGGATCTCACCCTCCACAAAGCTCCGTGGGTGGGGCAGGATCTGGACCACCAATTTGCCATCCCTGCTCTGTCCAGCGACTGCAGGGGAAGTGCCAGGCTGGGAGCCTCACCCGGCAGCCCTGAGGCCTGGCCTTGAGGATCCTGCACATCGGATCCAACTTCGAGACCCAGCGAAATAGTCGGCCAGGAGCTGAGAGAGGTCATGGACTTGGGAAGGGGACCCACAAGCCCACCAGAGGCCCTTGATGGTGAACTGAGAGCCACACCCGTGAGCAGGTGGTCTGGGTGTCTTCCAGCCACGGGGAGCTACCAGAGGCAAACGCACAGTAGCATATGGGAGACAGAAGGAGGGAGACCCGTCCCCGAAGCCATCGGAGATGGTCTTTGCATCTCAGAGACTGGAAATGAGGCCTGTGACTCACAGAAGTTGCCAGGTGCTGAAGTTACCAGATCTTAACCAAAAATAGGGTGTCTGCCCCTCCCAGCCAGCCGGGGCTCAGGGCTCAGGGCTGGGAGCCACAAGCACCTGGGGAGGAGAGGATTTCCCAGGGCTATGCGCACAGGGAGCCTGGTGCTTCCCAGCAGAGGCCAGGGGCAGGCTGGGCTCAGAGGACACTGAAGAAGAGTCCCCTTGGGATCCAGAGGCTGGGGGGCCTTAAATCCACAAGGGTCCCAGAAATGGAGATGCAGGCAGTGTCTGTACAACCAAGCATCCGGCCACCGAGCTCACCTCTGTGCAGACTCGGCCCTTCCCTGGAACAGCAGACCATTCGCTTGTTGAGAGAACCTTCCAGAAAGTTCCAGCCTCGAGTAGGTCGTGTAGGGCAAACCTGGGGACCCAGAAGGGGTGAGTTAAGTCCTCACATATTCCTGGGCCATTTGGCACGAGTCCTGTGCCAACCCCTTGGCTCCTGGGCGTCCCCACCTGTTAGTGAGGGTGCTCGGAGGGTGGCAGAGCTCAGGGGGTGCTCTGCAGGGTCCGGGCCACACCCGGCGTGGCTGGTTGCCCCCGCTGCCCAGAGGGCTTGGCATCCTGAGCCCCCAGAGGGCCAAGGCAGCCTCCCACAGGGGCAGGCCCAGAGCCCCGAGGTGGCCCATGCCACCTCCACCAGAGGAGCCCTCCACCAGAGCCAAACCTTCTCACAATCCAAATGTCAACACCAATCGAAACAACATGCTTCTCCCCAGTCTCCCGCCAGAGCATTTCCACAGGCGCAGGCCCTGGTGGAACCCTGATGTCTCAATTTTACAGATGAGAGAGGGAGGGACGAAAGCCAAGCCCTTGTCTTGGCTTCTTGATTTGGGCAGCATTGGGGGAAGGGCAGCGCCGTGCAGGTGTGGGGACGGATCCCCCGGGGAACAGCCTCTGAGGTCCCCAGCCCTCCCGCCGCTGGCCTCTGCCAACCCATCTCCAGTCCTGCCCCCCCACAGCTGCCTCTGCTCTGACCAGTTTCCCTGCCAGTGGGACCTTCAGGGACAGCACGGGCTGGAGGCAGTAAGTCTGGAGATGAGAAGCAAGGAGGGAGAGCCTCGGGGTTCACGTGGGACCCGCAGGAGCTGGCACGGGGCGCGTGGCTTGTAGCAAGAGGAGCAATGTCTTGAGCCAGACACTGGGCCCTGCTGGTGGCAGTCCCAGCCCGGCCTGGGACATCCTGGCATGTGCTAGGCATTGAGTGGCACCTGACACCTTCTGGAGTCCTTACAGCTACTCGGCAAGGTGGGCAGCGCCGTGATACCCGCTTGGCTGACAAGGCAACTGAGGCTGGGCCAAGGTCAGCAGCACGCTCGGTGACCTTGCGGACTGGTCTGTCTCAAGATCTCCTTCTTCCCAGCCCAACAGGAAAGCAGAGAGAAGCGGCCCTTCTGGAAAACTCTGCCTACTTGAGGCCAAAGGGGACAGTCAGTTCCCCTGGGTGAGAGCCGAGGGGACAGGACAGGCTGGCCTTGGGTATTATCCGTGCGGTCGGCACGTTCCTCTCTATTCGCTGTCCTCCCAACCTGCAGAAAACAAATTCCATCCAACCTCCCGCAGCCAAGGCCCAACTGAAGACTATTGTGAGACGCTTGTGAGGTCATCCCTGAGAAATCCTGAGCTGCTTCCCACCGCGCCCGAGTCCAGATGCTTCAAGGTGCAGTTCAGTGTCACCTCCTCTGAGAAGCCTTCCCTGACTTCCCACGACGTTCCCCCTCAAGCGCCCTTCTTTTTTCCCACCTGGTGTCTCTTGAAGAGGTTTATATGTCTGCAAGCACAGCCAAGAGTTTGTCACACACAGAAAAGTCTGTTTGGAAGGAACAAGTTGAGAGTGAAGATGCAGCGGCACTTGTTGGTCCCATTTTGGAGACAAACTGAGGCTCAGAACCGTGAACTGACCTGCCCCAAGCCCCACACTGGTGAGAGGTAGCACCTGGTTCAGGGCCCAGGCCCGGCTTCAGACCTGCATTCCAAGTCAGAAGCAGTCAACTGTATCCACTCGGGACCCTCCCGGGGGAACCCTCCTCTACTGGCCCTGCAGGAATCACACTGAGTTTCAAGCAAGGTGACCCAGAAGGTCAGAGAGCAAGAGCTGGCCGGCCCCACAGCCAAGGCGCACCCTGAGGGTCTGCCCACACGCCCAAAGCCCCAGGCCTGGGGCGTGAAGTCTCAGGATGCCCAGCCACGCAGCCCCGCCGGGTCTGGGCCGGCAGAGGGAGGAGGCGACAGAGAGAGCAGACGTCGGCAACTTCACAAGGGGTAGAGTGGTCATGGCTGCCCTGGAAACTATGTCCTCGCTGGTCATCAGCCCTGGGGACACACAGGGAGTCCTGGAGCCCATGGCAGAGCTAAATGCAGATCAGCGTCCAGAGGGCAGCAGAGCCGGGGCCCCCAGGGAGCCAACAGGAGGGGCCTGGACGCCCAGCCAGGGCAGGAGCCCTCCAAGAGCAGATCCCCTGGAGAACTCCAGCCGCGTGCTCTGCTTTCCCTTATTTATCACCTTCAGTCCTCTTCTGGGTTTTTAGGAATTTGAAAAGAGTGAGCCAAAGTGGACAAAAACAAACAGCCCAACCCCAGCTCTTAGAGAAAGCCATGGCCATGACCTTGACCTTGAGCCACCGGATCATTCCTCAATGTGCATTTCTTGTTTGTTGGCTATAAAACTGGGATCACACCCTGGACGCTGCTCTCCAGCCACCTCTTTTCGCTTTGCAACACACGATCACGGTGTGTACCCACACGTGCTTAAAACGCCCAGCAATATTTTTGGAAGAAAATGCAAAAAATTGTTCAATCCATTGCTTCTGGAGAGGAGGAGGCCACAGATCCAGAGAGGGAGGACAAACCGACATCTCGTTTCATATATTTTTATTCTATGAGCACTTCCGGAGGGTGTATTCTGTGCCAGACACAATTCGGAACAGTATACTGATACAAACTCATTTCATTTTCTTTGAAAAGACTCTCCTAGTTCTAGTGCCTTACCAGGTGTCTGTGTTACTCTTGTCATTAAAAACAAGTTTATTGACCAGGGATGTAACTCTGCAGCAGAGCACGCATTTGGCTCGCAAAGAGCCCGTGTTCACTCCCCAGCATCATATAGACACATATAAAGAGTTCAGGTTCTCACGGAGAATGAAGGCCTCTCCTGTCAAATACTGTTCATTTACTAATTTCTTTTATTAGCCACCTGGAGTTTTCCATTGCTGGACACCCAGGGCCAGGCCTATTTAAAGTGCCAGTCCGGGCTGGATCAGGCGGGATTATCTGCTCTCTTGGAAGGGCCCAGAGCAGAGCTGACACCATCACGTGGGGGCAGCCACGGCGACACATGTTTTATAAACAGAAATTCTTTTCTGTCCTTGAACCAAACCAGGTGGCAGACAGAAAGCTAGACAAGCCACGTTGACTTGCTAAACCTCAAACCAAAATGACCCAAATCCTATTTTAAAAAAAAACACCAGAATGCCAGAGAAGGGGAACCACTTCCCTGGCGAGCTGCTCCAAGCGGATCAGACCTCAAGCGCTCAGCCCGCCGGCTCCTCGGTCCGGCCCAGGTCTATTTCAGAGTCTCTGGGCCTCGTCAGAATCAGCCTAACGACCTTCTGGAGCATCCATCACGGAGGCTGGCTCAGAGTTCAGGACTCTCAAGGCCCGGGGTTCTTGGTGACATTGAATGGGTGATAAGTGGCTCTCCGAGGCCTGCTTCCTAAGGTTGCTCTAGGGTGAAACAGCCCAAGGAGAAGGGACTTCAGGCAGCTGCGGTCATGCAGTGGACTCCAGCTCCTTGGTGAGGTCCTAAGTCACTCTGAGGCTAAGCCACAGACCCACAGGAGCAGTTAGGCCTCTGGTAACAGCAGTCCCAAGCCCTGAGCCACAGGGACCTTCCAGGACATTTGGAAGCTGGCTTATTCTGGGCCTTGAGCCCTGGGTGGGTTGGAGGAGAGCGTCTGTCCCCTGTGGCCTCCCCTCAGAGAGCACTTCTGCCCCCTCTGCCCATCCCAGGTACCAGGCGGGCCTGGCTGACGGCAGCGTCCGGGCCTCCTCCCACGGGGAAGGAGCGGACACGGAGCCTGAGGCTTGCTGGACAGTGTCGGGCACCCCCCTCCTATACCCACTCTCACTCGATCCCCCACCAGTGCTCGGAGGGACAGCCTCCGGCCCCTGAATGCGGGCAGCTGCCATAGACTTATCTCGGTGACAGCCTGCAGATTGCCACTTCTGCGCCTGCCTGCACTGACCTCCTCTCCACCAGGAGGAGAAGCCCCACAGAGAGGCTGAAAATCCCTGCTCTGCTGCCCCGAGCCCCACCAAGGGGAAGCAACCCAGACCTACCGAGAGGGACAGAAACCCTCAAGGGAACAGAGTTCCAAATCCCACCTAGGAGGCCACCTAGAGACCCATCTCCCTGCCCAGCCCACCGAGCGGCTCCTAATGCTCAGTCTCCCTGGGAGCCCTCACCCCCGGGCAAAGGCAGACAGAGGTGGGTGGCATTTCCAACAGACTTTGCTATTCATCACCACCAGGCCCTGCTGTCCGCTGGGCGGGAGAACCCAGGCCACAGCAAGCCAGCAGCAGAGGCCCCAGGACCACTCCGTCTGTGTTGCTGACGACTGGAGGTCAAATGTGAGCTGACCCCAAGTCATATCTGCCCTCTCAGCCTCACAGGGAGAGCGGGGTCGGCGCTGGGAGCCTCCTGCCTCAGGCACCAGACCCTGTCTCCTGCAACCATCGCGACACCTCAGGAAAGGTTGCATGTCGTGACATGTCCCCATCTTCAGGAAAGAATTTGATTATGGGCAGTGCCCAGTGGAAACCCTCTGTACGCACCCAGGAGATTCTGGGTCCCAATTGACTGACAGGAGGCAGGCCTTCTAAGGAAAGTTCCAGAACTCAGAATGCTCCCACAGAGCCTCAATGGGTGGCTGAGTCCTGGGGAAGTGGCGTCCACGATCCCAGCCTCCACCCCCACCCACCCCAGCTCAGCCTGCAAATGCTTCACATTCTTCCAAATTAGAATGGCCATTCCCTATTCCCACTAAAATGCAATTTAAGACTAAAACCCTCCCCTCCCCTGGCCAAAAGGAGGCAGCCCTACCCTAGGCCTCTGGTAGGGAAGCTGAGCCCGAACTCCCCTGGGCTCTCGCCACTTTTATTTTCCAGGGGTGACGGTGGTGGTCCCTGAGTCCTAATAATAATTATCTAGGAAAATCCATGTTACCTGGACATTGCTTCCCAACCTATAAATCCAGGGTGTTCGATTCTAGGCTGGGCAAACACAAAGATGTCGCCTGGGCTTGCCACCGGCCCTCGCGGCACATGTGTGTAGATTTGTTGCTGAACATGAATGAAAATAGCACTTGACTGTGGGCCGGGGCCGGGCCCTGCTGTAAAACGCATTCACAATCCATAATGATGCATTTGATTAATGGTAAATGGGCATGGAAGTCTGAGGGCCAACCCATGTGACGGCCACATTAACACCAGATGAAACTGTCATGTGGGGTGATGTGACAAAAAAAAAAAAAATCCAAGAGCAGGCGACTGTGATGGTGCAGCCCGGGGCCTGCGTGGGAGACGGAGGCCCAATTTTCTACAAATCACCTTTTTTTCTCGGTAAGTGGGGGAGGCAAAGAAAAATCCACAAATAAACGTAAAGGGGGAAAAACAGATCCAATTTGCATTCACAAATCAGCTTCTAAAATGGAAAAGTTAAAAGAGTCCACTGTCGACGGTGGATTTCTTTTTCCCTTCTATCTACAGGAATCCTACAAGGAAAATGGTCTTCTCTGAACCTCAGGTCAGTTCAGCTACCACTGGTGGCCAGGAGAGCCATTTTTAAAAGGACGGAGCTCTTCCAATGAGTGGAGCATTTTAAATGGTGTTGAAAACGTGAGTCACGGTGACCCACAGGCGGTGAGTGGGGAGCAGTCTGGCCTGTGGCCGGCAGGCCCAGCACGACACAGCGGCCAGGGTCGGCGTTTCAAATGCCTGCATTTTGCTGGGTGTGCAAAGCCTCCGACTCCAGCCCAGCGAGTCTTATTGAAAACATTATCTTTTCCATCAATAATACCTCGCAGTTCTTTATTAGCAAACTCCCTGGCCCAAGCTGACATATTTACAGCACGCAGTAAACTTTACGTATCTGCAACAATATTAAAAGGAGAACAGGAGAAAGCCCCTAGTCAGTGACCACAACAAATCATCCTGCCTTAAGATGATCAAGTGGAAGGCTAATTGTCCTGAAGAGAAGGGCTCCCATCCCGTCCACCGGCCAGAAGGAGCCTTAACCAAGATGGGAAAAGTATGTCTGAGGATTGGAAACATAAGAATACATATTTTTTTTTTAAAAAAGGCGGGGGGGGGGGTGTAGAGGAAAGAAAAGAAAATTCAACTGATATAACTGTCTAGGCTGCAGTGGAAACCTGATCTTGAGATGGAATGGTTAACATTTGGGGTTGTTTGGGGAGAATTACTCCAAGCTGTTTTTGTTCAAAATGTATAGATTTAAGGTAAGCAGCGCTGGGTAGCCCGTCAGGTCCCAATCCCTTTGGAAACAAGCTCCCCAGTCCTTCCCAACTGACCAAGGTAGGGGTGACCTCTGTTCCTTCTCTAACTGGGCCGCTCGTGGATTTTCGCTTGGAAGTTGCTAGGAAAATGTTTACTTGACTCCTTCTTTTATCGCTCTGCCAGCATTTCTTCTGTTTCTCCTGGGGTCTGGGTCTCTCTGGAAGTTCCTTTCTCTTGCCTTCAGGCCAACGGAGTGTTGACCCCGACTCTGTCCCAGGCCACCTCTCCCCCACTGTCAACTTTGGGGAAATTTTCCTGCTTTCTCCATCAGGGAGATGACGATTCTGTACCTACAAACCTAAGGGACTCTCAGCGTGCCTTTAAAGAGCCCTTAAGAAGCAGAGACCCTGGTCTCCAAAACTTGGAGCCCCAGAGAAAATTATTTGTGTTGATGAAAATGGAAATAGATGCATATTTATTTAGGAGGAATCCTATCAACAGTCTTATGGAAAGGATTTGATTTTTTTTTTTAGTTGTTATTGGGAAATCCAAAGAGAGAATTGAGTGTATCTATTTGAAACTTCTGTTTTTCATCCATTTTGTTAAATGAGTTTCTCTCCCCTTAAACTCTGCACTAAATCATTTTCCTCAAGGGAAAAAAAAAAAAGAGAGAAAAGAAAAAGGGAAAAGAGGAGAATATTTCCAACTCTACAAAAGCAAAAATACTTCTTTAGCAGAAAATATCAAAGGTATCATAGGGAGGAAATGAAAATAATGGTGTTCCAGAGGGACAGTTTTTGAAAAGGTTTTTGGACTCTGTGTTTGAACAAAAAAGACTCTGGAAACGTGTATTAATAAGCAGCTTCCCCGGGGCTGTCGGTTTGCAGGGACCTACACTGCAGTCAGCGTTTTTAAACCTCTTCGAAATATCTGCATTCTTTTCCAGTTTCATAAATAGCTTGTCCCATGCCTCCACCATTAACTTAAAAAAAGAAAAAAGAGCAACTGAGGGTGGGGTGTCTCTAAAGCAGAAAGTTGATCTTCAGGTGAAAACGTTCCGTACAGAAATCTCTAAGAAATCCTGGTTTTAAAGACAGTGGTTGGGGCAGATTAAAAAACAAATTGGTGACAATAAAATGTCATCAGATTCTTACGCTTCGCCATACAGAACATCATCAAAGTCACCCCATATGTTAACATGCTTTTTATATATCTTCTGTATGCGGCATCAATTTAATTTTTATCAACAATGACAGTCCCAATCTCCAAATATTTGTGTCAGAGGCAGGAAAGGGATATTCACCTCAAAATACCCTCCAAATTATATTCTGATGTCAACACCACGCTTTGGAGCTGTTATGTTTTTGTGGGTTTTCTCTGGGAAAAACATCTCCTCCGCCGGCTCTTTGTCCATACGTCTCTATATAGTTTGGGGTTTGTATTTTTTCTTTTTTTTTTCCCCTTGCAGTAATGGGGACCACAGCTTCTCATTCCTCCATCCACAATATCTTTTAATTTGTTCTTTCAACCCCGGGGAAACCATGCTATTTCTTTTTCGGTTGATCTGTGCTGGAAATGAATTCCACCGTCCGCAGCCCGGCACCCCCTCTCCCAGAACAATACAAGATGTGGAAAATGTGCTTAGGATCGAAAATCCCATTTTGAAAATCCAAGCGTTTCTCTTTCTAGATTTTTGCTAAGCAGCTTATTGAACAAATCCAGGTATTACTGAAGTATCTCTAGGGGTAAAAAAAAATAAAAATTAAAAAAAAATTATAAAAGAAAAAATTTTTGAGAGAGCGAGATGTACTGTTTGGTATATTTCACTAGGTAAACCTCAAAAAGTAAACATTTTCTCCCCTCGGTTCACCCGCTGCCTGTTTTGGATTTTATGTTTTTGCAGGATCTGGAATATTTATATTTCAGAACTTAAATATCTTTATTTGAACCATACAGTCTCGATCTCCAAAACCCCGGATTTTTAATATTTTGGCGACTGGAGGCTGGCGTGTTGAGGGTTCTCCTCTGCAGAAGTCTCTTGTTATCCAAAAGTAGAAAAACAAACTAGGGCAGATTATAAACTGCCCAAGGCTGGCCGCGAGTGCAGCAAGGATGACCCGGACCCCCTGGGTGCCCTGCCCTTGGGACAGTGACTTTCTTAATAATAAATAGGGAAAATGTAAAATGTTTTCTTTCAATTAAAAATCGAAACGAATCATTTTAATGAATATCTCTGGTTATAAGGGCAGAGAGCGTGCCTTGGTGTGTACACTTGGTGAAGAAAAATTTCCTGTGTGGTTTTCCCTGTGAGATCAAAAGGAACTAATTAACTTTTCTATAAGGTAAACAAAACTTTAACTTGAAATATCCCCACGAAGAATGTGGGAAGTGCCCTTTGGTGAGCCAGGGGGGAGGGGAGGGGGAGGGGGAGGAGGGGAGGGGAGGGGGTCGCAGGAGGGGGAAGAGCCTTTCATTTTATATTCAGACCGGCTCCGGCTCCCGTTCAGAAGGTACTGGAGACTCCTCGCCCAGAGTCCGCCAGCTCTCTGTCTTTTTTTTTCCTCCCCCATTACTAAAATGATATTTAAATCAAAGGCAGAAATGTGGCCAAGTTCAAATCCCTCGTTAGATTAATAGGGCATTGTTCTGTTCATAGCAAATGCGTTTCTTCTCAAAGCCCCTTTAAGAAGGTCTGGGTGTGTGTGGAGCATGCGGGGAAGAGTGTGGGAAAGGGAAAGATCTGGAAAACCGGCCATGGCCTGAGTGGGAGGGGGACCCAGAGAGGATCTTCCAGAGGACACAAGGCAGCTGCCCCACCCCCAGCCTGAAGGAATTGGGGTCAAGGGACAGCCCCCCAGTGCCATTTCCCCAGGACCGGGCTCACTGTCTCAGGTTTCTGGGACAAACACACAGGAGGCTCCCGGTCGGTGGTGAGGGTCCTGGGGCTGCGCCCCTCTGGGGTGCTGACCCTGGGCTGAGCAGAGCCAGGAGGAGCCCCTGCCTGCCCCCCCCTCCCGGGAGGAGCAGCTGCAGCCGACCAGGGCTGGTCCCCTCCCAGGACAGGGAGTCCTTGGCCTGTTCAGCAGGCCAGCAGGCTGGGGCCGGGGGCCCCCTGGCTGGGCCTCCTCTTTGCCCTTGCCAGGGTAGAGACAGGCGGCCAGAGAGGAGGACGGAGATGGGAGGAGGAGGCCATGCCGGAAGGAGCCAGGGCTCAGCAAGGCCGGACACTGCCCACACCTCCACACACCCTGTCTACACCGCCACCGCTCTCGGCCCCCCACGGCTCTGGTATCCCCTGCTCAGACCCACACAGGGACACCCCAAGGGCTCAGGGGCACTCCCGCCTTCTCCTGTTGAGGACAGTGATTTTTGTGATTAACTTTCATCCGGGGACCCCAGGGTCAGGCTCTGTGCTGAGAATGTCACCTGCTTAATCTAGAGCTTGACAGCAAACACATCAGGTAGGGCTACTGCCCACTTCTGACAGAAGAGGAGACTGAGGCAGAGAGCTGCCCAAGGCACCCAGTTCCTGACCTACAAGTCACCAAGCCACCAGGTTACTGAGCCCCAGGCCACCAAGCGGGAATGGGGGACACGAGTGTGAGCTCCCTGGGCCCAGCCCACCCCAGCAGCACAGGCTGAGCCACCGTTATGGCCTGTCCTATCCACATCCGTCCTGGGGTATGGGTCGATGCTATCACTGGGGACCCCCTTTAGGGGCACTGATTTATTTATCCAGCACCCAAGTTTGCAGATATGTCATTTCATGTCACCTGGCAGGGACTAGAAACCACCCCTGCAAACCTCCGTCTTATTCCCAACAGCACCCAGGAAGCTTTCCTGGAGAGGACAGGGACCCATGGGCTTGAGGGTTTGGGGGTGCATTGCCCGAGGCCCAGGCTATCTCTGGTGAAGCCCTTGCAGGAGACCAGAGCCGACTCTGTCCTCTCTGGTGGCATGGCAGGGTACAGAAGACGCAAATGAAACCAAAATTTGAATGCCCCAGACCGATCCCTTTAGCTTTGGAGAATAAATGAATCCTCCCGAAAAGAAAAGAGGGGCAGGGAAATGAAGCAGGGAAATGAGTGTTATGCCAGATTTAGTGGCAAGACCAGCAGTGATTTTTGCTAAGGCCCAGCGTGGGACGTGGGTCAGACCAATGTTTCCACATCCCGGCTGTGTGACCTTGAGCAAGTTCCTTTACCTCTCTGAATTTGTTTCTTCATCTGTTAATTTTCTCAATGCCAGTTGCCTATAGTGGGCTAAATTGTGTCTAGTCCCTGGTGATCAGTCTTCCCAGAGGTCACAGAAAGATTGTTCCTTTCTCTTGCCCTCTCTAACCCTTAACTGCCCTCCTGTATCTAAAAACCAATTCCTGTGTTTTAATTTTCATCTTGTTTAAAATGTTGAGTTGTTGTAGGGAGTGTCCCTGACTGGAGGCCATTATGACAGCCAAAGAGAACTCCTTCTTAGTTGGCTCTCTGGCCAGATCCTGCCCCTGGCCGATGGTTGGCCCTGCATCTTCCCCCAAAGCCTGGCTGTGGCTTTAGACAGGAGAGGAGACTTCTCCTCACTGGGGAAGAAACTCTGAGCTCAGCTGGCAGCTCCGTGGTGCTCAGGCCTCTAAGCTGTCCGCGGTCCTTTCACCGACCGTTGGCCAAGTGCCCGTGGGCGAGAGTTGCTGGCTGATTCCTGGGGATTCAGGTAGAGGAGGAGCCAAGCCCTGTCCCCCAGGGGCAGGGCCTGTGACAGGTGGACAGGAGCTGCTTTACTGCTGCTACAGAAGACCCCTGTCCCCTTCTAACCTCCCTGTTCCCAGGATTCTCCCGAGGGCCTCCTGCAGGGCAGGTCTGCGCTGGGCCTCTGGAGTGCCCCAGGGAACCCAGGGCGCACCCACCACTGCAGTCTGCGGCAGGGAGACCACAGGACGGGGGACCCAGGACTCCACTGGACCTGGCCTGGGCCACCAAGGAGAAGTCCATCAGGGAGGAGGCGGGAGCCCTGAGGACACGTGGACGTCCTCCTAGGGTTCCCAGGAGGAGATGGCGATGGGGGAAGAGGGACCAGATGCCACTCTTCCTGAAAGCTATTTCACTGGTCGTCCTCACCAAGAGGAATGCCGTGTTGGGATGTGACCCGAGGGTTCATGTGTGGGCAGGATCCTCAAGGTCATGTGCTCAGGGTATTTAGAGGTGGGACCTTTGGAACCGTGAAGAGTAGATGAGGTCATGAGGGTGGGACCCCCATGGTGGCATTAGTGGCTGGCAAGCTTCCTGCAACCCCGCCTTCCTGTTAAGATGCACAGGAAGGCCCCGCCCCGAAGCCAGCAGATGCCAGAACCAGGCTCTTGGACTTCCTGGCCTCCGGAACAGGCCATCGGAGCGAGGGAGGCTAGTGACCAGCCCAGGAGCCTCCAGCTCAGAAGGGAGAAGTCCCTGTTGGTTTCCTATGGCCGCCTCACAGGTCCACAGGTGGCACGGCTTAAACAACCAAGATGTACCCTCTGTGTCCTGGAAGCCAAGGGACAACGTTCTCTCCCCAAACACTCTCAGGAGAAAATCCTATTTCACCTGGACTAGCTTTTGGCATAAAATAAACCTCGGTCTTTGTAAGTCCCCCAATCTGCGGTACTAGGCACAGCCACAAAAAGTGGACGAAGTCACCAGAGCCCCGACAGCCCAGGTGAGACCCACCTGGAGGTGGCTGACCCCGAGTCTCTCCTGTTGGCACCAGAGGGGCGGAGGCGTCCTCCCTCCCGGGGTCCACCCCATGCTGCCTTCCCTGCCCTCCCCTGTCGGCTGGCTGCCCGTGGCACCTGCAGGTCCCTGTCTCCACCTGGGAACGCGGAGCTGCTCTGCACACCTGCCCTAGGCAGTGGGGCTGGGTGGACACTGGCGGGGGAGTTGAGGGCACTCATGCCGTGCGTCTGTGTGGCTACCTGGGCACCAAGTGTACAGAGAGACAGACGCACGCGGCTTTCTACACAGGGCCAGCCAAGCGTTCACGTGTGTGCACCTCTGTGACTCCATTTCCACCTGGCATTGGGCACCATGGGCACCGGGGTGAACTGCTCCCTGAGTGGTGCAAACCCGTGCTCTGCGCCCACAGGGGAGACAGCCCCGGTTTTCTCCTCCTTCTTCAGAATGTTGAAGACCCAACTTGGGACCCTCTTAAGAAACGGGACATCAAGATGATCCACGGTCAACCTGATTGTTTTAACTTGGAATTTCTAAAATTAACATAAAACAAATGGGGCTGGCAGTCTCCGACCCTGAGGAGTGACCTGTTTAAACCTCCCGGAGTCAAACCCACTGAGTGACAGAACACCGATACGTCATGTCCCTGAATCCTCACGGGACCTGTGATCTGAGAGCCACCGAGGCCCAGGGACCTCCAGTGCAGGGCAGGTGAGGTCCCTTTGTTGGTTTCCTGTGGCCGCCCTCACAGAGCTCCACAGACGACCTGGCCCTAAACAACTGGAAGCCAGGTGACCACACCAGGGTGACGGCGTTCTCTCCCAGAGACTCTGGGCAGAGACTCCTGCCACTCTGCCTCGCTTCTGGCACTTGCTGGAACCCCCGGCCCCCCTCGGCTCCCGGATGCATCCACAGGGCCCCTCTGCATGTCCAGGTCCTCAGTTCCCTCTCCTTAGAAGGATGCCATTCACCGGATTCCAGCTCCCTCCGACCCAGGACGACATCTAACCAGTCACCTCTTTCCAGAGAACGTCACAGTCACGAGTTCCAGGACATGTACACTGCTCACGGCAGGTGGCTGGGATTGGGACCAGACCTGAGTGACACCACCAGAACAGCCCAGGCCCAAGCCTCACTGGCAAGGTGCGGGCACGGCAGTGCCCTCGAGCCGCCCACCCCATGTCCAGGTCAGACGCGACCGAGAGGAACACAAGCCACTGGGGAGAGGGGACGGGGAGAGTCACCAGACCTTGGTGGCCCCTGGTGCAGGGGCATCTTCTGTGACTTCTGCCACCACATGAGCCTCTGCGTGCTGCCCCACAGGTCTCAGGAAGCCAGCCCCCCTTCTCCTTCCAGCTGCTCTTCGACACCCCAGGGGCTAGCTCCCCGCTGCCCAGGACTGTGCCCAGGGAGCTGCCCGGGAGGCCTGAGGACTCCTGGGCCCGGGGAGTCAGAGTGACAGGTGGGGAGACCCCGAGTGCGCCTGAGCTCATCTAGGGAAAGCTTGAAGCTCCAGCTTCTCTGCCACCAAAGGAAAGCAGAGGGCGAAAGCCAGGCAGGTGTCTCCCCCGGGAAGCCACAGGACTCTCCTGGGGTCCCCCTGTCGGGGTCAGCAGAGGGGCCAATCCTATACCTGTGGCTCTGGTCACCTGTGGCACCACCACATTTATTATCAGTATCCCCTCCCACGCAGGTGGCTGGGCTGGGGCCTGACCCCTGGGGCTGGCCTTTACCACCTGGGTGACCTTCAACTTCTCAGCCTCTGTTTTCTCTTCTGAGAAATGGGCACAGGAATAGCATCACCCTCCTGCGGTGGAGGAAATCAGGCCAGTCCCGTGTATGATGCCCAGCACAATACCAGGCGCACCCCTCCGTCAGCCGGCCCCCTCCTCCTGGTCACTGTCACATGAAGGTGTTATTCCTGGCAATGACCTGCAGCCGGATGGGGTGGTGAGACGCACTCTAGTTCCTAGGCTGTCCCGGGAGGTGGAACTGTTCTTGTAGCATTAGATACAGTGTTGACAGAGTCGAGACCCAGGGACTCCCGGCCTGGACGTGGGCCTTGGAGTGGACCTCCCCCTTCACAGCTGCGGTCTGGAGGGAAGGAGACAGTGGCTTTTAACATCTGTCACTGTCCTGTCACTGGCCTGGGCCCCACTTTCCTCATCTGTGAAATGGGGTGATGGTTCAGAGGCCCCAGTGGACGCTGAGAGCCTGGCCCATGGCAGAAGCCCCGTCGATGCTGGCGGGTGTCCCCATCTGGGATCCGTTGGTCTTCGGAGGGTCATGAGTGGAAGCAGCCGGCAGTGGCCTCTGGGGAGCAGAGTGCTGGCGGGTGGGTGAAGGGTGACTGTCCCACCTCCCCGCAGCCCCTTGTAGCTCAGGTCCGTCACAGGGGGTCAGTGCAGAGTGCAGAACGGGGTGTCCTGGCGGGGACCTGGCCCTGACCTTGACCTGGGCTTGGTCTCTGGAAGGGCCTGAAGGACCGTGGGCGGAGGAGCGGGCAGCCGGGCGAGCGCTCATAAATTCATGTCGGAGTGATTTACGGCGGCCGAGCCCCACGCCTCCCGCCTGCCCGTGTGAGAGGTTAATAGGGAGGTCAGGGAGCCGCTGATTTACGGGCCTGGCTCCTGGGCCTCGGAGGGAAGGAAGGCCAGGCCAGGGGGAGAGGGAATGTGGGCAGGAGGAGGGTCCCCAGGAGAAACGTGCTGAGGCACGGGGAGGGATCGCCAAGAGGACGGGGGTAATGCCACCTCTGTCCTGCAGGCCCCCTGACGGGGGAGCCGCCACTCAGGGCCGAGTAGGGACCTTCCGACCTGGTTCCAGGGTCCGCCCCTCAGCGCCACCGAGCAGCCAAGCTTGGCAAGTGCACCCGGGAGGCCGGAGAGTAAAAGGGGCCCCAGCTTCACCGTCCATGGAGTATCATGGTCTGGGGCCACCAGGTGAGGGGTAGACAGAGGCGCTGAGCCAGCCTCACACTGGCCTCCACTCCTGTGGCTCTCGGGGCCATGGCCAGGACCGTGGCGCTTCTGTGCCCCCAGGCAGACCCGCACCAGGACACCGGCTGTGACTTCTGGCCTGTGCCGGGCGAGATGCAGGGGTTGGATCCAAGGGGACACCAGGGCAGCCTTTCAAAGTTGACACCAAAAGGGCGATGATCAGCCATTGTCCACTCCGTCTGTGGCACTGGACGCTGGCTGGCCTCCTAGGAGTCGGACTTTGTTAAATTCACAGATTAAACCAGTGGAGATTAAGGCTGAGAGAGAGGGTTTTTTTGTGATGATCCGATAAGTAACAAGTGACCCCACTGTCCCGAACGCCAGACCCAGCACTCCCTAAGGGCCCAGGCCAGGAAGGATGGTGTGATGAGGGTGGGGGTAGGAAGAGGCGAAGGCCCCAAGCCTCAGGTATCTCAGTGGTCCCAGAGCACTTTCCCACCCACCAGCCCAGCTCCTGGGAACTCCAAGGGAGCTGGGCTCAGAGAGGCCAAGGTGCTTGCCCAAGGAGGCACAGCAGGTATGTGAGCAGAACACTCCCACCCAAGCCCATCACCCCCTTGCCTGGCTCTCTCCTTCTATGCTGTCTGTCCGTCTCCAAGCCAAAGGATTCCAAGAAGGGCCAGTCTATACCTCTCTCCTTGGTGCTCCCATACCGTCCTCCACCTACATATAAATGCTGGTTCTCCAAAGGAGGAGTTGGGGGCATTGTCCCTGATCCCAACGTGCGCTGAGGGAAGGCTGTCCCCAGTGGGCTGGGCAGGGGGAAGGACAGGCTGTTGGCACCTCTACACACACACACACACACACACACACCCGCACACATGCACACATGCACACGCTGGATTCTGTTAGAGCAACCTCCTGCATGCTCGGGAACACACACATGTGCAGACACGTGCAGATGTGCAGAGAACACACGTGTGCACAAGCCAACCACCGAGTGCCAGGCCAACTTGTAGCCTCCACAGGCACAGAGCCACCGTCCCAGAGACAGTGGCCTCCATCCAGAAGTCACTTAAAATGCCATTAAAATGTTCCTTGTGGACTCTCGACCTGTGACACCGAGAAGCGCCTCAAAAGGCCCCTTCCACGGCCCTCAGCTCCCCAGCCCCAGGAGGGCTGCTTCCTGCCCCCAGGCCTCCTGCCCTCCCGCTGTAGAACCTGCAGCCCCGGCCTGCGCCCTGCCTGCCTGCCCTGTTCCCCCCATGAGCTCCGAAGCCCCTCCTATCAACGCAGCCAACTCTCCTAAACTCTCTACCTCACTGTCACCAGGATGGCCTTCAGGATTGGACGGACTCTGTCAAAACTCGGGAAGATCAAACAAATGGAAATTAAGGTTGGGGAGAAAGTGTGAGAGGGTGTGCATACTTTGCCTTAGTATTTCACACACACACACACACACACACACACACACACACACCCAGAGGATCTTGCAAATGTCCTCAAAAAATGATCTTCAAGCCAGCCTTGCCAAATTCGGGCCCTTAGGGACAACCGTACCCACATACCTTCCTTCTGCCCACCAGTCTTCCTGGCCTGGTATCTGCATACTCTTCCTGGCTGTGTAAGCCCAAAATAGTCACTCCAATCCCTCGGAAGGCAACGTGCCTATTAAGCCAGCTCTGTCTCTGTCTTGCCGTGTGACTTTAGGCAAATGCCCAGCCTCTCTGAGCTTTCTCTCTTCACTATAAAATGCTGTCAAACGATGGTGCGCTGTGAGGTTAAAGAAAATAAGATACTGTGAGAGCACGGAAACGAATGTTTGGGAAATAAGAAGGGCTGCACCTTCCCACTTTTATTTACTGTTTGTTTGTCTGTTTTTTCTTTTTCTTTCTCTTCTTGTTTGTTTTTTACTTTAAGGTACGAGGTCTTGCCATGTTGCCCAGGCTGGCCCCAAGGTCTTGAGCACTCCTCCTCCTGAGGAGTGGACCCCAGGCAGGCGACCATGGCAGCCACAGTGTCCGTTCTGAGAGGCCTCCTGCCTCAGGACATTCCCCGTAAGGGAAGCCAGGTGGCCAGGTGCTGGGGGGAACAGGAGACCAGACTCCCGTTGGGGTCCCAGCTCTGCCCTGGCTGAGCGCTGCCCTCCGTCAAGCCTCGCAGCCCTGCTGTGCTTCAGCCGCTGGCCGTAAGCCAGGAGCACCCACGACCCTCCCACGGGACCGCCAGGACAGTATCCATTATTCAGAGGAAAAATGACGATTTTCTGAGCATCCGTCGGGTCCCAAGCCCTTCTCCAGGCCCAGAGCCAGAGCACGGATCTGGAGACGGCAGCGGACCCCAGGTAAACCAGACCACGGCGGCTGGCGCGGCTCTGGGACATCAGAGCCAAGTGGGAGCCTGCAGGTCCCTGGGGACGGAGGACCTGGCCCTGGGTGGCCCTGAAATGGAGCCTAGAGACGAGGCCAGGATTGGGCCGGCTCCTGAGGAGCGTCAGTCAGTGGTGCCCTTGGTCCTGAGCGCTGTGGGGATCGCGGCTCGCCAGGGACCTTCTCGGCTGGTCTTGCAGGCCACGCTTTGGTGTCCAAGGGATGGCGCAGCCGGGTAAAGGCCTGGCTTCTGGAAGCTTCCGCGCAGCTCCTCCCCCGGCCCCCTCAGGCTTTCGTTTCCGAGGGCAGGACCGGCTGAGGCTGAGCGCCAGCGCCCCGCTGCCGGCCTGGACCGCACATCAGAGACCAGGACCATTTGCCACAGGTTTCACGGGGTGTAAAGTGCTCAGCACCCATTAAAGCAAGAGGGGCTGCGGGGCGGGGCCTGGGATCCTGCCCAAAAGGCTCAGAAACACTTAGAAGGAGCCAAGACCGGCCCTGATCCCGGCTTTGCCCTGGAACTGTTTATCTCAGCTTTAAAATGCCATGAGCCAGGCTGAGCGCTTGTAAAAGGGAAAATGCACATTGTCCTCATGCAGCGAGGATGAGTGGGGTGGCCTCCCTGAGCGCTTCCTGCCAGTCCACCCACCCAGGGCGGGCACTGGGGCATCAGATACAGGCTCTGCTCGGCAGAAACAGGGACAAGGAAAACATTTAGGAGGGCCTACCATGCATCAGGACTCCCCATCGTCACCTTCAATCTCACAACAAGGCACCAGGGCCAGCATTATCAGCCACCTTTTTCCATGAAGAAAACAGAGGCCCAGAGAAGCTAAGTAACTCACCTGAGGTTGCACAGCTAATGAGTAGCAGAGGCAGGATTCAAACTCCTAATGGAAGAATGGGTTTCCTCCACAGAGAAGGCAAACTAAGTCAGCTTGAGGAAGGTTGCTCCTCTTCTTAGGGGAAAGACATTAGGATGAAGATTGGGAGGGAGGGGAGTCCCCACCCACCAGCAGACCATGCCCAGGGAAGACGGAGGGACAGGTGGACAGCCAGGTCTCCTGCTGTCCTCCACGGTGACAGTGGAGCACTAACCCATTCATTCCCACAAACTTTCTCAAATAACTCCCCCAACCCGCCCCAGACCGATGACTACAGTTGTCCTCCCTAAGTGTATGCAGGAGAAAACTGAGGTCTTGTGCCAGTAAGTGGCAGAGCCCAAGTCATGCTGACTCCAAAGTCTGACTGCCCCCCGGCCCATGCCACTCACGACCACCATCCCTGTGTCTGAGGCACGCTGCAGTTTATAGCATATTTTCCATTCATTATCTCCGCTCATAATTGGAGCAAGCCTTGGGGAGAGGGCATCCCCAGAAACCAGGCTTGGATCATGGCCCCAGGAGACATGCGGGGCTGGCAGTCCCCAGGAAAGGGGGCTGGTGGTGGTTGGGTGCTGGGGGTCTCAGCTAAGGGATGGGAAACTGAGGCTTGGCCAACCATCAAGGCTCAGGACCCTCAGCCAAACCTTCCAGAAAGTGGTGCTCACAGTGTTGGCAGCTGGGAGTAGATCCCGCCTTTCCATCCTACCCGAGGCAGGGGAATGGATCGGATGACCTCAATGACCTCTCTTAAGACAAGACTATGTCACCCGTCAGGGGCAGGCGTGGTGAGCTGGTTTCTGTCTAATTTTGAACGATTCCAATCCTTTTTCAAAGAGGACACTAAGCACTAACAAAATAGCTGCTCCTACAGAGGGAGATGGAACCTTCTAGACAGTTCTGCCTCTTCCTTCCCTCCTTGGTGCATTCACTCAACATTCCCAACTGCGTCCACCGCAGCTCAGCACCGAGAGAGGTGATGAGAGGGGAGAATAAATGCCATCGGGGCAGGGCCACCTCACTGCAGAGGAGTTGGGTGTGGGAAAGCCGCTAGCAGACGTGGCTGGGGCAGGGGAGGCGGACTGCGCAGCGTGGGCAGGGGAGACATTCCAGGAGCCCTCTGGGGACCCGTATCTGCAGGACCTCGTGGGTGCCTCACCCCGGCCACTTCCCAGGGCGGAGGCCGCTGCCGCCTCCTGATAAGGTGCCACCATTTCCCTCCTTCCTTTCCAAGCCTTGGCTCCCCAATTTGTGGGGATTTTATTAAAAACACACAGTTAATGGCTCGGAAGGAGGAGGCACAGTCCCCTTCTTTTCCTCCCTGCTCCTCCCCACCCAGAGCCCCCACTCTGGCTGGAATGCAGCCATCAAAATAAACATTAAATGCTAAATGCCAAAGCTGAGTTATTACTTGTGAGGGTGCTGGGAGAAAAATTTATAGCAACATTACAGTGTTTTGTTAAAAAATCTCTTAATGCACCAAAATGGGAAGGTGTGTGTGTTTTTTATTAAAATGTTACACTCTATAAATCCGATCGGCAGGAAGGACACAGGTGGCGACCCGGGGACTCGACTGAGGAAGCTGTCACTTCTATCTTTGGAGCGGTCCCTGTTCCTTGGCTCTGGAAGAAGTTGCGTCTCCCTGTCCCAGTCCCTCCCGTCCTCCACACCTCTCCCCTTCCCTGGGAAAAAAAAAAAAAAAAGATTGGATTCTCCCTCACCGCCCCAGAGAAGAAGCCACAAAGGGGTGGGACCATCTTTGTGTGACTTCCCGATACCCTCCGGGTCTGGCAAAAAGTCGCAATTTTCTTAAAAGGTCTTTCTGAGCAGTAAAGCCCCCACAGCGCCCTTATGAAGTTTGTCTGAGGTGGGGTGACATTTCCTGTCGGTCCATTTAGATTCTGGCTGATGCTGCATTTTTCAACAGCTTCTTTGGAAAAAAAAAAAAAAAAAACAACCAGTTTGTGTCTCAAGCCTTCTGTTCTGAAATGCCCTTTCTCCAAATGGTGGATGGTATCATGGTGGCTTCTCGTTTTCTGCTTTTAACCATGTGTCCTTCTTAAAAGAGAAGAACCATGGGATGTGGCTTACAGAGCAGGGGTCACTGTGTTTCTCTCCACCTTTCAAATGGTAATTTCAAGGATTCCATGGTGGGTTAAAACAGAGATTCCAGTCCACTCCGAGGGCCCTTTCAACAGTATGGGAAATCGGGAGCACGCACCTGTCCTGCACTGGATGGAGGTCCCCCCATCAAAAGATACGTCCACGTCCTAACCCCAGCCCCGCATCTGCAATATTATTTAGAAAAAAAAAACGGTATCTGAAGCTTGATTAAATGAAGGATCTCAAAATGAAATTAACTGAGTGGGGCCCTAAATCCAATGACAAGTGTCCTTACCAGAGACTGAAAAGGGGACACCCAGAGAAGGCCATGTGAAGATGAAGGCAGGAGCCACAGGAAAGCCCTGGTGTCACCAGGCACTGGACAATGCAAGGAAGGGGCCCCTGGAGGGGGTGTCCCCACTGATGCCTCAAGTCCAGGTCTCTCTGG
The DNA here is from genome assembly GCF_021218885.2 of Marmota monax. Taxonomy (NCBI): domain Eukaryota; kingdom Metazoa; phylum Chordata; class Mammalia; order Rodentia; family Sciuridae; genus Marmota; species Marmota monax. The sequence goes on along the minus strand of NW_026692072.1, from coordinate 10,050,795 downwards.
CCTTGTGAACTATGACGGGATAAATTCTGGTTCCTGTAAGCCCCTCAGTGTGTGGTCATTTGCTAAGAAAACTCTCTTAGAGCGTCTGTCTGCATCTTTCCTAAAAGAAGGTTCATCAGATTCATCCATTAATCACAGAAATGGCTCCGGGGGAATCTAAGAGGCACCCATGTGTGAAGAGGCACGCTTGTGTGAAAATATGAGGTACTGTCCTCAATCCAGCAGGAGGGAGGGACCTGTACCTTGGAGGGACGTGTCACCCAAATCCTCAAGTCCCTGTCTGTATTTCCTCCTGCTTCCTGCCCTTTGTCCCTGGCACTTACTCTGTGGGACCCGGGTAAGCCCCACTTCACCTCCTAGACGCCCACTCCGTGTCCTCTGAGGTCAACTTGGGAAACAGCTCTCAAAGGCATCGAAAGCCCCTTGGAAGGGCACGAAGCCCCGGGCGGGGGTCCAGGCTGTCTGCCCAGCAGCCCAGCGACGGAGGGAGCAGCCCTTAAAGAGGGAAGTGGGGCCTCTGGGGTGACAAAAATGTTTTGAGATTTAGGTGGTGGCTGCTCCATACTGAGAAGGTACTGCGCGGTGCTGAATTGTCGGCTTTAGCGTGGTTTGGTTGATGTTAGGTGAGTTTCATCTACATTAAAAGGTGGTGAGGGAGGCTAGATTGTCCCCCTGGTGCAGTAAACCTGACCTTGCTCCCCTTTTCATTCCCAGTAAACTGAAACATGTCCCTTAGCTTGACAAGGGAAAGGACGGATCTGCAAACTATTTTAAGACACAAATCCTGAAAAGGCTCAGTTGGCCACATTTGGGGCTGAGGAGCCATCAAGATCACATCGCACAGCCCGACTGGACCCCTAGGAAGAGGAACCAGGAAACCTGGCCACCACTTACTATGAAGGCCACTGGAACTCAGGGTAGCTGCCAGAGCCAGGTGCTGCCCCAAGCCCGCCATCTGCCACCTTTCCAAACGAGAATAAGAATAGCGATCCTCACGACCTTCAGAGAGGATAGGAATGATACCTCCATTCCCCAGATGAGGAAACCAGGCACACAGCGAAGTAACTGGCCCCGTGGCGCCCCCGACGTGGCGCGTAGGAGACGCGCTCTGCTTGGCCCTCAGCCGGCGCGCGCTTTTCCCACTACAGCGACCCAGACCCGAAACTAAATCAATTTAGAGAAAGCAGCGAGAAGCTTCCCGTACCCCGCCCCCCGCATCCCAGGATGGCCGAGCAGCTGCGGGAAATCGGCTGAGAAGCAACTCGGTGTCCCCAGGCCCCACGCGAGTCACTGCGCAGATGCAGCCGCGTTCCAGCCGAAGCTCCTTCCTCCTCCCCGGGGCTGCATTTCCCGGGTGTTGCCGGGCAGCGGCCCTCCAGTGGCCTGGCCCTGCCTCCTTCAGTTTCCAGGATTCTGAGAACCCGGGGAGAGCGCGCTTGGGGTCGGTGGGTGCGCGGGCTAGTTTGATGGGCGAATCACCAAACTCTGCAAAGGCTCCACCTCCCCTGGGACCTCTGCAACCTGGCGCCCCTCGGGCCTTGACTCTGTCCCCGGGAGTGGCCCTAGCAAAATGAGAAACTGTAGATTTGACTTTCTTTTATCTCATCAACGATCTTTTTGGTTTTGCAAGGCGTTTCGGTTCGAGCCGGTTTTCGGAGCCGGGTGGGAGCGCAGGGCTGGAGCGGTAGAGGATGTGACCGCTTCGCTGCGTTGCGCTTCTGTCCTTAGACCTACAGTCTGAGGCTTTGCCTTCCCCCGCCCCTCCCCAGCGCTGGACAAACGGGTCCACGAAAAGAGAAAGTGTCCTCAGTTTGCTCCCAGCTGCGTGCTCTGGGCCCCTTCCGGTCATGCTGGGAGAATGCGGATCGGATCCGCCAGCAGTGCGCCCTAGGGAGGGAAAGACCGCAGGCTGGGTGGGAGAGAGTGGAGCTGAAGCCTCTGGATCCTCAGTTACTCTTGGTTGGATGGAAGGAATTGGCTGTGCACGGGGTCAGCTAGTGAGAGCAGAAGGCATTAGGAATATGATCATCCCCACCGCTTCCTAAGCATCTATTATGTGCCAAGCATTGTGCGCCAGGAGCTGTTGGTGGTTGCTGGTCTCCCGTTTCCAGTGCCTGGGGTACCCAAGAACTTCTCCCCAGCATTCCACTTGGGCGGTGCCCTCCCCAACCCCAGCCCTCCTCCCTGCCAGTCACAAGCCTCAGGATTAGGGAGATCAGATTGTGTGCTAGGCTGCCTTCTATGACAGGTGCTGGGGCAGGGACCCCGCCTGGGAAGGCGGGCTGTGGAGGAAGGGCTGCAGGCAGGGGGGTGCTGAGCCTCAGCCCGCCCCCTCCCGTGAGGCCCTGCGCTGTGGCTGCTGGGACAACCACACCAAGTCTGGGAGCCTGGCGCCCTGAGCTTGAGGGTCATTCTGACCTTTTGCCTGCAGGGTGACTTCTTGCTAGGGGCGGTGCCTTTCTGGACTGGTTTCCCCAGCTGTGAGAGACAGACTCTTCCACGAGGCAGTAATGAGCTTACAAAGAACCAACGGATGTGAAGGCGCCTCTTAGAGTGTAGGATGGGGTAAAGTGGAGGACAGCTGTGCCCCCCCACACACACCAACATGCATGTCTACCTCCCTGTGCACCAGCAGGCGGGAAGGGCAGGTCTGTGGAGCCATTCATTTCTCTGGCCTCTTCACCCCTCTTTGCTTTGAAAGGACTTTGACCCAGGATGGAACTGTGGGCAGCAGAGGAGGGTGAATACAACCCGTTTTTCCAGCACTGGAGTGGCGGGAACCCCAGCTGATCATTTTGAGGTTGGGCCCTAATATCTAAAATAGCAGAACCTCCACTATGTAAAGGATGGGATTGTTGCTGTTGGTAAAAAAAAATTATCTTGAGGATGATCCTATTTTATACTTGCAGCTATCCTAGGAGGCTAGTTCTATTATTATGCCCATTATACAGGAGAGGAAACTGAGGCCCAAGAAGCAGCCTCTCTGGTGACATTAGATAGTGGGGCCTGTAAGCAGCATGACCCAGGGCTGAGCTCTTTGCCACTAGTGCAATGAATGGCTGTCACAGCATTTAGTGCTTCCCTCCCCAGAGGTCTCCCCATTGTCACAGACCCCCCAGCCGAGCATGGTCCTAGAAGCTCCCCCTCAGCACCCATGAGGATCACACTGGGGCAGGATGAGGTTTGGAGCTGGAGTCCATGCTGCGACCACCGGCCACACACCATGTCTTGGTTCAGGGGACAGGCGCAAGCAGATTGATAAATGATACCTTAGAGGTGAAGGACTCAGGACTCAGGCTGAGGGCCCTGGTGTGGGGAGGAGACAGAGGGAATTAAGGACCATGCTTTCTCTGGAAGGGGAGCCCAGTGAGGTCCTTAGCCCCACAAGGTGGCACAACCCATGCTTTGGGATTGGAGGGCAGAAGAAGAGTGGGGATGTGAGGGGGAGTGGGGATGAACCAGGGCAGAGCTCAAAGACCCTTAGTCAGAAAAATCCAAGGAGCCAGCTCTCTCCTGCCCCCTGGAAACCTCTGCCTCTCCTCAGCTCCCCCTTGGTTTTTCTGGTTGTGAGATCTTAGGGTCACCCGTACCAGAAAGCAGTGCCACTGGGCTCAGAAGAGACCCCCAGATTGTGAGGCGGGTAGTCCCAGGCCAGGTACAAGTGACTGCGAAGTTCTGACCCCTCCCACAGAGACAGGCACACACCAACAGGACGATGATACTCCTTCCCCTGGATTTCTCGGGTCTCCTCCCCCCCCCAACCCCTGTTGAAAAGGGGCTCCTATCTGCTTCCCTGGGCCTAAGTCTGAGCCAAGGCAGACGCACCCCTGGCGAGTGTCACAGGACACTGAGACCTCTTTTTTGCCCAGAGATCCCATCCTTTACATGGTGAAGGCTCTCCTCTGGCTATGTGCCACCCCACCCCCATCTTTTGCACACTTTTTAAAAGCCTTAGCGGACCCCCTTTCAAGAGAGAGGAACCTGGGAGCCCCAGGAGGGCTCCAGTCTAAACCTGGTGGTGGGGTTGGCCAATGACTTTGGGGGATTGTTTGCGTATTTAAATTATCTGAAGTCTTCACATTCTAACTGGGGTGCACAGACTGGGACCCCACAGCGACATGAGTCCACCAACTTTCCTGTGAGGGTCAACAAGAATGAAGGTGTCCGCCAGAGAAGAGCAGAGACCTCATCTCTCAAGCTTTCCCACCTGGTTTTGGGGGGATTCCCGGACCCCAGTTCCGCCTGCTCAGGCCTCTGAGCCCCTGTCCCTGCTCTGCTGGCCTTGCCTTGCCCTTGCAGGGAGGAGGCAGGAGGCAGGAAGCAGGGAGCGGGAAGGCCTTCTGGGCTCTCCTGGGTACCTGGGCTGCCATATTCCGATTGGAACCCCAGCTACTAGGAAAGGTGCCAGGGGCACCATGCCTCGAAGGCGGGAGGCAGATCCCAAAAGCAATTCTAGGGGAGCAAAGTTGTGGGTCTCAGGGATGTGGAGCCGCCGAGGTTGGACGTTTTTTGAAACCATGGCTCCTGTTTGGGGCTTCCTAAACTCTCCAAACCGAACAGCTTTCGGGCAGCTGGAACTCTCTGGAACATCTCCTTTATGAAGCACCTTGGGAGCTCCTGCTATGCAGTTGTGCCCGTGAGTGCCGGCTTCCTGTGCCCCTGGGTGCCAAAATGCGACAGCGGGAGAGGGATGCTAAGACCTCTCTGCGCTGAGTCCCCAGCCTTCGCCAGCCAGGGTTCCAGAGAACCTCATGGTGTGGTCCCAGTGGGAAGGGCAGCCCCGGGCCAGTCCTCTCTCAAAGAGCCTCAGCGACCTCGGCCCCTGGGGCCCTGTCTCCCTCCCGGCCTCCCTCGGCAGCGGCAGCGACCCAGCAACCAGGACAGGCGCCGGAGGGAGTTGAGAGCTGGAAGGTGCTGCGCCCCTCGGCCAGGGTCTGGGGACAACTCGGCACAAACCTCCACCTAGCGCCTGGGAGGGCTTGATGGGTCCCAGCTGGCCGCGGGGCTGGCGAGCGCCCCAAGTCCCTGGAGGACTCCCTTCTCTCGCGTCTCTCCCAGGGTCGCTGGGGGTTTCCTCCTCCCCACAGGCTGGGGAGGGCGAGGAACCTTTCCACCCTCCTGTCCCCTCGCAGGGTTTGACTTTGGAGATCGGAGAATGCGCAGTGGCGAGGAGCCTGGGCTCCCATGTCAGATGGCCTGTGCTCCAACCCCAAGTTCAAATTCCAAGTCCATGGTAATTGCGTTTTCCATTCTTCAGTGCTCCGTTTTTTAATCTTGTAAAATGGGAATAATAGTACCACCACAAGGCTACCGTGAGGGCTGCAAAGGTCTCAGTGTGGAAGAGCTGGCCTGAAGCAGTTGCGGAGACTGAGGCTGCTGTTATGCTGTGATTTCCTGTTAGTACGCTGTGATTTCCAGAGCGTACAGGGGTCCACAGACAGACTAGTTCTGGAAGGAAGGAAGGGAGGGAGGGAGGGAGGGAGGGAGGGAGGAAGGAATTGTAAGATCCCCGCTCAGGGCTTTATCTCAACTCCCCACCCCCCACCCAGTGTCTAAAATATTTCAGCCACCCCAAACTTCTGCCCAGTCTTTTGGCTTCCTGTCACTTGCGGAGTGCCAGCTTCCACTGTGACTTACACAACGGTGTCCGTTTTGCTCCCCGTAGAAGTCCAGGAGGTGTGGGACAGTCACCTAGAAGGTCAGGGGTGGCCAGGCCAGGGCTAGAGTGCTTCTCCAAAGTTCTACCATATTCTGCCAGGAGTACCCTAGGAATTGGGGGGCCGGGTCCTACCTAGGGGGTGGCTTTGAAGTGTCCTTCCCTCTGAAGGGAATGAGGGCTGCTCCGCCTTACTCCCTAGGGGGATCCTCCGTCCATCTCGGTCGCCCTCCCTAGGTTCTGCCTCAAAAGCTGGAGCCCTGAACCAGGAGATGACGCGGTGATCCTCCCGACCTGGGAGTGCTTCCCTCCGCTCCTCTGTTCTGTCTCCCCCTCAGCAGTGATTTTCTGAGCAGCGTCACGTGCCAAGTGCGGCACCCAGCACCAAGACAGAGCACCCTTGCAAAAAAAGAGACCATAAAGCAAATTAATCCACGAAGGCAGGATCTAATGTCAGATGACAATAGATGCTTCCGAGGAGTGGACCAAAGTGACCGAGGCAAGGGTGGCAAAGGAAAGCCCCAGGACTGAGGAGCCACAAGATTTTTCTTTGCCACTCCCTCCCGTATCTGCAGTCCCCATCCTGGGGGAGGAAGAAATTACTTCCTTAGGGCTGACTGGGAGAGTGACAGGGAGAAGAGGGCAGCTAGGGATCCACGTGCCAGATGACAGTGGGGCAGGACCTCCAGCAGAGGCTCCACAGACCCCCCCCCACTCTGAATTCTGATGCAGTGAAGGAAGGGCATGCAGATGGTGCGTCAGGGGACCTCATGGGAGGCAGGTAGCAGTGCCACGTGCCAAGTGAGAAATACCACACCTGGGGAGCAGAGGGCAGGCCAGAGCCAAGCTTTGGTGCTGTCCACCAGCCAGAAGGTGTGCCCTGCACCTTGCTGAGGGACTGGGTAGCAGTGGCTAGGCATTCAGCTAGGGCAAGAGGTACGCTGGCTGCGTGGAGGATGGACTGGTGATTGAACACAGGATGCCTAGCTCTCTCCCAGGAAGGCGTGTGGGAAGGGAGCAAGGAGGGGGGGACAGTGGAAGTGTGTGTGAAGGTTTCAAAGGAGCCACCTGGAACGTCATCACACAGACACAGCAAACCTGCAGCCCTTCCTCACCTGTAGGCAGGGACATGCTCATTCCTTCTCAGGCCATCTGTAAGGAGCAATATGGAGGGTGCAAGATGATCACCCCAAGGTTAAAGGGCCCTGGCTCAACGGGAGAGACTGACGGCGGGCATTGAATGAGTGCCCCGAGTGCCCAGGGATGGAATCCTGCAGTGGCCAGAAAACTTGAATAATGAGCAGCAGTAAACAGGCCATTAGAGCCCAGGCTGGGGAGATGGTAAGAGGCAGCCCAGAAACTTCCTGGGATGCAGGAGATTATTGGCTTGAGTGCACTTGGCCCAGAAGCGACTGGGAATATTGCATAATGGCAGCTGTGCCTGGCCTGGGCTCTGCGCTCCTCTGCTTCATTTCTAGAATAAAACAGGGTGAGAAAGGGGAAGGGAGGCCACCCCCCCCCCCAGGTGCCTGCAGTTGGCTCCTGGACTCGGGAGCCTGGGATGGCCTGCGTGACTGCAACTCCTTGACAAAAACATAAGTCTCTAAGCTTCTAGGAACCTCAGGACGTTTTCATTCATTCATTCAACACACATTTGATGAGCACCTGCGTGGTGACAAGCCCTGCGGGGGACAAGGCAGCCCTGGCTCCCGCTTGGAAAGAACTCGCTGTTCTCCACTGGGGCACAGGCCCAGGAGGGCCCGCACGCTATTACTTTTTGACACTTGGTTTTGGAAGAGGAGGTGAGTGGCAACTCATTGTCTTTGGCTAGAGGAAACCCAAGACTCTTGGAACCGCACTGGAAGGTTGGGAGAAACGGAGGGGTGAGGGTTGCGGAAGCCCAGCATTAACATTTGATTCTACAGATATCTGTGGGCACCAGACACCTAAAAGGGCTGCCCTGAAGGAATCACTGACTAACAGGATTGGGATGTGCGCGTGTTCAGGCAACCGGAAAACCTCAGGTCTGAAATGGAGAGGAGACAAAGGTTAGCATCAACACCGATGGAGAGGAACTCCAAACCCCAAGTCAGACAAAAAGCACAGGGTTGGTGTGGATCATTCCAAGTCCAGGGAACCAGCTTCTAGGAACTGAAAGAAACTTTGATTGGACAGGAGTATTTGGAATCATGGTAGGTTTGCCGACTTTTTTTTACTATCTCAGATTGGAAGATGATGTGGTGTCTTTAAAACTCAGTCTACCCATACACAAAATGGGTATGTGACCCATGTGTGGCCTAATCCAGGTGATTCCTGGCAAAATAGATGCCTAAATAATACAAGGTCCTTTATGGCTTGGGCCTGCTGGCCAGAGAGACAGGGTTCCTGACAGCTGCAGGGGAAGAGTTCAGGCCTGGGCACCCCTGGCTTGGTTTGAGGAATATCTTCAATAACAAGTGCTTCAAGGTAGACTGGCAATGGAAACCAGATGTGAGATCCCGTGAGCAAGAACCAGAGGTACCAAAGGTTGGGGTGAGGTGAGAATTAGCCCAGATGACGTTGCATGTAGATGCTGACCCCCCCACTCTGCTGGGGTCTAGAGTATCAGGCCCTTTGTCCTTTCGCCTGCCCCTCCCCCACCCCTCTGTTGAGGTCCCTCTCCCATCCAGGGATCTCCCTTGCAGTTTAGGGACCCCTGGTTTCCTTCCATTTGAGCGGGAGGTCTGTTCATCTCTTTGGGTCCGGCTGTCAGCATAGGGGGCAGGACTAACTTCTGCTTGGGTTTCAAGATAGGTGCTGCTACTTCTCACTGTGTGACCCCTGCTGGTGACCTCTCTGAACCTCGGTTGGTGTATTGGAAAACCGGGGACCCCAGGCTCTGTCACTCACGTTTGTGGTGAGGTGCGATCCATGATGAGCCACATGGAAGGAAGGGTCCCCACGGGTTCTTTTCCCTCGGTGTGTACAGGCTCTGGGACAAGCTGGTAGGAAAACCACAACCCACCAAATCCAAGCCCGAAGCTTCACAACGGAGGATGAAGAGGCCAGAGAAAGAAGACGCCACCTGCCCCTCAGCCCTGGGTGACAGAGCAACAGTTGGGCAAAGCTAGCAGATCTCCAGAATCCTTATTATCAACTCAGACCACCAGAAACCTCGGCTGGGCACCCACAGAGGTGATGGCCCCAGGGAAGGAAGAGGAGAGCGCGGCTCTAAAGCTTCTGAAGCCGGCCAGGCGGAGGGTCCCTCCAGTGGTTGAATGAGCACAGACCCTGCAGCACCCGCCAGCGCGTTCACAGGGCAGGAGAATGGTAAGGAGCCAGTGCAGGGTGCCCAGGAGTGTGAGTCAACCTCGTGGGGAAACCAGTGTGGACTGGAAACCTAGGAAGAGGTACCAGCAGCCTGTCAGCAGCTGTGTGCCAAGTTGGAGCCCAGGGTTCAAACCACTCTTGCACTCACTCGCAGGGCAGCGGCTGCCCATCTGATTGTGAATGTCAAAATTCGTTAGTTTTTTTTTTTTTAAACCTGTCACCAAAATTTGCATTCCCCCATTCTAGGCAGAGAGGGGAAGGTAACCGGGATCCCCAGGGCTCCCATGCTGAACTGCGAATTGGCACCTTGTCCTCCCATCCCAGCCTAAAATCCAAAAGCCCTAGGGCGCCTCCGGCTTGCGTTCCCACTAGAGAATTAGTAGCATCTTCACAAAAGAGGAAAGAAGGGGGCCGAGCGGGTGGTAGGAGAATAGGGAGCGAGGAGGAGGGGAAGAAGGAGGGGAGCAGGAAGGAGCAAGTCAGGGGAAAAAAAATCACTTTTTTTTTTCCTGCCTCAAAAACCTTAAGAGGGTTTGGGAGATGTGGTCAACTTTCCGAAACATCTGAATCTTTTTACAGCTCCCCGTTCTTTCCCTGGGCCAGCTGTGGTGAGGGAGAAAGGAGGGAGAGAGAGAGAGAGAGAGAGAGAGAGAGAGAGAGAGAGAGAGAGAGAGAGAGAGGCGTGGAGGGGGAGGAGGGAGACAGCGAGCAGGCCGGGCGCGGAGTGCACAGCCACCGCCTCCTCGCCTCTCCAAACTCCCGGCCAAGGCGCGCGGTGGCGTCCTCGCGCCCTCGCCGGCGCCCCCGCCCGTCGCCCGCGCAAGCCAGGCATGAATGCTGAGACTTGCGTCTCTTACTGCGAGTCGCCGGCCGCTGCCATGGACGCCTACTACAGCCCGGTGTCGCAGAACCGGGAGGGCTCGTCGCCTTTTAGGGGATTCCCCGGCGGCGATAAGTTCGGCACAACTTTCCTGTCGGCCGCTGCTAAAGGGCAGGGATTTGGGGACGCCAAGAACCGGGCCCGCTATGGCGCCGGGCAGCAGGACCTGGCGGCACCCCTGGAGAGTGGCGCCGGGGCGCGGGGCTCCTTTAACAAGTTCCAGCCTCAGCCTCAGACCCCGCAGCCCCAGCCGCCCGCGCAGCCGCCCCAGCCGCAGCCGCCCGCGCAGCAGCCGCATCTTTATTTGCAGCGAGGCGCCTGCAAGACACCCCCGGACGGCAGCCTCAAACTTCAGGAAGGCAGCAGCGGCCACAACGCGGCCTTGCAGGTCCCCTGCTACGGTGAGTGCACACGCCGGTCACCTGAGGCTGGGGCCAGGGGGTCCTTGGCTTCGCCACCCCCGAAATCCACGTAGCTTGCGGAAGGCAGAAGTTTGCGAGCCGCGGAGGCGCGGGCGAGCGGTGGGTGATTCTGGGTTGGAAAATGAGGATCGACCGCATTGAGGGGGCCGCGGGATCGGTTCTGCCTCCTTCGTACCCCCCGGCCTAGGTCGCGCAGCGATTTGGTTGTTAAACTCACCCGGGGCGGGGGGGGTTGGGTTTTCCCGGTCTCTCCGCCGGTTCCCAAACCGCTCGTGTGCGCTGCCGGCGGGGCCGGATCGGAAGCGGATTGCTTCGTCCTGGCCCAGGGCGCGCGGCTGGAAGGAATCAGGCGCAGTGCTCGGGTCCGGGGCTCCTGGGCTGCGGAGGTTCCGCTCCTCGCCAGCTCGGGGCTCCTCGCGCGGCGCCGCAGGTAAGAGCGTGGCAGGTGCGGGGGGCCTGCGGGGAGCCGGAGCGCAGTCGGGCCCCCAGGGCGCACTGGAAGCCGCCACACAGCATCGCCACGTGAGAGCGGATCCAGAGACTGTGGGATCCCAGAAAACCCGAGCCCGGGTCGGGAGCGCTGCTCGCAGCGAGGACGGCGGCGGGCAAGAGTTCTTGGGCGCTTCTCCCTCGGCGATCTTTGGAGGCGGCTGGGCTCGAAACAATGGTTTAGGATGGACCCGGCGGGAAGGCAGGAAGCCACGGAGCCCCAGATGGTGTAGGACTGTGGGAAGAGGGAAGAATCTAGGTCCTGGTGTAGGCCCACAAGGAACCCCGGGGAGCTGGCCTAAATGACCTCTAAGCCCCCTTGAACAGCGGCGTCAGGACGCAGGCCTGGGCCCCCAGAGCACAGCCACCAGGGCCGGGGAGAGAGCCCTTCAGGGGCTTTGAAACCAGAACAGTCCGAGAGCTTTGGCCTTGTCTTCCTCCGCAGAATAGGGATGGGGGACCCCCAAACTAGAAGGGAGAGAAACTGAAGGGAGGAGGTGCCTTCTTCAGAGTACACCACCACCTCCACCACCACCAGCCTGGCCTTGGCCTTCCAGCAGGCCCCTGTGTAGAGGAGCTGATCCTTGACTGGGCAATGAATTGGCTGCCCTAATCCAGGCCGGTTGTAGAGGCACTAGGCCTGGGGACAGAGGTGGGACATGAAGGCCTTGGTGACCAGAATAACCTTAGGAAAACAGCCCAAGGCAAACACTTTCTCATATGCAAACTTGCTGTCTCCCAGGCTTAGAACAAGCTCTGAAGTGGACATAGACACACAGATATTCCGATAGTCATACACAGGTCTACACTTGCATTCTACACACACACACACACACACACACACACTTCTTTAGGGGTCAAGTCCTCACACTCATGTGGCCTCAAACAAACCCCACACTCCCAAACCCACAGGGCAGGACTAAGCAGATTTAGAAAGATCTGGTAGCCTTTCCCCACTTCCTCTGCCTTCCCTTCCACCTCTGAGATCAGGCACTTAGCTCTCAGCCACCCACAGCTCCACCAGGTGCTTCTTCCACACACAGGCCAAGGGCACTCCTGGCCTTGTCCAACAGGCACCTGCCTGCCCCAGGGGCCCAGGCCCTGTCAGGTTCCAGAGGGGATCCGTGGAGGCTCACTGTGCAGAGCCAGGGGACTCACAGAGTTCCTCTCCGGGGCACTTGCTTTTTCATATTTGAAAGAAACTCACCAAGGAGACCTCTGAGGGGGCCAAGATATTAGGCAAGAGAAGAACTCAGCAACTCCCAAACTCCTGGTGAGAAGGTGCCAGAGGTTCAAGAAAGAAAGGGGAGAGGGCTCTGTGCCTCTCTGGGACCTTCTGGGCCCCCCTTGCCAGGCTGGCCCTTCTACTTGCATTAGGCATTGGGGCTGAGGGAAAGGGCCAGCCATTTGACCTGGGACTGCCCCTGACCACAGTGTGACCTGAGAGCAAATAACTCCACCAGACTCCCCTTTCCTCATCAGTACCATGGGGCAGTAATAGAAAAGGCTTCATGGGTCACAAGCGGTCCCTCTGGGAGCCCCCTCCTGCATTCCCTGGGGTCTCTGTGCTATTTGGAGTGCCCAGTTCTGAGGAGAGAGCAAGCCCCAGCCGACTGCTCTAGCAAAGTAGTAAACTACAGATTGGAAGGAAAGACAGCCACCAACTCCTGTAGGCCCCCAAGACCCTGCTACCTAAGATGGAGGCACAGTGCAGGCCACCCAGCCAACTCTGTCCCCCCACCCCAACACCCCACTTAGCAACTGAGTTTCTCTGACCAGGAGATTTCTCATCTTTTGTAGGAAAGGGATTAGGCACATTGTGTGGAAGGAGGGGAAACTGAGGCATTAAAGGCAGAGCTCTGCCCTTCGAAGAGGTAGCGGAGGAGAAGGGTCTCCAATCTGCCACCACGCAGGGAAACTGAGGCACACATGGACACCCGTCCTCTACCACGGTTGTGAAAGTGTTCTCAAAAGCGGGGAATGAAGTTCAAGGGGGAAAAAAATCCTGAGTTGTTCCCAGGAGCTTGGGAAAGGGCCTGGAAACAGCCTTGGCATTAGGCCTGGTCCTGCTGATCCGGTTCCCCACCGGTTTGGACTGTTGAGAACCCAAAACTGTCCCGGTTCTGGGGGTCGGTCCCCAGAGCAGTTCCAGTTGAAGGGGAGACTCCGAAGCCTCCGCTTCAGGTACAGTTGCCCGCATTCAGGGCACCCCGCGAGGGCGACGGGGCCTGGAAGCTGCACCCGGGCGCAGCCGAGGGAGTGCAGGGTCCGGAAGTCTCCGGGCCGGCCCGGGCTACTCGGAGTGGTCTACCGAGGAGGTGACAGAAGCCCTGCCGATTTCAGGCGTCCCTACGCCGTCTTCAACCTCCGTCAGTTCTAAAAGGGCAATGATCAAGGGGCTCGGCACTTTGCTCGAGTGCAGGACGTTCGCGTTTTTACGAAAGAGCCCCAGAGTCCTCGAGGGCGTGCGGCACCGCCGACCCCGTCAGGCGCCCTGATGGCGCTTCGGCCTCGCCGAGTCCGGGTCCCACTCTGGGGGGCCGCGTGAGCCCCGGGAGACGGGCCAGAGTAGAGACGAGACGATTCTCCGCGGCGCGGAAGAGCCTCCTCGTCCCCAGGACCGGACCTCGGGGCTCCTGGTCCCCAAACTCTTGGCTGGACTCACGGAGCCTCCGCCGGCGTGGCAGGCCTTGCCGGTGCGTCCGGGACGCGGGGAGCTGCCGTGCCACCTCCGTCTCTTTCGCTTTCGGTTCGGTGCACGCAGGTTTTCGTTGCGAGCAAATTGCTCCCTCCACACCCACCGGTCCCCGAAGGCAGAGCCCTCAGCGCCGAGGTGCGGGGAGCCAGCGGCCGGGCCGAGCCCTGGGGCACCGCCGAAGGGCGCGTCCTGATTTTTCGAATTAGATGCAGTGTTTAAATGCGTTTAGATGCGGGGAGTATTGATCGACCCGCCCCGATGATACGATCCTCGCACCACGAAATGTGTGAACTCCGATGGGGTCGTACTGAATGTAGCCAAGAACCGGGATTTTTTTGTATCTGAGAAATCCAAAAGCTACTGGGAGAAACCAGGCGGGCAAAAGCAAAAGGAGCGGCCGGTGATTGTGCAAAGAGCCGGAGAAAACTGATCCCGAGGGCAGCGACCCCCGGGCGGCTTTTAGGGAGAAGGAGGGGAAGGAAGATGCTTTTAATTTTTACTTTGTTAATTTCCATAGCCACCAGCCTGCACAAACAACCCCGCCTAACACACGGGCTTTTAACCAGGCAAACGGAAGGCTTGGATTAAAAGTCTAGCATCCTTTTAAATCATCGACCTGCACAATTTCTTCTTTATTATAATTTATGTTTAGCGAAGCACAAGCGCTTGCATGGAAAGTCTGAAGAATTCTCAGGGACGTGGACATCCGTGTCACTACCACGTGGATCGAGACGAGAAGCACTGTGTGTTGGATACGTGCACAAACTCCCTTGAGGGAAAAAACGCAGGTTAAGAAAAGCTCAAGAGGTTCTTCGGAGCGTCGGGAGCTGATCTTGTCCCTTGTGATAGTGTTCCTGGAGTAGGGTGACCTTGTACGCCCGGGCGTTGCGCAGTTGAGTCTAATACGAGGTTACAACCGCGAACTTCCGTCCTTCTCTAGGACCCCGGCGGGGCTGCCCGGCTGCCCGGAGCCCCGAGCCGGCAATCGCGGTTGCAGTTCGAGCCGCGGTGGGAAAACAAGTTATAAGATCACACATAAAATCTGGCCGAGGTCCCCAAGGACTTCGCTTTGGAGGGCAGCCGGGCGCACTCACCTTTACCCGGCCTAAGCCCCTTTCCTCTCCGAGCTCTGCGCGCGCGCCTTTGTTTCGGTGGCAAGTTGATACGAAATGGAAACGCATCTGCGGCTGCGGGATGCCGCGTTTGTCCGAGGTTCTGGCTTCTTCGCTGACCTCTGGAACCCGAGGCCCGAGGCAGCCGGCAGGGAGAGGAGGGTAGAGCTGCCTGAAGCCGCCGCGGCTCCGCGGGGAGGGGACCCGGAGACCGGAGGCCGCGCTCTAGCCGTGAGCCTCTCGCCGCTCCGCTAGGCGAGTCGGGTGAACCGAGGCGCGAGCGCTGAGAGGAGACCCAGCGCTTGAAGGGACAGCCTCCCAGCTTCAGTGTCCCCCGAAAAGCCCTTGCTCCGGAAGGCGAACATAGGCCCGGACTCCGTTTTGGATGGGGCGGTGAGAGCGCCAGCCCGGGTCTGGACGTCGGGTCCGGACGTCGCCTGCCCGGCGCCACCTGGCCACGTGCGCCTGCAGCAGCGGGGTTCTCCAACTTTGCGCTCCCCACACTGAGCAGAGAAAGAGGGTCATCAGATTGGGAAATCACAGCCGCTTGCACCCAACTAAGTGCAGATACCGTCCTGGGAATCCAGAGCGGAGGCCAGCGGTGCCCCCTTGCTTAGGCGCTGTGGGCCGTCGGCAGCTTCGACCAAGGCTCCGCTAGACAAGTAAAAGGTACTTTTCCAAACAGGGCCCTTTGGGGGGAAAGGAGGAGACTCCTCACCCCAGCCAGCAAGCCCCCAGTATCTGAGGTTTCTTCTTTGAGATCAGAGATACTCCTGGCCTCGGGGTCTCCCTTCCAGAGTCGCGACCCTGAGCACCTCTCAGCTATGGTGGTGAAAATGGGTGGCACCCCAGCCCCATTTGAGATGCTCCGTTCACCTAGTAGAGGGGTGGACTAGCTTGGGGGCAGCTGTGGCATCCCTAGATAGGCTAACAAAAATTCAGCAGTGCTACAGAAACCTTCACGGTGTGCAGGAAGGTGAGGGACCCCAGTCACGACCGATTCATCCTCCCTATTCCCAGTGCATTCTGTCACCTTAGCAAGGACCATCCTCTCCACCCCACCCCCTCCAGCCAGTACCAGGGACCAGAGTAGCAAAGGAGTGGGGCTGGGCTCAGAGGGAAAGAATCCCGCCTAGAGAGGCTCTGGGGAAAGGGTGGCTTGTGTGGGGGCGGGTGGCTGTGCTGGGCGACCGCGGCTGCAGTTTCTGATTCCAGGGACAGCTGGCAGGGTCACCGCCGAGCTCCGTGGCGCCCGGGGTAAGCTTCTGATGGGGAATTCTCTGGGAGATAGGGTCTCATCTGGATAAGAGGCGCCACTGCCTGACAAGGTACCTGTCTTTGCTGAAACCACGCTGGTACCAACCTTGGTACCGAAAGGCTGCCAGTGCCGGGCGCCAGGGTGCCGGCTTGAGAGAGAGAGGAGCCTGTGGTCCGTGGACCCGTGAAGCGCATTCTCTTGGAGAAGATTCTCACCCTGAGCTGGTGGCCACAGAGTGTGGGTGTCGCCGCAAGCACTTCCTAGAGAATTGGACCTCGGACCTCAGGTCAGGGTAAACAGCTGGTTCTGGGAGCGAGCACTCCAAGGGCGGTGACCAGGAAGGATGGAGCCCATGGAGGGTTTGGGCTGAAGTTCCACTTGCCACTAGGGCAGAGCAGGAGCACAGTGCCTCAGCTGTGAGAGTTGTGGGTCTCAGCTCTCCCTGTCCCTGTTCCCTGCATGGCCTTGGAGAAGTCTGCTGGCTTCCCGCTCAGAGTTTTAGCTCCAGGGAATTCTGGATTTCGGATGATGTCCAAAGGCCTCCTGGGGGTTCTGCCCTGGTACCGGTCATCCCCTCTCTCCTCCCTCCCCACACCCAATTTTTGTCTGGGAGAGATCATGACTGATGGGGGTGGCAGAAGAGTCTTCTCTAGAAGCAGAAGGGGTCCAAGTGGGCAGGGGTCCCAGGACCCAAAGTGGGACTGGAAGTCCTGGCGGATGGTGTTGAGGGCAGGTTCACACTCAGGACTGGAGTGTAAGCGTGGAGAGGCGTGGGCACCTGTGTTCTCATGCTCATATGACTCAAGCCGCGGCTCTGGTCCTGGCTCTCAGGGCAGAGACCTGCTTCCTATCTTCCTCTCTATACCTTCCCTATCTCCATGTTCACTGAGCACCTACTATGGGCAGATCTTCTCCTCCATGAACAAACGGAAGGCTGTCCCCTGTGCTAGAGCTGGTGTCCTCCCTGGTGTATACAGTAGAGCTTATCAAATGCTCAATGGCTGAAAGGATGAATGAAGACCTGGCGTTTCATTTGGAGTCTATGAGTGGACATTCTAATTCATGGGCACTCCTGTGTGAAAGAGGTGCGGTGTCCCCAGTGCCCTGTCCCCAGTCTGTGTGCTCCAGTACATGAGCTTCATACATGGTGAGCACCTGTGTGTGGCCCTAAAGGCCTCCCAGTGCCAGTGTGACATAGCCCACCTCCAAAGTTGCTCCCAGGGAGCCTGTGACACTAGGAGCTGGTTGTGGCTCAGAGGGGCAGCTGACTCAGTGAACGGCCAGTCCCCAGCAAGCCCAGTGTCCTCCTAAGGCCCACAGATATGGTCCATCCGGCCCACCTGCCCTGCAGAGAGGCTTGCCACCACCTCCCCACTCTGGTGGGTGCCAAGTGTCCTTTGTGGTTCGTTGGAAGAAACACCACTGCAGACCCCATTTAGTGGATGAGCAAACTGAGGCCCAGGGAGATATGGAGCCCCACAGCCAGGTTGGTGGAGTCCCTGTGGAGTCCCTGCCAAGTTCTCCTCCTGCTGGAGGGTGGGGAGGCCGGAGGGGTTGGGGACATCTGGTCCCTTTCCTCACTGCAGCCTCCAGAAGGGCCACACTCTCAGAAATGAGTCAGACACAGGGCCAGCTCCTGGGGATTAGGGGAGCAATGAGAGAGAGGCCTCGTGGGGCCTGGTGGGTTTGCAGGGACCATCCCACGTGCGAGCCTGCCACCGTGGGACCTGGGACCGCCACTCTCTGTCCTTAGGCTGCTTTTCTCTGAGAGCCTGGGACCGCAGAGCAGGGGGTGCCTGAGGCGGTGGACTGGCTTCCTCCTTTCCACAGCAGCGTGTCTGCCTGGTGCTGGGGATCTTGGTGGCACCCAGGAACCCGGCACCCCCAACATGCTCACACAATAGCCCACGGTGTCATGCTGGGGGACTCCCACTCAATGTTGGAAGAGACAACGGTCCTGTGCTGGCCGGAACGTCCTGTTTCACAGGCCGGGGACCGAGAAGCCTGATTCCACTTACTCATGGCTCACCCAACTTGGCCTGTCCCTGTGCCAAGCCTTGTGGGGGATTCTGAGAAGCGCTGGACACGGCCTGTGCTCAAGGTCCAAGGGCAGAGACAGACAAGTAACCTCACACCCCCTGCCCAGGGGTGGGGCGTGGGATGGAGGAAGCCCCCAGCGCAGCCCAGCAGAGGGGGTCGGCCCCCAGCCGGGCAGCACAGGGCAGGCCAGAGGCCCAGGGTTTTCCGGCTCATTGGAAACCACCTCCTCCCCCCCCACCCCAGACCAGATTTCCACGTCGGGGACCGTCCCCCAGTAGGAGAGGGCTCTGGAGTGAAAGGAAGCTGGACGGTCGCCCAGAGCGTTGTCCCCCTCCTCTCCTCTCCCCACCCTTCCTCTGCAGCTCTGGGTGCAAGTCTTGGTTTTTCCGAGCAATAGCCGCGTGCCTTTAGCACAGCCACTGCTTACCTCTCTAGGGACATGCAGTGTCCTCATTTGCCCAGGGGACTGTTTGAGCCTGTCCTGCCTATGAGGGAGGAGTGTGAGAGGGCGTGAGCACGGAGCGAGGTCTCCCGTGTGCCCAGAGGTGCGGGAACATCCTGCCTGCCAAGCTCTCTGCTCCCCACCCATGTGCTCCCTTTGAGGGTGTTTGGATATTGCAGATGGCGGTGGGGGGTTCTGGTCAGGTTTTATTTATGTATTTTATTTGTGTGTGTGTGTATGCGCGTGCGCGCTTGTGCCGGGGATCCAATGCAGGGCCTTCGTGTGCTAGGCAAGTGCTCTACCATTGAGCTATGCCCCAGCCCCTGATCAGGTTTTAGAGTGAGGATGGGGACCCTGGGGGCCTCCAGGGTGTGTGCACCTTCCTGATGTCCAGGGCTCCACCTGGCCCTGGTTTGGGCCCCATGTGTGCCTTCACATCTGGTTCATATCCCAGCTCAAGAAGGGAGCTGACCCTTGGCCAGGGCAGACACATGCACCCGTGTCTGCTGCACAGGTCGCCGGGGACCTCAACCTCCCCTTCCATGGAACCCCTGAATGACCACCAGTTTCTGAGGGTTAGGGTTTCTGTGATATTCCAGGCCTGAGCCCAAGGAACTAAGGGAGGTGGATGGATGGGTCCCCCAAGATCCTCCAGAGGAGGACCCCATCACTCTGCCCAAGTCACTGTGCCAGGATAAAGAAATGGCTGGGCCAACCTGCAGGAGGGTAAGGTGTGGTGGCCCACGCCTGGAATCCCAGCTGCTCAGGAGGCTGAGGCAGGAGGATCATGAGTTCAAGACCATCCTCACGACTTAGCGAGGTCCTAAGCAACTCAGTGAGACCCTGTCTCTAAATAAAATATTACAAAGGGTTGGGACGTGGCTCGGTGGTTCAGCACCCCATGTCTCACCTGGCTCCGTGCCTTAGTTTGCCCATCTGCAGGGCAGGGACAATAATGGGGTCAGAGGGATTCGGGCTGCTGGGACGGAACTTCTGGTGCTGCTTGACCTTGTGGTGGCCCCAGTCCCCTGAGCGCGCCCACCCGTGTGTCAGGGTTCTCGTGTGCCGGTTCTTTTGTTCCCATCACGACCCCACAGGATGGATAACGTCATCATCCTGGTTTCACAGATGAAAACTGAGACAGGACGAGTAGCTTTCCCAAGGTGGCCCAGATAGGAAGGAAGCGGCAAGTTCTCATGTCCAAAGATTCCAGAAGCCTAAAAAGTACCATTTTTTTTAGGATGATCCTAATTAGACTTGAAGGTCACCCCAATCCTATCCCAGATGATCTGAAGATGAAAGATGGGGGTCTTTCAAACATGACCCCCATCACATCTGGGGGACACTCTGGGGACGCTGCTCAAGGGCAGACCTGACACCCAGGAGGTTGTAGCTCTAGACTTGGTTCTGACCTTGGCGTGGCTGCTTCACCTGTGCCAGGTGAGAGGGGGTGCAGGACTCGGCACAGGGCCAGCATGAGGGCTTCTGCATGAACCTCTGGTCGGGGTCGGTGACCCTGAGGAACATCTGTGGGGAAACCGGAGAGCAGCGGCTGGGGGGCTGTGTCCGTCATGTTTCCGACTCTTCCCCCAGGGCTGGAGCAGGGCCTGTGGGCGCAAGCCATGCTGAATGGTGGGTGGATGGACGGACGGACTGAGCATCTGGGATCACTGTGAATCTTCCCTCCCCCTTTCTTTAAGTGGAGACCTGGTGACAACCGACTTGCAGTCAGTCCTCTTGTACCTGGTGGAGAATGATGAATTCCCGTGGGGACCCTGTGGCGTGGGGACACGAGGTCTTGGGCGGCTCTAAGTTGTCCAGGCCTTAGTGCTTTCCTACCCTGGCACTGGGAGAGCACCCCCTTCCCTGGGCTCCCCTCGTCTCATCTCGGAAGCCACAGGCCTAGACCCGGCCCCCACACCCCCCGGGCCAGCTGCAGCCAGATGGGCTCTCCCCCAGGCACACTGGCCCCGTGTCTTCGTGTCTGGCCTGTGGCCAGTTTCAGCTCCTTCCTGGCCCCAGCCCATCCAGAGGCCCTGTCCCCTCCTGCTATCGTCTGAGGTCCCCCCTCTACTCTTGCCCCCGCCCTGGGATTCTGAGACTCCTCACAAGGGATGCCGCCAGGTGCCTCTCCAGCCACAGCCCCTGCCCCCCCGGGTTCCTAGCTGGGCCCACCTGCTCAAGGTGGCCCTCCCCAGTACCCTCCTTTCTCTCCCCATCCCCCTCCCCAGCACTGGCAGTTGTGGGCACCAGGGGTCCCTTGAGTTTCCCAGCAGGACCTGCCGTGGGAACTGCGCCCCATTCTACAGACCCAGCCGAGGCTCAGAGACAGAGGAGCTGATTCGGGGCACACATCAAGGAGGGGCTCCCTGCGGGCTCCCTGGGCGGGACACCCCACCCAGCACTTGAAACTGCAGGACCTTGACCTTGGCCGGGTTTCTGGCCCTCTCAGTGACAGGCCCCTCACTGCAGATGGAAGTGATAGGGCTGCCCCCTGCAGGGCTGAGGGAGGGTGAGACCAGAGGAAGCCACTGACACCTTGAGACCTGAGCCAGCGTGTGGTCAGCCCTCGGAGTGGCAGCCACTGTCACAGTGAGCAGGCCCTGGGGGGATGGCATGCACGGAGACAGAGGTGGCCGCCTCCTCCTCACCAGTGAGGCGGTTGGCACCAGCAAGGCTGTGGGAGGCACCTGGGAGAGGCCTCTGTCTGCCCACAGGCCCGCAGCCCCGTGCTCGGTGGCCATGAGCCTTGTGGGTGGGACTCCCCGGAGGGCAGCCAGTGGCCTGCAGCTTCCTAGCAAAGCCACTCAGAGTGGGCCTGGGAGGTCATCAGTTTAAGGAGCCAGAAATGGCCCTCTGGACAGAACACAAAGCAAGGGAAGGAAGGAACAGGGACCAAGTGTGCAGAGTAGGCCAGCAAGGCAGCCACCAGCTGGGCAGGACTGGAGGAGTGGCCAGGGCCTCGCACACCTGCTGAGGGGGTCAGCCTCTGGAGGAACTGAGAGGGCAGGGGAGGCAAGGCCCTGCCGGGTGCCTGGTCACTGCTGCTCAGTGTGGCCTTGAGAAACAGATTTAAAATATCTTAATTAGGGATGATTTAAAAAAAAAAAAACTGTGGTCAGACATTTATGACATAAAATTTGCCATTTTAACAAATTTTAAAAATTCATTTATTTATTCTAATTTGTTCTATAGGACAGCAGAATGCGTCAGTTCATCGTACAC
This sequence comes from Marmota monax, assembly GCF_021218885.2. Classification (NCBI taxonomy): domain Eukaryota; kingdom Metazoa; phylum Chordata; class Mammalia; order Rodentia; family Sciuridae; genus Marmota; species Marmota monax. The sequence continues at coordinate 10,029,264 of NW_026692072.1, read as the reverse complement.
CTAGAGAGCACAGTTTTCATGTCTCTGGTTGTTCACAAAGTAGAGTGCCGCCATTCGGGTCTTCATACTGTACTTAGGGTGATGGGGTCCGTCTCATTCCACATCTTTCCCACCCCGCCCCCTCCTCCCCTCCCTCCCTTTGCTCTATCTGAAGTTTCCTCCCATGCTCCCCCGACCCGTACCCATTATGGATCAGCATCCTCGTATCAGAGAAAACATTCCATATTTGGTTTGGGGGACTGGCTTACGTCACTTACATAATGTTCTCCAGCTCCATCCATTTACCTGCAAGTGTCTTGGTTTCTCTCTCTCTTCATGCTGCCATTTTAACATTTTAAACACACAATTCAGGGGCATTGAGGACACAATGTCATGTAACCGTCATCTCTGTTTCCAGAATTTTTTCATCATCCCCAACCAAAACTGTGTCCACTCAACGGTGTCCACTGTCCCCTCCTGCTCTGCAGCCCCTGGGGACCTCGACTCTGCTTTCTGTCTCTGATAAGCTCCTTCAGCGCTACCTCCTTGAAGCGGAATCATCCAGCAGTTGTCCTTGGTACCTGGCCATTGCATCTCTTATTGGTCATTTGTGTGACTTATCTGAAGAAATGTCTGCTCAAGACCTCGCCCATTTTTGAAATTGATTGTTTGATATTTTTTTGGTTGAGTTGTAGGAATTCTTTATGTATTCTGGGTAGTAATCCCTTATCAGATACGAAGTCTGTGAACATTTTATCTTTTGGGGCAGGCTTTTCTGGGTAGGCTTTCCCCTCTCTGAATTGTGTCCTTTGACTTATACAAAAGTTTTAAATTTGGGTAAAGCCCAGTGTCTCGATGTCCTCCCTTGGTTTCCTGTACTCCTGCTGTCACGGCCAAGGAATCGCTGGTAATGTCCACGTTGTGAAGATTTCCCGCGTGTCCTCTCCTGGTAGCCTTATGGTTTTAACACTCAGGCGTCTTTGATCCATTTGAGTTGACTTTTGCACATGGCAGAAGATAAGGCTCCAACTGCATTCTTCCACATGGCTCTCCAGTTTCCCTGTCCTGGTCATCCAGAGAGCAGCAGGGTCGAGGACTCCAGGGGCCGAGCAGGTGGGCCACAGGGGAGGGGACTGCAGAGAAGCAGCTGTCACGTGCTCCTTCACCTTAGGGTCCCCCAGCCCAGGTAATTAAACAGGGCCCTGTTGGAGCCTGGCCTCCCAGCCAGGGACCCCACAGGCATAATTTCCAGTGTTCTGGGGAATCATAGAAATACTGTTCTGCTCGGCCGTCTGCAGCTTTGAGGCTTTCTCTCTGGGGAGCCCTTGCAGCCAAGGCCCTGGAAGCATATTTCAGCCTGAATAGCCTAGTGGCCTTGGCAAACAGTGAGTTGACCTCTTTGCCTCAGTTTTCTTATCTGTGAAGTGGGGATTAAAATAATATCAACCTTTAGGAACATTGTAGGGCTTGAGTAGGCGAAATGGGTGCAGAACTTAGGACAGAGACTGGCTCAGAGTGGTGACCCCAGGACCGTCCACTGTTCTTTTTGATAAGATTTTTCTGGAACCCTCACTATGTCAGGCTGGCCAGAAACCTTGGTGGGCAGTTCTAATTGACTCAGATGCCAAGGGTTAGAAAGGGAACATAGCATTACTGAACCTACACGTACGCCTGACAAAGTCTTTTGAAATATAAATGAGCGATGTCGGGTGGAGCCTGGCTGTCTGCTGATCCCAGGGACAGGCAGGATTGGGGAGAGGACGTGGGTCCCCCGGGCCCCTCCCGCCCCACAGCTCACATCTCCCTGGCTTGCTGCACCCTGTGCCCGTGCACCCTGAGCTGGGCACTCCTTTCTCCCCTCCCTTTGGAATGTCTGTGCCCTGTGACCCTTTGATTCAGAGCTTCAGACCTCCAGGTCCCAAGGGTGGTGCTCGTCTCTGCAGGAGAATCAGCCAAGTCAGGAGCTCCTGCAGCCCCTGAGGGCCAGCTTCCCCACTTGTCCTAAGGAGCTGCCCTATGGGCCAGACCTGCATGAGGATCCTCCACTCAGAGGTCTTGGGAGACATTATACCCCCAATCTACAGATGAAGGAGACGAGGCTCAGCGTGGGCGGAACCTCCCCAAGTGTCCTGCTGTGACGCGAATTCGGATCCGCTGGAGCCAAAGGGGCTCTGCCCTCTCCATGCCTCTGCCCCTTGGGAAGGGTCTGCGGTGCAGCCCAGCACATGGGCCACAGCACCTTCCATCGACCCCTGAGCAATGGCCACATGTCCCTCTGCCCGACCTGAGCTCCCTCATCCCTCCAGAACCGTATTCAGAAGCTGGCCAGCCCAGCCCAGGGAGAGGAGGCTGCCGTGGGTGAGGAGGGAGGAGCTGCCCGGATCTGCTTTCTAGACTAGAGGAAGCTGGCGTGGCCTAGGGGTTGCTTGGCATCCGCTCCTAGGCCGGGGATGAGAGCTGATTAGAGAAACTTTACCTGACACATGCCTGACCCTTGCTTTATCCAAGTCCCACAGGATGCAGCCCTTCAGAACCTAGTTTTATGCTACACCAAGTACATTTTTACTGCTTCAGATCCACTCCCAGAGAAGCCCAACAGGTTGAAAAGAATGGACTTTTCTCACATCCACTGTGGAGGAGACTCTTCTTGGTAGAAGCTGCACCTGATGCAATTTAAACAGAGACTGATAGGGATTATTTTGTAATCTGAGAGAGCAGGAGTCAGTGAAAGTATGTTAACCAGCTCTCCATACCTATAACAAAATACCTGAGATGATTAACGTATAAAGACAAGAAGTCTATTTGGGCTCACAGTTTGGGAGGTCTCAGTCCATGATTGATTAGCACCATTGTTTGGGGCCTGGGGTAGGGCAGCACATCAGGGCAGGAGAACATGGTACAGCAAAACCACTTCCATTGCCAGCCAGCCACCAGACAGAGGAAGGGACAGGGGTCCTACAATTCCCTTAGAGAGCACACCTCCAGTGTCTAAGGACCCCCCCCCCACTAGGTCCCATCTCCTGAAGGTCCCACCACCTCCTAATAGCGCCAACCTGGGGACAAGGCCTTTAACACATGGGCCTGCGGGGATATGGACCATCCCAACCACAGCATATACTTACTCTGTGTGGTGGGCAGAACCCTCGGCACCCACCTGCTCCAAGTCCAGCCGTGTACACAGAAACACTAGCCAAAAGCTTAGGTGTAATCAACCTTTGGGAGTTTTGGATTCCTAACCATTTCATAATTATCAATGTGGGATCTCTTTGAAAGTAAAAATGAATGATCTTCTCTGTCCTTACCTTATCAGCTTCAGCAGGTTAAGTAGCAGCCTTGAAACGAACTCAGCTTACCTTCTCCCTTCTTGTCCAAGGTGGGAAAAAATCCTCCTTCTGTCCCAGGCTGCAAATGGTTCTTTAGCTTAGAAGGAACACGTTTGAGACAGAAAACCCTGGTGTCGGTGAGACAGACAAGTCCCTTCCAGGAAGACATGGAACTCCTGCAGCCTGAGAAATCCAGGAACTTGAGACTCACACAGCTCAGCAGGGGGAGGCTGGGAGCTAGACTCTGGGCAAGGTGAGGGGTACAGAGCCTTCCTGCCTTTGGTTAGGGTGCTGTCCAATGGTGCCGGCTGCCAGGATTCCACTTTTTAAAAGTTATTGAAGTATGCCGGATAGAGTGGGGCACTCCTGCAATCCCAGCTACTTGGGAGGCTGAGGCAGGAGGATCACAGCCTCCTCAGCAACTCAGTGAGAGACTGTTTCAAAAAAAAGGGAGGGGAGCTGGGATGTAGCTCAGGGGTAGAGCATATCCCTAGTTCAATCCCCAGTACTTAAAAAAAAAAGTTATTAAAGCATAGATGACCGAGGAAATTGACATTTGGCATCCGACTCTGACGGTGGTTTGCAGCCTTTGTTATGTAGATGAAGTCCCCTGATTTGGAGGGGACCCCGGGATCTATTTTGGACAGAGGTTGATGGAGCTGGGGAAACTGGAACTGAAGAGTGGCTGTGTAGGGAGGGGCCCAGGGTGGGGGACCTTGCGGCCAGGCGACTCTGCCTTCACTCTTACTGCCAGCCCAACTTGTCCCCAGATGACAGTCACACTCAGGTCCACGAGGCGCCTCTTGATGGGAAGCTGAACAGGGGTGGGCGTCCAGGCCCTCTGCTTCACTCACCCCGCGGCCACCCGGGAAGTTCCCAGCCTCACTCCACAGATGAGGAGACCGAGGCACCCAAAGGCCAGGTCCCCTTCCCAAGAATGCCCCGTGGTGGCAGAGCCACATGGTGGCGTGGGAGCAGCCCGGGTCATCTCCCTGAGTCTGCCCACTTCCTGTGTGAAGCACAGACTGAGCAGAGAGGGGACGGCGCCCCCACACACAGTGGCCTCCCCACCTGGGGACATCCCTGGGAACACAGCCCCGGCCCGAGGCTGGGCCTGGCTCCCTGCTCTGCTCTGCCCGCTGCGTCCAGCCACTGTCTGCTGACCAAGGCCGGTGCCATGTCCCTGAGCTCTGTCCCCACCACCTGGCTGCCCGCCTGTGGTGGGCTCCAGAAGTGTTGTGGGAGTAACAGATGAAGGACAGGAGCCAGCGAGGGGCAGAGCCGGGCCCACCCAGGCCCTCCCGCTCCCCACGCTGCCCAGCCTTCATCTCACCTTGCCCAGGACGCAAGGCCCTCTGTCCCGCCTGACCTGGGACGGAAAGTGACATCCCAGTGTCCCCAAGAGGTGCCGGGATGCAGGCTCTTTTCCTGTCAGGGGCAACTCGGGTCGGATTAGGGGAGGGATGCTTAGGACCCTGCTCTGGGTCCCCAGTCGGGTGGCAGTGGAGGGGACAGTGGACACGCAGGCCATAAGGCTGGAGGGGGACATGGGGGTTTAGTTCCAGTCCTGCCTCTGCCAGGCTGAGGGACCTTGGGGTCCTTGTCCTGCCTGGAGGGGGAGGAGGTGGCCCAGGGTGGTCCCAAAGCGTGGGGGCGGGGCTTACCGTTGGGGTGACAGGACAGTGCGGGAGGCTTTTTTGGCTTCTTGGGTGGTGGCCCAGCCAGCGTCCCTCCCTGTAGGTGCCGGGTTCTTGTCCAGCCACACAAGATGGAGACAGAGCTCATGTCTCAAGACCAGGGCCACCCTGAGCCATGGGGAGCTGGGGAAGGTCCCAGTGCTTCAGAACAGCAGCTAGCAGGGTGGACAGTCCCCTGCAGGGACCAGACCTGCCCACCCACGGCTCCGGAAGGTGACCTCCGCGTCTCTTTGGGCTTCTCCTGGGGACCCTGGAGCTCAGTCAGCATCATCCTCTGAGAGGGAAATTGTTCCTGTGGCTCCACTGTGTCCCCTGGGACAGGGAGGAGCCTCCCTTGGTCCCTCCAAGGGCTGTCTACATGTGAAAGAGGTCACTGCACCCCCTGGAGAGCCGGGGGCAGAACAGGTTCAAATCCCAGCCCCTGCTGCTCCCGATCGGGGACGCCGTTCTGGAGAACAGCCTTGGGTTCTCCATCTGCGGATTGGGGGTGAACCCTACTGGCCTCATGGGCCTGCGGGGGCCAAATAATACGGAGGGTGGATGGGCACACGTTCCAAGGACGACATTGTTATTGTCATCGGCTCTGGCTGGAGAGAAGCCCCCTCCCCAGCCCAGCCATGGCCTCTCAGTGGTCATTCTGGACTGCACCGTCTGGGGCTGGGCGTGGTGTATTCTTTTACCATCAAAAGCCACAAGCCTTGCCAGGTCTCCTCGGTGGCTTTGTTTTGGTACCAGATTTGAACTCAGGGACACTTGGTCACTGAGCCCCATCCCCAGCCCTGTTTGTATTTTACTTAGAGAGCTGAGTTGCTGAGGCTGGCTTTGAACTCACCATCCTCCAGCCGCCACCTCCTGAGCTGCTGGGATGATGGGCGTGGGCCACCGCGCGGGGTCCTCCTTGGCTTTGACACTGAGTACCAGAGCCTCTTCTGACTTTTTCAACCAGAATCGACCACCTGCTCATCCTGTGCCCTGGGTCCGGGGTGGGGGGGCACTGCGCTCATGGCTCCTAGGGGGACCTTGGAGAGTGACTAAATGAGGCAGGGCACAGGGTGGGAGAGGAATTCTGGGCACCATGAGGACGGAGCAGGCCATGGGCGCCTGGGCAGGCTGAGCCCCGAGGCCCTGCTCCAGCACTTTATGGGGTACGCGGACACCTGCCTCGTTCTGACAAGTTAGAAGAAAACTGAAATGACAGGGGACTCAAAAATCAAAGGACTCTTTTACTTTTAAGTTCCGCCAGCCGCTCGGCCTTGGCTAACGCCAAGGTCTGAGCCGAACTGAAGGGACGCTTGCAAGCGAGGGCTTTGCGAGGGCCGGGGGCGCAGGTGGGCCCAGAGCAGGCGTCAGGGTTGGGATTCCGACTACAGGGTGTCGGCCGTGCACGTGTGGCCCTGTGGCCCAGCCAGCCCAGCCCGTCCCAGCGAGCACAAGGCCTGGGTAAGGGGCTTCCTCCCACTGGCTCACAGACGCTATTTAAAAACTTTCTACTTTGATCTGATTTCACTTTGGGAAAAGTCATAAGTTGCGTCCAACAGGCCCCAGGAGCCCCTCGCGCTGATTCCGCACGTGGTGACGTCTCTCCGTATTTGCGCTCCCTCCACCTCGCGGCCTCTCTGCGGGCGTAAGTTGACGAGTGTGTCCGCACCCAGGGGAGGAGCTCTATTTTTCAGAACGACTGAAGTCTAAGGTGCAAACGCACCATTGCAAAGAGCTCAAAGGTGCCGTCGTGTCGCCTGATCGTGTTGGTTCTAAAACAGGACACAGCCGTGGGCTGGGGATCCTGTGGTCAAGGACATTGGTCTCACACGGTAGGTTGTTTCACCAGGGCCACCGTGAAGATGGGACAGGTGGGGCCAATCCAGAGGCAGCCGAGAGGAGCTGAGAGATTCCTCCTGACTCTCCTCCCTTCCTCCTGGCCCCTGTCTCTGTCTGCCTGATCCAGTGCCATCAGGGCGCCCAGCCAGGAGGGCCCAAAGGAAGTGCTCCAGGCCGAGGTTCGAATCTCAGCTCTGCCTCTGACCACTATCTCATTCCTGGACAGGCCACTGACCTCCTCTGGGCTCAGTCTCCGGGGCTGTGAAATGGGAGTGTCTTACACGGGTGATAGACACAGTAGTATGTGATGGACACCAGTGACCTGGTGGACACCCTCGGACCTTGGAAGCAAAAGCTCAACTTCTGGGTCTCTGTGAGAGCTCCTCCCTCCTTGGCTCTGGGAAGGCCCCTCCACCCTCTGGACCAGGAGGAAGCCCCCCCCCCACATGTAGGAGGAACCCCCGAAACTTCCGTCTGAGGGAGGGGCGCCAGACGAGGGGTGGTGGCACCTGCCTCTACTGAGGTGTCTCGGGCAGAACCTACAGGGCCACAAGGAAAGCCACAGGCCACCACAAGGGGGGTGTCTCAGGGAGTGTTTGCATTGCCTGAACACCTACTGTGCGCCGGGGCCACTGGAGGCCCAGAAGTCCCCAGGGTCTCCAGGAAGGGGTCGTCTCAGGCCAGTCACTCAGCTGACATTGACACGAGGTGAGGTTCTCCTCTCAGAGCCTCTGGCTGCCCAACTGAAAAATGAGGCCACCCTGAGGGAAATTTGAGGGTGTTGAAAGGAGCCCCTGAGAACCAGGAGAGGACCTGGAGAGGATGATCAGGGACCTGCCTCATCTCTCTGTGTCCCTCCTAGAGCTGGGATAGTGGCAGAGGTGTAGAAGGCTGAAGAGCTTCTGGCTGGCACATCCTTCCAGGTAGGACCTGGATCCCCAACCAGACCTCTAGGAACCTCAGCTGGGAACAGGCCGCGGCACCTTCCCCCGCCCCCCCAGGAACACTTTATTAGAACTGCAGTGCCTCCTGGTGGCCACTATGAGCCACTGCAGCTCGAGCTTGGCTGGTGGGGACTTGGGTCCTAGAACCCTAATGCAGGGGCCAGGGAATCGGCCCTATGGGTGGGCAGCCAGGACAGTGCTCCTCCCCAGTTCTGGCTTCCTGCAGCCTGTGCCCCTCCCTAGCCCTTTCTCACCCCCTACTGTTGAACTGAGGAGGAAACAGGCCAAGAGGTGTGCCCAGGGTCACCTCCAGGCCTTCATGTCCTCCCTGTGGCTTGTGGTTCGGGTCCTCTTTCCCCACTCCCATGCAGCAGCCCCCCACAAAGGCATGTGCTGCAGACTGAGGCCCTCCTGGGTCTGGAGCCCAGCCCTGGGGCCTAGGGTCCTCTCCTGTAGGTGCCCTTGCCACCTTCAGCAGGGCACGAGAGCTGGCCCCGTGCTACCAAGGGCAGAAGGGGACCCAGGGACTGTCCTCCCAGGCAGGCGTGCACAGTCATTTACCCTAATTCTCTGAATGTGTCCCCAGCATCTGCTCACGCCAGGCCCAGGCCCCCAGCCAGCGCCAGAGAGCAGGGAATTCAGTGTTTGGAGGTAAGCCTGGCCCTGGGGTCAGGGAAGAAGCAGGGTGACCCTTGGCACAGGAGAGGAAATACAAAAACTAAAAGCTCTTGCCATGTTAATAATAAATAAGCACAGATAAAGATAAGATCTCACAGTTGCAAACATTTAGAAAACACTGTAAGATCTGGTAAGGCCTCCCGAAGAGGGAGGACACAGTGTGGGTAGCTGAGGACGTGGGCGCACCTCTGGAGGGTAGTGGGTCTGACGATGGGCCCACGGCTCAACTCGCGAGTTCTGGTTCTTAGAGCTGCTTCTCAGGCGATGTCCAGGACTGAACAGAAATCAACCACATGGACGTCCGTCACAGGCTTGTTCTGATTTCTCGAAGTCAGTAGAGGACTCAGTGGATAATAAAATAGTTGCTTCCTGTGGTGGAGCCCATGCAGCTGGAAAGACGTACAGGGAACAGTGTTAGCTTAAAAGGAACTTTCACAAAAATGTGTGTGTGTGTGTGTGTGTGTGTGTGAGAGAGAGAGAGAGAGAGAGAGAGGAGAGAGAGAGAGAGAGAGAGAGAGAGAGAGAGAGAGAGAGAGTTTTCTTTTCTTGGCTTGTCCTGTGTGTGTATGTGTGTGTGCTACTAGGGGCCGAATCTAGGGGCATTTTACCCCCGAGCTACATCCCTATTCCTTTTTATGTTTTGTTTTGGGGCAGGGTCTTGCTAAATTGCTGTAGCTGGCCTCAAACTTATGATCCTCCTGCCTCGGCCTCCCTAGCGGCTGGGATCACAGGTGTGCGCCATTGTGCCTGGCTTCTCTTGGCTTGTCTTGATTTTTTAAAACGTTCTTATAGAACACAGATTGCTACTTGTAGTGGAAAAGTAAATTAAAGCCACGAAAGTGAGAGTGAAGGAGAAGGACAGTAGCTAGTCGCACACAAGGGGAGAAGGACGTACCTGGCAGGAGGTAGGTGGCTACAGATCTGTGGAGGCCTGAGGCCCCCTGCAGTGCACGGGGGCCGAGGGGGGAGTCTGGGGAGCTGGGGGGAGGCAGGAGGGGCCGGCCTCCCCTGCAGGGCCCTGGATGCCGCAGTGGGCCTGATTCGTAGGACTGACAATTTTAGGAAAAAGCAAACAAATGACAATAAACCCAGGAATCTCCAGTGACTCTGAGTGTCAAATGCAGAATAAATCATTTTAAAGTGTTTTCCATGCAATCTTGGGCATATTCTTATATTAAAAAAAAATAAAGTGTTCGCTGTCTGTTTGGAATCGTATTGTCCTTGGCCTCCTAATGAGGGCCTCCCCGCGGGAGGCAGCAAGATCAGGAAGTCGCAGCCTCCCCCTGGTTGTGCTGAGCCTGAAGGAGGAGGAGCCGGCAGGTTGTCTGGACTTGAACCCGAGCCCAGAGCCACCAGTGCCCACTCTGTGAGGAGAGTGGCCACCCCACCCCAAAAGGGGCCTTTCTCCACAGCTGCCCTGACCTCCCTCCACCCACTGGTCCTCGCTTACTCCCATGGTCCCACGTCACAGAGCCCAGCACCGATCAGCACAGGCCCCAGCACAGGGACTCGGGTGGCGCCTTCAGGTCATGGCCAAACCTGCTCTCAGAAGAACAAGCAGAAAACAAATTCAGACCAGAAAATAAGGCGGGGGTGGGGGCAAAGTCGACCCATATTCCTATTTCTGGAAACTTCTGACATTTTCTAAGGACAGCTACTCCACATCCTCCCCATTTTCTTGTCAAAATGAGATTTACTTAACAGGAGACAAGCATCTCTGCAACACTGAAGTGCCGTTGCGTAAGGTCAGCTCCATGCTGAGATCAGACAGAGGGAAAGGAAGGCACATCCACCCAGACCTATCCCTGTCATGGGAGGGAGGGAGAACAGACAAAGAGCCCAAGGAAATGCACCAGAAAGAAACGTGCAGAATAGAGAATATCGGGAAAGGTCTTCCACTTATGGGAAGGTCTTGCTTTATTTAGCTGTTCCTACTGCTGCCTACTTCAGCTGACGTCAGGTTTTTATATTCTAAAAGGACGCCACGATGAAATTTCTCTATTAATTCTTTAGGCCCATAATGAATTAGTCCTTCAGGATAAATTCCTAGATGTGGGATTTCTGGTGAAGGCATATAAACATTTTATTTAGTTTTTTCCTTCATATATTTGAACATAATTTCATACTTTTAGTTGCATTTTTAAAAACCGTACAATGATGTTGATAGATTTATGTGCTCACCACCACAATCAAGATATAGAACGTCATAGGTCCAGAATAGTTCCATCACCCCAGTGGGACCCCTGGGGATACCAACCTTCACTTCTAACCCTTGGCCACCAGCGATCTGCTTTCTGTACTTGTAATTCTGCTTTTACTAGAATGTTATGTAACTAAGTGGAGTCATATGTTATGTAAACTTTGAAACTGGGACTTTTATAAACCAGAATGCTGCTTCTGAGGTTCATCTGCGTCTTTGTGTCAGTAGTTGGTTCCTTTTCTTGCTGAGTAGTATTCCACACATGTATGTTCCACAGCCTGCTTATCCATTCACCTGCTTAAGGACGCTTGGTGTACCAGTCAGCTTTCTGTTACTACAACAAAATACCTGAGATTATCAACCTAAAAAGAGGAAAAGTTAATTTTGGCTCACAGTTTTAAAGGTTTCAGTCTATGATCAGTTGGCCACCCTGTTGCCTTGGGCCTGTTGTGAGGCTGAGCATCATGGCAGGAGCATGAAGCAGAGGGACATTCTCACTTCATGGCAGCTGGAAAGTAAAGAGCAAGAGGAAACTAACATCCCACAGCCCCATTCAAGGGCATGACCCAGTGACCTATGACCTCCACTATCCCCCACCTCTTAAAGATCCTACCACTTTCCAGTGCAAATCAAAACTACACTAAGATTTCATCTCACACCAGTCAGAATGGCAGTCATGAAGAACACAATAATAAATGCTGGAGAGGGTGTGGCGCAAAAGGAACACTGTATCCTGTTGGTGGGACTGTAAATGGGTACAACTATGGAAATCAGTATGGCGTTTCCTCAAAAGACTGGGCACAGAACCACCATATGACCCAGCTATACACTCCTTAGTATTTATTCTCAAGAATTAAAGTCATGGTGCCACAGTGACTTACGCATACCCATGTTTATAGCAGCACGACTCAATCACTAAACTGTGGAACCAGCCTAGGGTCCACCAACAGATGAGGGGATAAAGAAAATGTGGTTTAGAAACACAGTGGTGTTCTACTCAACTACAAAAAAGAATGAAATTGTGTCGTTATTTTGCAGGAAAATGGATGGAGCTTGAGACCATTATGTTAAATAAAATAAGCCAAACTCAGAAAGTCAAGGGTCATATGTGCTCTCTCTTGTGGAAGCTAGAGAGGAAAAAGATATGTGGTAGGGGGTCTCATGAATATGGAGGGGGATCAGTGGAGTAGAGGAAGGAGACAAGGAAGAGGGAGGAGAGGAGGAAAGGGGGAAATACTGGGAACCACACTGGCCAAGTTACGTGTTAGGTTGTGTGCGTGTGAGATACGGAACAACAGACCCCACCATGTACAACTATGATGCACCAATAAAAACATGGAAATTTTTTTTTTATAAAAAGGTTCTACCACTTTCCAAAAGTACCAAGCTGAGGACCAAACTGTCACACAAGGTTTTGGGGCCATTCCAGATCCCCACGGTGGCACTTGTGCGTTTCAGTTTGGGGTGACCATGAACAAAGCTGCGCTGGGGCTTCATTACTCTAGGATGGAGGCCGGGGAGTGGGACTGCGGGGTTGTGACCCGAGTGTTGGCTGAATTCTGCAGACTGTTTTCCCCCTGCGGGTCTGAGGTCCCAGGTGGCCGCACTCTCTGACTTAGGGCACAGGTTTCCCTATTCCATGGTCCAGGGCTGCAGGAGGTCTCCCTGTGCTTTCCACAGTGGATAACGACGTCGACTCCGTTTCCACGCTTGCGCGCCCCCTGTGTGTCTTCTCTGGTGATTCAAATAGTTTTCCCACCTTTATTTATTACTATGTTAAAAAAAATGCGTCCTAATTAGACTCCACGCTCCATTCCTCGTTTCCCTGGTGTCCTTGCGCCGGGACACCTCATTCCCTTTGGTCCTTGTATCCCCGCAGCCTCCTCTGGTCCGTGACTTTCCTTGTTTAGAGAAGTGTCTTAGGGCTTTGGTGGGTGGGTGTTGGTGACAGGTGTGGTGTCACCTTCCGAGCGGCTGGCCTGGGCACAGGGCTTCCAGCCGCACTCCTGCAGAGTGGCAGCCCCTTGCGCACAGATGTGTCCCGCGCGCTGGCTGAGTTGTCCCTGGTTCCTGCTGTCCCTCTCCTTGGAGGTAAAACAGGGGACCCCGGAGCTCTGGACAGAGCCCAGTGGCAGAGGGGGAGGGGCGGGGACAGGATCAGTGGCTAACCTTTCACCCTCCCCGCCCCCACAGGGCTGGTGACAGGTGGGTTTGGCCAGTGCCCTTGGGTAGCGCCAGGCCCCGCGGGCTCTGGGGTTTAAGGAGGTTCTGTGGGCGCTGCGCATCGGCCACGGGCGATCCCCAGAGCAGCGGGGAGCAGCGTGTCCCCCACAAGGCAGGTGTTTGGAGGGGAAATAGATGTGAGCAAAACCAATGGGGATAAAATTACTCGGACCCCGTAACCCTGGGCTCCCCGGGCACGGCCAGTGCGCAGCCGCACACACCATGCTCACGCCCTAAGTCCGTGCAGGGGCCTTGACCACGCCCACACACAACTGCGCATGCGCACAGGCACCCAGGGTACACTCCTGAGCCCAGGCTAGACCACTGCCCGGGGCATGCGCACTCCACAGACCCATCAGCAAGCAGTGCACATGTGTCCCCACACCCACCCCGACAGCAGGGTGGCGCTCACGCCCTGGGGTGCACGTCCAAGGGAAAAGCCGCTAGAACTCCTAGCACCCCCAACTCGCCAAAGGACTGTAGAAATGCACCCTAACAAAAGGGCTCCCTAGATTGAATGATGTTGAACAAAGACGAGTCGGTGTGGCTAAGGGGAGGGAGACGCTCCGCCATCGAGCTGAAACCCCCCAGCCAGGGCCGGGTGGCCTGGAAACGGGGCTCCGTGGTGTGGGCCTGGGTGTCCCCAGAGGAGCCCGAGGAGGGAGGCCCCGCCTACGGCTCCTGGGGAACAGTGGGAGCTTGGGCCGAATGCTCATCAGAGGGGTCCACCGAGTTAATATGAGGCCACCCGGGGTGTGCCTGCCTCGGGGCAGGCCTCACATTGGGGTCACCCATGCGCCTTGACTTGATTCCTCTCAGCAGACAGGGGCTTTCTCCGGACTCACACTGGGGAAGCTGCCCACTGGGGTTACATTGCCCTGGCCCCACCACCTTGGCCCTGGAAGGGCCCCACCAGGCCCCTCCCTGCTCTGGGCACAGTGGCCAGCAGGTCTGGGGTCCATGTGAGGCTGCTGCCTAGGGCCCCAAGAAGGCAGCCCAAGGATGGTGCCTTGGACCCAGGCGGGCCCTGGTACTGTTTAGCCTGCCCTGGTGCTGAGCCTGGGCCTGGAGAAGGCTCCCTGGCAGCGAGTGCCCTGGGTGCTTCCCTCCACTGCAGGGTGCTGCCTCCCCTGGGACTCCAGACACACACACACACACACACACACACACACACACACTCTCTCTCTCTCTCTCTCTCTCTCTCTCTCTCTCTCTCTCTCGTACCTAGGATTGAACAGGAGCACTCAACCACTGAGCCACATCCCAGCCCTTTTTAATATTTAGAAAATGGGTCTCAGGCTGGCTTTGAACCTGTGATCCTCCTGCCTCAGCCTCCCAGGCTGCTGGGATTCTAGGCGTGCACCACCACACCTTGCTGGGACTCCACCTCCTGCTTCTCCTTCCTCCCTGGCCCTTCTCCTTTCCTGCCTGTGTCCCTCGAGGTCTGTGTTGGTCCTTCTTCTTCCCGCTGTCCCTCAGTCATCTGCCACAGGCTGTGAACCCTGGATGCTGACATGCATTTCTACATGCATCTTTTTAACGTGTCTGGTCTGCTTTATTCTCTCCATGTAGCAGGATGAACTGGTTCCTTCATTTGCGAGGTTAATACTTTCTGCACATGTGCTGTAGGGGGCCAGCACACAGTGGGTGCACAAAGTCAGCTGGGCAGAGCAAGAGCCCGGTAAGGTTTCTTGTTAGAAATCGTTCATTGATTCTTAGGCAGCCTCTCACTGCAGCTCTGCTGCTGCCCCACCCTACGCTAAAGCCCTGGGCAGAGAAGGGACATGTGACAAGACGGCTGTTCCTCAGGGTACTGTTATTCTGTAGGCAGCGCTGGACAGTGAGGCTGGGTTAGACACTAGTCAGCAAGCATAGGCAGTCACTGGAGAGTTGAGCTGGGGATAGGGGCTGTGCATTCCGGGAGGGCTTCCTGGAGGAGGAGTGGAGGCATCATTGGATGTTGGAGTTCAACTGGAAAAGAGGGGTGTTCCAGGCAGGGGTTATGGGGGGGCCAAGAGGCCAGTGGTCTCTGGTCAGGAGTAATGGGGCCTGAGTGGCAGGATCTCTGTTCTCAGTGGCCATCCCGAGGGCAGTGAGGCTGGATTCTGAGCAGCACTAGGCCCAGGCTGGTTGTCCAGCCAGACCCTCCAGATTATTTCATTGAGAGCAACCTGCTGGCTTCCTGTTGGGGCCCAGCATGCTGCCCACCTCGTCCCCATCATGCACCTGTCTCAAATGGCCTCTCTGGGCTCAGAGCCACATGAAAAACGGGAGCCCGGAGGAGGGTAGCCTGCGGAGGGGCAACTGGATCCACGTGGCTGTTGGAAGGACCAGGAGCAACGAGCAGACTGCTGGCCACGGAGACGGGCGGCTCTGAGGGCACAAGGTCCACCTGTCCTGGGGTCAGACAGCCCCCGTCACCGGAGCTGAGGGACAGCACCTGTGGAGATGCTGCGGTGGCGGAGGCCGAGGCGGAAGCCCCAAGCCTGGGGTCTGAGGCCCCTGCATCCAGGAGGGCCGTGGCTTGTCGTTGGAGCAGGTGGGGGCTGCAGAATGTGGAGGAGCTTTTCTTTATCGTCTAAACTGGAGACAGCCTCCGGATTTAAAGCGAGTGACTAGCACTCAAGAAGCTCCAGTTTGGAGGGATTTCTTCCATCTTCCTCGAGAAGCCAGAAGCCTCAGCCTCCGGGAATCCTCCCATCCCTCCGCCCAGGCCCCTGCCCTCCCCGCCCTCCCCCTCCCCCTCCCCCTCCCCCTCCATGGTGAACAAGGCAGGAGGCGCCCCGCGGGCTGCGGCAGGGCCAGCCACCCCTGCTGGTCCTTCGCTCTCCGGGTGGGGTCTGCCCGCTGACGCAAAGATGAGACCCCCAGAGCCGGAGGCACCCTCTGAAGTCACAGGCAGGATGGCCCTAGGCTGGGGGTTCTTCGTGCGTGGCCCCGCTCTCCCACTCACCTGGCCTCAGTGGGGGGCCCGAGATGGGCAAAGCTGGGCCCTTGTTTCTCACTGTGGAGGTGGACCTTCTGCATCAAGAGCTTCTCAGGCTGTGCCCATTCCCTCATCCCCCAGGATGGCCAGAGCAGGACCCCAGGATCCCTGAGGGCCTGCATTCCTTCTCCTCTCCCGGCCTCCCTGGGAATGGGGCCCACAGGGCTGAGAGGGGTGCTGCGGATGACCCGGGCACGTCCCACCTTCTCCCCAGCCTGGGTCTCCCTCAGGTTAAACCGGGGGTTGGGGTTGGTCCCACCAGCCCTGACTTCTTTGAGAGAGGGGGCTGCCCTACCTGGCCACAGCCCCCACTGTGTGGGGTGGTCGCCGTCCCAGGTTGATCCAGAGAAGACTGCGGGGTCCCTGGGGTTACAGGCTCGGGCCTGGGAGCAGCAGGAGGGCAGGAGGGACGGGGCCACCCCCCGCCCCCCGTCTGGCCTCAGGAAGTTGCATAACGGAGATGTTTATTTTGGGTGAGGCTGGGTGGGATTTCTTTCCTTAAAAAAACCCCAAAACATAAAATTCATTTGTCTGCCAAGAAGATAAATATCTGTGCTGAAAGCTCCCAGCCCCGCTGCCAGCTGCAGTTTACATGATGCTGTCACCGATCCGTGGTCAGCTGGTGTGCCTGGGCTCACATGGGTGTCATGTGTGATGCTCTGGGCCGTCACCATCCCCGTGGCTTCTATATGGGGCCAGGCATGGCCTCCGAAGCTGTCCCCAGACCTACTCTGGGCAGTCACCTCTGCCCGATTTTCCTCAATGCCATGGAGACAGCGGGGACAGAGGTAAAGTGTCCCTCTCGGCTGTCCCGCTGCACCCAGAGCCAGGACTGAGAGTGAGTGACACCTCAGCCTCTGGGGTGGGGATGGAGGCCACCTGGGCTGGAGGACGCATCCTGGCCTCTGACGCCCATTGCGGAAGAACAGCTTGAGCTTGCGGGTCCAAGGGCGCTGCTCATTCCCACAGCGCATGCGTGTGCCGATCATCTGAGCAGGCGCACGTGGAGCTTCAAATGCAGCCCGCACGTCTGGTCGGCTGTGCGCATTGTTGCACTCAGCCGGTTCGTTTGCCCCAAGACAGGGGACTGTGGCTAGAGCGGGCCTCTCACCCACCTGCCCAGACGCCCCATCTCTGTCCCCCAGGGAATCTGCGCAGGCCCCTGTGCCCTGGGTCTGCTCCTCCAAGGACTTCACAGGGCTGGGGTCCTCTGGCGCCAACTGGGACGGTGGGCTTGCAAGTCCAGACCAGCAACGGGAATCAACCACGGCGAGAGCCCACGTGGCCAGCCCTGTGCTGAGAGCCCCTCCGTTCTCACAGCCACCGTGGGGAAGGCCCGACGGGTGTCTGCACCCCCATTTACGGAGGGGGAGGCCGAGGCATGGAGGTTGTTGGGAGCACAGGGCTGGAGTTGCAGGTGTGGGATTCGAACCCTGGCCCCAGGGCCCATACCCTGTACCCTGCCACGAGGCAACTGTGCCCCCTGGATGTGGACTGCTGCTCTCTGCACTCCCCCGCTGCCCCCCCCCCCCAGCCTGGCCTCCGTCTCCTCATCCTTGACCTAAGGGCTTGACCCAGCTCCACACGGCCCTGAGCTTCTGGGGGTTGGCCACGGGAGACCCCTTGGGTCACCAAGCAGAGGCTCCCAGCTGTGTTCAGTCCCCCAGGCCCAGATGTTGGCCTCTGGTGGATGGTGCTGGATAGCCTCAGTCACAGCGGGCAGGACATGGCTTCGGCAAGGAACTGAGGCCCGTGTCTCAGTTGTGTCCACTCCCAAGGAAGAAAGGCCCTGTGGCAGGTGGTGAGGGGGGGGGGGGTAAGGGCATTCGACCCCAGCACTGACGTCTGGGGACAGAGGCTCCTTAACGTCTTTGAACCTCAGATGAGACCAGGCTGCCCTGGTGACGCCTCTCCTGGTGTCCGCAAAGCCCAGGGGGCCAGACATGGCTACTGAGTTCTCCACTCCCCCCGGGAGGCCAGGGCACCGGCCTGACCCTCCATGCCCAGAGGTGTCCCGCCCAGGGAGTCCTCTAGGGGAGGAGGGGGAGTCACGTCACAGGTCAGATGGGCCAGCTCAGAGCCAGGTGACACTGGGGTTCAGGAGGGAGGGGGCTTGCTCAAGGCCTCAGGCACGTTCATGGTGAGCGGAGGTTAGAACCCGCGTCTCCTCTGAGAGGGGGACGACGGGGCCAGCTCCTCTCCCCTCCGGCTTGACTCGGCCACTGTCTGACCTCGTTTCCTCTCCCTCAGCCAAAGAGAGCTCCCTGGGGGAGCCAGAGTTGCCCCCCGACTCTGACGCCGTGGGCATGGACAGCAGCTACCTCAGTGTGAAGGAGGCTGGGGTCAAGGGGCCCCAGGACCGGGCCAGCTCCGACCTCCCCAGCCCGCTGGAGAAGGCGGACTCGGAGAGCAGCAAGGGCAAGAAGCGACGCAACCGCACCACCTTCACCAGCTTCCAGCTGGAGGAGCTGGAGAAGGTCTTCCAGAAGACGCACTACCCCGACGTGTACGCGCGGGAGCAGCTGGCCATGAGGACGGACCTCACCGAGGCGCGCGTGCAGGTCAGTGGGGCCCCGGGTGGGGCCAGGAGCAGGGGCTGGGGCCATGGCCTCCTGGGCCCAGAGGCCACCCCTCAGAGGCTGGGGCTCCCCAGCACCGTGTGCCCAGCCACGTCAGTACAGGCCCCTCTGCTGTGGAGGGGGCAAAAGAAGCAGGGCCGCAGTGGGGGGGTAGGAGCCCGCTGCCTGGAGCCAGATCCCTTCGAGAAGGAGCAGGGTGGCCGCCCCAGCTCTGGGAGGCCTGGGAAACACAGGCGTCCACGGCAACACACGGCAGAAGCAGAGAACAGCCCAGGTCTTCCCCACGCCTGGGTGGCTGCCTCCCCCTGCCTCTGACAGGTCCCAAGGCCACACACCTCTCTGAGGAGTGTCCCCGGCCCTCATGGCTACGCAGTAGGCCCCGCCACCGCCTAACTCCAAAAACCCCACCAGCCCACACTACACAACTCAGCCACACAACTCAGACCAACACATTCCACACAACCCAGCCACCTCGGCCTCACACACACGGCCAAACCAGGCCACACCGTCCACTCGATCTTTATAGAACTGATGAGCGGCTTAAATGACTTCACCTCCTCCCCCTAGAACCTGAATCCCTTAATTGGTCATCTGTGTCCCCACCAACCGGGCACGGTTGAACTCAGAGCCACGAGGGCAAGACACAGACATCTGCAGAGCAATCGACCTCTGAGAAGAGATGTGTCCCCTTTGCGTGAGGTCATACCAAAGAAAGACCTAAAAGTGAAGTGCTCTCAATAGCCTCAAACAAGTGGCAAAAATCACAGGCTAAAGTTCGAGCTTTGGTGTAACACAAAATAAATCTCACACGCAGGCTGGTTCCCCAGCCCAGAGCATATTAGAAAACGCAGACGCAAGCCTGGTGCGGTGGCACGCGTCTGTAATCCCAGCAATTCAGGAGGCTGAGGCAGGAGGATCACAAGTTTGAGGCCAGCCTCAGCAATTTAGTGAGACCCTAAGCAGCTTAGCAAGACCTTGTCTCAAAACAAAACAAACAAATGAATAAATGAATAAAATCAAAAGGGCTGGGCTGTGGCTCAGTGGTAGAGTGCCCTGAATTCCATCCCTGTACCACTTTACTATGGCAGACAGAATTGTC
This sequence comes from Marmota monax, assembly GCF_021218885.2. NCBI lineage: Eukaryota > Metazoa > Chordata > Mammalia > Rodentia > Sciuridae > Marmota > Marmota monax. The sequence continues at coordinate 10,009,738 of NW_026692072.1, read as the reverse complement.
ACATGGCAGTTTTCCCCTCCAGGGGGCCAGAAAAATCAGCAGCCCGAGTGCAAAGAGGATTTTTCTCTTTAATCAGTGCAGCACAGTGCCACCCAGCTGTATGGACCCCCGAGACCCCTGTGCCCCTCCACAGGCCCCAGGCGCTGGGGCTGGGTCATGGGAGAATCTTTAGCAGGGTGGCTCTAAGGCACGTGAGAGCTCCCGACGTCAGCCACGTGCTGTAGGATCAGGCCAAGGAAGGCATGTGAAATCTAGTCCAGAGACTTTCCATGCACAATGTCCAGCAGGTACCAATAGACCTGCGCTCTCCAGGCTGCGGCCACTCCGAATGACTCTGGTGTCACGTGGTCGAGCCTATGTGAATGGGGAGCAGGTGGCCTGGACTTTACTGCCATCTCAGAGGCTCAGCTGCACGGCTGTGGTAGGAGCCCCACCCAGAACCCGACCTCAGCTGCAGCTGATGGACTGGGGACAGCTGCTTGGGTAGGTGAGAGGACGCCCCTGTCAGGAGACCCCACAGGTGCTGTGTGGGTGGGTTCAGCCGGCTCTCCTTCACTGCAGCACACGTGTGCCTGAGTGTGCATGTGCGTGTGCATGTGTGTTGCACCCAGGCTTCCTAAAGAAGGACAGCCCATTCCCCAGGAGGCACAGAGACACCCTGGGCTCACAGAGCATGTTTTAGCCACCGCCGTACACTGCAGGTGGAATATTCTTTCTGCATACACATACATAGGCCTCCTTCCAGAACAGAGTAGAACAGTTAAAGATTTCTCACTTTGATCTAAGATAAAGAACGGGGTCGAGAAACGGGAGGTAATTATCTCAAATACCTTGGCTCAGGCTCACAGTTGGCATTAAGCAAGAATTGTGAGCTTCCTGGCAGCCAAAGCAGAAAGAGAAAGTCTGATGTCTCCTAGCTTACCCTCTAACAGGAAGATGATGGGACACGGAATGGTGGTTCTGGAAAGGATCCCTCGACCTTCTGTTTGGATAGAGAAAGAAGACGCAGAGGCGGGAAGAGACAGTCTAAAGTGAAGAGTGACCCAGTGGCACCCCCGCCTTCTCGTCCTGGGTTCCTTGACTTCGATGTCCAGGACACAAGCCAGATTGTTCTGAGGCTCTTCTTTGTGCACAGGCAGCAGGGTGGGTGGGATCGCCATGTGCGTCAGACCTCTGGGCTGCACTCTGAGCCTGGAGGGCCCTGGGGCTGTGATGGAACCCCAGGCCTCCTCTGCAGCCCCTCTCAGCTGGTGGTGAGCCTGGGGCCTGGCGTGGCGTGGCCGTGGGACCAGGGCCTCAGGGGTCCCAGGAAGGACTTTTCCTGGGAAGAAGCTGGGCCTGGCCCTGCTCCAGGGGCTGGAGGGCCTCTCTGCTGTCTGGGATTCCAGTCCCTGCAGCTGGTGTGTCTGAAGACAATAAGAGGAGCCTCCCCGCCCTGAGCCACCCGCCCTGGCCCCAGATGGGCTGCGGTTACAAGGCCTCCGCCAAGACAGTTGGTCCCTGCACAGCCTGGTCCTTGGGAGAGGCCCATGCTGAGTGGGCCCAGCCCCGGGTGGTCCTGGGCGCGATGTTCCGGATGGGAGAGTGACTGGGAGCACGGTGGGCTCTCCTCCTGTCTGGGCTGCCCAGAGGGGACAGGCCTGTGAGGCAGAGGCCCAGCTGCAGGCCAGGGAGGAAGGTGAGCACCGAGGCCACAGGCCTCTCACCGCCCAGGGCATGGTAGGATGGTGGCGCCCGCCATGCCAACCTGGGGGTAGCCTTGATCTGGCCTCACCTGAAAGTGAGGCTTGGGGTCAAAGGACCACTGAGGAGGGGGCAGGCCTGCTCCACACAACACCCCTCCCACCAGCCCTGCCCCACCCCCTCCCCGGCTCTCTGCCCCCAAGGCCCCACACTCCACCCCGGGCTGACTGTAGACCCCTTTGCCAGACACCAGACACCCTCTTCCCTCCACACCCACCTATGGTTCCTCCACTCCAGGGCCCGCGGTGACCCCGCCCTCCCCCACATTCCCAAGGCCCAGGGGACCTGAGCCCAGAGACACCAGGGGAGGCAGTGCCGTAAAGGGCCCCTGCCTCTGCCCCCCACCCCCCCACTCCCCCGTGGAAAGAAAGAGCCATATATCTGGACGCTCCGGAGGGTCCCCTCCCCCAGCTCTCCCCAGAAAACCCTGGGAGGCTGAGGAAGAAGCGGAAAGGCTGAGCTCAGCCTGCAGGAAATTAAACATGAAATGAAAACAAGCTCCTCTGATTCATTCTCCCATCCTGCCCCGCCCCCACCCAGGCCACTGATAAAGGGGATCCCGTTTCAGCATCGCTGAGAGGAGACCCGCGTGCCCCTGGCTCCCAGTGGGCGGCCTGGGCCTGGACGCAGGCTCCAGGAGGAAGAGAGGCCCCCCGGGGGCTCCAGGGCAGGGCCTGAGACCCCAAGCCCAGGAGGGGGCTGGTCTTCGGGGAGGTCACAGGAAGGGTGCTGTGTGTGCGTGTGTGTGCGTGTGTATGTGTGCATGCGCGGGCGCTCTCGGGAGCACACACGTGGACGTGGGATTAGGAAGGGGAAGTGCTCTGGAGCAGGAAGGGCCATCCTGCGCCCTGCCCAGCCCCCACTAACCCAAGACACACATCCCCCCTCAGTGACCTCCCTCCAGGAGCAGGAGGCAGCCAGGAGGGCAGCGAGGAGGGCCAGGAACCCGCTAGGCCTCGACTGCAGGCTCCTGTGGGCCCTGGCCACACTGACAGGTCCTGCTCCACAGAGGGAGGAGCCGGGCGGTGGCCACGCAGGCCCTGCTGGGTGCCACCCCGTTAGACCCTGGACAGCCAGGCAGCGCTGCGGGAGCCCCTCAGTGGTTCCTGGGAAGCTCCGGGGCTCCCAGCACAGGGTTGGAGAGGCAGCTCCCCTCTAGGGCCGCAGCCGCCTCCGTCCCCGTGGGTGGGGAGGGCGTCCACCTGGTCCCTCAGGAAAGCCAGGTTCCTGGGAGGCCAGGGCTGGAAGAGCTTGAAGAGGCGGTGTTCCCTGTCCCTCTGGCGGTGCACTTCGGGGCACGCCCTCGTGCATCTGAGCCTGTGAAGTGCCCGCTGGCAGGGCGCAGCAGGCTGGCAGACAGCTCCCTTGGGGGAGCGCCTGAAGCCAACCGGCCAGAAGCCGAGTCCTCCCCTCGCTCCCTCTCCCTCCTCTGCGCCCCCTACTCCTCCATCACAGTCAAGGCCAGAGGTCGCCAGCCCCAAGGTGAGCCCTTGGCCATGAGCTGGAGAAGGCGCTCGGCCTGCCAGGAAGGGTCCCACCGCGGAACAGGACCGGCCACTCAGTCCCAGCCCCAGCCCATGCACCTAGCCAGGGCCTCTCCTCCCAGCCAGGTGTACGCCAGGCCCCTCGGCACAGATTTCACAATGCCACTGTGGATAGCATGGAGGACAGAGCCCTCCCTTGGCATTGAGGCCCCACAATGCGACTCTAGCTCTGCGTCGCCCCTTCCACCATGTCCCCCAGACTGGCCTCCTCAGGCCTCCTGGACATGTCTCGCTGTCCTCAGCTCAGGTCAGGGCTTCCCTCCTTCCAGGCCCAGTGCTGTCTCCCAGGGGCCTCCAGACAGCTTCCCCCGTACCCCCAGGTCCTCACCTATAGTAACACGGGCAACTTCTGAGCTGGGAGACCGTTCCCAGCCCTGAGGCTGCAGGGAAGCAGGAGCTGGATCTGGGCCGTCGGGGCCTGGGGGCCGTGGGCTTTGTGGAGAGCTTCGCCCAAACTCTGCCCTTCTAGAAGGGATTTCTAGAGGGGTGTGTGAGGCCTTTAGCTGTTCTCCCAGGAGGCCTGGCCCACCGCAGAGCGGGCGGCACCCCTGTAGGGGCTGGTTAGGTGACTGTGTGTGACATTGGCCTGCTCTAGAGCTTAGACAAATGGGGTTCCTGGCTCAGTGAAGATGTTTCTAGATCAAGAGCTCTGGAGGACAGACGGAGGCAGTTTATCTGTGGTTCTGTGACCCCAACACATGCCCTGTGACAGGTGCGGCTTGGGGAACACTGCCCTAGGACCAGGGCTCCGGGTGGGCCTGACGCTGTGGCACTCCTGTCCTGCAGGTCTGGTTCCAGAACCGGAGGGCCAAGTGGAGGAAGAGGGAGCGCTTCGGGCAGATGCAGCAGGTGCGGACCCACTTCTCCACGGCCTACGAGCTGCCCCTCCTCACCCGGGCTGAGAACTACGCGCAGGTGAGGCCAACACCCAGGCCCTGGTGAGGAAAGTGCCCTGGGGAAGAGCCTGGGGCCCTGAGGTGGCACTCAGGCTCTGGCTTGCCTTCAGTCCCCTCCCAGGTGTGTGCCAATTGGTCTCTGCTGTGTGGCGCCAAAGCTGTTTCTGCCTGGGGTCATCACGGGTGGCTGGGCTTCGGGGAGGGGAGGTGGGGGCGAGAGTGGCCTTCTCCTCTGCTTCATTGGCCACTCTTTCTATGGGCAGAGGGACTAAGGCAAGTGGAAGGCCAGGGACCTCCAGGCCTCAGCTGAATTCAGAGTGTCCCTAGCAAAGGGGCTTCTAAAATCTGGAGGGCTTATGGGCAGGCTGGGACGCACATGGGACTCTGAGCGCCAGGACCACAGGGTCTGCAGAGTCCTCAGTGAGGTGACAAGGGACCAGAAGCATTTCGAGTGAAGCCAGGCACCCAGGACACTTGCACCGATGTATTTTTGGCCGAGTCCACTCCTGACACCCTCCACCTGTCTGGCAGAGGGCCTTCCCTCCTGCATGGCCTCCAGCTCAGCCCCAAGTCTTGCCCCATCCCCAGCCCATCTCCCAGGCAGCCGTGGCACAGGTGCTCCTAAGACCCTTTCCTCCTCCCTGTGCTCTGCGGGCCACTGATCTCCGGCTCCCCACCTGGACCAGCTCCACACCTCCTGCCACCCGCCCAGGATTCATGGGGCGGGGGCAGGGGTCAGGCCTGGAGTGGGGCTGAGGAATGTGGTGTCTCCTGTGGGCACCACCAGCCCGGGCCCCTCTGCATTCTTTCTTCTCCCTCTCGCCGCCCTCCCACCCTAACCCAGCCTCCCACTGTCCTGGGAGGAGGAAGTTTCAGCCCTGGCTGTTGGGCTTGATCGCTGCCATCTGCGCTCGGGGCTGGAGGGGGGAAGCCCACACGGGGCACTGCTCATCTCTCACCTGCAGCCCCCAAGCCCCAGGCCCAGATGGCTTCTCCCATGGGGACCAACCAGCCCACTTCCTGGGCACACCGGGAGGGGCAGCAAGGCTACTCTGCAGGCACTCCTTGATGTCCTTCGAACACCCTGTGGGATCCGGGTCCAGCTCCCCGCAGTGTGTCCACACGAGGGAGAGGGCAGGCCAGCAGAAGCCTGCGAGGCCAGCAAGAATCCAAGCGTGTGGCTGAGAGGCGCACAGCCTGCTCCTCAAAGCTGGTCCTCTGCACCCCAGATCTGCTTCCTGGAAAACGCTTAGAGGCCAGAGGAAGGTGGACACGCAGAGTGGGAGCTGGGGGGATCACAGTTGTGCTGATGGGAGATGAGGCGCTCAGCTCACGCCCCTCCCTGGGGCTCAGGGACGTCCAGCCGTGGCCCTGTCTGTCCACACCTGAGGCGGCCCCTCCCAGCCTGGGTTGGCGTAGGCCTCTGCCTCCACCACAGCTGGGGAGCCCAGAGCCTGCGTTCCTGACGCCAGGCACTCTGAGCCGAGGTCAGCTCACCTCCTAGGCCTGCGGGAGGGTCAGAGGTGACTGACGCAGTGGCTGAAATCAGGACAGCCTTTTGCTGACCACCTTAGAGCTTCTGCTGAGAGCCAAAGGTTAGACCCTCCAGCCTGGGTCCTTCGTGACCACGGACCACGAGGAGGAGAGGTGGCTGGAGGGACCCTCCAGCCACCCTGACTCCTCTCCTGCGCTCTCTCCAGATTCAGAACCCGTCCTGGATCAGCAACAATGGGGCTGCCTCGCCGGTGCCGGCCTGTGTGGTCCCCTGTGACCCAGTGCCTGCCTGCATGTCCCCTCACGCCCACCCCCCTGGCTCTGGGGCCAGCGGTGTCACCGACTTCCTGAGTGTCTCTGGGGCTGGCAGCCACGTGGGCCAGACGCACATGGGCAGCCTGTTCGGAGCGGCTGGCCTCAGCCCGGGCCTCAACGGCTATGAGCTCAATGGCGAGCCGGACCGCAAGACCTCGAGCATCGCGGCGCTGCGCATGAAGGCCAAGGAGCACAGTGCGGCCATCTCCTGGGCCACATGACAGGGCCCCTCCCGTCCGGCCCCGTGTCCTCCCCCACCTCGGGGCCCTGGCTCCGCCCAAGCTTCCCAGGCCCCCAGCCTCCCACCTAGGAACCTGGCCTGGCCCAGGGGCCTGACCCTCAGCACTTTCAGCCACCCCGAGTCTGAGGCCCTGCGGACTGCTGGGAGGGAGGGACAGCAGGCCAGCCCGCCCGGCCCTGAGGTGGCCTTCTGCGCCCCACCAAGGCAGCGAGGAAGCCAGGGGGCCACGTCTTGCAGCTTGGCATCCATTGTAAACGGAAGGCCCTCTCCTCCTGCTCCCTGCCCAGTGTGACCTGGAATCCAACTAAGTCCTCTCCAGACCCAGAGCGTCGGCCGGGGCTCGTCCACTCTTCCCTTTTCTGTGGGGTCCACTGGTCACCAGGCCGATGGTTGTGCATTTGAGGCCACCCTGGAGAGTTGGCTCCTGCCCCCACCTGCTGGCCCTTCCCCTCCCTGAAAGCACACGGAACCCCACTTCAAGACCCAGGATCCGCCCTGGCCATCCCTGGGGATGGGAAGGGGATGGAAGGACCCTGCTGCCATCCAGCATCACCGGCAGCCAGGGGGTGGCCTGGCCTGGCCAGGGGAGACGCATGCCAGCCTCTGCAAGGCACACGCTGCCTCTGGTGGACACTGCAGGGGAGAGTCAGGTCTGGGGGGCTGAGGAGTAGACCCCAAGGGTCCCCATGGTGCTGGAGGGAGGAAGGTAGGGCACGGGAAGTGCCGGGTGGGGCAGGGGCTCCGCAGCCCTTCCTCTGTGCTGCCGGATGGCCTTCAGCCAGTGAGGGTCCTGGGCTGTTCCACTCTCCACCCGGTCAGTGCTGCCCCTCCTGAGGGCCCCGCGGGAGGATCTGGTGCTCGCCTTTCCTCACCTTGCCCTGGTCACTCATGGGGCTGCTCAGCAGTGTCCTGGAGTGGAAGGACCTACAACCCGGAACAGTAAGCTAGGTTTTAGGCCCACGGTGGCTCTCTCTGCTGGACCTCCAGGCAGGTGACCCTTCCATCCTCAGACTAACCACGCCCTCTGCTGCAGGAGCGCACCTGTCCAGAACCTTCCCCGGCAGGTGGCAGGAGGCCCTCCTGAAGCCAGGCTTCCTGCCTGCAGGAAGGGGGCTCCCTGTCTGCCTGACTTGCCCCCCACAGCCAGGGCTTGGCGGCGGTCCTCCTGAGCCTCTGTCACAGTAGCTGTCCCTGAGGCAGGTCCCTGAGGCAGTCACACCCTCCCTGGGAAAAGCCTGTGTCTTTTGTGCTTGCTACCTGTCAACAAGGAGGGCCAGGCCACCAGGCTCAGGGTCGGACACAGAATGAGCCCGGGTGGGGCTGGGGGAGAGCTGGGCATGAGGAGCAGGAGCCCTGGGGCTGCCACTTCTCTGAGGGGTAGGGTAGGGAGGGTGGCAGTCTCTTCCCCTGTGTCCCTGCCTGCTCCAGACCCAAGAGGAGGATCTGGCTGGGGCTTCCCCTGGGAAGAGTCAGACCGCTCTAAACCACAGCTGTCCCTTCACCTTAGAGAGGTGACAAGGGTCTTGGACAGTGCATGAAATGTTCCCCGAGCCTTGGCTTTCAGGGTTCACGTGTTGGGGGATCTTGGAGTGACTCTTGGGATCCTTTCTCAGTTCTGAGGTCCATGGAAATAACTCCTTCTCCCCAGAATCTCGCTCAGGAGAGGACAGCTCATGGCTGGGGTGGTCCCCTGCTGCTTCTCAGTGCTCTGGTGGCTGGGGAGGGCCATGGGAGTACCTTTTGCCACAGCTGTTTTCTCCCCTGGGAGAGAATCGGTACTAAGAGCAGGGGAACAGGACGTCCCAGAAGAGGGAGGGAAGGAGGACTCTTGGTGGATTCTTCCAGAAAGGGCCTCTGGCATTCAGTCCTCTTGTGTCTGCTTTTTGGCCAAGCTAGATCCAAGCCAGGCAAACGTCAACCCCAAAGAAGAAAAAGCCCCTATTAGGAAAAGGCTCTGTGGCTATGGCCGCCTGCCCTCCGCCGCAGCCAGGAAGTGTCGACGACTAAACATTCAGGTGGGAAGTGGCCCTGTGCATCTCCCCCAGGCCTGTCCCGTGAGCCTGTCCCAGCCCTCCAGGGTCCCTCTAACCACTCTAAGACCCCACAGCCTCTGGGTGGAGAGGAAGTCCAGACACCCTCAGTCGCTATAGTCCTTGCACCCGGAGAAGAGTAACCAGGGCCTAAGTGGAGAAGTAACTGGGGCCATGTGAAAGAGAGGGCCCTGGAGCCAGGTGGCCAGCGCCACATGGAGCTCCCTGATGCCCCATTGCATCTCCTGGGCAGCCGAGTTCTCCAGGAAAGAACTGCGGGAACTGGCCCTTTCCCAGCTGGGTCCCCGCAGCGGCCCCCAGGTGCCCAGCCGCCTGGCAGACTGTGCACCTGGCTTCCTCAGGAGCCGCGTCTCCTGCAGGAGGGCCAGGGGAGCTCTACCTGCTCCAGGGTTCGCTGCTAAGCCACTCGGCTGGGAGAGGTGAGGATGTCCTTTGGCTATTGCCCCATGTCTCCATAGAGACGGCCACTTACAGATGAAGTCACAGGTAGGTGGCAGCTGCACGGGCAGCCTCCCCAAGCAGGGCGTGTGGCTCGGCCTCCAAGGCTCCTCCTGAGGTGCTGCTACCACCCTGGGCCCCTCCTCCAGGGCCTGGGCCAGAGAGCTGGGGCTGCCGAGAGGGGTGACTTCAGCGTGAAGTGGCACTTCCAGGACGTGGGCTTTCAAACCTCCCCTTGAATTCTTTTAACTGTACTTGATCTCTGCTCTCTCAATCATGCTCCAGCTTTGGGAAGCATGGCGGCCGGGTTAGTTCAAAGACACTGCTGGGGGCAGGAGCAGCAAGAGCCGAGGGCGTCCCCCGCACACGCCTCTGTGACCACGCTGGACCCAGCTCCAGTGCCCCACTCCCCCAATTTGGCCGGATAGACAAGGAACACTTCTATGAGAACCACCATGCGTCCCGAGTCGCGGCGCTCACTCGGGCTGCACCTGGGGAGACCCTCTCTGAGGACTCGAGGGACATCGGTGGCCCCCGGTCTGTTGGAGGGCCCTGACCGCCAGGCGCAAAGGCAGACAGGCCCCGCGGGGGGAGGATGGTGGCGAACTGGCCCCCAGGATAATAAACCACGATCGTACCATTGAAAGAAGAGGACAAATGCCCCACTTCCGAAAGTCACATCGACCCCGCTTCACGGATTAGGGATGCTGCAGGGAGGAAAGGTGCCCCCACTGGACAATATCGACGGCATTGAACCCGACTTTCCTGCCCTCCCGGTCCTGTCTGTGCCCCCCACTCTCACACAGAGCTAGGTCTTGATACTACTGATTTTGAAGGACGGTTTTCAGCGTCTGATCTGTTTGCCGTGGTTGGGGAGAGCCGAGTGCTAAAAGAACCAGAGCCTCAACCAGTCCTTACTGTTCTCATTGTAAGATATTTTAACCCCGTATAAATGCAACTTTTCCTGTAGCTTAATGGCCTGGGGTGGAATATTAAGAATATATATTAAAAATACATTAAAAATTCAGAAAAATGTAAAAAAAATGAGGTCCGTTCCATAAAGTTTCACTGCCTATACCACCATGTAACTACATTATAGCAAATATTAAAAGAAACGTTCTTGCCTTTTAAAGTAAGTTATTGCACTTACATCTTCTGGGGAGGGGAGGAACTGGGCGAGAAGGGGACTTAGGGGCTGAGGCGAGGGGCACCACAAAGCGGGGACAGCCGGATGCGCCCAGCACCCCCTTGTTGGGCACAGCCCAGACTGTTTGGATGTTGTTGTTTGCAATAAACTCCTTCTCCTTCCTCCTCTCAACTGGAATCTGTGTTTTGTTCCTGACTTGTGACAGATGAAATGTGATCAGAGGAGCCTCTGAAATCTCACATTAATTGAAGTCGGCAAAAAATACTAACAGTGCCCTTTTGAACTGCTGACACAGTGCAGAATGGATTACCAGGCTAGATTAACAACAGGTGGCGGCCGATGCTCCTGCACAAAGGGGTACGTGGCCTGCGAGGGTCTGCGACTCCCCTCCCTTGCACAGCTTGAGGGGGCAGGGGCACCTCTCAGGCAGCGGAAGGGGTCTTGGCGGCAGCTTCTGACCCCCCTCCGGGGCGTCTCGGGTGCGCTCGGCGCAGACCACGCCTGGAAGGTCTCATGAGCAGCACTGTGTGTCCCGGATGACACGGTGCCACTGTTTCCACGCTTCTTCTGGAAGCAGGAGAGGAGCCAGGGCTTGGAGGTCTTGCTGCTTGGCACCAAGAGGACAGGACAGGCCTCCCGGAGAGGCAGGCCACAGCTGGGCCCTGCGACTTTGTGGCAGAGGGGACTTTCCTGTAGGAATGGAGTTTTTAAAATCAGGCTCTAAAGAAAAAAGATGAAGCGGAGAAGGACCCAGTTCCTGCTGCGGCTCCTGCACCCAGTGACTCGGGAGGGGCGGTTGGCCTGTCTCTGTGAGAGGCAGGGAGCCGGTTTCTTTTTTTAAACCAAACTAGCCAACTCTCAGTTCCCCCACCTGAAGGTGGAATGGCCCTGCCCCTGTCTTGTTCCCCAACTTGAGTGGGTTTAGGGGCTCATCTACGTGCGTGGTCTTTTGTAAGTTGATGTGGCATGGTGACAGAAGGACCATGACTTTCCAGCTGTGAGTGCCACAGGAAACCCCTCCTCAGCCTCTCCTTCCTCCCCTTCTCCCTCTTGGAGCCGCATCTTAGATTTGGTTCCTATGGGGAGTACATTCATAGTCACTGCAGCCGCTGGGTTTCAGGTGGGCCTGGAAACTTGTTTATGAAGATGACAGCTGTCACACATTAGGGCTCAGGGTCAGGTTCCACTTGGACACTAACAAAACCACTGCTTCCCTGGCTTCCATGAGGGACGGGCTCCAGAACCCCTGTGGACACCCACACGCAAGGACATCAGGCCCTTATGACAAAATGGTGCCCACACCCACACGGCCCTCCCACACGCACTTGAGACCATCTCTGGAGGAGCTCGGTGGCCGGGCACATGGAAGCACTGTGGGGACAGTAACTGCCACGTTGTCAGGGAATCACAAGAACCAAAGCCGCCCAGGCTCAGTAGGGCTGCAGGTTTCTTCGCCCCTCAGTTGGGTGAGTCTGTGGCTGTGGAACCAGAGGCGGAGGGTGACTGCAGCCTCCAGAGGACACGGCCGCTGGCCCCCTCAGTGTTGACTCAGGCTCAGCCCCTCGCGGTCTGGCCACCCAGCGCAGCTCATGGTTCCGGAGCCATGTGGCCCTCTCGCAGGCCACATCACTGGACTTCACCCGTCCCCCTCCTCCATGGCAGGCTGCTGCAGACCCTGTGGGGTGCCTTCAACTGACAGCAGCCCCCGGGGCTCCCGCCCAGCTTCCCCAGAGCCATCTGTAATGGCCTCGGGACAGGATGCAGGTGTTACCTGTGACCTGCCCACTCCCCCTGTGCCTCCTGTGTCCACAGGAGAGGGCCTCCGAGAAGTCCTGAATGAATGAGATAAACCTCGAGGTGCTGGGTTGTGATTCTGAGGGGGAAGGGGGAGCGCAGGGGAGGCTCAGGGCCCCCTCAGGGAGGGCTGGAGGAGACGAGCCCCGAGATAGGCCTGGAGAGAACTCGGCTCCACCGGACTGTGCTCCTCCAGGGTTCACGCGCTCTCGTGAAGAGCCACGGCCTTGGCGGGCAGCCTGGCCTCTGTATTTAGTGTTTCTTGGGCCAGCACAGGCCAGCCCCCTAAGATGGCGCGAGAGGGCCTGTGTCCAACGGCGCTCCTCTTAGAGCCTGTCTCCACTTGACCTGGGGCTCAAATCTGAGTTCTCCCAGTCACCCCGGGCCATCCGTGAGTCCTACCTCCTGCACGCTCAGCCTGGGCCTCAGGGCAGCCTGCAGAGAACTCCTCCCCAGAAGAACCTGCTGGTGGCCACCGCTGCGGCCACCCCAGCCTTGATCTAAGAGACATCGCCAACCTCTGGGCGCTGGGAGGTGGCTGGTCCGTGGGACAGCAGGGAGTGGAGTGCTTCTCCTTCCTGGTCCACACTTGCCTGCTCAGCAGCTAGGGAACAATAGGCCCCACAAATAGCCAGTTTCCCAAAATAGCGCTAACGGCAAGCGGGAAGATACAGGCCGGTGCCAGAGACAATGCAGTGTGAGACTTGAAATTTTCCCAGGAATTCTGTGTGATTCCAAACAGATTCTTTTTTCTTTCTTTTTTTTCCCCTAGCTCATCGCAGACCAACAGGCTCGAGGAAGGGCGAACTCCTGCAAGGAGCTTCGGTTTATGGCCATGTGCGCGCCATGTGTTAAGGTGTTGCCCTAACGGCTCTGCCTGGGCTCGCCCCAAGCCCGTGGGGACGCGCTTCTTGCCGCAGCTGCTGGGTGTCTATTTTGTTTGCATCAAAAGCCCCCTCCCCATCCCTCCTCTCCTCCACCCACAATGCACTTCTGCAATTTCCAGGCTCTTCAAGGAGGGCTCTCTGTTGCTCTGACCATGGGGTCAGGCTGCGTTGTGGGCCAAGGGAGAATGAGAACGGAGTCGGGAGGACCAGGGACCAGGATAAGAACCTGAGGGACACAGGGGCAGCCCACCCCTCCTCTCTGGGTGGGTTGGGTGGAAATGGAGACTCACTGGTCAGGATGAAAGTTGGCGATGCACGGGCCAGGAGCCTGCTTGGAGAGGGAGGGACGGGGACTGTTTAAAAGAACTGACTGCAACTTACTAGCTCTGCTGTCTCAAACAAGCCACTAAAAGGCTTTCAGTGACAATTTTCTGTCTGTAAGGTGAAAATGACAGTTTCCTGTTCATCTCAGTTATGAAGGCAATTATGAAGTCTGAGAGTTGGAATATTTAAGGAGGCAAAAATGCATCCCATGGGTGGGGAAGGGCGGTGGGGCTGACGTCCCTGTAGGTGGCTGAGGGGGTGTTCAAGGCTGTCGGTCTCACAAGGCATGTCACATTCCATGAAGCATGGGAAACCCTGACACCATGTCTGTGGGACTGGCTGGGTGGTAGGCAGGGTGGTGAGGGGCTGCTGAGCAGTGTATTAGTCTCTGTGGGCTGCGGTAACAAAACACCACACACTGTGTGGCTTGAAAAACAGAGCCTTATGTTCTCACAGTTCTGGAGGCTGGAGGTCCGTGATCATGGAGCTGGAAGATCTGGTTTCTGGAGGCCTCTCTTCTGGCTTGTAGGTGTGTATAGGCCCTTTCTCTGTGCATGCACATGGAGAGACATGGCTTTGGTGTCCCCTCCTCTTCTTAGGACACCAGTCGTACCAAATTAAGGATGACCCTTGTAACCTCACTAACTTTTATCACCTCCAAACACCGTGACACTGAGGGGTAAGGCTTCAGTCTGTGAGTGGCTGGTGTGTGCTACAGGGACGAGGGAAGGGAACAGAAGTGGACAAGTGGCTGCTCTTCCCGTCTCTGCATTCCAAAGGTTCTCAAACCGTCCCACCAACTTCCCAGATTGGCCTGGCGACCACTCTGCCGCGTCACTTTCTAGGCTGCTGCCAAGTGGTTACATCCCACTCCCAGGCTCTCCCCGCTCCACCCCATCACCAGTCCTGATGCAAGACCGGCTCTGCCCACATTGCTCACCAGAACCTTCACCTGAGAAGCCCACTCTGCCTGGGGCCGGATTTCCACCTCTTTAACTTCACTTTCATGACGGTAAACCTGGGTGTCCATTTGTCTGTATCCTGGGGTACCTAGAACTGAGAAAGCATGGCTTCCGGGTGAGTCTGAGGGTGTTTCTGGAGGAGACAGGGTGTGACTCGGTGCGGAGGGCCAGCCCTCGTGTGGGTGGACACCATCCAGTCTGCTGGAGGCCTGGAGAGGGAGGCCAGAGGATTTCGGCTCTCTCTCCTGGACGTGCTCCTCCTCCTGGCCTTGGACGTAGAACTTGATACTCCCTGGCCTTGAGACTGGCTCTCTCTAGCCCTCCCACTCCCCAGGGCTCTCAGGCCATGGACCTCAGAACACTACACGGTCGGCTTCCCTGCTTCTGGGGTTTGGGATTTGGGCCGTCACGCCACAGGCACCCCAGGGGCTCCAGCTTCCCCTGCCCCACAGGGGGCTTCTCGGCTCCCATCATCCCATGAGCCAATCCCCCTGACAACCCCCTCTGCTTTAGTCAGCTTTTTCGCTGCTGTGACTAACAGGACCCGACCAGAACAACTGTAGAGGAAGAAAGTTTATTTGAGGGCTCAGGGCTTCAGAGGTCTCAGTCCATAGACAGCTGGCTCCGTTCCTCAGAGCTCCAGGTGAGGCAGGACACGGCGGAAGAGTATGTGAAGGGAAGAGGCTCACATGATGACCAGGACAGAGAGAGAGCTCCTCTTGCCAGGTACAAATATATACCTCAAAGCCACGTCCCCAGTGCCCCACTCCTCCCGCCACACCCCACCTGCCTTCAGTAACCACTCAGCTAACCCATCTGGGATTAGTTCACTGATTAGGTTAAGGCTGTCTCAGCCCAATCATGTCCCCTGTGAACCCTCTGGCAGTCTACATGTGAGCTTTTGGGGGACACCTCACATCCAAACCACAGCATCCTCTCACTTAGCTGTGGGTCTCCTATTGGTTCTGTCTGAATGGAGAACCCTGTTTCAGCCCTAACCCTATCCAGCCTCCTCCTTCCCAGTTCCCAGCCTGGACTCGGTGCTCCCGCAACCCCGGATACTCTCCTATCTTACCTTCTTTCGACTCCTCTGGTCCAAATGCCTGCCCCAGGCTTCCCGCACACCCCTGTCCACTCTGTCCATCTCCTCCCTCTAACTCCAGGACCCACTGTGAACGTGGAGTCAGATGGAGCCCTCCTCCTTCCCCACACACCACGCTACGTGGCAGACATAAATGATTAGTTCCCCCGTGTGCATGGATCCCACGTTCTGAAAAGGCAGACACGGTCCTCCTCGCCACTGATCTACAGCACTGGGCAGTGTCTCTCCTAGGGTGAGCCCTTGACCACTGTCAGCTGGGGAGCTGGCACTGTGCGTCCCACAGGGAGGGCACTACAGGAGACACCCGGGAGACGTCTTGCAATCAGAGCACCCAGGTCCTTCGCAGACTTGCAGGGGAAGGAGGGAAGGGATAACGTCCACCACAAATCCAAGGGACTGTGGAAGATGACAGTTTTTCAGGATCAGCTTTCTTTTGACCAACTTTATCAAGGTATAATTTATGTCCCATAAAACACTCGAGTTTTATAGAATCGGAAGAATCTGGACAACATCGATGCATGTGCCCAATTACCACGGTCAGAATACAGAGCACTCCTTCACCCCAGGATGCTCCCTGTGCCCCCTTCCAGCCAGTCCCCAGCCCTGCAACCGCTGATCCGCCCGGTCCCTCTAGATGGGTTTGGAATGTTCTAGAACTTCACACATGCATGTTGCTTCTGCTTCGCTATTTAGGAAACTCATCCATGTTTTGTGTCTTAGTAGTTCATTATTTTTATTGCTAGCTTGTATTCATTGTTTCGAGATTTGTTACCCATTCATCTGTCCTTCAACATTTACTTCTGGTTTTTGGCTCTTAAGAGTAAAGCTGCTGGGAGCCTCTGTGTCAAGTCCTCGTGCAGATGTGCATTTTCTCTCTGTGTGTATTTTTAAATGACAAATGGGTGTGGATTTCTGTCAAATGCTTTTTCTTCCTCTGTCAAGTTCATCATCTTTTATTCTATTGTGGATTATATTGAATTTTAAGTCTTAGAGCAACTTTGTATTCTTTAGTCATGTTGTATCTTTTCTTATGTGGCTGGATTCAATCTGCTAATATTTTGTTAAGGATTGTGTGTGTGTGTGGCCATTGTTCTGTAGTTTTCTAGTAATGTTTTTGTCTGCCTTTGGTATTAGGGCGATAATGCCATTTAAAATGAGTCAGTACCTATTTCCTCCCTTTCCAGTTTCTGAAGACAGCTTGCATAAGATTGATATTATATCTTCCTCAATTGTCTGGTAGAATTTGCCATGTGGACTTGGAACTTTTCCACAGGGTGTTTGAAATGGGGATTTCTTTGACAGATACAGGGCTGTTCCGATTTTCTATTTCTCACTCATGCGGTTAGGTCAACTTATGTCTTTCATGGGTTGTGTCCATGTTGCAGAATTTATTCGTATGAAGTTATCCTTATTTGTTGGTTTGCGTAGGCTGTTATAACAAATACCTTAGACGAGGTAATTTATAAACAATAGGAATTTACTCTCATGTTTCTGTATGTTGGGGAGTCCGAGGTCAAGGTGCCAGCAGACGGGTGTCTGGTGAGGGTCTGCTCCTTATGAACAGCACCTTCATGGGTCCTCACTGGTGCAAGGGACAAACGAGCTGTCCGGGGCCTCTTTATAAAGGCACTGATCCTATGACTCAGTCCCCTCCCGGGTACCCCACCTGCCACACCACTGCACTGGGGATTAAGTTTCAACATACAAACTTTGGGGGAACACAAACATTCAGACCACAGTGATGTGCTACCCTCTGCTCTGTGGTTCTTGATACTGGTGATTTGTATCTTACTCAAATTTCCTTGAATGGCCTTGAGCACTGACTGACTTTTTCTAAGAACCCGTTTTTGGGTTAATTGATTTTTCTTCATTATTTTTCCACTTTCTGTCTCTTTAATTCTGCTTTTTATTGTTTCATTTTACTTACTTTGATTAATTTGCTCTTCTTTTTCTGGGTTATTAAGGTAGAAGCTTAGGTCATTTTAGACTTTTTTTTGATTTTAGCTCTTCAAGCTGTAAGTCCCCATCTTAGTCCTCTACCCACACATTTTGATACTTTGAATTTTCACCCAGTTCAGACTATTTTTCTAATTTCCTTTGTGTCTTCATTAATCCATGCATTTTTCAAATATTTTTTTAAAGTTGTAATTGGACACAATGCCTTTATTTTATTTACTTTAGGTGGTGCTGAGGATACATCCCAGCACCTCCCACATGCTAGTGGAGCGCTATACCGCTGAGCCACAGCCGTTGTCAACCCCAGTCCCTAATCCATGCATTTAAAAAAAATTTTTTTTTAACTTTTTTTCTCTGGGGATCACATCCAGGGTCTAGTGTACACTAGGCAGGTACTCTACCACTAAGCTACATCCATAGCCCTACTACATAAATTTTTTGGAAATGTTACTTAATTTCCAACTATTGGGGATTTCTGATTTAATTCCACTGTTCAAAGGATTTTTTTATGTTGTCAATTCTGATAAAATTATTGAGATTCACTTTTGAAGCAACACATTTATGATGAATGTTGCAGGTGCCTTTGAGAAGAAGGCTATGGTGGACAAAATGTTCCATAACTGTCAATTAGGCCAGGGTGGTTGATAACATTATTCAGATCATCTATATTTTTCTGAGTTTTTCTATCAACTTGTTCTACCAAGAATTTTGAGATATCTATATATAATTATAGATTTTTCTATTAGTTGTTTTTGCTTTATATATTTTGAAGCACTGTTATTCAATATATGGATGCATTAATGAACTGTCTCTTGTTCTGTGTTCTTGATGAATATTCCCCTTTATCACTATAAAATGTTTCATTTTCTCTCTGGAGATATAATCAGTCCCACTTTCTTGTGATTAAGTTTTGCATAGTATACCTTTTTCTACCCTTTTATTTTTTAACTTAAATGTGTCTTATTTTCTTGATACAGTGCATAAATGCTTTTCTGTTCAATTGAGTCTTAGTTTTGTTTGCTACCACTGACTTAGTAATTCATAAAGAATAGGATTTTATATAGCTCGTGGTTCTGGAGGCTAGGAAATCGAAGAGCATGGTGCTGGCTCTGCTTGGCTTCTGGTGAGGGCCATATTACTGCTCTATGACATGGAAGAGTGCAAGCGAGCCAAGGAAGCCAAAGTTGGCTTTTTAAGCAACCCATTCTTGTGAGAACTCACTCCCATGAGAATAGCAACAATCCATTCATGAGTGTGGACCCTCATGACCTAAACGCCTCCTGGTAAGCCCCAAATCCCAACACCACTGCACTGGAAATTGAGGTTTTAGTATACATACCTCTGAGGAACACATTCAAACCACAGCACAGTGATAATCTCTGTCCTTTAATCACAGTGTTAGGCCATTTACATTTAATGCATTAAGTCTATTATCTTGTTATTTGTTTCTATTAGTCCCATTTGCTCTTTGTTTACTCTTTCATCTTTCTTTCTTTTTTCTGTTTTGGTACCAAGGATTGGGATCAGGGGCACTTAACCACTGAGCCACATCCCCAACCCTTTTATTTTTTTTATTTTAAGACAGGTTCTTGCTAAGTTGCTTAGGTCATTTAGGGCCTCGCTAAGTTGTGGAGGCTGGCTTTGAACTTTTGATCCTCCTGCCTCGGCCTCCTGAGCTGCTGAGATTACAGGTTTGAGCCATCAGGCCTGGCTCCTGACTTCTTTTAAATCGAGCATGTTTTTGGTATTCCATCTCCATTATTGCCTTAAACACTACACATCTTAAAAATATTTTTAGTGGTTGATCTAGTGTTTACAATATGCATTTTTACTTTGTCACATTCTGTGTCACAGACACCTTCCCATTTTCCTTCCCACCTCACTGGCCACGCCACTGTGTCCCTTGTAGTTCTTCTCTTTCTTCTCTACCTATAAGAGGTTTAGTGGCCCTCGTGCTCAGGTCACAGTCCTTTTCTCTACCTGACCCTGGGTAATCTCATCTAGTCCTAAGGTTCCAGATCCCTCTGTGTTTTCCGTCCTACTTTTCCTCCTGTTTGAGTGGCTCCTCCGACGTCCGACACGCTGAGGTAGAGCCTGTGAGTCCCCCAGTGCTTCCCTTCCCTCCTCCTGTCAGTCCGCCATGTTCCAGTGACGGTGACCCTGGCTTCCTCAGGACAATCCAGGAGTCATCTGTGAGCTCTCCACTGTTCTCATTTATGTCCATCAATTATCTAACAGACCCTCCTCCCAAATAACTTCTCGTCACTTCTGCTGCTGCCACCCCAGTCTCACTGCAGTGATCTCTTCTTGGTTTCCCTAAGTGACACCCGAGTTCTTTTCTTTCTCTCTTGCTCCCCACAATTTGTTCTCCACACAATAGCTAAAGTCATCTTTTTAAAAATGTCATAGAATGTCACTCCTCTGTTTAAGACCTTCCAGTCTTTCCATCACACTCAAAATTCAAGAATCCAAAGCCCTTGTGGCCTGTGTGTCCTGACCCAGTTTGGCCTGGCCGGCCTCCGGCATCATCTTGCCATGCTCTCCTGTACCAGGCAGCCACACAGGGGCTCGAGCTGAGCCCGTCCTGCCTGAGGGGCTGTATTCAACACTTCCCTCTGCCTTTATCCTCAGGGTTCACTCCTCAACATTTTGCTAAATATCACCTCTGGTCAACCCATCTAAAGGCTTCATGTCCAAGCCATTACCTGTGCATAAGTCTGCTCTATTTTCTTTATAGCATTTGTTGACATTTGAAATTAAATTCATTTACTTTGTGTGTGTGTGTGTGTGTGTGTGGTACTCGGGATTGAACCCAGGAGTGCTCTACCATTTGGCTACATCCTCAGCCCCTGTCCCCTTTTAAGACAGGATCTTGCTAAGTTGCTGAGGCTGGCCTCCAACTTGTGATCCTGCTGCCTCAGCCTCCTGAGTAGCTGGGATTGCAGGTGTAAACCACCACACCTGGCTCACTTCCTTCTCTTGTTTGTCTTCTTAGAACACAAGCTTGATGACAGTAGTACTCTGCCTTGTTCAATGCAGCACCCTCATGAACCATCTCACATATAACAAATGCTTAATAAATATTTATTGATTGCATGAACCCATCATATCAGCCTTTTTCTTTTTAATCTTTAGCAATGAATGGCTTAGACATTTTTATGTGAGTAAAAATTTACTTTCTCCTGGTCCCTTCTCTAAAAGTTAATCAAATCGTATTGTTAGATGCAATTCCTTCATTAGTACACTGTGGGTTCAGGGTGTGTCTGTGAAAGTTTATCTTTGAGTGATTTACCAGGCTAATCTGTCCTGAGAAGTAGATAATGGTCTTTAGCTCAAGTTCCACCTAAACAAGGCTGTGTCCTCCTCACGGTCTCCTGGGATGCTTTTGATGTATTGCTAAAGCCCGAAGAAGCCAAAGTCGCCTGTGGAGGTCCTCACTTAGAACATCTCCTAGTCCCCAGCCATTTCCTGTCTGTCCCAGGTCTTCTCCACTGAGATGATACAGACGACATGATGCCAACGGAACAAGGATGGATTAACATTAATGGATTCATCCTTGTAACTCCCAAAGAAGGACAAGGGTACAACACTATGAAAAAAGAGAGACGATCCCTGGAATCCTCCACGCACCGGAGAAGATGGAGTGAACGGAATCCTCACTCGGCCATGTTGTCAAGATGCCTAGCCAAACTGGTGACAAGAACAAGGCTGTTTGTTAGGAAAGAAATTACTGGGACTCCATCCAGAAAACTGGGACAGGGTACTTGGCTCAGGGTCGGCAGGGGGAGGAGATGAAGGTGAGCCCCGCAGGATCTACCAGAGAAAGACCATTGGAAATCCTATAGGAGCTGCTGCCACCAAGGCACAATTTTCGTTAATTACCTCAATTGTGGCTGTTATCCCCTTAATGAGAAACACAGCTTGACTTCTAAGCAGGCAGTGAGGCTGGCAGAAAGCTGAAACCTGAAAATCAGCAGATACAGGGCTGCATGCAGCCCTCTCTATTGAAATTAAGCCACATCCAAAACACAGGGAGAGGACTCCAAATAGCTTCAGACAGCAGCCAGCCATGCAGGGCCCTCACCAGGCACCGGATGGACGCTCTCTCGACTCGTCAAAAGAGGCCCAAATCACAAGTGCTCATTTCAATAACACAAGAAAATAAACATGGGCTTATTTATAGCACAGGAAAGGGACTGGGGCACAAGAACCACTCATTTGGTAATCCACCCTGACGGGGCCAGACAGGATCCAGACCCCAGGCTCTCTGGCAACAGGGGAAGCAGAAACAGTGGCCAGAGAGGGCTGGCTCCAGCATCCCCAGGTACGTCTGGTGGAAGGCCTGGTGTGAGGGGAACAGACCGGAGACACGTCCGCTCTCACCAGCCGGGTCTCAGGGCTCCTGCTATTTCTAATATCTGGTTGGGGAAACTGAGGCACAGGAGTGGGTTCCCTCAAACTGCAGGACGGGCCTGGGTACAACTCAAGGGAAGGTACGAGGAGAAGCCTCCACCCTGCATCCTCCAGAGACTGGAGAAGAGGGGATCGGGAGTCCTCGTCAACAGTTAGGGCAGACACACTTGTGCCCGAGGCCTGGCTCACAGATGGGTTGCAGCACTGAGTTCATGAACACCTGCGGCCACCGCAGCCTTGAGGACAGGGCGGTGTCTCAGCTCTGTGCCTCTGGGTCCAGCACACAGGGCGACTGAAGAACCACTCCGCTGCCTCTCCTGGTCCGGCCTCAGCGCTCACAGAACGCCACAGCCTCTGGGGTTATCCTCGGGTGTGGCAGCTGGTGACAGGATCTGCAGCTGTCATTAAGCGGGAAGGCTCCCTCTCCTTGGTGGCGAGACCTGGCCGAGTGCTTTGGTGGTGCCCGCCCCGTGTGCAGTTCCTGAGAGGTGCAGACAAGGCGGCTCCCGGCCTGAGCGAGCCTGCAGCAGACGCAGCTGCCCTGATGGGGCGGAAGGGCTGCTCCCAGGGGTCCAGCCAGTCTAGAGCAGAAGGAAGAAGCTGGACCCTCGAAATGTGGCCCACTGAGGAAGCAGAAAGGCAGACACGGACGGACGCCGGTGTCTTCGCTGTGTCTTGAGAAGGAAGGAGGCCTGGGGCAGGGAGAGGGGCCACGCTCCCCCTCAGCGTCTCCCCTGCTGCCAGCCACAGTGAGCCTGGATTGGAAAAGCCACAACACGGGCCACCTGTTTAGACCCACACACCCTCCCGGGGACCCTAGAGAGCCAAATTGCCAAAGCTGGGATCCCTGGGAGCCCATTTAA
The DNA here is from genome assembly GCF_021218885.2 of Marmota monax. Taxonomy (NCBI): domain Eukaryota; kingdom Metazoa; phylum Chordata; class Mammalia; order Rodentia; family Sciuridae; genus Marmota; species Marmota monax. The sequence goes on along the minus strand of NW_026692072.1, from coordinate 9,987,568 downwards.
TGGAGGTGGAGGAGGCCGAGAAGGTCTGCGCCTTCTATAGATGGTCTCCTAGCTGCCACCCTGAAGAGAGGGACAGTCTGGTATTTAGAGGGGACCCTGCCTGCCTGCCTCTGCTCAGCCAGTAGCTCGGGTCGCCTGTTCTTAGCTCCTCAGAGCACACGTGGTCAGCACACAGGCCCTCGCTGCCCCTGCTTTGACTCAGAAGTAGGACCTGGGTGAGAGCAAACGGCGGCACAGGGCAGGAGCCCCAGGGCCTGGGCAGGGATGGGCCTGCAGTGTCTCTAGGCCCTGCAGGGAGAGCTGAGCAGCTTCCAGAGTCTTCCCGAGGTCGCGCCTGCCAGAGCTTCCTCTCAGGAGCTGGGGGAGAGGCCTGGGGCCAGCCTGGCACTCTCTGTCTCTGCCTCTCTATGCCAGGGACGCCTGGGGAGCAGCCTGTTGTGGCTTCTCTTACTGCAACAGAAGACTGGCTGGGCCAAGGGGAAGGAAAAAGGGGCACCTCCCAAAACACTGCTTTCGCTGGGCCCAGGGTGGGTGCTGGCGGGACCTCTATGGCCAGTCTCTCCCCCAGGTGCCAGGCTCCTGCCTGCAGAGCCAGGGGAGCCTCACCAGAACCCAGCCACCCCCCCGCCCCATCTCTGCTCGTCCTCTTCTTCCTTCTACGTAGGAAAACATCAGGGGTTCTTGGATTCTAACCCCAAATCACCTTCACATGGAGCCCGCTCTTCCCGTGGTGAGGACACTCCCGCCTCTTTGCTGTGTGACACCACTCAGAGGCCATCATGGCGGGTGGAAGCTGGGACTGGAGGGTTATTGATGACTCCTTCAGTCAATGATCGCAAAAGGGGATCTTGGAGGGTCACCTTTGCGTGGGCAGCAGAGGAGCCAGGCCCTGAGACCCATGGGTTCAAAGCCCAGTTGAAGTAGACAAAGCCGAGAAGCCAAGTGGTTACTTCTGAACTTGGTGGCGGTGAGCAGAGAGAAAGGACAGGACAGCGTCACTGGCAGGAAGGAACCAGAGATTCAGAGAACAAAGCTGCTATTTCCCTCTTTAATTTTCACAGAGAAGGGAGTTTTGGCTTAAACACATGTGAGACATGGTGAAATACATGAGATAAAAACATTAACAACTGTCTAATGTTAATCAGAAAAAACAGATAGTATTTCCAGCCCAGGAGTTCCAAGCGGGCCCATCCCATGAGGTCCCCAGGGCCCAAGGCAATGGCCCAGTGCACACACTTGGGTCAGGGCCAGTTTGCTGTCTCTATAGGCCAGGAGGACACAACTTCTTTAAAAAAGATTTCTTAATCTAAAACCAGCTGTTGTCTGCTGTAGGCCAGAACATGACATTTTAATTAGCATATTGTTCTGCTTCTGAAGCAGGCTCCATGGCATCCGAGGGGCAGATGTCCCGACCTAAGCTTCGGGTGAGGCCTGCTGGTTGGCAGCTCAGGAACACACTCATGAGGGCATGCAGGCCCATGGCCCTTGGAACCTCTAATGCTGACCGCTTGCTGGAGCCCTGTCCTGCATTTCTACGGGATTCTGTTCTCAGTCCGTTAGTAGGTAGAATGTTGGAGGTTTGCTTTGAGAGCCCAAGATGTGGTAGAAATTGCTCTGTTGCAAGATCTAACCCCAATACTTCTGGAAATAGTGGGGTACTTTACCACCAAGCCACATCCCCAGCCATTTTTATTTTGAGAAAGAATCTCGCTGAGTTCCTTAGGGCCTCTCTAATTTGCGGAGGCTGGTTTTGAACTATGATCCTCCTGTGTCAGCCTCCTGAGTGGTTGGGATTGCAGATATGCACCACTGTGCCCAGCTAAGTGACTGATGTCCTTGGAGTCCAATGGCTCCCACAAAGATGATAAAGTCACACAGCTCCCCGAGGCACCCAATCAACCCAGATGAAAGAGTTCCTATTTCAAAATCAAAGGGCCAAGAAGGGCTGAAAAACACCCCAAACCCATGAACTTATGGGAAAAAGAACTGGGTAAGACACCAACCACCAAGGTAGCTCATTCAGTAAGGAGCAAAAGGACAGAACTATCTGAACCTTCGGCTAAGGACAAAGTCACACCCACCCACCATGAGCACAGCTCTCGGCTTTCAGTGGGGATTTCAATGGAGGCTCCCCACACATGCCCCACGTCTAGGGACAAGCTAGCGGCCCCCTAGAAAGTTAGAGGGGCTCACTGACTGCCAGCTCTGGGACCTGGTGACAACAGAAATCCCTTTCTCTGGCTTTGTATCACACCAGCCCCAGGATTTTGAAAACGAGAGTGAGAGGCCTTCCCACGTCCCTACAACTGGTGCACATCGTCCTAGACAAAAAGCTCATCAGGGACCCGCGTCTGCAGCTCTAAGACGCTGAGCAAACCAAGGTCCCACGTCCACATCTGCAAAATGAACCGAGGGACGGAGCACGCTCGCCCTCCTGGCAGCAGCTCCAGGGTCCCTCTCCTGAACACAGAACGGGAGGGCTCTTGGGCTTTCCACTTTGGGTTCTGCTCTTCTGAAACTGTCCTCTGGCTCCCAGGCTGTGGGTGACAGGTGAAGTGACCCTTAGACTACAGTGCTGTCCCTGCTCACCTTCTTGTCACTCAACAGAACAATGGGTGGTGTGAGAGGGGCTCCGACTGGCACACAACTGGCTGGCTTTCTGTAATTATATCCACATTCTAAGCAAATTGTTATGTATTCTGTGTTCTGGGGACATATGTTATGGCTGAAGCCCAAACTGTGGCTAATCTTAATATTAGAGCCAGATAAATCTGTTTCGAATCCATAACATTTAACATTTGCCAGAGTAGATTTGTTCATCAACTGGGCTTAAAGAGGTATAATTCACACATGTGCAGTATTACTAAATGCTGAAATTTAATGATTTAAATGTACCAGCAACTGTTGCAAAGTGGTTGTTACAGCAGCATTTAACGTTGGCCAGAGCCTCCCTGGCTAATGTCACGTTTACACCAAGAGAAGAGGGAAATTCTGGCATCTCCTTGGGGTGGGGGTCACACCCCCTTCAGCTTTTACCACATGGTACTCCCATGGCGGCGAGAGGGTACTGTTGGTGGCCCAGCATGCTGAGAGGCGGTATGGACGGCCGCTGACCGGGAGTGAGGGGCCTGTGGAGGCCTCTGAGCCCCTGCTCTTAGGTCGCTCATGACCGGGGCCTTCTCATGCCTGATGCACTTGGCACCAGAGCCCCTCCTGGTGCGTCCTCCCAGACTGTCATCAGGCCAGAGGTCGAGGCAAGTGCACGAAAGAAGGATGGGTCCCAGATCACCAAGAATCAGCACTTAAGACATAAAAAAAAGGAGTAAAAAATAATTTTAATCATATAAAAGCTGCACCAAAGAGTAGTTCATGGAACTGACAGGACCCCAGTCAGCGTTCTTCCTCTGCCTGCGCCTGGAGCCCCAGGGCCCAGGCCCAGACCAAACCCATGAAGAAGTCTGGGTTGGCCCCAAATCCAGGGCTTGGCTGTTCCTCCACGACTCTCTGGTGTGCAACGACTGAAGTGAGGGGCACCTCTGACACGGTCTCAGGGCTGGCCGGCTCCTCCACTGTGTAGTTCCATGGCCCGTCGGCAGACTGCACACCTGGAACTGAATGTGCTGGAGCCAAGTCCATGTGCCACCAAGGCTCCTTCCCACTTGTTGTGAAGAGAACCCTGGAGACCAGGAGGACCCAGGTGTGGCTGCAGGGCTCCGGGCTCGGGAGCCTCTGGCTTCTGATCTTGAGAAGGTGGGAGTGGGTGCGCGGAGCCCAGTCTGTCACCCCACCCCTCTGCCCCACAGTACGGCTGGGAGTAGCTCTGCCCGGCCCCAGCGGCACACCTCACAGGCTGCCGATGTTGGGGAAGCTCTTCAGCTTCTCAGGAAAGTCGTCCTTGTATAGCACGGGGTCAGCCCGGTGCTCCACCACCTTGAGGGGCATCGTTCCAAAGACAGAAGCAAACTTGTTGATGCACTCGGACCTGTGGGAGCGGGGCAAAGGGGGTGGGGAAGGTAAATGTTTGAGAGGCTGAGAAGTGACAGCAAAATACATCGTGTTCCCATCAACAAGAGAAACTCAGCTGCTGCCAGGCTCCGGGGAAGATGGAGAGGTAAGGATCAAGGAGGAGCTGAGGGTCCAGGCTCAGTTCGGGGGAGAAAGTGAAGGGATGCGGTTGGAGGCTGGCCTACAGGTCAGGATCTCTCCCCCTCCCCCTCAAATTCCAGTCATTCTTCCAGCTCAGCACTGGCAGGCCTCAGACCCAGGTGGATTAGTTGCCAACAGACCTTAACCCCATCCCTGCCAGCTAAGGATGGTGGGAAGGAAAGCGACTTGGATCTGAGCTCGGCTTAGTGAAGTTTAAAGGGCAGGAGAAGGGTCTTACCCACGTGGCAGTGGGCAGCGAGGGAAGATGGGCAGCGAACCTCAATTTCAAACAACGAACACTTGGTTCATTGAGCAGCACTCATGCAGGGCCTGCACGTGGCCATCTCCAGGAAGGACCAGGCGCCTGCACAAGCTCCTCTGACAAGCAGAGCTCACACGGGTCAGCGTGCCTAATTTGTGTGATTTTAGTCACCCTTGCCAACTTGGGACAACAGCTCCTGCTGGAGGTGCTGGAGGAGAGGCGTCTCCTGGCTCCAACTCCGCCTGGAGCTGGTCAGCAACCCTCGGAGAGGACTGGGCTAGGCGTATTTTAGGGACCATGCAGGTCAATCAGGCCAACTGAGTGTGGCAGCTGGGCAAGAAGAAAGGTCAGCACCAGACTGGAGTGGAGCCAGGCCTGGAGAAGCCGTGTCTGCAGTCAGGGGACCTCAGGGATGGCATCAGATGGCAGGTCCTCAGCTCTGGAGAGCTGCAGCAGGAACTGGCCAACTGCCCACCAGGCGGACTCGGCACAATCTCTTTGTCCTCAGAGGTACAACCGAAAGCCTGGCTTCCAGTTATTTTAATCAACAAGTTTGCATGGATGAGCTTGGCTTCAGGAAGAAACCATTAATAAAGAAGATTGCTGTTACTGTTTTTCCCCTTGTCATGATGTTTCTGAAACATCTGAACCATTTCACTTGGAGCTTTCAGCTAACGTGCCCTCATGCCCACTGACACCACAAGTAGCTGGATTCGTCGTCTGCACTGTTAAGTAACTTGCCAGGCTAGCAGTGCTTCTAGTTCTCCTCGTAACAGGGGTGTGATGGCCTCTCGTTCCCATTTTCCCTGGGGGAGACTGAGACATGGAGAAGCTAAGTAACACGTCTACAGGTCCAAAAACCTAGAAGAGCCATGAGCCAAACCCAGGCATTCTGGCTCCTGAGGCTAAAGTCTTAATTATGATCTCATACAAATGTATCTATTAGTGTAATTCCAGGGTCCAAAGGGAGGAGCTGGAAGTTAGAGTCAGTTGAGACTCTACTCCTGGCCAGCTGTACATAGATATCTCTAGATTCCTCAAAGTATCCCTCCCCATCCCTCTCCCTTGCCCAGGGACTGGGTTTATATTATCCTAAGGTGATGGATTAAGAAAATAAGGTTCAAGAGGCTAAGTAATTTGCCCAAGGACCCAGAGCTAGAAAGTGGTAGAACTGGGCAGAACCTGGCTCTTGGCATCAGACTCCACCATAACTTGCTAGTATCTGAGTTTCCTTCCTGAGACTCGGGAGGTGGGGGGCAGGCAGCATCCAGACCCAGGGAAGAATTGCTGGGGAGAGTGAAGACTCTAGGTGATGTGGTTCAAGCGCTGGACAACAGCTCCCCTCTCTTCAAACCACAGGGTCAAAGTAGCAGCCAACCAAGTCAAATCTCTACAGGTTTTACTTTCTGACAGTGCTTCTGTCTGTAAACAGGAAAGATTCTTCCAGTTTCCAGGTGCTGCGCACACAGGCTCTGGCCAGCCCAGCCCTGCCGCGCCCAGCATGGATACCCCTGGCTCTGGCTGAGGGTGGCACTTTATGGCCCAGGGAGAATATTAACAGCAAGGTCTCCTCTGTAACCAGATCTTCCAGCAGGGCATGGGCCATGGCAATATGCCCTGGGGCTCAGGCCAGCCTGAACCGCTGCCAGAAACCCTGGCTAACCCCACTCTGAAGGCGCTTCCTCCTCGCACACAGCCTGGCACAGGGGGGCGGGTGCAGGCCCTACCCCAGCCAGCTGCTTTCCATCCAGGAAGTCTGAGGCAGGGAACATTAGGCAGGAGAGCCTGGCTGAGTGACTCAGGTGGGGAAGTTGGGCTACCCTGGTTTCCTGCTGCTTTCGCATCAAGTGTGCTCACTCAGAACTGCCAGTCTCCGGCTGGGCGGTGCTGCAGTGTCCAGGAGGGGGGCCCATGGGCTTTGTTTTTCTCTAAAGCACATCCCATCACCCAGAGTGGCCAGGAGCCTTCAGGACCAGTGCAGGGAAACTGGGGTGGAAACTCACACTGCCAGGCCCTGGGCTACCGGAGCTCTATCCAGCAGCGCCTGACACACTGCCGGGTACTAAGATGCTCATAAATATTTGCTGAACCTGGGAATGGGCCCTGGGATTTGGTACATATTAACATCCCCATCTCAGTAGACAAAGAGATTGAAATTCAGATAAGATAAGCCAATCTAATGAGTGACAAGCTCACACTCTGAACAAAGATTGATCTAAATCAAAATACTATGTTTTCTTAAATGAATGCTTTCTGTCTGCCGAGTAAACCTGCTCGTGGTAAAGTTACTGGGCAAATGAACCACTATAAATTCTTCTGATTCTTGAAGAGATAGTTGATTCTGGAAATAGATGCTGGGTAGTAAAAAACTACTCTCCTACACAACTGAGATTTCAGATCCAGGCACCCAAACACAAGGTCAGAGGCTGGTGAGTGGCTACCACTTCTAATGGTTTGTGTAAATGTGTATTCTGCAAAGGGAAATATTAAAACTAAAACAAGTGAACAATTCTGCAGTTGTAACTCTATCTCCTAGGCTACCCAAGATGGCTTAAATCATGTCTTCCTCCCTCCCAATATGAATGCTTTTTTTTTTTTTTTTGGTGCTGGATATTGAACCCAGGGGCTCAGGCATCCTAAGCAGGCAATGCTACCACTGAGCTATACCGCAGTCCTCAGTACCTTATTAATAATCCAGTGCCTCAATCTATTTTTTTGAGGGGTGCTGGATTTTTGACCCCAGGGACACTTTACCACTGAATTACATCCCCAGCCCTTTTTATTTTTCACTATGAGACAGCTCAATAAATTGCTGAGGCTGTCCTTGAACTTGGACTCCTCCTGCCTCAGCCTCCCGAGTTGCTGGGATTACAGGTGTGCACCACCACGACTGGCCCAGCGCCTCAATCTGTAACCCCAAAACATTTTGCTGATTTATTTGTCTACTCCCTATTAAATCTCTCAAAAGCATTGCTTCCCTGCCTAACTCCTCTCTCACCAGCTCAGGCTCTGAGCCTCGTCTGCATCACTCTCTGACAGTATTTTTTAAGGTCACCAATAGCCACCCCGTGCCAAGACCTGCTTTGCGTGACCCTTGCTCCCTCCTTGTTTCGGCACCGCCTGCCTGCAGGCCTCTCTGACAGCTGTTGCTTGTTTCCAGTTATGCCTTCGGTCTCCTAAATGTGAGGATATCCCAGAGTCTGCCTTGGCTTTTCTTTAGTCGGCTGTGGTTCCTGGGCAGAAGACAGACTCAGTTCAAACACCTTTCTGCAGTCTGTTTCCACGTTTCTAACTGCCTGGTCACTGTTCTAGATCTCCACACAGAGGGCAAGGCCTCAGAATCGCCCACCTTATTCTCCAATTTCACCCAGGCTAACCCTCTAGTGTGCCCTAACAGTGCCCCTTCCCTCCACTACACTGTGCACACTGTTAAAGGTACTGCGACTTTTTTTGACTCCAAATCTAAGTAATCTGCTGACTCCTTGTCTGTACCCTCTCCATACCTGTCCATCTGGAAACCACATTCAGGCACCTGTTCCTTTTCTTGAGAGTTAATTTGTTAACTTTCTTTCCACATTCAGATTAGTTCAAGGTTTCTAACAACTGGTCTTCTTTCTACAATGTTATCATTTTCCATCCCATCTTAGACACTACTTACAAATTAATCCCAAAGCAAATTTTTTTTTTTTTTTTTTTTGTGGTACTAGGCATTGAATCCAGGAAGTCTTTTTCCACTGAGCCACACCCCCAGCTCTTTTTATTTTGAGACAGGTCTTGCTAAGTTACCCAGTCTGGCCTTGAATTTGAGTTCTTTCTTCTTCAGCCTCCCGAGTTGCTGGGATTATAGGTATGTGCCACCATGCCCAGCTTCAAAGCAATTCTTTGATCAAGTTAGTCAACAGATCAAAAACCCTGGGTGAAAAAAAAAAGCCAGGCATAGTGGCAATCTCAGCAACTCAGGAGTCTAAGGCAGGAGGATAGCTGGTTCAAGGCCAGCCTCAGCAATTTAGGAGGCCCTGATCAACTTTGTGAGACCTTGTCTCAAAATAAAAAATAAAATGGGCTGGGGATATGGCTCAGGGGTTAAGTACTCCTGAATTCAATCTCTGAGTAAAACAAACAAACAAAAACCCCCAACAAGCCCTGGGTGACTTACAGAGTTACCAGAGTCTGAAGGAAAATTCTGAGCTCCTTGAGTGAAGGTTCAAAGGGCCTTGCACTCTGACACCAAGAGGCCAGAATTCTGGCTCTGGCCAAATGGAACTTCACAATGCCTGCCAAATGAACATGAACTTGTGGATCAGGCATCCTTGGCCCCTCTCCTTCACCTTGCCCAGTTTCATTAATTGGGATCCTAGAGATTTTTGAAGGTCTCCATCAGGTGTTACCTCCTTTACAAAGCTACTCTGAATCATTAACCCAGCAAGGAGTTAACCCTCTGAGCCTCCCTCAGGGCACTTATCACAGGTCATCTGGGATCAAGTCGGCCTGTGTGTCTGGATAGGCCTCTGCTTTCCCAGGTCTCTTCTAGAGAGCAGGCGTCACTGGCTGTTCCTCTGCTCAGGGTCCTGAGCACGCACTGAACTGGACTTGCTCTCGGTGCCTTTGTCACTTTGTCTTTTAAGCCTCTTGGCATTTGTTGTGGCCTCAGGGATGCAGAGAAGAGCTGAGGAGCCTCAGCATGAGCTTCAAGGCCATCGTCAGGTCAACCCTCCTCCTGTCACTTCCTTCCCTCATGTCCCCACCATCTAACCCAATCACCACTGGGCTTAATGTGCCGAATCTCCTCAAACAGAGAATAGATGGTTTCCAGAGCAACTTCACATGCTCCAGAAGAACCACTAATGGGGCCTTTTCCAATTGGGCTACGGCTGGCTGTTAATGTCATGACCCTTACCTGTGACACTTAAGATTACCAGTGACGATAATCCCCAAACACAATAATGTACTACTTCAAGGGTAGTTTCATCTAGGTAAGTCACAGATGATAGGATAAGGAGATTATTTGGAAAATCAGAACGAGTAAAGCATTATAAAAACATCAAAGGCCAAGGGAAAACCTGTACCAAAAAATCCTCCAGCTTGAGGGATCTATTGTGGCTCACGGTTTTCAGAAATATGCAATTCTGCAAGCAGATGCGCGTAAGATCTGTGGGAATTCAAGCCAGGTATCTCATTCCAAAAGGTCACTAGAACATTCTCTGAGTGCATTTTGGTCCCTTGACAATAGTGCCACTAACACGGCAAAGCCAGCTGCCACGAGTAAGGAGCTGCCTTTGGGAAGACTGAGATCTGATTCAGGCACTGTGAAGCTTGGGGACTTTGGGGGACAGTGGGAACTGTCAGGTCTAGTGTAAGGTTCTGAGGGACTGAAGGAAAGACACACATTTCCCACTGCTGGTGTCTTCATGTCCAGGATCACGTCCCACACAGGCGTGTGCTTGTAGAGTAATGGGAGGAATAGAAACAAAGGGACGCCTTCACAGCTGCCCTGGCTCTGGATCTTGCTCTTGGCGGGTGTTTTGGTAATATCAGCAAAGGTGATCTGTCTCTGGTGGGCTTGGCTTAAGTCTTTCTAGTCAAGCTTTTACTATTACATGGAGATGCTACCCTGAGAAACAATGCAGTATTTCCTTGGAATTAACTAGCTTCCACTCAGTGACTGTAGACAGTTAACTGCTTAGGCCACATGGAGAATCTGGCTTCTGGAGCTTAAGGCCAGCTATATTTTTAAGGCCCTTCCAGCCATTACAAATTGAGTGAGTAGCATTCCAAATTAATTCTTTGGGTGACCTGGGCTTGAACTAACCCAATTCCCACCGTGCCAAGGAGGTGACTATGGCTACCAGCTGCTGTCCTTATATCTCCAACAAAGTCCCATAAACAGGCCCAGGGCAGGAAATGGGGATCAGGGCTGGGGCAGACTTGCTTGAGGCTCACTCACCTCTCCACCATGTGTGTCTGGTCTAGAGAAAGCCCGTCAATGGCCGTGCACTCAGGACACTTGAATTTCTTTCGTGGGGTCACCTGACAGAGGAGCATAAAACATACCTGGCTTCAGCGCCACGGACTCTAAAAGTCAAGCTGAGACCCATTCTGCACGCTTCCGGCTGTAAGCGGAGATGCTGCGCACGCACACGCACACCTCACCCTTCCTCCGCTCAGCTCGGGCTGGCTCAGCCAACAGAACTCACAAGGGCCCAATAAAAGAGGCTTGGAGGGCTTTTGCCTTCTGTAACTGGGAAGAAGTGGTGATGACAAGCTCCTTAATTCCTGTTTAATGACTGTTTTCTCACTGCCAAGGTCCTTGTATAAACACCGTTTGTTCTTGCAGCCACACGGGCGATGAAATACAGCTTCCCATAACTTTCACCATAACCTCAGTTCCAACAGGCACTCTTTCTCCTTCTCTCAGCTAATGGCAGATGCTAGGAGCAGCACTGTACTCTGGAAGATACAGCTTATTTTGCAGTTCCCTTTAGTCACAAAAAAAATTCCAATCGTCCCTCCCCCCTGAATCCTTTTCCCTGACTGCCCCTCCACCTTCCCAAACCTTACGCTTCCATCAAACTGAGGGAAGGACAGGAGCGCAAGAAGGCCAGCTAGCCAGGGCGAGGCTAAGAGGCAAGACACCTGTCCAGAGCTAGCAGCCACAGCCAACAGCATGGAAAATAAATTTAGGGGTGGAAATTCACTTTCTTTAATTTCTCTTGTAGTTGGCTGTTCACTGAGTCATTTAGAGAGCTGGGGGACACAGAGGCCCTGGGGGAAGATGGCGACTTGTCCTCTTTCACAGGCTCCTCGTGTAATCATGTGCAATCGTTGGAAATGCCACCCCAAGATTCCAGCGTGAGCTCCTGTGGAATCGGGCTCTCCAGGCAGACTCTGAGGGGAGTCTGCGCTGCCCACTTCTGGTATAATCCAGGAAGAAGAAAGGTCACGATGATCCCACCCACACAGAGAAGGGGGCTTCCTCTACATATCTAGGTTCTGTTTTGAGCAAAGTCTGAGTTCTAGGCATAAATAGTCGTTTTGTCATGTACAAGACTCCCTCAGAGGATCTTCATATATTCTCAGTTTTTAATGCGGGCAACATACTTTCAAAAGCTGGGGATGTTAGGACCACTACAGCCTGGTCACTGTGCAAGTATCTGTGCCCCGGGGCCACAGTCTTATAGCTGCAAGCACCTCTCAGGCTTGGTGGTGGCGACTTGCCCAAGAAAGCACAGCAAGTGGGTGCAGGACCTCTTACCTTGATGACAGCCTTCCCCGTGACATTCGCCACCAGGAAGTTCATGGCTATATCTTCACAGTTCATGTGCGCATCAACCCAGTTCTTGATGTCCCCAGGCATTTTGTAGGTATACAGGTAATTAAAATACTGTCAGGTGGGAAGAAAAGAAGAAGGCATGCTGAAGTCTGTTCCCATGCAGCAGTGTTTGGAGGGGAAGCTCTGGGGGTGACAGGATCCTGAGAGCTCTGAGCCCATCAGTGGATTAGCCCACTAAAGCATTATTGGGAGGTGGTGAAAACTGCAGGAGGAGGGGGCCCATCGGGAGGAGCAGGCTGGGGTGTGCCCTGAAGGGACCATCTTGTCCACCCTCTCCCTCCCTCCCTCCATTTCCTGGCTGCCACCAGCGAGCTGCGTTCCTCCACCTCACCCTTCTGCCATGCCTCAGGCCCAAAGCCTGAGCAATGGAGCTAGCCCTTGTGGACTAAAACCTCTAAACCATGGGCCACATCCATCTTTCCTTCTCAAAGTTGTCTTTCTGTCTCAGTGATGAAAGTTAATGCAATGTGTATGGATAAGTAAATAAAAGGCAAGCTGAAACACATCCAGTGACAAGAGTGTGGCTCTCTAGGTGACATAATTAAGGTGACTGTTACTCATTTTAGTGTTATAAATCTTTGTACTCTGTACTAGGAGCATGTATTGTTTGTATAGTTAAAAAAATAATAAACTTATTTTAAAAGGAATATCACACAACATGGCTCTTCTAAGCCCTCTCAGTAGGACACTTTCCCTAAACCCAGCAGCAGGTATGAAAAAATCCATTGGGCCAAATACAACAGGTGTCATTCCTCAGTTTTGTCAGAGGGGACCCGGTGGCCCCAGCCTGTGCCCGCTCACCTTGTGATAAAAAGCTGCCCCAGTGAGCACCATGGAGACCTCGTTCGTCCACTCCGACTCGTACTTCCATTTATTCATCTCATGGTCCCAGAGATGCAGACGACCCGGGTAGCCCACCAGCCGGTCAGGAAATTCCCGCCAGACCTAGGGATGGAAGCGCATCACGTCACATCAACTCCCCTTCAGGAGAAAGCCGCTCAGTGCAGTTACCCAGCGGGTAGCAGCAGCCTCCCGAGGGCTGAGTCTTCACCAACTAAGAAGGGCAGAGTGGGCTTCGGAAGGCAGTCAGTCTTAACAGGTGCCCGTCCTTCTACCAAATTTCAAAGATAGCGGTTGATTCTGATTTCCTCCAAACTTCTTGATATGCTTGGAAATTTCAAGTGATGTGAAAGAAGAGCTTACTGAGTTTAGCCAACATGTGAATAATGAAATAGTTTTTTTTTTTTTTTTTTGGTGGTACTAGGGATTGAATCCAGAGCTTCTCCAGAGCTCTACCACTAAGTTACAACCCACTTCTTTTCCTTTCTTTGTTGGGGGGTACCAGGGATTGAACCTGGGGACACTCAACCACTGAGCCACCTCCCCAGCCCTATTTTGTATTTTATTTAGAGGCAGGGCCTCAGTGAGTTGCTTAGCACCTCGCTTTTGCTGAGGCTGGCTTTGAACTTGCAATCCTCTTACCTCTGCCTCCCAAACTGCTAGGATTACAGCTGTGAGCCACCACTCCTGGATTCTTTCCCTTTTTACTGTGAGAAAGGGCCTCTTTAAGTTGCTGAGGTTGGTCTTGAACTTGTGATATTCCTGACTGAGCCTCCCAAGTCACTGGGATTATAGGTGTGTGCCACCACATGTGGCCATTTTTAATGAATACACAAATGAAGAATAAATGGAACTCTGAAACTCAACTGCCCTGATTCGTGTTAAATTGGTGATTATGAAAAGTTCCAAAGTCTTCTTTTAAAAAACATCTATTTTTCCTGAGCACACCTCCATTCTTACGTCCTACTAGAAGCCTAAAGTGTACAGGATTTGTCTGACTCCATACTCCGTAGCCCACTGAGAACACACCGTGGCTTCTCTATTGGGGGAGGGCCTGCGTGCCGTCTTGTTGGCTCACACACAACTTCACGCACTGGGGATGAGGCACTGCCACACCCCCCCCCCAAGTGATTATGTACGATAGTGTAACCTTTCAGAGAGAGAAGGGCCATTCGTGAGTGAGCCTTGACGTTAGCTGGCCGTCCTGTGCCTCTTTTCACTCTCCTCTGCTGGTTTCTCAACCTGGAGCAGAATTCTAAGTAATGAGGCTCCTGAGGGTCCAAGAGCAGGCCCTGTTTTCTTCTCCAAGTTCTCTCTCTTTAAGGAACTGTGTCTAGTTTTCATCTCCTTAAATGCCAACTCCAATCTGACGACCTCTAACTTTATGCCTAGCCAGGACACTCCTGAGCTAAATAACCCCTAATGAGCACCTCTGCCTGGACAAACAGGCACCCCCTCCCTACCACGTCTAAAATACACTCTGAATCTCACGTCCCCGACCAGGTCACCCCATGTCGCCACCTCAGTCAATGGTCCGGCCCACGTGCTGGCATCGGCCTTTGCCCTCCCAGCCTCCCTCCCAGGCCATGGGCAAGTCCTGCTGCTCTACTCTGACCACATCCTACCATCCCCCACCACACCCTGGAGCTCCAACCACCACCATTTCTCCCTAGGACCCTGTGACAGCTTTCTTTCTACCTTGTCCCCTGGTTGCCACTCCAGCCCTTCCAGACCCTGGCGTGCACACACCTCTAGAAAGACCACCCACGTCTAAGCGAACGTTAAGGGCTCAGCACAGAGCAATCCGACCAGTGGTCTCTAATTTATTTTTTATAATCATTTTCACTGTATATTTACATATATATTTATGGAAGCCACAGGGTCTCAAGCCAGAGTAACTGGTGGCTTCCCGACTGCCACTCTGGAGGGAGAGCCAGTGCGTGTACCTCTCTTCCTTTTTCTTAGCTTCCTGGGGCTGCGGTAGCAAAGAAGCACACCCGCGGGGCTTGGAACACCAGGAGAAGAGAAGCTAAACTCCAGGTGCCCGACGAGCCAGGTTCCTGCGGAGCCCGCAGGGGAGCCCGCCCTGCTGCCCTGGCACCCCAGGCTTGCACCACATCACTCCAGCCCTGTTACCATGTGGCCAGCTTCCCCAGTGACACCAGGCACACTAGGTTGGGGCCCGCCCTGGTGACCTCATTTTAACTTGGTGACATCTGAGAAGTCACTATTTTCAAGTACAGTCACATTCTGAAGTGAAAGGGACACAATTCAACATATCTCTGAAAATCTTTAAGAAATGTCCCACCCTCAAACGAAGACAAGAAATGCCTTGCTACTGCACCCTTCCTGTCCTCTCTCACCAGGTTCTCCCACACACCAGGTCTCTCTGCTCTGCCTTCATGACTAGACCCCAAGCCCTCTGCACTGGCTACTTCTTCTGTCTGGAAGGCTCTCCCTGCTTTTCAAAAGCCTGGTTTCTAGCCAGGCACAGTGGTGCACACCAGTATTCCAGGCTACTCTGGAGGCCGAAGCAGGAGGATCACAAATTTGAGGCCAGCCTCAGCAATTTAGTGAGACACTATCTCAAAATAAAAAAGGGGCTGGGATGTGGCTCAGTGGTACAGTGCTCCTGAATTCAATCCCTAGTATCGAAGGAAAAAGAAAAAGGCTGGCTCCCTCTCATCGGTCAGATCACCACTGCCAGCTACCCCAAGGGGCTTCTTGGGCTTTCGCATCCAAGGCCCAAACCACCCACAACCAAACGCCCGCCACACCCCCGTTTTCAAGCCCTTGCTTTGCTTTACGGAACTTTCATTCTTTGCAGTTACTTCCATATTCATGAAGCACAGGCCTTCCACTTTCCTCGGGTAGGAGTCACACTGGACCGGGACAGACTGTCTTTATTTGCTGAAGTATTCCAAGCACAAAGAACTGTCCTGCGTGTGACCATCTCCGCACACCTGCT
This sequence comes from Marmota monax, assembly GCF_021218885.2. Taxonomy (NCBI): domain Eukaryota; kingdom Metazoa; phylum Chordata; class Mammalia; order Rodentia; family Sciuridae; genus Marmota; species Marmota monax. Next base: position 9,972,022 of record NW_026692072.1, on the reverse strand, counting down.
GAGCGCGCAGCAGGTGAGCAGGTAAGGAGCCCAGAGCAGAGAAGACAGCCTCCCCTCTTCAGCTCTCCTAGCTCAGGACCCTGCGGCGGTTCTCATGGTGGGGTGTGAGGAGCACAGCAGTCCTCAGGTGGCTGTGCGTCTCTGAGCGCTCTTCCAGGAGTGGGAGGGACACTTGCTGAGTCATTACACTGTCTCTGCCCAGTCCCCCTGCTGACCCTGTCCCTGTTTACGAGCTGTCTGACCCGGGTCTTGGGCGTGGTCCGGCTGGTGAGAAAGCAGCTCACCTCTGGGCTCTCGGCCGCAGCCTCATTAACGCCGGGTGGTAACCAGCAGAGTTAATCGGCCACAGGCATCGTCCTAATAGCTGCAGACAAATGAACCCTTGTCAGACATTTCCTCAGAAGTGTGCACTGCCGCCTTCCCTCCACTCCGGGTTTGTATTTCAGCAGATTAAAATAATATGATACTGCTACAGTTTTATAGAGCCCAGAGCAGCAGCAGAGTTATGCGAGCCGTGACCACTGCTGGGCCGGGGACTCCCCTGAAGGCCCTGCCAGCCCTTCCCGGGCATCGCACGCCCGGCGCTCCACGCACACCATGCCACGCTCACCATGGCGCCTCCGAGGGCCCAGGTCACGTGACTGACCCTGGGAGGGCAGGGTGGGGGCGCGGGTGGCACACCCGTCAGGTTCTGCTCCCTGAAGGCAGTGCAGCCTACGCTCCATGCACAAGAAGCTCAGGTCATCTCCGTGAGGCCTCCTCTTTACCCTCGCCCCGGGGTGCTGCTACCATCCTTATGCCTCACCACCATCGTCACCACTGCTCAGCCTTAGGGTCACATGCAGTCAGACTGCAGTGAGGGACTCTCACTGTTGGCTGACTTCTCTGCAGAGGGACTTAATGTGGCGACGCTGGGTTACAGAGTGCCACGCTCCAGCACTCGTGGCGGCATCAGAGGTGTCCTGAGGTTCAGATTCCTCGGGAGCCTGCGCGGTTCCTCCCGCGGGCCTCTGCCCTTGGCTCACTCCAGGCAGCTGGATCCAATCAGGACACCCTCCTCGTCACCTCATCCATAACCCTGCCGCTGACTCCAGGATCACAATGGAGGGAAGCAGAGGGGAAGGGCCCTCTGTGCCGGCCAGCCTAGCAAAGCTCGGGTCATGTGCCCAGGAGTGCTCCTCCCAGGCGGAGGGCAGGCCCAGCTCCACGACCGCCCGCCCGCCTTCCTTTCCTCCTACCCGGGGATGCTCTGGGGCCAGCCTCCTGCCATGGCACGCGGGCCCTGGGGAGCTGCGTGTGTCCCTGCAGTGCTGGCACCACAGTTCACATCATGGCCCTCAGGGACTCGCCAGCTGGAATGCTCAGTCCTCCGGCCGCAATGTCCTCGCCGTGTTTAGTCACATATGCCCTGGAAGCCAGATGCCGCCCGTTAGGGCAGATTCTAGGCCTCACTTAGGGGCGCAGTGGTAATTTGGACAGACCTCACTTTTGGGGCTGTCCCACACCTCTGTTCAGAAGCAGATCATAACCAGGGAACACCACCCGCCACTTGCTCTTTCCATTCTAACTTTTATAATCTTGGCCCCAAACACTTCTTATCTGATTAGGGAATTTTCACCTTTCTAGACTTCCAGCTGTGCTTACTTGGCCTTTTTGAAGTTCTTTTATAACAAATAAAACACCCTGCCCCCAACCTCTGAAGTCTTCTGTGGCTTCCCACTACTACAGGATCAAGCCAAGATCTTCTCCCAGTTGAAAGCCCTCAGGAGGCCGCCCCAACTGACCCTCACATCCTATGGAAAGCAGCCCAGGACGCACTCTGCCAGGGACGAGCTGTGTGCTGGTCTCGTCAAGGCGCCTGCCTTCATCCTGCCACCTGTGACACTAGGGGCTGCGTTAGGAGGCCACTACTGTGCTTTTAGTGCTAGAGTCCTCATTTTCCTCCTGATGACCTGTTCCTGTGGAGCTAGGCCATCACCTATGTGTTTCAAGCCGTGGGTCTCTAGGTCGCCTGGCCTGCATCACTGACCTTGTCAACTGCCGTGCACATGAGGGTACATGACACACGGTCCTCACGGGGCCACCTGGAGCTGCATTTTAAACGGGGTGTGTGCAGACCACAGTGAGCTCCAGACGTAGGCTGGGGAGGGGAAGGCACAGCAGCAGGTGGTGTCCATCTGGGACATGCAGTCATGAAACCACGGGTCAGCACCAGGGAGACAGCCCCTCTGCAGCGGCCCCTGCAGTCATCACACTTTCAAAGGTACTGTCCCTCAGGGAGACTCTGTCAGGTGGGAGGGATGGCAAAGGGTCAGGACCCGAGAGCCAAGAGATGGGCTGAGGAGTGGCAGGGGAAACGGGCCACCGGACCCAAGGTGTGCCCCCAGCAGCGGTGTTGTTTTGTCATCCGTGTGGCTCAGCCCCCGGGGTCACATGCGTGGGTCCACCAAGGAGAGGCGCAAGGAACCCAAAGTGTGCACATGGCTCTGCACGAGCAGCCTCTTCCCTCGAGCTCCGTCCTGCGAGCTGCCCAGATGGGGAAGGGTGGCTGGCTGGCTTCCAATTCCAAGCTGGTTTCCACAGCAGAGTCGGTTATAGGATTTGCTCTCAGCCCTCTGGGAACAAAGCTCACCTTTCACACTTGGAATTTCCTGAAAAGGCAGTGGATGGGGGCTGGCTGGCTTCGTTCTCAGCGCATGCTCAGTAGTACACTGGAAGGTGGAGGCTTTCATCAAAGGGTGCTCTGCAGAAAGTTCAAGAGCCTTGGTTCACACTGGGACCCAATTAATAAATGCTGATGTGAGACACTAGAGCAGGGGAGCCCAGGAGCTGTCACCCCGAGTTCCCTAATTTTGATAAATACATGTGCTATCGGTACTGTTTTGAGATCTACCTGCGGGGCGCTTCAGTCTGCCTGTGAGGCTTTCTTGACTCGGAGCAGGGTCCTGCTTCGAATAAGCCAAACAGGAAATCCAGTAACACAGGGAGGCTTCTGGGGCCTGACAGGGGCCCCGCTGGCTCAGCGCAGCTGCAGGGAAAGCCTGGTGCTGGGCGCACGATGCCCAGTCCTTTCAAGTTCTTTCTTGAGGTCAGAGGCAGCAATGAGGCCCAAAGGGCAGACTGGGCTGGGCCACTTGACAGAGGAATGTGCGTGAGGACATCTTCCAGGGGCCACCACTATTGGGAAGACACTCCTGGAGAGCTGGCCTTGAGACACTTGCCTTGTCCTTGGAGCTGCACCAGCTCGCCAGGTGGTCTGACCATGGCCCTCTGTGGACAGCAACAGAAGGCACACGCGTGCAGGGTCCTGCCCAGGCCCCCTCGGAGCCAGAGACCACTCAGTCCGGTTCCTCCCTGCAGATATGCAAAGACTGAGGCCTAGAGGGGAGATGCTGTGCTAGGTAGGCCGCCAGGTCGGCCTGAACTAGACCTAACCCTGTCCAGTCCTGCCCACGAAGACCTGACTCCACCCCACCTTGACTCTAAGAGGATCTCACCTCCTGGAGTCTGGTCTCTCACCTGTAAAAGGAAGAGGTTAGAGCAAGATACCGCATGCTTAGCGCCAGGGGCTTCTGCTCTGTGGTGCCAGTGGCAGATTTGGTGTAGGAGTCACACTGCCCCCGAACAACCAGGTTGAGAAACTGTGGGGGCAGAGAGAAAGGCCCGAGGACAAGACAAGATCCTCTGCCTGGCTGAGGATGTGACTCAGTGGGAGAGTGTGTTAGCATATGTAAGGCCCTGGGCTCCAAAGAAAAGGCTGAATGATAAACCCTGTGTCCCCTGCTCTAAAAAGCCCCATGCTCTAAAGCTGAAGGCTCCTTGTGAACATGGTTCCCATTTAGCAAAAAAAGCCACATGCTCATACCATTAAGAGAAGCAACTCCCATCAGCTATGTGGCCTGCTGGTGCGTTGCTGCGTGACATCAGAGAGCCTTCTGGACCCTTGGAATCTGGGAGGCTCTGGGGAAGGGAAGGAAAAGCAAGCCCACAGCAGCTGAGCGAAAGATGAAACCCAACCACTCTTCTTCAAGAGGCTATGAATCTCTCAGGAGACAACAGGAGGAGGTGCGCGTGACGGGGCGGGAGAAGAGACGGGTCAGGCGCAGGTCAAGGTTTTGCTGATTTGGTGCTCCTTAAGGCCCCCTACACGCCACATCATTTTTATTTCCATAACCTCAGCTCCAGGGTGGGTGGTGCTATTTCCAAGTCTGCTCTCAGGAGACTGTTTGGTGAAGTTAAAGGAGAAAAGCGACAGGAAGCTAAGTCGCTCTTCTCCTCAGTCCTGCTCAGCGAGCAGAAACTGCTTTGAAATTTCCAGTTGATTTTGTTGAGGTTCAGTTTAAATGACAGAGATGAAGGTACCAGTTGTGTCTAGCAAGGAGGAAGTTGATTCTCCTCTTGGAAGCAGCTGCCCCAGCAACTTGTCACTGTGTCAGGGATGCTACCCTAAACTGGCCAGGCCCCTCGGGTTCCGAGACAAGAAGAACACTGACCACAAACACTGCAGTCCCGAGACGACAGAGGTTCCGAAACAGTTCACGAGGCCGTGTGTCCTGGTGCCCAACCTGTGTGCTTACTACACCTCAGAATCTCTTGGTGGAGGACCAAGCAGCAGAAAGATGCTTTCAAATTACTCATTCATATTCCACCTATTTCCAAATGATGACTTTGGGTAGCTTGTGAAACCTGCAAAGCTAGAATAAAGTCTGAACTGTCACAACTGATATTCTCCATAGCATTAAAAAAAAAAAATCCAGAGATATTCCCCCGTCTTCAAAACATTAAGCCTGGCTGGGTACAGTGGTGCACGCCTGTCATCCCACTGGCTCTGGAGGCTGAGGCAGGAGAATTGACAGTTCAAAGCCAGCCTCAGCAATGGTGAGGCACTGGGCAACTCAGTTGAGACTCTGTCTCTAAATAAAACACAAAATAGGGCTGGGGATGGGGCTCAGTGGTTGAGTGCCCCTGAGTTCAATCCCTGGTACCCCAGAAGAGACTTGAGTATTACTATTTTATTAATTCATTTATGTAGATGCTTATTGAGCTCCTATTATTCTTTTAATGAAACATCTTATTTTGAGATAACATGCAGTTCTAAGGAATAATGCAGCAGTCCTATGTCTCTTTTACCCAGTCTCCCCAGGGGTAACAACTCACAGAATTCTAGGATGCTATCAACCTGGAGTCAACCCAGGTACAAAGGTCTCTCCACCAGCCCAGAGGTCCCCCTATCAAGCCATTCTTTTGGTACTGGGAATTGATCTCGGGCACTTTTATTGAGCCCCAGTCTTTTTTTCATTTTTTATTTTCAGACAGGGTCTTGTCAAGTTGCTTAGGGCCTTGTTAAGTTGCTGAGGCTGGCCCTAAAGTTGCGATCCTCCTGCCTCAGCTTCCCAAGTTGTAGGGATTATAAGTGTGTGCCACTACAACCAGCCCTCTGCAGATCTTTTAGGACACAACTACCACCCCAACCCCTGGCAACCCTCATGTCAACAATCGTGTCATTTCGTGAGGGTTGGAAAGAGAACCATGGAGTATGTCACCTTTTGGGAATGGCTTTTTTCCACTCAGCACAGTTCTCTGGAGATGCAGCCAAGCTGTGTTATGTGTCCGATGTCTATGTCCCTTCACTATAAGTAGTGTTCAATGGTATGCACTCACCACAGTTTGTTTAACCACTCCACCGCTCAAGGACATCTGAGCTGAGAAATGGTTTTGGTGGTTACAAATAAAGCTGGTACAAACATTCACATGTAAGTTTTTGTGTGAGCATAAATTTCCATTCCTCTGGGATAATGCCCAAGTGTGCAACTGCTGGGTCCTGAGGTAGCTGTATGCTCAGTTGTACAAGAAACCACCCAACTGACTTCCCAAGTGGCTGGACCACTTCACATGCTCCGCAGCAATGCAGGAGGGAGGGCTCTGGTTTCTCTGTGTCCTCACCAACATTTGCTGTTGTCATTATTTTTTATTTTAGCCATTGTGATAGGTGTGTGGTGATCTCACTGCGGTTTGATTTTGTATTTTCCTGCTGGCTTAAAGCACTCAGCATCTTTCGTGGGCTTATCCGCCATCTGTATATCCTCTTCAGTGACAAGTCCGTTCACGTGCTTGGCCCATCTTCCAACTGGACTGTTCAGAGAGTTCCTTACATATTCTAGATATTTAGTCCCTTGTTGGATATGTGGTTTGCAAATATTTTCTCCCAGTCTGCAGTTTTTTTTTTTCATCCTCTTTGAAGGTCTTTTGCAAAAGAGGTCCAATTTATCAATTTCTCCTTTTATGGATCATGCTTTAAGAACTCTCCACCTACTCCCAGACCTTGAAGATTTTATCCTTTTTTTTTTTTTTCTAAAGGCTTTATGGTTTTCTGTTCTACATTTAAGACTGACTTCCTTTCAGCTAATTTTTGTACAGGGTGTAAGGTTTAGGTCAAACTTTTGCATATGCATTTCCAATTTTCTAGCATATTTGCTGAAAAGGCTATCCTTCCTCCATTGAACTGCATTTGTACCTTTCATTTAAAACCAGCTTTCCCAATTATGTTTAGGACACAAAAGCCCTAAAAGTGTCTTGAGCTGCATAGGACTGCTGTACTGTTTCTTATAACTGCATGTGAATTCACAGTTATCTCAAAATAAGTGTCTTGTGGTTCAGGGAGTGGGTAAAACATTAAAGCATGTGTCTTGTTACCAGGGGCTAGCAATTTAGAAAAGCCAGTGGCATAGGAAACAAGGAAAGAACAGAAAGTGAGGGTCAGGGGAAAGGCCAAGTGGAGGCAGAGGGCAGGAAGGGCCGGGTGGGCAGCAGCAACGGGAAGAGAGCTACGTGGGTTTTATAGGAAGAAAGTAAAAGAAAGTTCAGTTACAAAGTTAGGACTGAGATCCTCACTGCTCCCAACCAGGTGAGTGATCAGAACACGATTACCCTTTGCTGTCTGGTGAGCTAGGAGTAGAAGACCAGACTTCCATGATTACAGAATATGGGGTCACTGAACTTTGAGCAATTCCTTGTAATTTACTCACAGTATATTGACAAGTAAATTCCAAGTCCACACCTTGAACTCACTCACTCAGTGCTCACAGCGCCTCTGCTATGTGCCAACCAGCTTCAGGCACAGAGCAGCAAATGAGGCAGGCACCATCCCTGTTGCAAGGACCAGACTAAAGCTGAGCTTTTCAGTCAAGCCCAGTTCTCTGCTATGGACGTGACTGGTGGCCCTGGCTGTGAGAAGGTGGCCTCTTCCTTCCTTCTCCAGAGCAGGGTGTCAGCATATGATTGTGACCTCCACCTAACCCTCAAATCTTCAGCTCAACCCAAAGACCAGTTGGGAACCTAGAAATACTACTTGTAAAGGCTGCCAGGTCCTGATCTAAACCAGCCAACGGACAGCGCAGTACACTGCACTCATGATTGATGTGAACCCCAGGCACCAATTTCAAGCACCAAGAAATAAATATGATCTGAGAGGTGAGCATAAATATCACACTGGCCAGTTCATCTTGCTTTCTAGAGACTCATTTCACAGTTGTGACATCTCTAAGGTCAGGGTCTGCTCTGAGCCTTTAGAAGTTTTCTTCCTTCTTATTCTTCCCCAGTGCAGACTCACTCCATACAGAGCGAGGGCAATCACCAACTGCCGCCAGCTCAGGTGGTTGCAGCAGTGGTGCCATCTTGCAATGGATGACACGGCTGTCCTCTCAAGGCTATAGGCACTGCCCTCCTGAGGGAGCTGGGCAGTTCAGGGCCCCGGAGCTGCTGTGGCTTTCGTCTCCCCTGGCCTTCTCCCGCGTCCTGCCCACGCACCTCCGTTAAGCATCTCTATCACAATCAGGGCAGATAAGTAGTCCACGAAGATAAATCCCCCATGCCCTGAAACCACAGGCCAAATTCTGTAACAGCCGAAGTTCTTGGTAATCAATCCCAAAGAGACAACAGGCAGCTTTGGAACAATAACTCTCAAACATATGGATCCTCTCAGGGTTGGAATATCTCTGCAGACATCTCCTTTTTGGCAAGAAGAGGGAAAGCACACATATAACTATCCGGGGAACTCTTTAAAATAACCTGAGCATTGCTTCTTGAGGCACAAAAACCACGGGGCCCTGATGGTGTGGGGGACAGGAAGGTGGTGAGGCCAGGGGTGGCCACGGAGGGTCGGGGTGCAGCGGTTGAGAGCTCCTTGTCGCAGCCCCGCTGGCACAGTGCTGGCTCCCACAGGAAACCCGCTATGGCCAACCCGCCTGGCTCCGCTGGGAGTCTGCAAGGCGCCTTAGATGAGGACCAGAGCTGACGTGCATGTCCTCCTCTTTGGGACAAGGGCCCGCCAGTTTCACGTGTGATGTTCCATTAATGGCTATGTCAACAAATTCTGAACTTGCTGTTTTAATTTGCTCAGTGGGGAAGAAAAAAGTGCCACTCACTGCAATTCCCAACTGGGTGCTTTCTGAAACGGTCAGATGTTATTTCAGTGTTCAGCATACATATTCTATTTCCTTCCCTTAATATTTGTTTGACTTGCTCTCCGGTGGCCGGGGTGCTTTCGAACGGCTCCAAGAGGTCAAACTCACTGCAGCTTCTCTCAGCACCTCTGAGGCTTCTGGCCCGACGCGGGATCTTCTGTCAGCAGCATTCCTGCCGTGGCGGGGCACACGCGAGGCTGCCCCTCCCGGCCGTGGGTCTTGGGGTGTAAATCGACGCAAGCTGAAGATGCGACAGCCAGCACAGGTCATTTGGCTCCACAAGCTGCACCCGGGGAGTGGGAATGGCGTGGCAACACGAGGGCAGTGGTTCTCCAGGGAAGAGCGACTTGCCTTTGCCCACGCTTCCTGCGTCTTCTTCAGGAAGTGCTCCCTGTCTCACAGGTGGGGACACTTGCAGAAATGAGCCCCTGGCCACTGTCTCTTCTGAGGACAAGAGTCTCTGTAATGGCAACTCTCTGGGTACTTTAGAAAATCGAAATCAGAGGTAAGAGACAGACAGATGCCCTTTTCAGTACTGTACGATGTCATGTCCAGACTCAGGAAGGGGACTCGGGGAACCGCCATTCACTCAAGCAGACCTTCGGGCTGAGAGAACTCACAGCCGTCAACTTCAGATACTTAACGAAGAGGGCAAACCACAATGCCTGAGTATTTTTAGTTTTATAAAAGCTCACTTTTGGTAAAATGGATCCATCTACACTGTAAAACTCTAGAGCCAAACCCCGCACAGGGCTGATGGGGATAGCTGCAGTAAGGTCTGACGACACGTGCAGAACCAACCTGGCCCCGGGAGGCATGTGGTGCTGCTGGCTCCTGCAGCGACAGCCCATCACCTAGGAAGAGAAGGAAGGCCCTGAGCTCCAACCTGCCCCCTCACTCCCAGGCCAGGCCCGAGAGGGCTCAACCAGCTGAGCTGGCTGGGGTGGCGCTGCTTCTCCCTGAAGCCTGAAGTGCTCCTGATGACCAGGGCGTCCAGCCTCTGCAGGCACAGGCCCTGTTCTTGGGTATAGGGTCCTTTTTCATCAGTCTCGCTATGTGACGAAGGAAGCCTGGGCAAAGGCAAGTAGCTCTTCCCTGAGGACCACTGCCCTGGGTGTCGCCATACTGCTCCAGCTCCCTGTGTGTGGTTCCTCGGGGTCTCAGATGCACTGGTGAGCCTGCGCCAGAGGCCTCGCAGGGCGACATGGGCAGGGCCACCACAAACACAGGGACCCTCTTTGCAGAGACCCTCCTGACTCCTAGAAGCCTGGGCACCTTTCTAGATGTAGGACTTGGGGTGTGAATGTCGGGGGTTGAGCAGTCCCTAACAGAAGGACCATGGCCAGGAGCCTGTGGGAAATGAGTTCAAGACTTGTTTCACATTTATTTGTTCCCAGACCTGGTAACTGTGGCACCCTCCTTGGCAGAAGGCTCGGGACGGACCCATCGACCAACACAGAGAGCTTGCTCTTTTTGAAAGCTCTCTGCTCCCTCTGAAAGTTCTTAAAAAATCATGTTCTCGTTTAGCTTGTTTCCATCTTCAGCCTTCTCATAAGAAGAGAAAAGGGGGAGAATATATTTGGAACCACACAATGTCCTCTTACCCCCTCCCTGGACACACCACTGACTATGCTGACCATGTAAATGCTGCAGAGTCAGCTCTGGAGCGCTCCCGTCAGCCACGCCGACGGGTCTGGGGAGGCGGTTCCTCTCAGTCCCCTGGATCCACTTTAACACCAAGTCTCCAGGTTTCCCACTCCTTCTAACTGGTCTCAGTCATTGTGAATTTGTCCTGTGGCCTCATCCCTTTCATGTACCCCTTGCAGACTTTGCATCTGGCCTCAGAGCCTACCTCTACTGCCTCACCAACTAGCCTCCCTTGTCAACCCAAATACCCTTCCTAGTCACAACAGTCACATCCGATGGCCAAGCTCATTCGCACTTTCCAACATCAGGAAAGCCACTCAAAGGTGGTTTCATATCCTCGTGAAAATAATGGGGTATTCCAGCTATTTTGCTGCTTCCCATGATCCTTTGAGAGAATATAATGGCCATTACCTTGGGCAGTTGTGAATAAAATAATACAAATGCTCACAATTTATTAGCACCCAAGAGGTTTCACCAACCTCTACCACCTACGGGATGCCAGGCCATAAAGAGAAGAGCCTCTGTGTTTCGTGCCTAACAACACACTCAGCTGCTCCTGTGGACTCCCGCTCCCATACCGAGTCCTGACTTTATAACCAGTATTACTAGCCAAGAGCTTTTCACATCTCTCAGGTGAAAAATGTCCAACACTTAAGTGCTACTAATAATTTTTTATGGTTGGAAATGTGGATCAAAGTATGAAAGGGAAAATAAATTCACAGGTTCATGCATTCAGCCAAGTCTCCATGGCTCATTTTCTACCACATGTTTTAAACTGTCTCTCAGAGGAGGGGAGGGGAGTAGAAATAAGTTGCTTTTTATTTCCCAGCTCTTTAGGTCTGAAATAAAAGCAGACAGACTTGGAAAAAAAAAAAATCAAACATTCGAGTAACATTATACACTGCTACTGTTCCCTTAGGAGTCCCTCGAAAATGAGTATCAAGAACTCAATAGATACTTTCCTGGTAAAGTACATAAACAGATAAATAAATTATCCCAGGCTGAAAAGAATTTCCACATCTGGTAGCTCACTAGAGCTTGTCAAACAAGTCAGAAACACACAGGGCCAGGGAAGATCATTCCGAGCTCCTGACTTCAGGGTTGGAGAGGGGATGGGATAATTCCCAAGGTCTTCTGCCTTCCAAAAGGGAACATGACCCCATCTAAACAGGCAAATAACTCCCGAGTTTTCTTCCAAGTAAATAAATAATGATACCCAGCCCTGGTCCAAATGCCTGTGCGCTCAGGTCACAGACACTGGAAGGGAAAAGTGGTCTGGCCCTTCACTCCCAAGTGCTATGGTGTGCCTTAGGGTTGGACTCAGTGAACATTAACACCTTAAGTAACTAACTTAGCCTCTTTGCACCTGTGTCCTCAGCAATGAAGATGAAGACAGGCTGACCTCTAAGGTCCCTTCACATTCTGACCCTGTGTTTCTTTTAAACAGAGCTTTCCAAATGGGGTTCTATGAACAGGTATCAGCCAGGTGGCCTACAGAACTGATCCTCTCATTCAATCTGCAATGAGGCAAGGGTAGTCACCCAGTGCAAGCAGCCTCGTCTGCTCCCCTGGGTGCAGTACCAACCTCACCTATTTGTGTTAAGGTCTGACAAAGGCAGGAAGCACTGTGTGGCTTAACAACCTCTAGAAAGGAATGCTGGAGCTGACTATCAACTTCCAGCTGGTATTCCAGTTAGATTGTCCCCATCATTTTTCTTGCATCTCTTACCTCTTCATTAGGCTTAAATTTCTTCCGTGCAGCTTTAAGGGTGGGATCTGTGAGCTGGCCTGTAACTCTGCTCTGTGTCCCTTAAACACGTCATGGAGCCTGTTGTTTTAAAAGGTTTCTGTAAGAGCCAGGTGTGGTGGCTCACACCTGTAGTCCCAGCAACTTGGGAGACTGAGGCAGGAGGTTGCCAAGTTTGAAGCCAGCCTCGGCAACTTAGTGAGATGCTAAGCTCAAGTCTCAAAATAAAACATAAAAAGGGCTGGGGATATGGCACAGGGGTTAAGCACCCCTGGGTTCAATCCCTAGTAACAAAAAATAAAACAAAATAGACTCTGTAAATCAATCCTTCCAACCCTTTGCAAGCACTGCCTCAGAATGCCCTCACATTTGTGAAAAATGTAAAACTCTCAGCCTGAGTTTCTATCATGACTCAGTAGAGGCATCGTCAGAATCTTGAGCAAAACAGGCCCTGGCTCACCCTAATTTGCTCTGGTCTCTTCCATTAAGGCGACTCCTGCATCTCTCTCCAACTTTGTTGTGCTGTTTTACTGCAGTGCTGGGTGGTGAACCCAGGGCCTGTGTGTGTCAGATGAGCGCTCTACCACCAATATCCACCCCAGCCCTCCCTTCTAATATGCTGTGGGTCCTACACATGCAATCTCTACGCTTCACAGGAAAGAGGAGGAATTTGACGCTCTGTTTGTAGCAGGCTGGGGCCCTTCCGCATGGAATTGCACCTCCTGCATCTTGCCAGTACTTCTGATCTTTCAGAATGACCACTGAAGGGGTCTCAGGAACTCACTTGCTCTGTTCTTCTGTCTCCAGGCACAACTAGTAAAACTACTCTAGATGCCAGAGGATGGCTGTCTTTTCCTTTATCAAAAAGTCCCTAAGGGGAGATTCCTCTATCTCTCTGCATTTCTCAAATTTTCTATGGAGCTACAGTAGAAAAGGGTTGCTGCATGTTTTCTTTGATTCTTACATAGCAAATACTGTACTTAAGCATTTTTTAACAAACTAAGATAATTAATTTAACAATTACAAATATGATACAGGTTACAGAAAACACAGAAGAAATGTGGGTGCTTGTTTTATGGAAGAACAAGAAGCGGGTGTTTTGGTTATGTTCAAATTAAAAGTGTTGGGGTGCCTTCCCTTACCCAGTTGACCTGGGAAGAACATCACATCCCCAAGTGCGGAAGGAGCCCTCTGTTTAGGTACATGTAGATTTATCATATAGACCTTTTACCAAAACAGACCTTTACTGGGTAAGATAGTCTCAACAAACTTCAAAATAATAAACTAATAGAGAGTATATTTTCTGATCACAAGAATCAAACCAGAAACCAATAAGAAAAATATAACTTAAAAATTTGACAAAAGTCATGGGTCAAAGAAGATAATAGAATGAAAATAACAAATACCTTGAACTTAAGGGTAATAGAAACATGACACATGGAAATTTGAGATTTTTACCTAAATTAGCAATTAAAGAGAAATTTAAATGTATGTTTTAGAAAAATAAATATTAAAATAACATTTAAGCTATCAAGTCAAAAAGCTAGAAAAGTAACAGCAACTAAAGTTATCAAAGTAGAGAATGAAATCAGTCAAGCAAAGACTAGTAATTAAATACAAACACAAATATACAAGAGGAAAACCAACAAAATCAAAAGTTGCTTCCTCAAAAAGACTGTGACATTGATAAACCTCTAACAAGACTCACCAAGAAAAAGAAAAAAAAAAAAATTACCAATGTTGGGAATGATAAAAAAAAAAAAGCACATCATTCCAAATCCTAAACAATAACATAATATTACAAAAATTTTCTCCAAATACATCTTCATTTCTCATAAAATGAACAGATTCCTGAAAAACACAATCTATCAAAAATGACAAAATAAGAAATGATCTGACGGGTACTGGAGGTATTTAGGAGACGAGTCAGCAGGAAGGCTGCGAAGTGCTGGCTGAGAAGGGAGGGCAGAAGTGGCGGTGGGTGGTGGGAGAAGACAGTTCTAAATAGCAGCCAAGATCCGCACCACGCTAAAGACTCCAAGAAGGCCACGATGGCCAGACCTCCTTCCTCCTTATGCCTTTATATCCACATATATAAGGGATTCTCCCTCTCCTCTTCCTTTCCAATTACTATTTTTTTAAAATAAAAATATTTTAAAAATTGTTGATGGACCCTCATTTTTTCATTTATTTATATGTGGTACTGAGGATCGAACCCAGTGCCTCCCACATGCTAGGCAAGCTCTCCACCACTGAGCCACAGCCCAGCCCTCCGATTGATTACTATTTGAAATAAGAAGTACTGCCACAGAAGTGCTCAGAAATGACGACCTCCCAAGTTAACAAATGAATTACAACTCAACAGAGAACGTGGAATGTGGCCTTTGAATCACTTCTTTAAAAGTCCCCTATTCCTGCTGATGGGCAGAATCATAGCCTTTGGGACAGGAGTCCCCTTTGTTTCTCCTTTGCTAGCAAAGCAATAAAATTTTTCTGTTTTCTCAAAAAAAAAAAAAGTACTGCCACAACTGATGCCTTTTCTTATATAATTTATATACATGTATACAACTTATTCTGTGGCTGTTTGTGGTTTTGCTTACAAAAATTTTCTCCCTGGGACTACAGGTGTGAGCCACCACACCTGGCTCTTACAGAGACCTTTTTAAAACAAATGGAAGCATAAAGTTGCTGTTATGAAAGCTCTTGAGTTTGTGTCTTGAGTCTATGTCTTTTGCTAAACTGTGGAAGTTTTCAACCATTATGTCTTCAAATATTTTTTTAGCCCCACATTCTTTCTCTTCTTCTGAAACTTAAATGACACTAATATTATGTACTTCTTGACTGTTCCATAGGTCCCAAGGCTCTATCCATTTATTTTAACTTATTTTATTTCTGTTGTCCATACTGGACAGTTCTATTGATTTATCTCAAGTTTGTTTTTTGTTTTTCCTGTTACATCCATTCTCCTGTTGAGCCCATCCAGACAGTGTCAGTTTGGGGCACTATAATTTTCAGTTCTTTATATGCTTTGTTTCTTTGCTGAGCCTTTGTTTCAACAGTGTTCACAGTTGCTCATTAGAACATTTTTATGATGGCTACTTTAAAATCCTCGTCAAAATTCCAACATCTGCCTCATCTGGTATTGGCATCTGTGAATTATCTTTTCTCACTGAAATTGCAATTTTCCTGGTCCTGGAAAGATAAGAAACTATGGAATGTTCTGAGCACTGCTATGAGTTGTCGGTTCTTGTTTTTCTATTTCACAGACAGTTCAGGCTCAGCACGTCTTGTGGGCTGCAGACTGAACGCCATTCTCTTCTGTCCTGCCCAACCTATACGCTGTCCAGAGGCAAACAGGAAGCCGAGGCACCGTAGCTTACTTCTTACAGGTTTTCCTGTGTTGACTCTAGTCAGTTTCATGAAGCTCACCCCGGACTTCACAAATTGATGAATCCAACTTCCACCTTCTCCTTTCCATGATCTTCCTGCCACTCTAGGTGTGAAAGGGGAGTGCTGCCACTTGCCTTCCATACTTGGTGCAGGCCACAAATGGTGGACAGACTCTTTTTAATGTCACTGTTATGAAGGCTCTTGAGTTTGTGTTAGATTTTCGTTGCTATGACCAAACACAATGTAGAGGTCGAAAAAGTTCAATTTGGGCTTACGGTTTCAGCCACAGTCAGCCAGCTCTAGTGCTCTGGGCCTAGAGTGAGGCAGTACATGGTGGAGGAAGGGCATGGCAAGGGAGTGCTGTCTATCCACTGCAGCCAGGAAGGAGCGACAAGACATTTTCCCTAGGGTACACACCCAGTGACCTATTTCCTCCAGCCATACCTCACCTGCCTACCATTAGCCAGTAGAGTAGGCCTTCCAAATTATTAACCCATCAAATGGATTAATCCACTGAATAGTTTACAGCTCTCATAACCTAATCCTTTCAACTCCTGCAATAACATAGAAGCTTTTGGGGGGACACCTAACACCCAAACCAGAACATTCTGCCCTTGTCCTCTAAAAATCCATGTCCATCTCATAATGCAAATGAATTTAGTCCATCTCCAAAATTTCTCATAATCTTTTTTTTTTTTTGAGGGGGGAGTACCAGGGATTAAATTCAGGGATACTCAACCACTTAGCCACATCCCCAGCCCAATTTTTGAATTTTATTAGAAATAAGGCTTCACTGAGTTACTTAGTGCCTCTTTTTTTTTTTTTTTTGCTGAGGCTGGCTTTGAACTCGATATCTTCCTGCCTCAACTCCCCAAGTTGCTAAGATTACAGGCGTGCACCACCGTACCCGGCTCATCATCATAACAGTTCCAAGAATGCCCCAAAATCTAAGTCCAAAGTCCCTTCTGAGACTCAAGGCAAACTCTTGGTTAAAATCAAAAGCAAGTTACATACATCCAATGTACAGGCATAGAGTGTACATTCCCATTCCAAAAAGGAGAAACAGGGGCACAGAAAGGGACAGGATCAAAGTAAGACTGAAACCCACTTGTACAAACATGAGGTTCTGTGACTCCACATCCAGCATCCAGGGTACATGTTGGCAGGATGTAAGCTCCCAAGGGCTTGAGCAGCCACCCCCCGCCATGGCCTTGCTGGTTGCAGCCACATGGCCTCTCTCAGCCTGGCTCCGCCCATTGGCAGCAGCTTTCTTCAGCAGATGACGCACATCACTGATATCTCTTAATCTCGCAGGTCCCACTACAGTCTTGGCTTCCTTCTCACATCTCCGTGCATCATCCTCTCAGGACCTGCCCACAGGAACTCCAATCCTCTTACATTCTGCCCAGCCACCCAGACCTGCCTCTGAACTCTTGGTGGAAGTCTCTGTGAAGCCCTGACTCTAGCATCCAGCATTCCTGCAGAATCAGCACCACATGATGACGTCAAGGTCTATCACCAGCCTGAGCAGCAGTTGAGACCCCAGGGACCATGGCTACAGTGGCCTCTGAGTGCTGGAAGAATAGCTTTCTAGTTACCCCTGTGGAAGAAGATGCACCCAAGGTCTCAAATGAACTTTCACATCTGCACCCTTGAGCCTGCCATGGGTGTGATCTTGCTGATTACTGAGATGCCCTCAAAGCATTTTCCCCTACTGTCTCTGTGCAAAGTACTTAGCTTCTCTTTAGCAGTAGTAATCTCTTCAGCAGCCACACTTTCCTTGTTCCCAAATTATGTGCACTTTTCTGACCAAACTGCAAGTTTCAAAAATGCTCTGCTTTATTTTTTTTAATCCCAATTCTCAGAGTAAACCTTGGTAAATGCTGTCAGCAGTACTGCGCAACCACCTCAATGTTGTGCTCCCCTGAACTTCCTCCACAGATTAATTAGTTCACCACCTTTAAATGGACAAAATGGAAACAACTCCTTTACCAGAACGTAACATGAACAAAACGGAGACAACTTCTTTGTCAGAATGTAACACGAATGAGGCCTCAAATAGAGGCCTTATTCCCCACTGAAACCTCATGAGCACTGCCTTTACTCTCCACATTCCCATCAACATTCTGCTCCTCTGAGATCCCACCAGAATTGCCCATTAAAGTGGGGTCATTATTGTGCCTAACCTGACTGTGTGGTTTAGAAGCCTTTGGAACTGGTGTATGGGAAGATTTGGGAAAATAAAGGAAATGCAGGCTGGAGAAACCTCAGAATATTGGAATAATATTGGAATGATATTCTGAGGTTTCTCCAGCCTGCATCTCCAACATTTTCCCTAATCTTCCCATACACCAGTTAGTTCCAAAGGCTTCTAAACCACACAGTCAGGTTAGGCACAATAATGACCCCACTTCTGGTACCAATTTCTGTGTTAGATTTTTATTGCTGTCACCAAAATACCTGGAAACTACAGATTAAAGGAGCAAAAGTTCATTTCGGGCTCATGGTTTCAGAAGGTTTAAGTCTATGGTTGGCCTACTCTGTAGCTGCAGGTACAAGGTGTGATAGAACATTATGGCAGAAGGGCTTGAAGCTCATGGTGGCCAGAAAACAGAGTGAGGGAGGAGTCAGGGGAATAAGATATAACCCCCAAGGATATGTCCCCCTGGACTTAACTTTCTTCCGCCATGTCCCTTCTGCCTCCAGTCATCACCCAGTACAGTAGTCCTTTTGAATTATTAATTCAACAAATGGATCACTCCACTGAGTAGATCACTCCTAATCTAATCTTTTCCCCTCCTGCATTAACACAGGAGCTTTTGGGGATACCTCATATTTAAAGAGTGCAGAAGGATGGGTGAAGATGCTCAATAGTGGAAGAGGCAGACTGTGCTAGTTGTTAATCTGTTGTCCTGAAGCCCACCTCTCCTTCCCCTTTCTAAATTCTGCTTTGTGATGCTGAGGCTGAGACTGCACACATTACATCTTACCTTTACTAGGTGGTTTCCTGTTAGATTCTGTCATAGGAGGCAGTAGTGAGAGATAGGAAACTAGGGCAATAAACAGACCTTCTTTCTGTTTTTCTCACTTTTTCTGACAGTGTATCATTCACCCCGCAGCTGCAGGTGGTTGACCTCCCTCTCAACACTCCCAGAATCAACCTCTTCTTGCCCCCTCAAAAGTACTGGCAAGAGCCAGCCAGTGGCCCCCCTCAGGAGTCTAGATCTCAGCCCTGGACACACCTACTCCAAGCTTCTAGGTCCTAATGACCCAGCATCTCCTGTTCCTCCAGTCCTGTGGGCCACAGGTGTTTCTTGGAGTCATCAACTCTATATACTTTCATCTTTTTGTTCTTTTAGCTCTGACATCTGTGTATCAGAGAACTTCATATATTAAATTTATTCAGTTGAAACAGCTAATATGGATTCTGTTTTCCTGAAATACAGAATTCTTATTTGTGACTGTAAGAATCTGAAAGAAAGTGCTCAGATGTTTTTATCGTTACCAAGGACAAATATTAACAAATGATTCTGAATGGCACAGAGGTAAGGACCAGAACAGTTTATATGAAGTCTTCTTAGGTGGCATGGCATAATGAGAACAGCAGGAAAGGAGTTCTGACCACACTAGTGCCACTCACTGAACGGGTGATATGTGTTTGACAAGTCACTTGTGAGCTCCAAGTAGCTTGTGGGTGGCCTTATCCCTAAGTAAAACTCAGCAAGCTAATCATCCCCATGTTTTTCTTCCTGCTGAACCTTTATACTTTCCTCAAGAAATCACCAGTAAAGCCATCTGGGCCTAGAATTTTCTTAGTGGGAAATTTCTAACAACCAAATTCTTTAACAAAAGATTACCCATATGTTCTGTTGAGTTTTGTGCAAATTGCAATTTACAAAGAAGTCTTCCAAAGCATATAAATGTTCATAGTACTGTTTTAATTCCTGTGAGGCTGTAATGACAATACTCCTTTAATTCCTCTGTATTCCTCATAATGAGCACTTGGCTTATCTTTCTCTTTTTAAGGGTCCAGCCAGTTGATCCATTTTGTTCATCTTTTCCAAGAGCCAATCTGTGGACGTGTTAATCTTCTCTGTTGGTCTGTATTCTACTTCACTGATACTAGCACTTACCTTTATGATTTCTTTTCTTCTACTTGTTTTGAGTTTAGTTTATCATTTTTTTCCTTAGTTTCCTAAAGATAGAATGAACTTTTGGCCACTGATTATAGACCTTTTTTTTTTTCTAACACAAGTATTTAATGCTATAAATTTCTTTCCTGAGCACTGTTTCAGCTGCGTGGCACAGTTCTGGAACATAGTTTAGTTACCATGCTTATTTCACACAGTATAACCATCCTCTAGATTCATCCATGTTACTGCAATTGACAGATTTTTATTTATTAAGGCCCAATAGTACACCATTGTATATATATGTCCATTTTCTTTATTCATCAGTTGATAGACACTTTGGATGATGTCATATCTTGACTATTATAATGAATAATGTCTTTCACTCTGCTCACTGACTCCTTTACTATAAAGAAGCTTTTTAATTTGATGCAATTCATCATCTATTTTTGCTTTTGTTACTCTTCATCTTCTTTTCTTGAATTTTGAGAGCTCTTTATATATTTAAATACTTTTCTCAGTCTATGACTTGTTCTTTTATTTTCTTAGAAGTCTTTTTTCCAAGTGGTATTAATTTTTATTAAATTCAACTTAACCTTTTTTATGTCATAACTTGTCTCTGATTTAAGAATCACTGCATAAGTACACTAAAATTTTCTATTTTCTCCAATTAACTTATTAATTTATTTATTGTAGTACTGGAACCCAGGGGCATTCGGGACTCACTGAGTTGTTCAAACTGGCCTTGAACTTGAGATCCTCCTGCCTCATCCCCTGCAAGTCCTTGGCATTACAGGTCTGTGCCACTGTGACAGGCTTCAATTAGTTTTATATTAGTTCTAGCATTTGGAACTAGGATCCAATATCTATTTTGTGTTAAATTTCTGCAATATGGTAAGAGGCAAGGGTCAAAAATTTTTTGGGGGGCGTGGTGGTGCTGGAGATGGAACCCAGGGCCTCACACACACTAGGCAAACATTCTATCACTGAGCTACATACACAGCTCTCAAATTTTTTTTAAACATATGACTGTTAAATTGTTGCAGCACCATTCATTCAATGAAAAGATTGTCTTCTCAACACTGAACTGAGTCGGCTTCTTTGCTGAACGTGAACTGATGGTGTGCGTGTGCGTGTGTGTGTATGTGTGGTCTATTTCTCTTTCACTGACCTGTGTCTGAAGTCACACGGACACCACAGTGTCTTGACCTCTGTAGCTTAGAGAAAGGCTTCACATTAGGCAGAAGTCCTGCAGCCTTGTCTTTTTCCTTTGCAGAGCTAGCTTGCCAATCTCACGACAGTAACCAAAGCTTTTCAAAGCTTTTGGGGGCTCTGGTGGGGACTGCTCTGAACCCTCAGAACGAGGTGTGAAGAGCTGCCTCTTGGTGACAGTAAGCCCAGGATCCCTGGCACAGCACGTCCTCCCATCTTGAGCCTGTTCTGCAGCTTCTTTCGGCACCATCTGAGTCTCACAAGACTTATCTGACATATGTCTTGTTAAAATTTTTAAGTATTTAATTTTTTTTCACTGCAAGACTGTGATTTTTTTCTGTTACAGACTTTTGGTAATATAGTTGACATATGATAAATGAACATTACAAGTGTATAATCTGATATTTTAACATGTCAGTAAAGCCATCACCCCAATTAAGAAAATTAACATATTTACTTCCTCTCTTCTTAGGCCCCTTTGTTATTTTTCCACCTATTCTTTACAGTCTGACCGTCTCCACCCTTTCTCTAGTCAACCACTTTCTTTCTGTCACCATGTTGAATTTCTACCATTATATATATATATATATATATATATGGAATCACCAAGTTCATTCTCTTTTTCATCTTGCTTCATTAACTCAGAATAATTATTTTGAAAAATATTCATGATGTGTGTATTAACAGCTCATTCTGATTTACTGCTGAGCTGTATTCTACTGCATGGATATCTGTATCACTTTTTATTTACCCACTGAACTACTGACAGACACTGGGGATTTTCTTCTTCCAGTTTTTGGACATCACAAATAAAAGCTGCTATGAATATTAGTGTACAAGTATTTGTGTGTAGAGGTATGTTCTTCTTCCTCTAGGGAAAACCCCGTAGGAAGAATGGCTGGGTCAGATGGTAGATACTGCTATGCTCTAGATATGGTTTTTCCCAGAGGGTTCATGTGTGACAGGATGATCCTCAGTTTGGTGATGCAGAGCCTCTAACAGATGGGGCCCAGAGGAAGGTTTTCATGTCATTGTGAGTGCTACTGTTAGAAGGGTAATTAAGGTAGCTCTCACGGATCCCCTATGCTCTCCTGAGAATGAGCTATTATAAGAGAGAGGCTGACCCTTGAATTGCTCTCTGGCTTTTTATTTTGAGATGTGATCTTTCTTCCACATACTCTCCTGCCATTGTGACATCATCTGCCTTGAGGTTCTCGCCAGACAAGCCAATGTTGCTGCCTTGCCCTTGAGTCTCCTGAAACTATAAAATAAACATCTTTTTAAAAATAAAGGTGCCCAGCCTCAGGGATTTTTGTTATAGCAATAAAAATAGACTAATAAAGATATTTAAAATTTTAAACTTTAAGCTGTTTTACAAAATGGTTTTGTCTAGATTATGAATCACCATAAAGAAGAAGGTCATGTAGGTCATTTGTTTCACATCTTTTACATTCCTGCTGATAATGGGAGATTATTCATTCATCAAATATTACGGAGTAACTGTGGAATGCAAGGAACTGAGTCAGGCATGGAGGATACAGTCATGAACAAGACAACCATGGATCCTGTCCAATGGCACTTTCGCTCCAGAAGAAAAAGCAGACACTAAATAACATAGTTCACAATTAATGCTTTCCTTAGAAGGAGGTATAGAGTGCTAGGAATCTAATGTAGAGTGGGGACTCTGAAAGCATCTCTGGGATCAGAACCTCTAAACTGAGGGTGGAATAATGAGCAGAACTTAACACACACAATCCTAAGAGACTGCATCTATTTGGTAAGTGGCATAAAGGAGTGGTGTGGGTTCTAATGTAACTCCCCTAGGATGCAAATTGTTATTAAGTGATTGATTGATGGATTGATCTACTTACTCAGGGGAGCCTGCTCCCAATTCCTAGATGAAAATTAATCCCAAACTTTGGCAATAAAAAAGAGGACTTAGGAGTCTGTCATCTTATGAGAAGAACCCTCTTCTAAATAATGAAAATAGCAGTCTCTCTCATGAATCACAGCAGATTCATGAACAGAGTAACGAAAGTCAGAGCGTCAGGAAGGGAACGGTGGTGGCAGGCAGAAGGCAGCTGTCTGGCATGCCACCTTCTGTTCCCCAGGTACTTGTGGAGTGTTTTCCACATGGTAAGTAGGCCCTATGTCACCTTAACCGATGCACAGGATAACCTTGCAAGTAGCTGCTGTCACTGCCGTTTTATGTAAGAATAAACTAAAACACAGAGATTAAATAACTTGTCCATGGTCATAAACTTGGTCAAGGGGTATCCTAAGGTAGCCATAACATTACTTACTACACAGAAGTACTAGGATAATGACCCTAGAAAGCATCAATGGCAGGGGTGTCTGAAATCTGTTTGCCTTAACTTCAGAATCATTTAGTGATAGACAGCAACCTGCTGGGGACTCTAAGTGCTACCTTGGAGAACCAGTGGTCTCTGGCAGATGTTGTTCAGGGTAAACATTTGAAGACAGATAGCACAAACTCCAGTCAAACTTCAATTCAGATTGGTTTAAACTTTGATTTAAATTATAACTCTTCCACTTACTGGCTATAAAATTTCAGGCAAAATATCTAATATTTTTTATTTTCTTTTGTTTTGTTTTGGTACTAGGGATTGAACCCAGGGGACTTTAGCACTAAGTTATATCCCCTGTCCTTTTTATTTCTTGAGATAGCATTTCACTACGTTGCTTGGGGCCTAAGTTGCTGTGGCTGGCCTTAAAACTTGTGATCCTCCTGTCTTAGCCTCCCGAGTTACTGGGATCACGGTGTACACCATTGTGCCCTTGTTTAGTCCGATCACAGAATGAGAAAAACACACCTTCTTTGTATTTTTCATTTGCAGAAAGAATGAAGGCAGTGTGGGTAAGTTAAGGACACTAAGTGATAGGAATACAGGAAGTCATGTATGCAGAAGGTAGCTATGAGAGTGCTCCTTCCCCAGCATCTGAAGAAGGCCCATGGAGGAGATGAGGCAGCTTCCTGATCTCACTCCTCTAGGATATGCTAACTCCTCAGAGGTGATGTGGAATCCACCCAGGCATCAGAGGACAGTGGTGAGACTCCTCTCATCCAACCGTTTCCTGCACGAACAAGCTCACGGTTGAAAAAGGTCCCAGGTGTCAATATTCCTGAGATCTCAAGGTTTCAACTCAAGGTTGAAAGAAACCTCAGGAATGCATTTCACCCATCTTTCTTTATTAGACTTCTTTAGACCAACTGGAAATACCAAATAGGCGGCACTCTGTCCATCTTGGCTACATCTTTTTGAACGTTCCTTTTCCACCTCACTTTTGCCACGAAAATAAACACAGGTACTGTCTGAAGCCATTACATGCAACAAAGAGAGAGAACACTGGCAGAAAAAATTAGTCTTTTTTCCCATGAGTTGACTAGAGAAAATAAGTAGGCAAGTAAATGGAAGAAAAAGTAGGCCCAAATCTCCATCATGTCAGATTAGGCCCCAACTTACTTTATAAGATTCCTGTAGTGCAAGAATTAAAACCAAGAATCAATAAATGGGATGGATTCAAACTACAAAGCTTCTTCTCAGCAAAAGAAACAATCAGTGAGGTGAATAGAGAGCCCACAGAATGGGAGCAAATCTTTACCACAAGCACATCAGATAGAGCACTAATCTCTAGGGTATATAAAGCATTCAAAAACCTTAACACCAAAAGAACAAATAACTCAATCAATAAATGGGCTAAGGAACTGAATAGACACTTCTCGGAAGATGGTATACAATCAATCAGCAAACATGTGAAAAAATGTTCATCATCTCTAGCAATAAGAGAAATGCAAATCAAAACCACTCTAAGATTTCAACTCACTCCAGTCAGAATGGCAGCTATCAAGAGTACAAACAACAATAAGTGTTGGTGATGATGTGGGAAAAAAGACACACTCATACATTGCTGGTGGGACTGCAAATTGGTGCAGCCAATCTGGAAAGCAGTATGGAGATTCCTTAGAAAACTTGGAATGGGACCACCATTTGACCCAGCTATCCCACTCCTTGCTTCATACCCATAGGATTTAAAAACAGCATACTTCAGGGATACAGCTACATCAATGTTTATAGCA
The DNA here is from genome assembly GCF_021218885.2 of Marmota monax. Taxonomy (NCBI): domain Eukaryota; kingdom Metazoa; phylum Chordata; class Mammalia; order Rodentia; family Sciuridae; genus Marmota; species Marmota monax. The sequence continues at coordinate 9,947,335 of NW_026692072.1, read as the reverse complement.
GCACAATTCACAGTAGCTAAATTGTGGAACCAATCCAAATGCCCTTCAGTAATGAATATATAGGGAAACTTTGGTATATATACACAATGGAATATTACTCAGCATTAAAGAGAATAAAATCATGGCATTTGAAGGTAAATGGATGAAGTTGGAGAATATAATGCTAAATGAAGCAAGCCAATCCCAAAAAACCAAAGGCCAAATGTTTTCTTTGATATGAGGATGCTGACTCATAATGGCGATTGGGGGGGAGCATGGGAGGGATGGAGGAACTTTAGATAGAGCAAAGGGGAGGGAGGAAAAAGGAGGGGGGAAGGGGGTAGGAATGATGGTGGAATGAGTTAGATATCATTACCCTAAATACATGTATAAGACACGAATGGTGTGAAATTACTTTGTGTACAATGAGTGTCTTGAAAAATTGTGCTCTATATGTATAAAATGAAATGAATTGCATTCTGCCATCATGTATAACAAATCAGAATAAATTAAAAAAATGGAAACCACAGTACACCAATACTCTAGATGTAATGATGTACAGGTCATCTCCTATGAATGAAAATGAATCCAAAAAGATGTTTTAATGGCTATTCTACTCTTCACGCCTTTCCCTAGTCAATTCTGCAGTGCTCACAGTACTACACAACTATCTATTTTTTTTTTACACTCAAATGGTGCTATATTTAAAAAAAAAATCTGGGAAAACTTAAGTTTTTAATTTTTGATTTTGGTGGTGGTGGGATTCCTTATTCTTGCTCATAAAACCCACCTTTGATTTAAAGATTTTAAAATAAATTTCTATATTAAACATATGTAGTAAATATGGCTTTGTGTAACACAATTTCATGAATCCTTGAGAACTCCAAATTCAACAAATCCTGAGTAAACTAAAGAAGATGGCTCCTCTCTCCCAAAGACAGGGTGATCCTGGAGGACAGATCTCAGCACTTTCCCCTGTGCCAGCTGGACCTCATTGATTTTACTCTCCACTGTGCTGGCGCTGACACTGCGGTGGCCCCTGCCGGGCAGGCCTCTGTCGCCGTCAGGCTGCACACATCCTCCCTGACAGGTCTCGTCAACTGGATTGCTTCTCGCCAGGCCTGGGCTCTGGCACTTTCCCCTGGGGAGACCTTTGCTGGTCTCCATACTTAACCCCTGAACCCAGCGTAATCCATCAGCCGCAGGAGTACGCAGGGATGGGGAGTGTTTCTCCCTGAAGACAGGCGGCCGGCCCCTCTACTGAGAGCTCAGAGCGCCAGCCACCAGCAGGGTCTGTTTTCTGTTTGTCAGCGTCATGGCGTCTCAGCTAACTGAGTTCGTTTTACTGTTGCGGTGCCCAGCTGCCCAGTCAAGGGAAATGCTGTTGGAGGAGACATCAATTAGGTGCTTGTTAAATGCTATGGACGCTCTTTGAAAATGTCCCCTGGGACTCTCCCTGGGAGTTCCCAATCAGAGGAGGGCCCAGTTGTCATTTTGGAATTGAGTTTTCCCTGAGGTTTTAAAGATCAGTTTCCTAATCCACATTCTCATGGCTGGTGTTTAAACTTCATTGGGAGATTTTAGAAATCATGACCCTGGAGAATGAAATATAATGCTTTTTTCTGGAAAGACAAGAAAACAGCTGTAAATAGAAAGCCTGTTCCCATCTTGTTTAAAAGCTGCTCACCTCATAACCAAACTGCAGCTCGTCAGAGGTCAGCATGATGATGTCGTCGTCGATGGCCAGCACAGCCTCGGTCTCGATCTCATCGTAAGGGAAGAAGCGGTTACTCAGCTTGTTCTCGGCGGTCCTCACGACTTTTAATGGAACCCGGATTTTTGGCCAGAGAGAATCTAGAAGAAAAATAAAACAAGGTCTTGACTACTGTCTAGCCTTTAATGAGGAGATAAGGCGGCAAGGGCGTCAGCACTTGGAAGAAACTGCTGACATCTCTAGCCCCCCGCCATGACTCGGGAGGGGGTGTCTCACACGTGTGTCCTTGTCATAGTGGGAAACAGACACACACGCACGTATTTCTACCCTCTCCGCATCCTTACAACACTACTAATTATAACACTGTCTTAACAAAGACAAGTTCATTGGCTCCGGCTCACAACTGAGAGGCAGAGAAGTGAAACGACTCGACCGAGGTCATGAAGACAGGAGGAGAGGGGCTCAGGACCTCGCTTTAGTATCAGAACTCCACCACCTCTGGCAAAGATTCTGCAACACACCTCCTTGTCCCCATGCCCCGCTCAGAACCTGCCTGAAGCTATGCCAGGAAGCCCAGTGCCTTCAGCTAGCACACTGGGCTCCCAGAGCCCTCCAGGCTGGTCCCAGACCAGCTGGTCCCAGACCAGCCAGACCCTCCGGCCCAAGAGCACATAGCACTGGACCAAGGCCTAGCACTTCATTCCTTCCTCCCCGACTCACTAGGTTTGGTTTCTCATCACAACCAATTCACAGGGTAAATATCCAATTTCCAGGTCCAGCTATATGGGATTTTCTTGTATAATTAAGAAATACCAACCCATGTCTTGCCTCTCATTTTTTTCCCATTCTACTCTGAAATGACTGGAGCAATTCAATCATAGGTTTTTGCTTTTGAATGTGGCATTTAGCAGAACATGAAGTTAATCTTTCTCTGTTACAGTAGCAATGTCCACAGACCTTGGGTTCTTGGGGAGGCAGTTCATTGTTCACATAACATCTGTCAAGAACAAGAAGGCCTGGTGGCGCACTACTTTCAAAAAACGCATTATGCAATCAAGGGGAATATCTAATTTTTGTGGGTCATGAGGCCCCAAGATGCCTGTGTCCACTCCCAAGTCTCCACATTGAAGGAGACAGGGAAGGCCAGGGGAAGAGGCAGCCCAGCTGGCTGCAGGCAGAACCCTGACCTGTGAGCCCCATAGCACCACTGTCCAGGGCACTGCTGCGGCCCTGCTACGGTCCTGAGGGGGCTGTGAAGGGGCAGGCCCTGGGGTCAAGGAAGATCAGCTGAATTTCAAAAAAGCCTACAGCAAAGAACCTAAAAAAGTGGTCAATTCCAAAAAAGTGTGTTTGGGAAAGGGCTGAACCTGAGACCAAAGAAACAGGGCAATGGATTACTGCCACTTACTGTGACAGCAGCCACCTCTAGCTTCATTCCTGGCACATCATCAGTAAGTATCTCTGGGATAAATGAGAGACCCAGACTTGCGTTCTGCATCAATTATGCATCTCAAGCAAGTCCCTTCTTCTCATATAATTAAATAAGCAGAGATGGGGATCTTGATTACTTAAGTGATATGTGCCAGATCCTTTACTGTCATTCAACCCTCCTGACAATCCTAAGAGGCAGAAATTATTTATAATGTAGTATTTACATGACTCAGAGAGGTTAAGGAACTTGTCTGGCAATACACAGCTAATGAACAATGAGGCCAGCGCAGCTCCCTGCTTCCCCCGATCTGGAGCAGAACCCGGAAGGTCCAACCACCCTCACCAGCAGGCATCCTCCTTCCCTGCATCTCACTTCTTACCTCAGATAAATAAAATCCCCGACACACAGCTACTAGTCCCAATCCTTTAAACCACGAGTTACACTCTCCAGCTGAAGGTAACAGCCCTACATTCTAGACCGATGGTTCTCAAAAGTTTTGATTTCAGAATTCCTTCATGCCCTTCAAAGTGACCGAGAAGCTCAAAGCACTTCACACGCAGGAGGAAGGGGCTTTTCTGCTGTACCTTTTCCACGTCTGAGCTGCCTTGGGTTGCTGAAATCATTTCAGTCCATCTGAAGACAGTCTGGGTGGGTTCTGGGCATCTCTGGGTGGGTTCCACTGCAGCCCTTGCCAGTTTCCAGCAAGCCCTGTCCCACCCCAGGCCGCTGCCGTGGGGTTCCGTGGGAGTCTGAGCAGAGCTGGTTTCCTGCTTTCAGTCTTGGTCTGGGCACTGAGCAAGCTTCCCCAGGCACTGGGCCCCGCACTGCTCTTCCCAACACAGTGGAACCTCAGGCCCAGTGGGGGACTGGGCTCCCAGGGTCACGTCCTATAATCTTTTTTTTTTTTAAATTTTTTTATTTGTTCTAATTAGTTATACATGGCAGTAGACTGCGTTTTTACATACTGTCCACAAATGCAGCATAACTCCTCATTCCTCTGGCTGCCCCTGGTGTAGTCCCTCCAGTAGTGTAACCATATGTGTATGTAGCTTCCTATGATCTTTAAAGTTCTCTTTATCAGGTTAGTAGACAAATCCTGTTGTATGTTTATCACTATTCATATTAAAATTTTCCTATTCAAATCACCGTGTGGTTTCTGTCTTCTAATGGAACCTTGACTGTAGTGCAGATGAAAGGGAATTTTCCCCCATGGTCTCCACAGTTATGAACCCTAACTTTCACTAGGTGAGTTACGGGGCAAGAGTTTCCTGATGGTACAAACTGTCTTCAGATGGACTGAAATGACTTCAGTAACATAAGGCATCCTTTTGCCTGAAATGCGTGAACTTTGGTCAGATTTCTAGTTGACATCAGGTGAAGGACTAAAGAAAATAGCTCTGTGGGCCCAGGACTCCAGAGAACAGCAGCAAACGCAGCAAGAACACAGTCGTGCAACAGCCTAGGCCTCCCGCTAGCCAGCTGGACAACCCAGACAGGTCCACCACGTTGAGCTTGCTTCTTCAACTGTGGGGCAGGACTGGCGACCCCCTTTGTACGACCAACTGAGCGGGACCACAGGTGCTCAGCTGCATAGCTCCTGGCGCAAGGCAGACACCCACCCGAGGTCAGCTATGTTTCCCTTGAAAGTCTGTGTCTGCTGCCAGAACCAGAGGGTTTCTCGAGCCTCGTGTAGTGGTGGCCAAGCTCATGCTACCCATGTCCATGTTTAGATAAGCAGAACCCCTGCCCCAGAACTCAGAGCGTCTCATGTGCTCACAAAACTAAGTGACACGGAACCTCTGCCATGTCACTTCCCCAGGGTAACCAACAGCTCCTTTCCCCCATGGGTAGAGAACAGGTCTGCTGCTCTGGGGGAGCAGAAACAAGCCCCCATGCTGGACGGTGGGCTCTCGCCCAGGGCGTGGATGGCATGTTGGCCAGATAGGCACTTCCACGCTCTCCAGCTACATGTATCCAAAGAATTACTTGAGACAACGTCCCCAGGGAGCTGACTTGCTCCTGTGAAGTCTTTGATGGGAAGTTTTAGAGAGTGATGAAAGCCAGGGGGATGATATGGGGCACAGATGGAAATGCAGAATGAATCACGGCTGTGTTAGAAACGTGACGACTCCTCCCTCGTAGGCTAGGTCTGCGGAGCGGACAGCTTCCACAGAAGGAGCCTCCATTTCAGTGGCCAAGTGTCCAAGGACCACCATCTAACAGATTCTAAAGGGAACTCCCAGCTTCCTGGACTCTTCCCTTTTTCAAATGAGCTCGACTTCCATGACAGGGAACTACAAGTCTCCCAGGCTTCAGTGTCCCCCTATGGAGGTCAGGGACAAGTGGGCAGCCATGCCTTTAATACTATGACCCTGACAGGAAATTTTAATTCTGGAAAGTTTACCTTTTTTTTTTTTTTAATTAGGACTGGGACTACAGAGGGTGAAGAGAATTGCAAGGCAGATTTGTGAAAAGGGAAGAGACTTCTCTCCCCATTAGTACTGAATAGATTGATCCTCTGTCTCTCTGTGAGCTCTAACAAGAAGCTAGTTCCTCTATATGATCCCAAATCAGAGAGGAGACAGACGAGAGCCAGGGTTTTCCTGCACTGAAATGGTCATCTAAAAGGATGCAGTGGGCTCAGCACAAAGGGCAGGAGCTTCCGACTGAGAGAGACCCGTGCTAACTTCTGTCTCTGCCCCTTGCTGCTTTTGATTCAGGCAGATCACTGACTGAGTTTCACTTTCTTATTTATATAAAATGGGGATAATGACAGCTTCCTCACAGGCTTGTCATAAGGACTGGAAGTAACAAAGTCCTCTCCACTCCTCATCCCAGCGTGGCCTCCTTCCTGGGTACAGCAGTGTGCGCTGACCAGCCACAACACTGCTCCATCACCATCTGCAGAGGGGGAGGCTGGGAAGCCCTAGGAACTCCACTTCTCTGCTGATACCTTAAAGAGGTCCAGACAGGACACAGAAGGAAACAGTGTCAAGGCTGGAAATCCCCAGGCTCTGCTCTGTTGCAGAGCCTAGATGAGGGGCCTAACTCCTTCAAACTCTAAATGCAACAGCATGCCCCTGCATCTCATATCTCATCCTGTGGAACTACAGGAGGCAAAACTTTACAAGTGTCACCTTTTATTCACATAAAGTAACTTAAAAAATGGTTCTTCAAAGGCACTGCTGAATTTCTGAAAGATAAACAGCTGAGACAGGTGACCTGTTAGTTTCACAGTATGAGCTTTGGCCCAGCTCATGGGAGAAAAAGAACTCCTTGTGTCAAGGACCCTTTTTTTTTTTTTTTTTACCAGGGATTGAACCTAGGGGTGCTTTAACCACTGAGCTATACCCCCAGCTCTTTTTATATTTTTATTTAGAGACAGGGTCTCCGTAAGTTGCTGAAGTGGCCTTGAACTTGCAATCCTCCTGCCCCAGCCTCCCCTGAAGCTGGGGTTACAGGTGTGTGCCATCACACCTGGCAGACACAGGTCTTTTTAAAAGTATATTAATTAACAATTTTCTCCATGTTGGATGCTGAGAGAGATGTGAGAGAGGAATTCTCTGTAACTTGAAAAAAGTACTGCAGTACATTCAGGTTGGCTGAAGATGACCCCAAGCCTATCCTGCCAATCCCTGTCATATACCCAAAGTAAAATATTAGATCATCTCCATACAAAAACCCTTTAGCCTGCTTCAGAAGTCCCCAAGCTGCTCAGTGTAAAGTTGGTGCCCAGGACCCTGAATGCAGCTCAACGGAAGGTAGCTGCTGCTTTGGCTCCGGCTGCCCTGTTGGGTTGAGCATCCTGACAGCGCCCACGCTGCCCACTCAGGACTGTGAGGCTCACATCTGAAGCTGGGGGTCCCTTAATGTCAATTCAAACCTATACCTGGATTAATGCAGACTACAGGCTGAGTTCCCCTTTCTGAAGTGCACAGGGCTACCGCTTCCTCCGGACAAAGGCTGGGCCCAGGCAGACGAACTCGACCTTCACCAGGCAACTGAGGAGCCGGCAGGGCAAAGCAGGGGCTCAAAACTGCTGCGATGAAAGCTCACAGAGTTCTGTGCCTGCTCCTCAGTGTCCACTTAGACCTCAAACCTGGCCATTTAGCGTCGACTGTGACCAGAAGAGAAAGGCACTTGGTTGGATCCAGGAAAAAAAGTGGGAGGGCGCAGACTGCCGCCTGCACCAGCCCTCCCAGCAGCAGACGCGTGAACCACAATATTTATTTTAGTAAATGTAGAGAAAGTGAAAAACAACACTTTCACCTCTAAAATTTCAAAGCCTTTTTTTTTTTTATATATATACATGTCACTAATGCTACACTTGGAACATCAGATACGTTTGCTGGCAGGAGGACCAGAGCTGACGGCCCCTTGACCAACTGAACACGCCCACAGAAGATCAGCGTGGTTCGTGTTCCCCCAACAGCTGCACTGCGAGAGCCAGAGCCCCGACCCGAAAACCACCGTCAGAAAAAAGCCAGTCCATCAACATGTGTCAAAATGAGGGCCTCATCAGTTAAGGGTTCTCTTTCCTCCCTAGAGCCAAAATATTTTTAAAATAAACTAAACTCTGGGTCATAAAATTAACCACTACGCTTTAGTAGGGTCTACCAAAAATTAAAACTGAATACCCAGCTCCAAAGCTGGCCCACACTCTGCCTTTAGCCATGCCAGCGCACAAGCCTGGGCTGAGACATAAGAAAAAGATTCTTCCTTTCCCACACCTGCCCCAAAGAGTGACTCCAACTCACAATGCTGAGTTCACTTTATGCCCAAAGTGGCTGATAAGCAGGGGTATAAGAGGGCTCCTTGGCATTTTTTAAGTTTTGTTTTATTTCTGATTGGCGAGTGATAACTGCACGTGTTACAGAGCACGCGGCGGTGTTTGAGAACACACAGGTGTTCTGGAGTGGGCCGTCACCAGTGTGTCCCTGGCCTCTGCTCCAGATCCTGCCGCTCCACCTTCCCTGCAGGAGGGCTGTGGGCTAAGCTGGAGGTGCAAATGCATGAGAATGAACACAGTGACAGGGACATTCCCTCCACAGTGCACAGGACCCATCAAGGGCCCGACAAGCAAAGCAGAGGTCCGACCCACCTCCCTGGGAAAGGCCGCCTGTGCAGGGCCCTGCCCGCCACACAGATCCTCTGAGGCTCCTCGATTTCTGCCCCGCTGGCTCTTCCTCCCTCCTTAGGTGACGCCAGCGCCTTCCTTTCCACCTATCCCTTTCCTTCTCCTTTATTGGAAGCCAAACACAGCAGAACCCAGAAAACTGACCGTGCTGCAGTGAGGCGGCAAAGAAAAAACCCCGGACCAGAAAGCTGGTCAGCAATAATAGTAATGATAAAAGCAGCTATGCTTCAGGTACATTATAGGACTCTCGTCAGAATAGGCATTTGATTCACTCATTCTGGCACTCTGTGAACCTAAAGAGAGCAGATGATTCTTTCAGAAAACAAAAATCTCATGAAGTACAATTTTTCAAACATCTCAGGACACACTAAAGAATTTTATTGAGCAAATTCTGATTTGCCTAACAGAGACAGAAATATGGTCTCATTCCGGCCCAGACTACAGATCTACTACTGGAAGTTTCTAGGGTCAACTCTCCTGACTTCAGTATAACCAATTAAAAGGACTAGCCATAAAAAGCACAGATACTACTGTCAGGCAATAAACTAGACCTTATCGGTGACAGTGGTGCACATTACAAACTTCAAACTCATTCCTTGCTCTAATCCATCAGAAACTTCCTGGCTTTAATAGGCTATAAATGGCAGGAGCTTTGAAGTCCCTGGGATTAGGATCAGTAATAGACAGACTGAATGAGAAACCAAATGCAGGTGGAACGTACTCTATGCGTCCCGAATTAAAAACAAATCCAATTAATCAAACAGTCTGCGATCCTAGCTGCCAGTCAACAGATTACACGGGTGGCCAAGGCGAGGGCCAGAGTGACTAAGGAGGACCCGGTGGCAGCGTGCAGTTGGAGCTCCCTTGAGGAGCTGAGTCCCGGCCTCCACGGCCTGCCCGCCTTCCCTGTGGAAGGGAGGCCATCCTCCTCAGTGGGTTTTGAAGGACAGCACAGCATCAGAGCTGAGATAAGGAAGGAGAAGACCGATGCCTCTTAAACTGAGTTTCCAGGTAAACAAATCAGCTGGGATGGCCGGGGGCTGAGATCTGTTTCCCAGGGCTGGTCGCCTTTGATCCTATCGCCCCTCAGCCCTCAAACACGTGTGGCTACAGAGCGTGCCAGGGCTTGGAGTTAAATAGGCCACCTTAGAAAGGAACGAGACAACGGGGAAGAGAGAAGCGGGGTCATGCTGCCTCACAGATGACACTGTTATTGGCAAAGGGAGAGATTCATTTCAAACTAACTGGCATCACTTGGCCATCCACAGTCCATTCAGCAGAGAGTTGGCCAACGCACGAGGCAGGGCTTCCTAAATGCATCTTCCTCACTCTTCCTACCTTCTGGAGGGTTTTTATTCTGATTGTTCCAGACGACCAGCAGCTTGGACAGACTGGGCACCTTGGATACCTCGGTGATGACGCGGAAGAGGCTCTCGACCCGGTCGTAGGTGAGGACAATGGCGGTGAACCCCTGCGACTGCGGTGGGATCAGCGGGAGGAAGAGCGGGTTGCTCACACTGCCCCACTTCTGCAAAAGGACAGGTCAGAAGGTTAGGGAAGGCGCTGCAGCAGGAGGCTGACCCCAGCCACCGGCAAACCCAGCCGTGCAGCTGACTGCTTTCACCACCACCATGGCAAGAGCCGCGTGGCCGTTCAGTGTCCCCCCCCCCCCCCCGACCCCCACAGCCTACGTGGAGTCCCCTGGATTAACCTGGGCTCCAGACCAGCGAAAAGGGAGCGGAGAAGAGACTGAGTTAGACATGACAGGTCACAACACACACCTGCCTCCTTCCGCCCCAAATCAGCAGCATGGCAGCTGATGCACACAGAGGGCTGGAGAAGGGGCCAAGGGCCGGAGGGGACCTGGGAAGGGGTGCCCTGGGAGGCTCAGGAGGTAAGCTCGCCAGGTCGCCCGGTGCCTCGTGAGTTGGAGGAGTGGCAGGGTGACGGCAGGACTGCTCAGAAATCTCTACCAGAAGCAGCTGGAGACCCAGAACCACAAGCCTGCCCTTACCAGAGTGTCACTCTTTGCCACAGCCCAGCTATGTTCCCTGAGGAGACTGACGCTCCAGACTTGGAACACAGGCACAGCTGAGGAACACACAGGTCACAGCCCACCCGCTGAGTGGGGAGCCTGCAGCCTTCCTCCCCTTCAGTTCCCAAGCCCTGAAGCCATGCAGCCAGCCTGGCACACCGTCTGCCGGCGACACCCTCCAGCCATGAGTGGGCCACACAGAGTACTCCTCTCAGCTTTTAGTGTCCCCCTCTTCATCATGAACAGATTCTAGCATCACAGATATCTCAAGAGCATCTTTGGTGGGAGTGACAGAAACCAAAGGAGCAAAGAAAAAAGGCACTCAGACCCCCGAGGCGCATAAGGAAATTAATATCAACCAACAGCAAGTTATATCTTTGGGGAGATAAATATTTTTTTTAATCTATGAGAAAGAATAAATTGCTATTTTTATTTAAAAGGATCTAGCAAAGACGGAAAGAACTCTTGGACATGAAAAACACGATAGTTTAAAGTTTCTTTAAGTGGGCAGGATTCTGAGATGAAGACAATTTACTGCATTCCAGAGACCAAGAAGACAGCTGAGGAATAGGAGAGAGCAGGGGAGAAAATCCAGGAGGTCCAGCATCCACTTAACAGGAGACTCCAGGAAAAGAACACACTGGGGAGGGAGGCAACAGCTCTACCAAAGAAACGGAGTCGCGTCAGTGCGCAAGACGGAAGAGGCGAGGAGGCTTCAGACAGCAGAGAGCACAGTGGGGCCAACAAAAGGGACAGAGGCAGACACAGCACCCAGAACTATCACCACCTCAGGGCACCTCAGGGCACGCACTGCTGCACAGGGGACTGAGGCGCTGCTCACAGTGCGTGGCTCTTGGTGGCGGGCATGAGTTCACTGAACAATTCTCAAACTTCTAAGTCTGAAATTTGTTCAAAATAAAATTTAAAAAGGAATGAAAGATCCAATCTCTCTCCTACCAATAAAACATTAAATTATCTAAACATAGCAATGTAAGCAAAAAAAAAAAAAAAAACAACAAAAAACAAAAAACCTTTGTTCTAATACTAAACAGGGAAAGCTTATTAAAATGTTCTTATACTTTTTGACAGCTTTATTGGGATATAGTTCATAAACTATATAATCCACCTATTTAAAGACTATAAGGGTTTTGGCCTTTTTTTTTTGAAACTGTTAATACACACAATTTGATCTTCCATTTTAAACATTTGTAAGTATATAATGCAATGGCACTGATTATGCTCATGATCAGGTTAGCATGTTTAAAGCTCAGGACCAACTCCCTCTCCACCAGGAGAGCAGAAAGGTGCTCCCCGGCATTCTTACACTTCCTTGAAGCCTTCTACACTCTGGATTCCCAAGGTCCCCTATCCATGCACCCATACCACGAACGGACACCCATCCCCAGTCTCTGACTACAGCTGCTTGCCAGACGGAGCAGCGCGGGGCAGGAGATGTACACAAGCACATGGGCAGCACATGGGAGGGACTGCAGGAGACGGGAGGGGATTCCTGGAGTCCTGATGTAATTAGCACATTAAGGCTGAAGTGCCCACAGGATGCCATAATTGGCTCTCACAACCAAGAGACCCAATAGAAAGGTTATCTCCCCAGTGCAACCTTGTTCCCATGATGTTACGCACTGGTAATGTCTCAGGAAGACCCTAGATTTTTGTATTTATGCCCTAGCATCTGACTACATTTCTAGGAACCCTTTTCAGTTTTCTACCTGAGTCTTATTCTTCATAGCTTCCCAACTTTTATGGAAACTGAATTCAGTAAGTAGCTCCACATTTAGGCTGCAATTAATTCCCAAAGGATGGTTCATGTCTACCTGCCATTACCATCCTCAACCCACCCCTGGCCTTCCAGATATGATACTCCCTGCTCTACACTTGATGGATACCATTTTAAACGGAAAAGAGACTAAAAGGATTTTTAAAGATGTGCATAAGATAATCTAATGTGTGATACTGAAACAGTCAAGATTTACTGAGCATTTACTAAGTGTGAGGCACTATGCTTGACACGTATTAGCTCAACTAAGACCCACAACAAGGCTCAAGACAGTTATGGTGGTAGCTTCCTTTTACAGGTGATGGAACTATAGGAGTAAGAATAGTGGAGAGTAGTCAAGGCTGTGTGACCTGGAAGTCATGGAACGAGGACAACAGCCCAAGCCACATGACTCCAAAACACCAGCTGGGTGGCCCTCCCTGCACTCCCCACCCGTACTCCTTTACCAACCCGCAGAATACAGAGATCGCGCTGCTACTGCACAGACTTCAGAAAGGGAAGTGTGGGGAACGCCAGCTCCACCTCTCCTAGCTCCTCTCTGGACAAAACTCCTGAAAATTCTGAATCCTGTTATCAAATGGACCAACAAGCAAGAACCCACCCAAATACTACTTCCGAGAGTACATAAACACTCCAAATACATGACACTCTGACAAAGCGAGCACATACATTTAGAAAGGTAAATACACCACTGACACAGAGGGAAAAACTATTACAGCTCCAACAAAATGCGGTCTGTTCTAGGGGAGAAGGGAGGAGAAACCAACACACCTAAATACCATCATGACACTTAGAGAAAAGAAAGTTCCCTGAGGGGGCGGAGTTTGGTTTCTGAAAAGGAATGCCCCAGAATAGAAACCGAGGAGTCCCTGGAAAGACATCCCAGTTCTGCCCAGTGCCTCCAGAAGACAATGGGTCTGGTCTCGTGGTGAACCTGCCGGCTCCATTTGGGAAGTAGGTTGTTAGGGAAGGGAGAGGACAGGAAGGGATGCTGGGCAGGGAAGTGGACAGTGGCTTTTCCTGGTGTCTAACTTTTCCACACCACCCACCTGCCCCCCAGGTAGGGCTTGAGAACTGGAGAAGGCAGCACGCCAGGGAGATAGCACAGGGGCACGATAGCACTGACATCTCGCCCACGATGTCCCAGGAACACAGAATGACATGGACGTGGGGGGGGGGGGCAGGCAGCAGAGGAGCCACGGTGCAGGTATTCGCTAAGAGCTGCCTGGTGCTCAGCTGGGGGACACATGGCCAGCACAAATGCAAACAGCTCCAAAGGGACCCTTTGTGTCTGGGGCAACGCGGGAATCAGTGGTCCCAGTCAGGTTCTTCCGCTCACCAGCCATGACCCAGCAAAGCGCATGGCTCTCCTGTGCCTCAGATTTTCTGCCTATAAAACTCTACCACCACCACCACCACCTCCTAGGCAAGACGACGCAGTACACATAACACACCCCACACATACAACAGCGGAAAAACAGCAGCCAGCGCTGATCACACGTGAGTAACCCTCTCTCCGGGCTTTGCTCTCTGCATGTCTCACCTAAGCCACCTGAGAGCCCTTCAGCACCAGAGTTCTAGAGGAAATCATTCCTCCTCGGTTGTTACTTCACATGCTTTAAAGGCCTGCTTTATCTAGATTCTACCTCTACTTATTCCTCTCAAATATAGTCTTTATTTCCAGCACTTTCTCTTTTTCTCTACTCTTTGTTTCAGCTATTATGAAAGCAAGAGCCATAACACACAGTACTGAGCACAGTACCTACCGCTACTCAAAAATTTGCTGAAAAAAAATTAGTGGGTCCCAGAGGGTCCAGGTTATGTTCTGTCTGCTCCTTAAGTATATATAGGATCAGGGGCCCACACTCAAATGAGGGATGCTTTGAAATGTTTCCCAACTTGGTTCATTTTATTGCATTTACCAAGAAGCTGAAGCATAGAATTTTTTAAAAAATTATTTATTTTTAGTTGTAGTTGGACACAATTACTTTATTTTATTTATTTTTATGCAGTGCTGAGGATCAAAATCAGGGCCTCATACATGCTAGGCGAGTGTTCTACTGCTGAGCCACAACCCCAGCCCCTAAAGTATGGAATTTTATAGGGATGTTTGATGAGGGCTTTCACCTGGGCCTTTCTTTCCATTTACTCTTTTTGTAAAGTTACTTCTGTGAGCAGCATCAGTACCTTAACTGTAAAACGGGACCACAGTACCCACATCCCTAAGTAACGATGACTAAATGAGACTATGCACCCAAACACCTAGCAAAGAGCTCAGCACAGAGGCCGTGAGTGCAGCTGAAACCAAACCCAACCCTCTCCCTTCTCAGCCCAACGTGGGCTCCTCGTGCCTGCCTGTCTGCTAGCACACGGGCATCAGCACTCCCCACGTTCATTCATTTAGTCGCCTCTTCCTGACTGTAGGGTTTAAGGGGGATGGCGTTAAAATGAAAAGATGAACTAATTTCTTCCTCTCAAAATACTCATATTCAGGTGGGGAAGACAGACAGGTGAAAAGGCAAATCACAGTGCAGAATTCTAAGCAGAACAGCAAGGTACGGGGCATCCCCAGATGGAAGCACAGAGGCCCGTACAACCTCCAGCTATCGCGGGAGACAGGCAGCCCTGAGCGTCTGCAGGAGCAGCAGGAGCAGACGGGCCCAAGATGCTGGCGCACTGAACAGGGTGCTCAAAGAGACACGCAGGAAGCCACAGGTCCAACAGGGTCAGTCCCAACGAGCAGGGGAGCAGAGACAAGGGGACTCAGGCAGCTGAAGACATACCATGAGGAGCCCTGTGTGGCAGAAACTTTTAAAAAGTTACACAATTAGCTTTATTCTTTCTTTTGAAACTTTTCTAAGTATTATTTTACTGATAAATTAGCACAGCTACCTTTATGTTCTAATTCAAAAGATTGTAAGTAGGAAATGCCGATCCATGATGAGGCTTCGGTGCCTCATCATGGTGCTTGCTTTTCCCCTCCTCAGACATAATCCCATTTGCCCTAGGAACTCAGTGGAGAAAGGCTGCTTTAATTGGGGTGCACGCCTTCACAGAGGCTCCGCTCCACTGGGGAAGGTCAACAAACCAACCCCCAGAGAAAAATCCTACTGGAGAGGGACATTTAAAAAACGACATTTAGTCACCTCCAAAATACCCTTCAGAACTGACCCCCTGCTGGCTGGCCACAGAGAGTGTCTACAGTCTGGGACCTCTTGACCCCACTTTCTGCAGGAAACCAGGCAAATTTAAACCTCCGTAATTTACTCAAGACTCTGACTTCTGCCAGGGAAAAGGCAAACAATGCTGGCAATTAACTGATGCCTGATTAAACCTCCACTGTGGCCAGAGGGGCACGGAAACAGGCACCTGGCAACAGAGGCCTGGGAAGAGGCAAGGCCGGGCCACCAGAGCAGCATCTCAGAGTCCTGCTTCAATGCAATTTCCACACAGACTCCAGGGAGCTGCTCAAGGATGGAAGGAGACAACTGAAGCAGTGGTTGTGTTACGTGACCGTGCGCGGGCCTCTGCCTTGCTCATCTTTGGCCCACTTCTCAGGCAGACAATGCATATTAATTATAGAAGCTCCAATAAGAAATCCTGCATTGCTAAATTGCAGTCACATCAAAGTAACCCTAACAGCCTCAACAAGGATCAGGTCACAAGGCCACAGTCGGGAAGTTCTTTCCTTCACTTTCTGGAAAGCTCTGGTGCTTTCCAAACCAGCAAGAGGGAGTTGGTGGCTCAGGTTTCAGGATGTCTTGAAAGAAAGTCCTTAGGAGACTAAGCTTAGAAGTCAATCCTCAGGAGAAGAGTTTCCCCTTCAGAAAGAGACCCAAACTCTGGGCAATCAGCTGCACCTCCAGCAATCCGACCCAGAAGCAGCTCTCGGCCCCACTGCGGTCTTGTTTCACCTTCTCACAGCTGAAAGGTCCCAGCACCCTACATGAGCATCCTGGCTACAGAAAACAGGAAGCACAGTGCACAGGAATGGCTTGTGCTGGCTTCTGAATCTCTTGCTAGAGCTAGGTGCGGACTGTAGAGTCACGAGTGAGACAACTACCTGTCCTGCCTAGGACAGATGCGCTCAGCCAACCCCAGCCAAACTCCAGCACAGGAGGCACCAAGTAAAACACAGGTGGTTCAGCATCTCACTACCACTGGTCACTGTTGGTGGGGGGTGGTTGGTTATACACAGCTTCCTGTGAAACTAGCAGCTTTCGGCAGACATCTGAGTCAACCCATATTTGATTTGAATGGAGGTATTTTGCCTGAAAGAATGAGAAGTCAGAGAAGAAAGGGAGAGAGAGAGAAGGGGCCTGTTGCACAGAAGCTTTGAGCCTGGTAATGAGCAGCCTTACCTATTCCTACCTTGATAGAAAGGGCACTTTTCTTGGCTGTTTTGAAGTTACCAACCCTTACCTCAATGTGGTTTCAATTATGAATTACCAGACTAAAAGGGGAAAAAGCTTTGATTTATTCTTTTTTGCTCCAATTATGCATGATGTGTTTCCACTGAAGACTTTGAAAAGTATTTCATCATGCCTCTCATCCTGAAGTGGTCAAAGGGCAAAACCAAAAGGAGTTAACCCCTTCGTTTCTCCTCTAAGTTCAAAGAGACTTCCCATCAGTGGATATGCCCAAGGCCTCTGAAGCAAACAGCAACGAGGGGGTTAATCACCAGCACCGTATCACTGACGCTTAAGGGTGGTGTCCCTTGTCCAAGTGGTGAGATGATATTTATGTTAATGGCTACTGGGAGATTTGAAAGGGGCAATCAGTAATGTGGCCGGTGCTGACTTAACCATTAAGCCTCCACAGACCCAATTACCCATGGGACTCTCTCGGGTGTGGGCTGAATGGGGAAACCAGAGAGTCAGAGACCTCAGGATGTCTTCAACAAGAATCTCTTAGCTCAAGAGAAAAGATCAAGAGTGAGGTCTTCCTGCTGCCTCATGTCTTTAATTCAGTTCACTCCCCAACAATAATGGTTGTTCTGAAAAATAGGAATCATACTAAATCATACCAAACTCCCAGCTTACACACGAAAAAGACACATGGAAGATGAAGAAAAGCAAAGGCTAGGAGTCCTCTTAGGTTTCAGACAACCAAGAAAGACAGCAGGTCATCAACTCTCAATTTCTGCAACCTGTTTACAGTTAGCTGTTCACAAATGAGCTCTCTATGAGGTGCGGTGGACATTTGGGTGCACTGGAGTGACAGGCATTGACTCTGATATGCAAAGATACTAAACCATAAAGATGGACTTTGGGGTCATCAGAGTGGGTCAAATGCCCCTACTCTCATCCCTTTTCCTTCACATGCTCTTAAGCTCCGTGTGTCCACTGTTGTGCTGCAGTTCACCATGGCCACCGGGCTGTGCCTTCACTTTGCTTATTCTGCTGAGTTTGTTGATCTTCCCGGGTCCATGGCTTGGTGTTACTAACAATTCTGAAAAATTCTCAGCTATTCTTCTTTCAGAAATGCTTCTTCCTCTTCTTTTCCTTCTGTAACTCTGATTAGACAATGTGGGACCTTATCCCTCTGACCTCCAGGTCACTTTCCTTCTCCACATTTTCCATCTATTATTTCTTTTTTCTAATAACTGAATCGAATATCTAACAACTGGAGGTCCTTCCAGGCCTGTGTCTCCAGTGGTTCTCATGTAGGATGTTGCCTTATTTCTTCCTGGCTTTGTGGTTTTGACATGGGCTACTTGTTTTCCCTGGACCCTCATGGACTGAAAGTGGGTTCTTCAAGGCAGGGTCTGTGTCTGCTTCTGCCAGTTCCCAGCAACACAGGGCCCTGCTCCACCAAGCTCCCTGCTGAGACCACACCTGTGGTGTGAACTGGCGACCATGGTTGGCTGGGGCTGCAGTTCTCCAGACAGGTGCGCTTTATCCTCTCACTGAAGGCACAGACCTTCTGAGTCCTGGCTTTGTTCAGGAAGCTCTTGTGAGACTTCCCCGCCTGGGTAGGTCCCAAGTGACCAATCCCACTCCCCATCTCCAACCTGACCCAGCGACGGGGCAAAGCTGCACATCACCCAGAGCTGCAAAGATTTCCACAGTGAAAGTGGCTGTGGCTCCCGCTCCCCGGGGTGGCCAGCCCCACCTTGTTTCAGGGGCCAGCACACAGCTCACTCTCAAGCCAGGTCACAACAGGGAAAGCCACCTCACAGCACTTCCTTCAGCAACTCAGCTGTCCACCTGGGAGGGCCACTTAGTCTATCTAGCCCATCAAAAGCCTGGTCAGAAGTCTTCCTGTATTTACTCTGTAAATCCAATTATGTGCCACTGTCTTTCCTATTTAATTTGGGAGCCAAGTTTATACATACGATAAACACAACTGTCATGGAAATTCAGGAGTACATTAAAATAGATGAAAGGATGGGCAGAGAATGTGCACATCAGATAAGCTGCCACACTCCTTCAGACCTCCATTTCCTAACCTAAAAAATGAGGGGATAAGGTGGGTCTTGAAATAAATATGGCTCACTTCCTTAATCTATAAGCATGGGGTTCACAGAATGCTGCTGTTGGGGCCACGAGGATCAGACAACAGAAAAGGTATAAGAGCGCCGATCTGGGTACAAACAACACCCTGCTGCAAATCTCAAAATCTTCCTCTCCAGGAGCCCATCCAATTCTAAGTTTACGTTTCCATATGACTAAGCATTCCTAGTTAGCCCTCTGTACCAGAGGGTTCTGCATCCAAAGATTCAACCAACTATGGTTTAAAAATATTTTTTAAAAATTGCATCTGTATGAACGCATACAGACATTTTTTCCTTGCCATCATTTCCTAAACAATCCCAGTATAACAACCATTCACACAGTGCTGAGGTGGGACGAGGGTTAGGAGTAATCTAGAGGTGATTTAAAGTACATGGAGTGTACGCACAGGTTATGTGCAAACAGCATGCCATTTTATAAAAGGAACCTGAGTGTAAGTGGGTGTTAGTATCCATGAGGGTCCTGGGTCCAACCTCACATACACACCAAAGGACCAGTGTATTAGTGGCCTTATCATTAACAAGACTTTACTTTTTAAGATTCTTCCCCATAGACTATATCATTAATTTTTCATAGAGTTCTATGAAATAAACATTATTCCCATTTTATAGGCAAGGATAATGGATTTCATAAAGATAAAAAAACCTGCACCTTCAAGGGGCTATGGCTGTGGCTCAGTGGTGGAGCGCTCACCTAGCACGTGTAAGGACCTGGGTTCGATCCTCAGCACCACATAAAAATAAATAAAGTAAAGGTATTGTGTCCAACTACAACTAAAAAATAAATATTGGGAAAAAAAAAAAACCTCACGAGGTCAAACTAATAAATGCTTTTGAACTCAGGTTTTATTCTAAAATGTCCTACTCAGTGCCCTTGACCCCAGTCGGTCATTGGTCACCAACTGTTATGCTATTCTACTGGGGCTACTATCGTCAGCCCTAAACCCAGCACGACAGATGGGCAAACTGTTGCACTAAGAGTCAGTGAGAGACCTCGAGTCACTCAGAGCATCACCAGGAAAGAGGGGCCTAAAACCTGCAGTTCAGAAGTGTCTGGGCTGTAGTCAGCTTGCTGCAGGCTCCAGGTTAAACCCATCTGAGTGCCTCCCGAAAATTCCTGTTATTATGCAAGTTTTAGCTACTTCAGTTTTTTCTTTATATAGCACTGAAATTCGCATTTGGCTAAATGCCCACCCTTCTTCTCTAATGCCAAACTGCTGTCAAGAAGAGCAGGAAGGGTGGCCGCTGATTGCTTTTCAGGTAGTAGAGGAAAAAGTTGACATTTCATCCTCCTCTTGCTTGGAAAGGAAGCCAGACATTTATAAGAGCCTCATCTGGCTATGGCCTCCATCAGTGGGATGGACAGAAGCCAGTTAAATGGCTCAACATAAGCCATATTAAAAGAATTTGGAATGAGGAAAGAGAAAGCTCCATATGTTGATCCTTTTAATAATTCATGAGTTATCTCAGTCTGCAAGTAATAAATTTCACTAAATATATCTATGGTATGATTACTTAAGATATTGGCTAAGATGCCACACCAATGATTTTATTGGTTTACAATTTGATATATTAAAAATAATGGTTCAGCTGTTTGACGGTGCAAAAGATTTGGATTATTTTTAGAATACGGTCTTCAAACAGGCAGCCATTTCCCCTGATCTGTTACTTCATAAGTATACTGAAAACATCTGAAAGAAATGTCTCAACAAAAAATCTGGTAACTTGTTTGAGTCAAACAAACAAGGCTGATCTATAATCCAGAACCAAAGTGTCCAAGAGTGTTACCGACGGCTTACACTGCTACTTTACACGAGAGGTAAACACATTCACACTTTCACCTGACCACCCCATGCTTTGAAAACACACAGTTTGAAAGAGGAGCTCATTCTCGGGCGCGGGTGTAAAAATGTGTGTTGGCAGCTGGTTGTCTTCTCGGGCTTGGAAAACAGGAACTCTTGGGAATGACTGAATTACAGCCTAGGACGCCCACACTCAAAACACCAACACAGTCATGACCAAGAAAATCAACGTATTTGTTCAGTGTTCAGCTGATAAGGGCACAGCCACTATCATTAAAGCTACAGAGTAGGAAGGAGGATCCCCACGATGTGGTCGTTTCTTAAGCTCAGTTTCCCTGGAATTCTAACAAGGCCTCCTGTTTCGTCTGCCATGGTCCCTCCTGCTTCTCTCTGAAAAGCAGGCATGACCCTCAGGGCCAAAGGATAGGCAAGGACACCACTACTGACCAGCATTAAAAAGTTCTTGAAGATAATTCTAGAACACACAGAAATGCAGGATGGAGTATAAATAAAATCCTTTTGAATATACGGCCGAGGCCATGAAAAAAGGTAAGTCCCTGGGACCAAAACCGAAGAGAAAACTAGATGAGCTGACCGGGTAGGACTGGCGGGCTGGAGGCATGGGGTGGGGGGTGCGTGACTGCTGGGCCTGCTGATGCTGGCAGGGCAGACAGGACTTTGAGCCCTAGAAGAGCAAGGTGAGACTTACACATAAGCTAGAACTTTTTTTTCTTTTTAATACTGGGGATTGAACCCGGGGGGTGGATGGGGGTTTTACCACTAAGTCCCCAGCACTTTTATTACTTTTTTTTTGAGACAAGGTCTTATCAAGTTATTTAGGGTACTGTTAAGTTGCTGAGGCTGGCCTTGAACTTGTGATCCTCCTGCCTCAGCCTCCTGAGTTGCTGAGATTACAGGTATACACCATTTTGCCCAACCATAAATTAGACCTCTTGAAGACCTGTGCCATCAGAGGCTGGCCTGAAACTAGTATGTGGAAGCAGCAAAACTCACTTTCCTTTCTGAACCTGAGCTTGGGGTACTGATGGGGCTGGAAGGTTCCTCTTAGTAACTTTAACAGAAGTCAGTCTTCATACATGTCTGGGCTTTAATGAACTCTGTGTAGAATGAAAACACCAACTGAGGAATTAATGGTGGAAAGTGATTTATCTCTGTGGTACCTCTGGAATGCCTAGAAGAAGCAAAAAAAAAAAAAAAAAGTGAACAAATAATTCCCCTGGGAAATATCCCTTTACCCCAGGCTGTAAAGATCTCCACAGAACCTTAAGGAAGATGAACTCACGTTCTCAAATCATAAAACCTATCGAGAAACAACACAGCGAAAGCAACAGGCAGAAGATGAATGACAAGATGAGATCTGACACGGAACTCAGAAAATAATCAGAGAATATAAAGTAAATGTCCCAAATGATTAAAGATATAAAGAAGGAATCAAAAACATAAGGGGGGAAAAAGACAGCAGGAATAAAGGCCAGGGAGACAGATTTGTAGAACCAGACAAACTTTACAAACTCTGAAATTTAAATCACTACAGATGGGTAAAAACATGTTAGTCACAGCTGAAGGAAACAGGAAAATGGATGTGAAAAATATCATCCAGCAGTAGAGGGAAAAGAAAACGAAGAAAATCCAAGAAACAGCAAAGTGAAACTGACAAAACAAAAGGCCAGGAGAGAACGGGAGAATCTAACACAAATTCAATAGGATTCCAGAGAAGAGAGGAGTGAGAATCAGACACGAATATTCACAGAGGAAATGAGAATTTTCCCAAACGAATTAAAGGTAAAATCCTCAAGTTAAAGAAGAAACATCACTCCAAAGTGGACGGAACATAAGAAGAAAATCACTAACTGGCAGCTACTGTAACAATTCAGGCAAGAATCTTCAAGAAATGCTAAAGTCAGGGGATGAAGGTCTGAAGAGGAACAGGTTATTGGCACAATCTCAAACTCCTTCCTCACGAGATACCTGACGACAGGGAATGGCACACTGACATTGCAGAAACCCAGAAGAAACTTGTGACTCAAGTTATCATTATCAGCATTGGGACAAATTCACATCACCACCCTCCTAAATGATACCCCAAGAATTCATTACTTTTGTGATACTCCTGCCCACAATGTATAATCTGAATCAAATTGGGCAAAAGCATCAGATCAATTCAAATTGAGAGACATTTTGCAAAATAACTAACATGTTATTTTTAAAAAAATGTCAATATCATGCAAGGCAAAGAAAGTCTGAGAAACTGTTCTACAGAAGGCTGAAAATACAATTTAATGTAATGCATGGGCTAAGATTTTCTTTTGCTATAATGAACATCACTAGGCTAACTGACAAAATCTAAATAATGTCTATAGTTAAATAATAATACTATGTGTCAATGTTTACCTCTTTATTTTTTTTAACTCCCCTCCCCACACCGCTGCACTACTGGGGGTTGAACCCAGGGCCTCCTCTCACATGCTAGGCAAGCACTCTACCACTGAGCTACAACTCAATACTACTTCCTGATGCTTTTGATAACTGTATCGTATTTCTGTATTGAGAACGTTTTAGGTGTGCCAGTGCATTACCTCTGCAACTTCTAAAATGTTCAGAAACACACACATAAGAAAAAGGATAAAGCAACTGTGATGAATTATTAACAATGGAGGAATCTGGATGAAGGGTGTACAGAAACACTCCATACCATTTTTGAACTTTAATTCTGAACTATGTAAAAATAAAGAATTAAAATTAAAAACACAGGGCTGGGATAGAGCATTTATTTGCCATGCGAAGGCCCTAGGTTCAATCACCAGGACCACCAAAAACAACAAACAAACAAACAAAAACAGATTTTCAGTTGGGCATGATAGCACATGCACATAGTTCCCGCACTCAGGAGGTTGAGGCAGGAGAATCAATTGAGCCCAGGAGTTTGAGATACAGGTAGGCAACATAGCAAGACCCTGTCTTAAATAAATAAAAGGGAAACTTTGTTTAAACAAGTGAAATACAGACAGAAAAACAATAAACTACATAGCAAAGCAAATACAAATAAATAGAGTAAGCAAGTCAGCTAAACCTTTCAAGGATAATAACAAGACTCAGGAATTGGAGGTACAGTTGGCCCCAAGACTCTTTAAACTCGACATGCACTGACAGGCCGACTCTTGACCCAACCTTTGCAGAAGAAGAGAGGTTTATACTCTGGGGAAATAACTTAGAGAAATTCCAGACTCCCAGACTCCAGGCATGCAAGGCTGGGTGAGGCACCACACCGAACAGTCGATGAAGAATCTGTGAAATGAAAGATGAGAACTGTCTCCTTCCTCATCCAGCTCCCTAGATCCTCATAGCCCAGACTTAGCCATCCTCCCCCTCCAAGGGCAGAAAGATGATTCTCCGGATCAAGGAATTTGTCCAAAAGAAACAACCTAAAAACACCAACATTTGGACAAACAACCAGTCCCCAACTTCCCAGCCTAAGTAAAGGCCATCCGTCGGGAAGACTAGCCCAGCACTGAACTCCCTACAGGCCCTCAGAGCCTGCTTTCAAATAAGAAGACTCCAGCAATCACCAGGTATCTGAAGGAAGCTTCCAGTAAAAAAGTAACAACCAAAATATTGAAAAGGGAATTAAAGGGAACAACAAAAGGAGCTCAAGAAAAATAAAAACAATACCACAGTAATATCTAAAGAGAGAGAAAATACTGCCTCCTTAAAACAAGAATAGAAGCTATAAAGAGATTAACTAGAAATTTCAAAAACCCTCTTATGTGTTACAAGTGAACAAAATTTCAAGAAAGGTTAAAAGACAACACCAAGGGAAAAAATGGTCTGGAAAATTAGAACAAAAAAACCAAGAGATAATAAGACAAGAAAAATAAGGATCAATCTAGTACATGCATCATCTGTGTAATAGCAGAAGAAAATAAAGAAATAAAAGAAGAAAATTTCTTGGAAGTGAAAGACATGAATTTACATTTTTAAAAAGGCCTACATTAGTACTCTTAGCAAAAACTACTCACCCCAGGGCATATATCATCATAAAATTTCAGAACACAATTTGCAAAGAGGAAAATAAGGTCATATATAAGACCAGGAGTCAGAACTGACATTCCATGTCTCAATAATAAAATGGAAAGGTTAAGAAGACATTAAGCCGGGCTCGGTGGTTCATGCCTGTAATCCCAGCAGTTTGGGAGGCTGAAGCAGGAGGATTACGAGTTTAAAGCCAGCCTCAGCAAAAGAGAGGTGCTAAACAACTCAGTGAGATCTTGTCTCTAAATAAAATACAAAATAGGGATGTGGGTATGGCTCAGTGGTTAAGGGCACCCGAGTTCAAAGCCTGGTACCCACCGCCCCCTCACCCCCCAAAAAGACATTACAGAAATATTTCTAAAACTGTGAATTAAATCCACCTAAACCAGAATTCTACACTAGTCCATCTATTAATCAAATATAAAACAGAATAAAAACATTTTCAGACATGTAAGGACACAGAAAATTTATCTCCCATAGTCCCTTTCTTGGGAAACTACTGGAAAAAAAATCAGCGAAAAAAAGTTGTTGGAATTTGGAAATAAGGAATTTAATAAAGCAGAGAGAAAGAAAGGGTCCCTGGAATCTGGGCAAACTGAGGGTCAGGATGAACACTGTGCAAGAGACCTGGAGAGTGACCAGCCCAAACGGAGCAGGAGACCCCAGAGGACCAGAGGAGAGATGGTTCCAGGAAGAAAGGCAGAGGGCTGGGCAGGGGAGAAGGAAGGGAAGGGAAAGGAAAGAAGAAACCTGTGATTTATTTGTGCTGGATCCTTTTTCTATTTTATCTGAGCATTTAGCAAAAATTAATTAGTGAAAGGACCATAGAAAAGAAAGAAAAAAGGCAACTATTAAATCCCTGGAAATAAAACATCATACAAGAAAGGACACTAGACCCAGGAATAAATGTATTAACAACCAACTAATTTCTTGACAAAGGTACTAAAAACATACAGCGAGGAAAAGATAAACCTCTTCAACAAACGATGCTGGGAAAACTGGATATCCACATGTGAGAAGGTTAGAATTAGACCCCCTATCTTTTACTCTGTACAAAAATCAACTCAAAATAGATCAAAGACCTTAATGTAAAACCTGAACATTTGAAACCCCTAGAAGAAAACACAGGGGAAACACGTCAAGATAATGGAGACGATGACTTCCAGAATAGGACAATCAGCTCAGGAAACAGAAACAAGAATTGACAGATGGGATTACATCAAATTAAAAAGCTTCTGCACAGCAAAGGAAACAATCAATAGGGAAGAGATGACTTACAGCAAAATAGCAAGTGATCTAATCAAAAATGGGCAAATGGCCCGAACAGGCACTTCTGAAAAGAAGTACAAATGGCCAATAAATATATGAAAAAATGTTCAACATCTCCAGCCACCCGGGATATGAAAACAAAAATCACACTGAGTATCACCTCACCCCAGTCAGAATGGTTATCATCAACAACAAAAGTAACAAATGCTGGCGAGGACGTGGAGAAAAAGGAATCCTTACATAGTGCTGGTGGAACTGTAAATGGTAAATTCCCACTAGCCACCATGGAACGCTGAATGGAGGTCAAACAAACAAACAAAAACCACACACCCAACTCACATATGATTCAGCTACATCACTCCTGGTGATGAAATCAGCATATAAGAGAGATACCCGACGCACACCCATGTTTATGGCAGCACCATTCACAATGGCCAAGAAATGGAATCATCCAAGGTCCCATCAACCGATGAGTGGACAAAGAAAGGTGGTGTGTCTGTGTGTGTCTATGTGTGTGTACACATACACAATAAAGTATTATTCAGCAGTAAATAAGAGTGAAATTATGTCATTTACAGGAAAATGGATGGAAATGGAGTTTCATGTTAAATGAAATAAGCTGGATATAGAAAGTCAAATATCACACTTTCTCTCACATGTGGAAACAACAATAGGTTACCCAAAAGCAGAAGAAAGACCATTAGGAAAGGGGAAGGGGAGGGGAGACAGAGGAGGGCCAGAGAGAAGAGGAGGGAGGGGGTCAGGACCAAAACACAACATATACATGTATGGAAATGTCATAATGAAGTCCATTGATCTGCATAATTAATATGCTTTAATAATCATAAAAATTTGTTTTTGATCTGGAGCAAAACAATGAAAGGAAATTTAATCATTAGGACTTGGTTTAGTTGAAAATAATATTTATATAGTCCTAAAAATGCACACAATACATACACTGAAAAATGAGGATACAGTCAACAGCAAGATGGGAGGAGAGCATCGTGCAGGTGAAGGGGAGAGAACAGGAAAAGCTGCTCACTTGGAAGGAGCCAGGCGACACTCAGTTAAAAAGTGAAAAGACTGCACTGTACACATTCTGTGGGGAAATAGAAAAATCAATAGCAGAAAGCTGAGTTAAAAGCAGCTGCCCCTGGGAACAAACCCTAATTTTTATTCTATACTTTGACTGTTTGAATACATGCGTTAAGCCAAACTAATTTTTAAAACATAAAAGCAATATTGCTGAGAAAAAAGGGGGAAGCCAAAAAAGCCAAGAATCATCAACCTCTAATAAAAACAATGTGGAAATTTTTCTAATCTATAGCTATAATGACCCATTTTTTGGAAAATTACACTCAAATATTACTGATCTGGAGACATGTAAAAGGATAGAAATATTAGGACTGGAGATTCATTTCCTTGAGGCAGGCTAAAAGAAATAAACACAGGTATGCAGGATACACAGCAAGGCCGAGGGGACTGGACCTTCCCTCCAGGGGCTTCAGGCCAGAGCTCCTTGGGCCTCTCCCCGCAGCCAGTTAGTTCTCTGCCAGGCCTGGGGCTCCCTCATCCTGGGAATCTGCAAGTCTTCATCCACAATCTCAATGTTCCTGGAAATTCACCCACTTAGGAAAATTGGCCCCTAATGTACACATTTTTAGACTAGATTGAACACAGGGAAATTTGAAACCCATCCTAATGGGTACTTACCCAATGTGACGTATTGATAGACAACGGAGACGACATCACCCTAAGGATCCTGAGGTGGCCAGACACCACCAACTGTGACCAATGTCATCCCCACACACCTTCCCGTGCCCACCCCTCAACATGTTTCCTTTAAAAGCCCCCAATCCCAAAAGCACATCTCCCTCTTAAGACAGCCTGTGCCCCCCTCGAGTGTGTATTCCTTGCTTCCCAAATAAATCCCTGTGGCTCAGTATCTGATGCCTGCTTACATTCCTTCCATCACCTCCAGGGCCCTATGGCCCTGGGCTGAGATCCTCTCCTCTCCAGGCATCCTAAGGTTAGAACACTTAACCACTGTGTTTTCCTGGTGGCTTGTGTGTAAATCACCTAAGCAGACCTCAAGGGAGAACCACAGTGGCTCCTGAAACCAAAGGAAGGGAACGGATGTGCTAATAAGTGAGAGCTGGTGCACAAAGGACGCCTTTGCCAAAACTGTGAGTGTGTTCTCGATGACCCTGCTGGGAGACCAAGCTCCCACATGCTCTAAGAACTACTCCACCTGCTGCCTATCCACAAGCCATGGGGTGTCAGGAAGCAGGGGTTTGACCCAGGAAAGCCAGAGCCGCAAAAGTGGACTACAAGTAAACAACGGAGACAGGACCACATCCAAGGACAGGAGTTGTGACAACTCATCCAGCATCACCGCTGGGTGGCCACACAGATACAAATACCCTAACCAGGCATATTATCCTGTCTCTACTGGGAAGGGCCTAGATACTCGTACAAAGGATTTGACTGACAGGATCATCGTAGCAACATCCCTAAGTTTGTCCTTTCATATTCTTTATACATGCTCCACCCAGACCTGGCTTGTGACCCAGTCTTTTCCATTTTGTATCTGACCAGAATCAGCCAATGCTCCTACTGTAGACCCAGCTCAGCTTTCCTTATTCCCTGACTGCTGATCACCCATGGCTGTCTAGCTTGTTTCCACAGAAGTAAATGGCCCTCATGGAAAGGTCTAGAATTTAGGGTAGTGTCCTGGACCACTTGTGCAATGGAATCCAATAAATATGATGTCTCTAAAAACAAAGATTTCAAAAACCTTAAAGTTATCTAAAATTCAAGCAAAAATTCCTAAATTCCATACATAGTTTTATCATGTCTAGGCAGCAAGAAGAAGAAGGGTCTGAGAATATGCCAAGAAGGCCTCCTGGGGGCACAGGACGCTCCCGAATTCCAGAGAAACATTCCACAGCCTGGAAGCTCAAGGGCGCTGAGCTGAGCTAACAGACTGTTAACCTGGTACCTTTTCAACTTCAGAGTTCTGCTTCATACATCTGAGCTGGCACTTCCTCAGCTGGCAGATGATCTATTGCTCGTTAGTATTCAGAGCTGAGTGACATTTTCAGCTGTTTGTACAATCACAACCCTCATGAGCGAGGGCCGCTGTCTGGACGTCTAAACACAGGCAGCCCTGAGTTCTTCAAGTAGTTGAAATAGATGCAGCCTGAACGTAATCTCTGGATGCTTCCCATAGGTGCCCTGGGGTCAAGAAGAGGAAATGGATGGAGGATAGGGAGGGGGAAAGAGGGAAAGGGAAAGAGAGAAAGAGAGAAAGAACGAAAGCAAGCCCTCTCTCATCAGTGAATTAGGATACAGACAATAAATCATTCAACATCAAAATATGGTTCCCAGATCAGCCAGCATCAGCACCCAAGACTTGGGAACTTGCTAGAAATGCAAATTCTAGACTTCCGCCCTGGACGCAGCTAATGTGAATCTTGGGGTGAAATGGCAGGGCTCTGCACCTTAACAGGTCTTTCAGGAGATTCTAATGTACACTAACACTTGAGAGCTGCTGCAAGAGCCCCCAAAAGCTCTCCCACATTCTTCCCCCAACTCTGATTCTGATATTATGGACAGGACTTGCCCATCAACTGCTCTGTGTAACTCTCACCTAGCCGATCCCTTGCCCTTTCCCTCTTCAAAAACTGGACTTGAGCTGAGGCTCGAAGAGGTCCACGTGAATATGCAGTTGTCATCTGAGGCGTTTTTAAAAATATATTTTCAGTTGTGGACCAAATATCTTTATTTATTTATTTTTAATGTGGTGATGAGGCTGGAACCCAGTGCCCCACACATGCCAGGTGAGGGTTCCGCCACTCCCCAGCCCTGATCCAAGACTATGGCAGTCAAGGTGTCACGCTGGCTAGATTCCACTGGAACAAGCTCACTCATGATGGGTACAGTAATCTGTTTCAAGTCACTTCTCTGAATTCCTCATCAATGAGGACATTTCCAACCTCCCCTTTCTGTTTCAGGTCTAGTATGGTAAATGCACAACAGAAAAATGGGGTGTATCTTCATTTGGATTACTTATGATGAAAAACTTGAAAGAAACCCAAGGTCCTATCAAAAGAGTAGAGAAAATAAAAATATTGATAATATGGGCTGCAAATTCATACTGTAGACAAATAACACAGGGAATACTTCACTACATAATCTGGGGCTACATTACATTTGATTTTTTTAAATTGTCACTGAGAATATATTGTTTTAGTGGCACATGCCAGAAACCCGAACATTCTCAGTTTAACGTGTATGTCTACATATCTCCTTGTATCTGGCGGAGCAAAGGTAAGGCGAAGGAGGGAGACTGAGGAAAGATCCAGCTATCCTGGTTAGCCCCAGATTCAAGGACAAAGGTCTGCCAAGGCCTCTGCAAAGCCAGAAATGGCACCACAGAAGCAAAGCCGGAGTAGACTGTGAAGAATGATAACCAAGCTTTGCTGATAGGTGCGAAAAGGAAAGAAAGATCAGACGACAGAGAAACAGAAGGTAAAAAATACAGGCAGCCTAGATGTTAGGAGCTAAGAAAATTAACAATAAAAACACGCATCCTTCTGTGGCGATGAAGCTCGACAGTGGTGAGAAACCCTTCCTGAGAGACCATTCAAAACCCAGGGCCAAGCCTCCAATCCACACAGACCCACGGCTTCCAGGCTATGGTCGAGAACGAATGCGGCCAATTCCATCATGTTCTGAGGGTGTGGCCTAGTGTGGCTCATGTAATCGGCCTCATTTTACAGATAAGAACCACAAAGCACTTGGTGACAGAAGTCCTCTGAAGGCCACACCACACTGATTTGTCATCCTCACACCAAGGCCGTTCTCACATGAAGTTAAGGCAGCTGCATCTGGCCAACAGAACTCTCAGCTCCGGGCAGACTCCGACAGCACATCTCTGAGAAGCACAGACCATTCCTTGATTTACTGACCACGATCCACACCTCCTCCCACCTTGGGTGCCTGACACTGTAAATTTGATGGAATCTAGGGAGAGACTCCCCTGCAGACTGGGCTCAGAGTAGCCCCATCTAGAGTTGGTCAAATGTTTCTAAGGGGGGGAAATTAACTATAAATCACCAGCACTCAGGCCTCCTGTTCACTGCTTCTCTGAAGATACAGAAATGTAAGGCCACTGCTTTAAATCAGGTCTCATCACCTAAGCTCCTGGGGCATGACAGACACCAAAGTCTCCTAAAAAGGACCATTTAAGAAAGAGTTAAAGAAAGATATACATAAGAGCTCTCCTAGTTATACATAAAGCTTTTGCTTTTTATGCTCATGTTTTTTCCCATGTTGAGAGCTCAGCATTTAGACACCAGCCCTGCCCATTTCTGAGGCACTGAGGATGGAACTCAGGCCTTGAACATGCTAGGCAAGTGCTCTGCCAGTGAGCTACAACCCTAGCCTCCACTTTAACCATTCTGTCCTCAACTAAAACACCTATTTAAAAACTGCAAAATTTCATATTTTCTCCTAGTCCATGTTCTTATAAAGAGAACTAAAATTCCAACCATTTATTCTTATTAAACTTCTCTTGGTGCTCTAGAGAAAAGCCCAGGATAAAGTCCCACGACTTCACACTTTCTGAGTCATGACCACCACCTGTGAGTTCTCCTGCAGAGGAACACACGCGATATTCTTTGGCTTAAACTTGCACATATGCTGGGAACGGCCCAGAGGAGGCTTAATGGCTCCCACAGAACCCCACAGGCCACACAGGGTGAGTTGTAGGTAGAAGACCTGGTTCTCAGTTACACAACCTGATAATTATGTGACCTTGGACAAGTCATCAGACACGGTGAGTCAGTCTCACTATGACCATTTCACAGATGAGAAACAGCGTCACTTTACCTACTTTTCCAGCAGGATGAGGGTAAAATAAAATAACGGATATCACGTTGGCCTGTGAACAAGTGTTGGTTGGCTTATATCTGGGATCCTGATCCCTGTCTCCCTTTCTCCCTCTCTCCATCCTTCCTTCCCCCTTTTATATATCATAGGGCTAATCTGAATTAAATTATCATAGGTATTATGATGAATACCAAGGTAAATTAGAAATATCCTAGAAAAGCTTACAACTTTCAGGAAAGAAACAGATAATGTACTCTAAGAGTTACAAGGAGAAGGTGGAGAAGGAAGACGTGTAAGAGCAGGCCCTGGGAGACGCTTAAGATGTGGACGTGTAGGGTCGGTGGTGAGGAAGGCGTGCTATGGAGGACCGACGTCACAAAGACGCAGAGAAGGAAAGCACGGGGTGTCCACAGAAGGAAGGAAGCACTGTGCTGCCAGAAATCTAGAAGCTAAAAGGGAGCAGGGAGAGAGTACTGGAGAGGAAGACGGTGGCCAGCCTGGGGAGGCCCTGCCATTAGATGGAGTCTGGATCCCAACGTCCCCTCACTATGTCCAAATTCCCTCTCTGGATAAACTACACAATATATCTCTGTCTTCCTCCACTTCTCCCTCTCTCGCCAGTCAGAGCAGTCAGCCACCCAGAGACGGCTCTAGCTGTCCTCGCTCAGTTCTCTCCTGGGTCCCTGGAGCAGTCTGTTGCCTCCAACCTTGCCTCCACTTTTGTGCACGGTCCCTTTCCACATGGCTGTCACACGCAGGCTGGTCCCTATGCATGCGTACCATGGCACACCCTATTTCAGAAGCTGCAGTGACCACAGTCCACAGAAAGCACTGCAAACCCTCATGCAGACACCTCGCGTCCCACGATCTACTCCTCTCCAAGCCCAGCCTCTCCCCCTCAGGACATCCTGCCTCCTGCCATGCGGGCTCCTTGAAGTCACCCAACCCACACGTTCCATCATTCCCCTGTACCTTTGAGTTTGTGGTTCCTTCTGGATGGAATCAAACTTTCTCCCTTTCTCTGGACAGGGTCTGCCCTTCTCTTCAGATCATTGTTTAACACTGTTCTACAAGTACTAGTTGATGCGATTCGATAAAAGAAAAACAGTGCAAATATCGAAAGAAGAAAAATTAGCAATTGTAGATATAACTATTTATCTAAAAAAATTTAAGAAAATCACCTTAAAAAAGTGAAATACATATAGAATTCAGGAAGAGCACATTTACAAGATTGATATACAAAAACCAAAATGTGTCTTTACACAAATGGTAACCATGCAGAAACTATCAAGTCAGAAAGTTTTCCTTTATCAGAACACAAGATTAAACATTTAAGAAAAAAATGTATTTTTTAAAGAAAAAATTAATCAGGACTTGTGAACAACCTATAACAATAAAACCTTTAAATATACAACTAGAAAGATAAATCTTCCATGTAGTAAGACCTTACACAGTGCTCATGGCTCCTTCTCTCCTTTGTCCATGACACTTTCTAAGTACCATGAGTACTGCCTAAAACAACCTAAAAATTCAATATCAACCAAAACACAAATGGGATTATTTGGAGGAACCTGATAAAGGTATTGACCTTCCACTTGAAAAATACACATGAAAGGTTGGTTTTCACCTAAGTAGATAAGCAAAAGTTAAAGAACTCAGGGTTACTGAGGCATGGAGAACCAGAACACCCAAAATGCTCCCTATGGAAACTACAGGCTTTTGAAAGAGCAATTGGTTACTATCTATCAACATTCAAAATGTGTTTTCTTTAAGCAATTTATCAGATGGAATTAATTTTGTAGACATATTCACATATTCACATGCAAAGGTAAGAAAGAATGTCCCTTGTATTAGATCTACTGTTAGAAAGTAGAAAAAAGAAAACAGTCTAAATGTCTGCCAATAATAGATGTATCACATAGGCACCCCAAACAAGAGAGTGGCATACAGACACCCCAAAACACCTCTACAGAGTGAAATGGAAGCGACTCTACCATCTGTCCTTAATATAAAAAAGGCAGGTGTAGAAAAAAAAAATATAGTGTGATACTATTTACATTTTTAAATATATAATTATGCTTAATTACAAATGGAAACATTGTGAAAGGTCACCTTTGGAAACAGATTCAAGGAAGGGATGGGAAGAAGGAAATGCCACCTCATCAGGCAAAAGGTACTCACTGTTATTTCTGCCACAAGCATATGTCCTCACCCCCTTAAGGGGCGTCCCAGGAGGTGCGACACTTGCCCTGTGCCCCTGCGGTCCACCCCGGTACAGGACTTACACACGGAGCTTCCCTCACTAGCTTCCCAAATGGCAGAGAGTGTCTCCAAGGACAGGACTGCCTCGTAGAGTGCCTAAAACCTAGTCCCCACTCAAAAAGGGCTGGACGAAAGAAGGAAGGATGGACAGACGGGGCAGGGAAGGGAACAGAAAAGCAGGTCCTGTGTTAAGACAGCAGGCAGCAGCCTGCAGCTCTAGCTGAAGGCCAACTCGGGACAAGCAAGGCAACTCCCCACAGCACAAGTGCCTAGCGACCCGCGGGCGAGGAGGAGCCCCGAGGACAGCCTCTGACTGTGCCCTCTCTCTCTGGAAGGCATAGCAAGCACTGTGGCAACACAAAGGGCTGCGGCATCGGCATGGCACTCGCTCACTGGTTTCCTCCCAGGGGTCGGAATGTCAACTGAAATAACACGCAGAGCACGCCGCGCGGTGGGGAGAGGAGGCTCTAAACACAAGCTTATTATTGAGTTGCTTCCAGAACTTTTTCAAGAGTTCTTAGCACTAGAACTGCAAAAATCATTAGGAAGTCTTTGATTTCCAAGACCCACGCCTCCCCACTTATCTAGACCATAAATAAACAGACTGTCTTCCTAAGCACACTGAGAAAAAACTGGAGCTGCTGCTTCCCCATTTCTCATTTTGTCAGCGGTTCAGAATTAATTCAGTCCCCACGTTTAAAAAGCACTCTCTCATCTCAGAAGGACATTAGAAGGACAGAATTTAAGTAACCTTTACAACTATAGTTCCTTTTCCTTTCTTCCACCCTGACAGCTTGACCATGTCTCACATGGTGGGACAGCACTGAATGCACTCACCACAGCGGGAGGGTCATTCCACTCTTCATAGGAGATAGCCGCATATGGGTAGATCCGGTCATTGATAATCTGGAGAGTAGCCAGGGCAATGGCCTTAATCGACTGGAAGTATGCTTCCCAGAACCACCGTGCCTAGAAAGAAAACAGCGGTGCTGTAAATGAGCAAGCCAGACAGTGGGGAACTAGGTGCTGGACCTGGGTCTAGATGATTCCTTTATTCCCAAGATGGGGGTGCCTAGGGAAATGCTCCCTGCTGTGCAAGCCAGCTCCATCAGTGGGTGCGTTCACCAAATGCAGTCAGAAGAGAATGCAATACTCACTGGAGTCAATTTACATATAAGACAAACTGTGCTGATGAAAATACCAATGTGTTATATCAAGTCCATTTCGTCTTTTTTTTTTTTAGATATACATACTATAAACTGCAAAAGTTTCAAATGTTACAGACCAATGAATTTTTTCATAAGTACATAATCCTGCAACTACTACCAAGTAAGAGAACATTCCAGCACCCCAGAAGAGCCCCCCATGTGTATATGCACATATAGGTATAATTTTTCCAAAATTTTACTTTCAAATTTTGTGCACTCAAAGTTTGTCCCAAGCTTGTATCTTGTAAAAAGGTTGGGTTTTTTTTTTCAGATTTTTAAAACATTTATTTATTTAATTAGGTACATATGACAGAATGCATTTTGATTCATTGTACACAAATGCAGCACAACTTTTCATTTCTCTGATTGTACATGATGTAGTGTTGCACCATATGTGCAGTCATACATGTGCCTAGGGTAATGATGTCCATCTCATTCCACCATCTCGCTTGCCCCCACCCCCCTTCCCTACCCTTTGCCTCATCAAAGTTCCTCCATTTTTCCCAACCACCCCGCCCCCTGCCTTATGGATCAGCATCCACTTATTAGAAATAATGTTCGGCCTTTGATTTTTTGGATTGGCTTATTTTGCTTAGCATGATATTCTCCAGCTCCATCCAAATACCTGCAAATGCTATCATTTTATTCTCTTTAAATGTGGAGTTATATTCCATTGTGTATATATACCACAGTTTCTTTATCCATTCATCTATTGAAGGGCATCTAGGTTGCTTCCTCATTTTAGCTATTGTGAACTGAGCGGCTATACACATCGATGTGGCTGTGTTACTATAGTATGCTGACTTTAAGTTCTTTGGGTATAGACCGAGGAGTGGGATAGCTGGGTCATATGGTGATTCCATTCCAAGTTTTCTAAGGAATCTCCAGATTGGTTTCCAGATTGGTTGCACCAATTTGCAGTACCACCAGCAGTGTATGAGTGTGCCTTCCTCCCCAACATCTCGCCAACATTTATTGTTGTCTGTATTCTTGATAACTGCCTTCTGACTGGCGTAAGATGAAATCCTAGAGTAGTTTTGATTTGCATTTCTCTAATTACTAGAGATACTGAACATTTCCTCATATATTTGTTGATCAAATATATATCTTCTTCTGAGAAGTATCTGTTCAGCTCCTTAGCACATTTATTGATTGGGTTCTTTGTTTTTTTGGTGTTAAGTTTTTTGAGTTCTTTATATATCCTGGAGATTAATGCTTTATCTGACATGCATGTGGCAAAAATTTGCTTCCAAAATGTAGGCTCTCTCTTCACAAATTGATTGTTTCTTTTGCTGAGAAGAAGCTTTTTAGTTTGAGTCCATCCCATTTATTAATTCTTGATTTTATTTCTTGTGCATTAGGAGTCTTGTTAAGGAAGTCTGAGCCTAATCTGACATGATGAAGATTTGAGCCTACTTTTCCTCTATTAAGTGGATGGTCTCTGGTCTAATTCCTAGGTCCTTTATCTACTTAGAGTTGAATTTTGTGCATGGTGAGAGATAGGGGTTTAGTTTCATTTTGCTGTATATGGATTTCCAGTTCTCTCAGCACCATTTATTGAAGAGGCTATGTTTTCTCCAATATATGTTTTTGGCACCCTTGTCTAGTATGAGATAAAAGGTTTTTCTCTGTGTCTTCTATTCTGTACCATTGGTCTATTGTGATGCCAATAGCATGCCATTTTTGTTACTATAGCTTTGTAGTATAGTTTAAGGTCTGATATTGTGATACCTCCTACTTCACTCTTCTTACTAAGGATTTTTTTGGCTATTCTGGGTCTCTAATTTTTCCAAATAAATTTTCATGATTGCTTTTTCTATTTTGGTAAGGAATGACATTGGGATTTTAATCAGAATCACATTGAATCTGTATAGCACTTAGGGTAGTATGGCCATTTTGACAATATTAATTTTGCCTATCCAGGAGCATGAGAGATCTTTTCTTCAATTTCTTTATTTAGTGTTCTGTAGTTCTCATTGTAGAGGTCTTTCACCTTTCTTGTTGATTCTCACTTTTTTTCTTTTTTTTTTTTCTTTTTTTTGAGGCAATGGGATAGTTTTCCAAATTTCTCTTTCAGGATTCATCACTGATGTATAGAAATACACTTGATTTATGGGTATTGATTTTATATCCTGCTACTTTGCTGGATTCATTTATTAATTCTAGACGTTTTCTGATGGAATTTTTTGGATCCTCTAAGTATAGAATCACATCGTCAGCAAATAATGATAGTGTGAGTTCTTTTTTTCCTTTTGTATCGCTTTCTTTGGTCTAATTGCTGATCAATTCTTGCCTGAATTTGCTTACTTAGGTCAATCTTTAATTTGTAGATCATTTTAATTATGTACGTTCTGAACTCCTTCTCTGACACTTCATTTCTTTTAACTTTGTGGCTAGAGTTTCAAGGACTGTGTTGAACAGAAGTGGTGAAAGAGGGCATCCCCAGACTTGTTCCAGTTTTTACAGGGAATGCTTCCAATTTTCTTCCATTTAGAATGATACTGGCCTTGGGTTTAGCATACTTAGCTTTTACAATATTGAAGCATGTTCCTACTATCCCTAGTTTTCCCAGTGTTTTGAATATGAAAGGGTGCTGTATTTTGTCAAATGCTTTCCCTGTATCAATTGATATAATCATACAATTCTTATCTTTAAGTCTATTGATGTGATGAATTATATTTATTAATTTCCATATTTAGAACCAACCTTGCATCCCTGGAATGAACCCCACTTGATCATGGTGCACTACTTTTAAAATATGTTTTTGTATGTGATTTACCAGAATTTTATTGAGAATTTTTGCATCAATGTTCATCAGGGACATTGGTCTAAAATTTTCTTTCCTTGATGTGTCTGCCTGGTTTTGGTATCCGGATGATACTAGCTTCATACAATGAGTTTGGAAGGGTTCCCTCCTTTTCTCTTTCATGGAATAATTTGAGAATTAGGTATTAATTCTTCTTTGTAGGTCTTGTAGAACTCAGCTATGAATCTGTCTGGTCTTGGGCTTTTCTTGGTTGGTAGGCTTTTGATGGCATCTTCTATTTCCTGTTTGAAATTGATCTGTTTAAATTGTGTTTGTCCTCTTGACTGAGTTTGGGTTGATCATATGTCTCTAGAAATTTCTCGATATCTTTGAGGTTTTCTATTTTACTGGAGTATAGATTTTCAAATAGTTTCTAATTGTCGTCTGTATTTCAATAGTGTCTATCGTGATCTTTCCTTTTTCATCATAAATTTTAGTAATTTGAGTTTTCTCTTTCTTTCTTTTCATTAGGGTGGCTAAGGGTTTGTCAATTTTATTTATTTTTTCAAAGAACAAGCTTTTCCTTTTGTTAATTTTTGAATTGTTTCTTTTGTTTCAATTTCATTGATGTCTGCCCTGACTTTAATTATTTACTGTCTTCTACTACTTTTGGTGTTGGTTTGTTCTTTTTTTCCTAGGGCTTTGAGATGTAATGTCAGGTTATTTATTTGTTGACTTTTTCTTCTTTTAATGAATGAGCTTAATGCAATGAACTTTCCTGTTAGTACTGCATTCATAATATCCCACAGATTTTGATAAGTTATATGGGTGTTCTGATTTACCTCTAAGAATTTTTTTTATCTCCTTCCTGATGTCTTCTGTTACCCATGCATAATTCAATAGTGTATTGTTTAGTCTCCAGGTGTTGGAGTAGCTTCTATTTTTTATTTTATCAATGATTTCTAATTTTATTCCTTATGGTCAGAATGCAGAGTAGTGTCTCTATTTTTTTGGTATTTGCTAAGAGTTGCTTTGTGGCAAAACATATAGTCTATTTTGGAGAAGGATCCATGTGCTGTTGAGAAGAAAGTATATTCGTTTGTTAATGAATGGAATAGTCTATATATGTCTGTTAAGTCCAAATTATTGATTGTATTATTGAGTTCTATAGTTTGTTTAGTTTTGTTTGGAAGATCTATCCAGTGGTGAGAGAGGTGTGTTAAAATCACCCAGAATTATTGTGTTGTGGTCTATTTGACTCTTGAAGTTGAGAAGAGTTTGTTTGATGAATGTAGATGTTCCAATGTTTGGGGCATATATATTTATAATTGTTAAGTCTTGTTGGTGTTTGGTTCCCTTGAGCAGTATGTAATGTCCTTCTTTATCCCTTTTGATTAACTTTAGCCTGAATTCTACTTTACTTGATATTAGGATGGAAACCCTGCTTGCTTCACAGTCCATGTGAGTGGTATGATTTTTCCCAACCCTTTACCTTCAGTCTGCGGATGTCTTTTCCTATGAGATGAGTCTCTTGGAGGCAGCATATTGTTGGGTCTTTTTTTTTTTTTTTTTGATCCAATCTGCTAGTCTTTTGATTGGTGAGCTTAGGCCATTAACATTCAGGGTTATTATTGAGACATGATTTGTATTCCCTGCCATTTTTGTTTATTTATGGTATTTAACTTGGTTTCTCCCTGGATTCGCCTTTCCATTAGTGTAGTTCCTCCCTTTACTGATTTTCATTTCCTCCTCTGGGAATATATTGCTGAAAATGCCCTGTAGTTCAGGCTTTCTCACTGTAAATTCTTTTAACTTTTGTTATCATGAAAGGTTTCAGCTTTGTCATCAAATATGAAGCTTAATTTTGCTGGCTATAAGATTCTTGGTTCGCATCCATTTTCTTTCAGAGCTTGGTATATGTTGATCCAGGATCTCCTGGCTTTGAGGGTCTGGATTGAAAAAATCTGCTGAGATCTGAACTAGTCTCCCCCTATATGTGATCCAATTTCTTTCTCTTGTGGCCTTTAAGATTCTATCCTTATTCTGTATGCTAGGAATTTTCATTATAATGTGCCTTGATGTATATCTATTGTAATTTTGTACATTTGGTATCCTGTCTCTTGTATTTGATTTTTTTTAATTTAATTTAATTTTTTGAGCATGATATGAGGGATTTCTGTATCTTACAGTTTATATTTGATTTTCCAATTTATTTTTCATGTTTCAGAAATTTTCTGATATTATTTCATTGAAGAGATTGTGCATTCCTTTGATTTGAATCTCCTTCCTCTATCCTGATAAAACTTAGATTTTAATGCTATCCCATAATTCTTGGGTGTTCTATTCATGTTTTCTTACCATCTTCACTGTGTGGTTAACTTTATTTTCCAGATTGTATATTTTGTCTTCATTATCTAACATTCTGTCTTCCAAGTGATCTAGTCTGTTGGTGATGCTTTCTATTGAGTTTTTTATTTCATTTATTGTTTCCTTCATTTCAAGGATTTCTGATTTTTTTTTTCAGAATCTCTTTCTTGAAGTAATCTTTTGCTACCTGTATTTGCTCTCTTATCTCTTTGTTGGTGTGATCAATGGTTACCTGAATTTACTCCCTTATCTCTTTGTTGGAGTGATAAATTTTTGCCTGTATTTGCTCACTTGTGTCACTCTTTAATTTGGAGATCATTTTGATTATGTACATTCTGAACTCCTTCTCTGACATTTCATCAACTGTGCTGTCAATGGATTCTAACACTGTATTATCTTGGTTTGCTTCGGGCACTTTCTTCCCTTGTTTTTTCATGTTGTATATGTGTCTTCCTTTCTTGCAATGAGGATCTGAGGTTTTCAGTTTCTACCCTATCTTATAGTGTCCCTGCAGATGACCTGTACCTCACCTTGGTGTTGGGCTTCTAGACCCTGGCTGGTGTCCCACCATAAATGCTACTGCAACTAAAGGTGGTGGTGGCAATAGCGGAGGTAACTCAAGATAGCAGTGGGGGTGTCCCAAGATAGATGCAACCACTTTCAGAGATGGGGCTGAAAGGTTGGGCTGCCTGTTCAGAGATGTAGCTGCCTCCAGGCCCCATTTATTGTCCCAAGGTGGA
Organism: Marmota monax; assembly: GCF_021218885.2. Classification (NCBI taxonomy): domain Eukaryota; kingdom Metazoa; phylum Chordata; class Mammalia; order Rodentia; family Sciuridae; genus Marmota; species Marmota monax. Next base: position 9,906,390 of record NW_026692072.1, on the reverse strand, counting down.
GGATACTGTGTGGGGAGGGCTACGGTGATGACTGCAGTCTCCCAAGATGGAGGTGGGCTAGGCCTGTGCTCCAGCATGAGTCTGCTGGTTGGTAGGGTGGTCCTGGGGCAGGGCCTGAGCTCTGGCATGGGTCAGGTGGTTGGTGGGGCAGTCCTCATGTAATTGGTTTTTAATATTTTATCCTCTCCAATCATCTTTAGCTTCTAATTACATATAGCCTGTATTGATATGACTGGGTTTAAGTGTCTGATCACTCCATTTATTTGCTCTTCTATTCTTTGTTCCTTCATTTTTCTTTTCTCACCTTTAAAACTAACTAATACACACACACACACACACACACACATATATATATATAATTACTCCATATTTTTCTTATTTATTAGTTTGCTGGTTATTTAGTCTTTCATGATTCTTTTAGTAGCTATCCTAACAAAGTATCGTTAGTCTATTTTATTATATCTTAAATTAGATTAACGATACTTTTTTATTATATCTTAAATAAGCAATTTTACAGCTTACCAAACAATGCAAAAACTCTCTTCCATCTTCTATATCAATGTCAAATATTTTTTACTCACATATTTTAAATCCTACAAAACCTTATTATTGTTGTCAAAAGTAAATTCATATTTATCATATATTTCCATTTCTTTTCTTCATGCATATAAGCTTCCATCTCAAATTACCTTCCTGTTACCTCAAGATCTTATTTTGTTATTTCCTTTGCTGCAGATCAGCTGGTGACAAATTCTCTCAGTTTTTGCAGGTTTAAAAACTTTTTAAAAATCCAATTAAATTTCGAAGGATATTTTTGTTGGGTAAAGAATTCTAGTTAGACACTCATTGTCTTTCAAGATATAACTCCACTGTCTTCTGGCTTAACGCACATTTTTACTGATACTGAGGTTGACTAGGGTACCTTTGAAGATAACATGCCTTCCTGCTGACTACAATTAAGCTTTTCTCTGTCTTTGGCTTATATAGTTCAACTAAGATGTGCCTAGATGCGGTTTTTGGAATTTTTCCTGAGAATTGTGGTTCAGTGTTTTTCACTGATTTTAGAAAACTCTCTGCAAATAATCTTTAAATACTGCTTCATTCACTCTCTCTTCCTCTTCTGCGACTTTAAGTACACATGTGTGAAACATAGTTCACAGTGTTTTTACTGTGTCCACATGTCTCTTATTCTCTTTGTTTCCATCTGGGTGTTTTCTAACTTTCCTTCTAATTCAAAAAAAATTTTACCTTCTCTTTGGTGTCCAACCTGCTAATAACCCCACATTTTGAATTCTTAACTTCAAATCCTGTATTTTTCAATTCTACTTGACCTTTTTGAGGGGGGCAGAGATCAAACCCAGAGCCTCATGAATCTACAAATATACTCTATCATTAAGTTACACCCCAAGCTAGACCTTTTTAAAGTAGATCTTATAACTTATTCATATTTTCTTCTTCTATGTTCTTGAACACAGTCAGTTAATGACTAATAACTTCAATATCTGAATCACTTGTTGGTCTCTTTCTACTGTCTGTTTTTTCTCTTCAGTTTTGTCATCTGATTTCAACTTCTAGCATGTTTTTAATTCTTTTTTTTTAATATTTACTTTTTAGTTTTAGGTGGACACAATATCTTTATTTTCTTTTATGTGGTGCTGAGGATCGAACCCAGTGCCTCACGCATGCCAGGCAAGCACTCTACCACTTGAGCCACAACCCGAGTCTCATGTTTTAATTCTTTATTGGATGTCAGGCATGCTCTTGAACAACTGTAGAGGTTTTGGATGACCTGGGTTATTTTCCTCCTAAAAGTCTGGCATATTCTCATGGCAGGCCCAGAGAACGCAGTGAGAGCCCTTTAATGCCCTCAGAGGCAGTTTCCAGCCACGTCACAGTTAGCTTATTCTAGCTTTTCTTTACTCCAAATGTGTGACCCTCCTGGGCCTCCACCTGAAGGCCAGGGTATTTACCACGACACCTCTCCCTTGTCAGGCCTTGAACACCAACTTTATCTCACAGTGCTCTGCATGGATGCTGGATTACCTGCCCTGCTCATTAGCTCCCAGCTGCCACTTTCCACAGGGCTCCTGGGTCTCTCTCAGGTCATATGTACTTGGGAAGTAGCAAACACCTGGAGGGAAGGCTGCATGCACATGTTTCGCTTTCTTCCCTTGAGGTTCTGTCTTCTCTTGGATTTTTGTCCCTGAAACCCCAGATACTTTGGTAGCCCCTAATTGAGACCACTAAGCCCCAAGGCACTGGTGCCTGCTGCTGTAATTCCATACTCTGGCTCCCTCAAGCCCACAACTGCACAGGCTATCTCCAATGCCTCCAAACAGTGCTTCGTCTATTCTGAAAAGCACAGCTTTGTTCTCAATTTTTGACAAGCATGTTACTCCATTATCAGCTATTCTGCTGTGGACCAATACAGCCTTCTGAAAGAAGACAGTTCTTACCAAGCAGAGGTTCATCTCAGTCCCTAATAGAAGCAGGATGCCGGTCTAAACGAGCTGTCCAGTTTCAGTCACGTCTTTAATTCCACTGAAACCAGAGGCTAAGCAACTTATGTAAGGGCATGGACACATGAAAACTTAACCTCGGGAACAGGAAGGTCAGCCAAAAGAGGTGCAGGAAAGAGACATTTTCTAATTAAACCTGCCAGTTTGAGTTCTTTTTCTTTGGTGAATGTTCTACCATGAGTCAAGCGCCAATGCTACCTTCTGAGTTATGTGAGTGCTGTTCTTTTAATGAGGAGGAGGCAAAGCATCACAACAAGGATCTCCTGTCCAAGGAAAAGCTGAAGTGCAGACTGAGCCAAGAGCATCTGGCTTACTGCCGCTGTCCTGCAGCTGCCATCTGGGTACAGCTGGCTGTCTGGCACTGCCACCTGGAGAACCCTTATCACTGCAATGGTGTTCCTACTTTAGTTAACGTTGCTGCTTCTTTCCCATCAACCAAGCAAAATGTTTACATTTCATGAGACTTGAGAGAATCTATCTCATCTGTGACAGAGATAACTGGTCCCCTCAAATACCATCTTCCTTCCTAGGAAACCCTCAGCACTGAGAGCTTTTCTATTCAGGTAGGTCCTACCACAGGCTGCTTGAGAATGGCTTCCTTTGAAAATTGCCTTCTGTGGTTTTCAGATGGTCACTCTTCTCTTTTCAGCTAGATCATGAGTTCCTTGAGCATAAAAACTGGCCTTTCTTTCTTTTTTTAAACTAATATCCTTGCAAATGTTAGAGCTTACCTGCTGCAAAGAGTAAACTGTTATACCCATGATCTCATCTACTCTTTATAGCCATCTTGTTACTTATTTGGGGCAGACTCAAGCTTCATCTTATATGTGAGGAAACTAGATAAAAAGATGTTAAGTTGCAGAATCAAAATTCTAACCCATGATTCCTAACTCTCAATTCCAACCTCTTCCCATCCCATTCTGGAGTATGAGGAGTACCAACACAGGGGAGATTTAAGGAAATGATCTTTTCCAAGCAGTGTAAAGCCTAATAACAAGCCTGAGCCCATGCATAAACACACATATATCCTGAATACTTGTCTTCCTTTCTACTCAATTGGGTCCATTATCGTATTTTTAAAATAATTTAAATTGGATTCAATTAAACCACACCCAAGCATCCCCAAAGCTTTATGCCCCCAGGTGATCCACTGCAGAGCAGCTTTGGGGATTAACAGAAAACAGAGAATTGGTAGCAGATCTACCCAGAATACCAGCCAAAGGTACAATTGTGGAACACAGCTTTTAATTCAAGATGTCTCAAATCATCTCTCCCTGTCCACAAATGGCAAGTCACATGGAAAGGAAGCAGGTGCTGCCAACAATCACAGCTCAAATGTCTCAGCCTGAGCGTAAGTGAGTTTCTTGGGCCTAATTGTTTCTGCAGGAGCACTGTAACACCTTAAAGTACTCAAAAGGCGTGATAATTCACAGGCCCTGCAGGGCCCATGTCAGCTACTTGACCACTGAGAGGAAGGAGTTGAGTCTTCAGCTATGCTGGCAATGTGCCACAGCACCTCTGTTCTCATGGAGCAAAGAAATGACTATGCTCCCCGGTCCCCCCAAAACACGACCAGATTTCTATCTGTCTAAAAAGTGTAAGTGAGGGCTGTTCCACAGCTACACACCTTCCCAGCCACTGGAAGACCAGGCAGCTACTCAGCTGAAGTGTTTGTCACACATGAGCAGGTCACAGAACACGACCTGGAACAAGGCCTTTAACCTTTCTTGGTTAAACTGTCAGCACTGTGGTTTTCAAACATGCAGACTCACAGCAGAAGGCCTTCCGACAGAGAAGTGCCTAGAGGGCAGGGACTGACTGGCTTAAAACTATCATACCAAACGGGAACTCCAAAGTGAAATCATGATTTCAGTCTGAATATCAATTAAATGAGATTAGTATCTTAATTTTCAGGAATGAAAACCCAATGAGATTTGAGTGACAAGCATTTGAGAGGAGACAGTGCTAAGGTAGAAGGGACCCCTGTGAGGAAGCACTGTGCACAGTTCATGCTCCTAAGCCTGGCGGTGTCCTCTGCAGCTGTTGGGTGGAGACGCAGCATCTTAGGAGCTGTGGAGACTCACTGAGGAAGTCTGCAGAGCCTCTCCTCAGCTGGTGCAGGACTAGCGACCAGTGGACGACAGCCCCCCGACACACCCAGCCTGAGCCGTGGGGTCTCTTGCACTTACGTGACAATACATTCAACACTTGCAGCATGTCCAGAGTGAGAAGGATGGAGGGAAGAGGGGAGCTGGTATGAATCCCAATTCCTGAGGACTGTGGGGAAGCCCAAGTAGTCAGATGAGACTCAGAAACAGCAAGCACACACAGAGGGGTGGGCCAGCGCTTCACGCTGAAGGTGTAGCAGTCAATGACACGTGCCTTCTAGCTTGACACGAAGATGCCAAGGAAGTGGATAGTCCCCTCTGGAACCCGAGCGGGAATACCTCTGCTCCGCTCACTTGCTCACTCCGGAATTCAGCATTAGCACAGCACCCAGTTAAAGAGCAGGCAGCTGAACATCGGTCCGGTAGAGCCTTCCACCCTGCGGCAGGGGAGGCGGTATCAGGGAACCCCTGCCCCATCACACGCCTTCAGGGTTGAGGGGCAGGACACCCTCCCTCCAATGCCAGGCAAAGGTAGACCAGGTGTCGAGTGGGGGGGGGGGGAGCAATTGCCACCTGCCAAGAGGGATGAGCAGGAACACCAGCCCGGGTCAGGATCCTGCACTGACACAGCAAGGGCAGGAAACCCCCAGCCCAAGACCCCCCAAAGATGAAAGGCGGTACGAGTTGCCAGAGGAAGGAGCAGGAGCACTGAGAAGGCACCTTTCTGGAGGCTCTAGCACAAAGGCCCAGGATAGAGGCTGGACCAGAGAACCAAGAATCCCACTGTCCCACTGTGTGCCAAGCACCAAGGGCAAGCAATAGTTCAGTCCATCACTGCGGAGGGGGCAGGAGTGTGGAGAAAGATAGCGCCTGCAGTGGAAGCTGAGGGCCAGGTGAGCATTTGGAAACGCAGGGGTGTGGACGCACAAGGCGGCAGCAGCTGGCCACGATCCATCTGACATCTGTGGTGTGCAAAGTGCCCAAACCCACTTGCTGTGTTTCTGAGTAGGCTGAGCCAGCCTTCCACACGAATGGCCTGAGAAGTTGGCCCATTTCTGAACATATTTACCTTAGACTCTTTTGTTTTTTCATACAATGTCCATGATTCAACCAAATTTATCAAAAACAAAACAAAAGAAAGAAAGCAACCTTCTGTCATCAAATAACAGCTGCCAACAGAACTAGACCCCAAAATGATCAAGATGTTGGATATTAGAGGAACTTTAAAATGACTCTAATTAATATGTTTAAGGATCTAGTGAAAAAGGCAGAAAACTGCATAAGCAAATGAGAATTTTCAAGAGATGGGAAACACAGTAGTCAAATGAAAAGTGAAAAACATAATATCACAAATGAAGAATTACTTCAACAGGCTTGTGAGTACCCTCAACACAGAAGAGGAAAGAAAGCGTGAACTTGAACAGAACAATGGCAACTATCCACACTGAAACAGAAATTTGTAGGAAAAAAGAGTAAAATAAAATAGATACACAGATTCAATGCAATATCTTTCAAAACACTAATGACCACAGAAATAGGGGGGAAAAAAACCTAAAATTCATATAAAATCACAGTAGACCCAAAATAGCCAAAGCACCCTTGAGCAAAAAACAAAACAAAACAAAAAAACGTGGAGGAGACACAATATCTACTTCAAAACACTCTACAAAATTGTAGTGATGGGGCTGGGGGTGTGGCTTAGCGGTAGAGTGTTCGCCTAGCACATGCAAGGTGCTGGGTTCAATCCTCAGCACCACATAAAAATAAATAAATAAAATAAAGATACTGTGTTCAACTACAACTAAAAAAACAAACAAACAAACAAAAAAACTGCAGTGATCAAAATAGCATGGTATCAACACATGGGTCCATGCAACAGACCAGACTGTCCAGAAATGAGTCCATGCATTTAGAGCCAACGGATTTCAGCAAAGATATCAATACCACACACGAAAAGTGGACAGCCTCTTCAATTAATGATGCTAGGAAAACAGGATATCCTCATGCAGAAGAAGGAAACTGGACCCCCTATCTTTCATCATACAGAAAAATGGATTAAAGCAGTAATTAAAAGACGTGCAACTATGAGGAAAAAACACAGGGGAAATATTTCATTACATTTTTGGATAAGACTTCAAAAGCACAGGCAACCAAAGTAAAACAGACAAATGAGATTATATCAATCTAAAGACTTCTGCACAGTGAAGGGAGTCATCAACACAGTGAAGAGATGACCACAGAACGGAAGAAGACATTTGCCACCTATGCATCTGATAAGGGGACAATACCCAGGTTATATAAAGAACTGAAGACTGTGGCAAAAAAACTCAAATAATTCAGTTTAAAAATGGGCAGAAGACTCGACTAGACAAATGGTAGTTGTACAGCACTTGCATAGCGTGTGTGAGATTCTGAGTTTGATTTGATCCCCAGCACTGGGAGGAAAAAAAGAAAGTGCATACAAATGGCCAACAGGTTTATGAAAAAAGTTCAACATCACTAATTATCAGGGAAATGCAAACTGAGACTCTTTGAGACTCTATGAGATATCGCCTCACACTGTTAGAATGGCTATTACCAAAAAGACAAAAAAATGGCCGGCACAGAGGTACACACCTGTAATCCTGGCAGCTCAGGAGGCTGAGGCAGGAGGATCTCAAGTTCAAAGCCAGTCTCAGCAACTTAGTGAGGCCCTAAGCAACTCAGTGAGATCCTGTCTCAAAATAAAAAATAAAAAGCCTCTGGGGATGTGGCTCAGTGATGAAGCACCTCTGGGTTCAATCCCCAGTACACCCTCCTCTCACCACCAAATAAATAAATATATGGTAGTAAGGATGTAGAAAAGGGAAATTCTAACACTCTGTTGGGACTGTAAATTAGTACGGTCATTACGGACAACACTATAGGGATCCTCAAAAAATTAAAAATGGAATCCCAATACTGGGTACATATCCAGAGGAAAGGAAATCAGCATGTCCAAAGGATACCAGAACTCCCGTGCTCACTGCAGCCTGGTTCACAGTAGCCAAGTCGTGGAAGTCAGGCATTCAACCTATGTGTCCATCATCAACAGACAAATGTGGTTTAGAACTATGGTATATATACACAAGGGAATACTAAACAGATAAAAAAAAATAATGAAATCCTGTCATTTGAGACAATATGAATGACCTGGAGGACACTATGTTAAGTGAAAAAGCCAGGCAAATACTACACGATCTCACTCATATGTGAATGTAAAAAAGCGGATCTCACAGAAGAAAAGAGTAGAACAGTGGTCACCAGAGACTGTGGGGGAGGGGAGGAGTGCACAGACAGAAGTGGGTCAATGGGTAGGAAGTCAGAGTTGGGAAGAGTTAGTTCGGGTATTCCATTGAAGCAAGATGACCACAGCTAACATATTCTATATTTCAAAATAGCTAAAGAGAGGATTTGAATGTTCTCATTATAAAGAAATGATAAATGTTTGAGATGGTAGATAATTCAGTCATTTGTTTGAGGTGATAGTTCAGGTGTGTGATTTGATCAATACACAATCATGTGTATCGAATCACATTTATATGCATGATTAACATATGCCAATTAAATAAAATAAGACTGAAGGCAAAAACCAAACAGAGTATCCTAGGACTATATGAGAATATCAAACACCCTAAATACTCATAGTTGGGAGCCCAGAAGAGAAGAGAAAGGGGGGTGGAAACAAGGCAACAGATATATTTAAAGGACAGCTGCTAAGGCTTTTCCAAAATTAAAGAGATTCAAGAACCTCAGAGATTTAATAAAGCTTTCGCCTCTCCCTCCAGAAGTTCAGAATGCTGCACTATTAAAAATGCCGAAGTACCGTCTCCCTCTGAGCAAGCAGGAGATTCAAGAAAGCTGCAGTACAGGAAACTTTCTCTTAACACACCAACCCTGACAGACCATTTATTTCAGGTGAAGGGCTGGAAAATATTTCCACGCTTCATGGATTTATTTTTCAAAGCTGTGTTTAAGGGTGAACCTGAAAACCTCCAAAAGGCTTCTAAGCCTTTCCAAACATGTGTACCAGGGGCCCCGTATCTCCCTTCCTTTTGTATAGCTCCAAGCCTCCCAGGCGTCCCAAGGCCTCGCCGCCGCTTCTCTCCTCACCACCAATCGTAAAGTGAGGGTACAGGAGAAGGGAGCCCACCTGCCACCCTTCCCCACAGCCTTACAACAGACCAGAGGCCCCAGGGCTGGCCTCTAATAATCTTTATCTGACAGTGGGAAAAACTCCAAGGTGAGGTCAACTGATGATCCAGGCATCCTCACTTCTAGTGGAGAGTCACTATACCAAGGTCTTTTTAGTTGTTCCTTCTTTTGCTGCTCCATTGTCATGGACACGAGAGTCACATGACAGCTTACTTCAAATCAGAGAGGGAACAACAACAAAGCCCCTCACAGGCACTTCCGCTGTAGGTGCTCTGTAAAGGGAGTTCAGGGACATGGGTGCAGCTTTACTCAGGGACCCCAGAACAAGCTACAAGCAGAATTCACCTTCCTAAAAATAAAAAGGGATTTCTGAAGCAAGAAAGATTAATGTACCTGGGTTCTATCAGAATACCAGCTTTTTCTTTAAGAAAATATTTATTTTGCTAATTTTGCTATATTAGAAAGTCTTGTGGGAGCACTTTTGATTCACTTTCTATTTCTGGAGCTATTTACCTGCTCCCTCCCCCTGCACCCTCCCTAAAGCCTTTGATTCACCTGAAGCCTCCACACTTCCATCACCTGGTTCAGTTTTCCCAGCCCCTCAACTTCGCCTCTAACTTGAACACAGTACTTTAGGAACTCACCTGTTTGACACTCACTGGAATTTACAAGGCCACAGCCTCTGATTCACACAAGAGTAGCAGAGTTCCTCTTATAACTTTTTGATAGGTGTAACTATTTTTTTTTCTCTGTCATGTAAAGTTGTAACTGCTTTCCTTTCAACATTTTATTTTGCAATAGTTTTAGATTGAAAGAACAGCTGCAGCGGTGGTACAGAGTTCCCAAACACCCCTCAGCCAGCTTGCCCTACTGTTGATGTCTCATATCACCGTGATGCGAGGGTCGCAAGTAAAAGGTTAACGCTGGTACAGTTCTTTTTTTTTCAAAGAGAGAGAGAGAGAAAGAGAGAGAGAGAGAGAGAGAGAGAGAATTTTTTAATATTTATTTTTTAGTTTTTGGCGGACACGACATCTTTGTTTGAATGTGGTGCTGAGGATCGAACCCGGGCCGCACGCATGCCAGGCGAGTGTGCTACCGCTTGAGCCACATCCCCAGCCCCCAGTTCTTGTAACTACTTTTTCTTCTCCAGATTTCCCCAGTTTTCTTCTAAGGTCCTTTATCTGTTCCAAGAATCCAGGACTCCACAGTGATTTATTTGTCATTGACCGTTTCTTAGCCTCTCCTTGTCCTTCAAGACCTTGATTGACACTGATGCATAGCACTGGTCAGGAATTTTATGGGATGTTTCTCCATTTGGGGTTGTCTGTTGTTTTCTCTTGTGATATTGATGATATGGATTTCGGAGTATAGGTCAGAGGTAATGTACCCTTCTCTTCCCGTGGTGTCAGGGACGCGTGCTGTCCACATGACTTACTAGTGATGTTGACCCTGCTCAAAGGGTCACAGTGGGATCTGCCACTGTAAAGTTACTCTTGAGCCCATGCCACATGCTAGTCCTTAGAAGCAAGTCACTGTGGTCAGTTCACATGGATGAGGAGGTAGTAAAGCTCCACCTCCTGGAGGAAGGAGTATCAAAGAATCCAGCACACCATTTTCAGTGTACTTTGAAAGGATTAAAAATTCTGAATCTGTATTCATTGAACATTACAATTTTTAACCTTCTTATACACATACAATATGGCATCCCACTAAAATCCTTAACTCTATAGGGAATGTGGCTAGGGGAAAAAATGGATGTTTTCTTATAACAACTTTGCTCAAATTAAAAAATCTGATATTTGCCTTAAATGTTAAGTTGAAGTCTGATAACATATCTCATCTGTTTAAGAGAAAAATATACAGCCACTTTTTAGAGTTCTTTGTTGTTGTTGTTGTTGTTTTTAGTTGTATATGGACACAATGTCTTCTTATTTTTATGTGGTGCTGAGGATCGAACACAATGCCTAGGCATACTAGGCAAGTGCTCAAACACTGAGCTACAACTCCAGCCCTATAGCCACTTTTTAGGTTTAAAATCTCAGAGATGAAATCTGAGCCCTCAAATACTTCTGAAATTCCTTCTAGTTCCATACTTTACTCAGTTATCTGCATAGAATTACTGTAGAGAAATATAAGTAAATGTCCAATTTGATAGTATGGAAAAGAATAAAACAAATTTAAGAAAATTAGAAGTAATAAATGAATATGAAAACAGAAAAAAGGAATATGAAAATAAATCCAAGCATTTTTGGCTATGAATAGAACTCTAAAGAATCAGCTGAAAAATCTATCAAAATCTATGAAAGCTAATAAGGAAGTAGTCAGCTACAGATGATTGTTTTACATAAATTAAACAAAAACCCTTACATCCCAGCTGAAGCAGTGAGACTTTACACACACACACACACACGTTGGCAGCAGAGTTTGTTCTCGCAGCCCAGGTCTCCTGCAGTCCTGGTGTAGACTATTAGTGGTCTCCATTAATCATCTATTACCTCCTTTATCTTTGCTAACAAAATCCATTTAAAATACTAAATTCCCAGCTCTCCTTGAGTGATGGGTGACAATGTGATACGACACTGGTCAGTGAGGTGTCCTCCCTGGATGTGTGAGCATTCCTAAACAAGCAGTCAGCCTCTTCCCTCTTTCCCTTGCCCTCACTTCTGTCTGCCGAGAAGGCAGATGTGGCTGGCTGCAGGTGAAGCAGGTGCACTGTGACTGAGACAAGGACCAACATGAAGGTGACAAGAGCAGAAATAGAAAAAGCCAGGTTCCCTAATGTCATCGATCAGTCACCACACCTGCCCTGGACTACCCACCTCCAGGCTGCTCTCAAGGTGAGACAGATAGACCCGTATTTCCTTAAGCCACAGCTAGTAGAGATTTCTTTTATAGTCAGTTAAATCTCCTCCTGATACTGTCCTCATACGTGAAGGCCATAATATGGACTTCATTTCCTGAAATACAAAAGCAATCAATTTTGCTGGTGATATGATTAACTGCAAAACTCCACAGAATCAGCTAACAATATGCAAGGTAATCCTAGAATCAAGGAAGTGAGTGATTAAAAAATTTACTTAATAAAATCAATAGCAATATTCCACTTCTGTTAGGTTACAGAAGGTCAAAAAATCCCATAAACCATTTCACAACAAGAAAACAGTGAACAAAATAAAAATCTGAATTTTCTTTAAAGTTGAACAGTTTGTATCCTGCAATTGTGCTATATGTGTATTCACATATTGGTTCAGTAGTGTTTGCAGACTTCTTCGGCTTTTTTGAGTACACAATCACATCATCTTCAGATGGAAAGTCTGACTTTTTCTTTTCTAATTTTTTGTGGTTTTTCTTTCTCTTTTTTTCCCCTAGTACACTACTAAATACAAGATCCCAATCTCTGAGAAAAGTGTTCAATGTTTCACCATTATGTATGGTGCTAGCTATAACATTTTTGTAAACATACTTCATCAAATTGCAGAAGTTCCTTTCTAATCCTCTTTTAGCTGAGACGTTTTCTCAATAATTGCTGATAAATTTTATCAAGTGATTTTCCTACATTTATAAGATGGGTTTTCCCCTTATGTTGTTAATGTAGTAATCTGCATTGATTAAATTTGCTGAATGTTAACCAGCCTTGAATTCCTGGTTCATGTAGTAATGATACCTTATGTCCCTTTTTACATCCTCTGCATTATTTTGTTTAGGCCTTTTGCATCTATGTTAATATGGCATAGCTGCTTGACACCACTGATTAGAAGACACATCATTATTTTATATAATACTAAGAAAAAGTTTTCAATTAAAATACAGCACAATGCTAAAACTGTATCAACTGTAACACAATCCTGATATTTGAAATTTTTAAATGTGAAAAAATATGGGTCTTAGAATCAGTTAAATACAGGATACACATATTTTACTTGACCTTCATAATGATCCTATAGTTGACACAGCTCTACTTTAAATATAAGAAAGCCAGGCTCTGAAAGATTAACAGTGACTCACTCCTGGCCAAAGCTTGTAACGGACAGACCCATAACTCACAGGTATCTTGTCTAACCCTAAAGTACATGTTCTTTTCATCATGGTCCTGTCAAAAACCTGCTCTGAAGAGCAAACCCAGAATTGCAGCCAGACGTATAACCAGGCTGGGCGAACCTATTAAGGCTTTTCACCAGCACAGATTTCTCTGAATGTCCTTAATTACACAGAACATGTTTCTCAAACACTTCATCAAGGAGTATCATTACCAACACCACATGTTCTAAGTGAGTAAGAAAGGCCCCGTCTATTCAAGGATGATTAAATGGCTCCGATATGTACAGATGCAGCATGAGTCCCAGGAAAACTAGGATCGTTGGCTACGTAATTGAGCATCAGTTGGAGGATGACCGCAACTGCCACTCTTGTCTGTGACATTACCTTTTTAACATGGTAGTGGAAAGAGGACAAGAACAGGTTAGATCTGACTCTCTAATTTGACCCTAATTTGGGTTCTGCCATGAATTAGTTATAAAAATGATGACAAGTCACTTAGCATTTCAGAATCTCAGTGTCCATATCTGAAAACTGAGATAGGACCACACGATCCTTAAGAACTCTTCCACACCTGAAATTCAAAGACTCTCCAGACAAACTGCTGTCTCTACTCACCTCCCAGTACTCCTAGACTCGCCTCCTCTGCCTGACGGTCAACATCCTCCAGGATCTGTTCCACACAGCCTGCCCCAACTATGGCCTCCTGTTTCCACCATGTTCCTGCTAGTCTGTGGAAGTCCCTTTGCACAGCTCACAGGCCCCCAAACTTGTGACCATTGCTTTCTTGATGGTACCCTTCTGCTAGAAAGCTCTCTTCCCCTCTTCCATTGACTAAACCCTGAGGGACACTGGTCTCCAATCCAGCATCTAAGGAGTTTCAAGGTCACCACTATTTTAACACAAGTAAAAAGGTGAACAACCTCAAAAATAAGAGTTCTTCTCAAACCCTTCACACGACTGAGGTCACAGAGCAACACACTGCCCCCCAAACTGGACAGACAGTAAAGACAGAGAATCATGACTTACTGGGGCAGAAACCTCCTGTGGGAACCAGAAAACCTGAACTGGATGGACAAAGCACTATAGGCTCAGCATGGACAAGTCCAATAATTAAAAAAAAAAAAAAAAAACACCCAAGGGAACACAGGCATGGGGGATGACAATGCTTTGTGAGTTTTATAACCAGGAACTCAATCAGGTTCTCACAATAACTACCAGAAAAAAAACCCTGGTGCTATGGCAAGGGGCTGGTGGGGGACAAGGTCATTTTCAAACACTGCAGAGCATTCTGTACTCAACAAGGCCTGCAGCAAGAGAAATGTTTTACCAGACCCTAACCCTGGGCTTTTTTTTGAGGCCTATCTTACTTGTGGAAATACCTATCTGTGGCCCCTGTACTCATGGGTGCCCCTGGCCCCCCAGGGATGGACCACTAGGAGCATTCCTGAACTTCACCGATGGGGTGACAGGTTCACCAAAACACTGAGACCTGCCCCGGGGGCACAAAGAACACACCCCTCCCACGCCTGCCTACCAGAGTTCCTCACAACCAGCTCACTTCATTCAGACTGCAACAAAAAAATAAAGGCCTCTCAAAAGCCAACACAATTTGAAGAGACTGAAGAACCATCCAACCCAAAATCACACACAGGAGGGATGCTGGGATTATCAGAACAGGAATTTAAAATAACTGTAACACGCTGAAGGTGCTAGTAAAAAAGAAAAAAAAAAAGCAGACAACATGCAAAAACAAATGGACGACGTCAGCAGAGACACGACAGTCTCAGAAAGAACGGAAAAGGGACGCTGAGGTCTGATCCTGCAGAGTGAGGAAGGCTCCGATGGCTCATTCACAGACCTGCTAAGACAGCATCTCTAAGCTGGAGGAGATACGAGAGAAACTTCAAAACTGCAAAGGGAAGAGGGAAAAAAAAGTAGGGAGAGGGGACAGAACCGAATATCCAAGCCCCTGGAACAAGCATGTCCCGCCTACAACGGCTGCACTGTGGGAAGGAGCAGCAGCGGAGGGAACAGCAACAATATCTGAAGCAACTGTGACTGGGAACCTCCCTAAATTAACGTCAGACACCAGCTCACAGATGCAGGAAGCTCACAGAACAAGCAGAAAAAATGCAAACAAAACAAAACCCCCAAACAAACTACACCTAAGTGTATCATAATCAAACGGCAGGAAATCAAAGAGTAATATCTCAAAAGAAAGGGGCTGGGGTTGTGGCTCCATGGTGTAGCACCTGCCTCACACATGTGGGGCCCTGGGTTTGTACCTCAGCACCACATAAAATAGACAAAAATAAAGATATTGTGTCATCTACAACTAAAAAAATATTTTAAAAAAAGAAGCCAGAAAAGAAAAAGGCACCCTACCTATTGAGGAGCAAAGACAAGAATAATGCCAGGGCTGGGCTGTGGCTCCGTGGTGGAGCGCCTGCCTCACGTGTGAGGCCCTGGGTGGGTCCCCAGCTCCGCAAAAGAAAAAAAAAAAAAGAATTACATTTTTTTTCTAAAACCATGTAAGCAAGAAGAAAGTAGAGCAAAATATTCAATTTAAAATTGAAATGAGAATAATAAACAATCTAAGAATTCTTTATCCTGCAAAATTATCCTTATCCTTCAAAAGTAAAGGAAAAATAAATATTTGCAAAAGGTGTATCAAACAAACAAAAATGAGGGAGTTTGTCACCAGCAGTCTCACTTTGCAAAAGATGTCAACAAAAAGTTCTCCAAAGAGAAGGAAAATGATATAGATCAGAAACAGAATAATCAAAGGTCAAATTATAAGCAGTTTTTAAATTTTTAATAGCTGTTTGAGATAATCACAGCCACGATGCACTTGGTCACACGTGTGCTCACGTGTGTCCACACACCTCTTGGTCACGTGTGCTTGCGTGTGTCCACACACCTGAGCTCCTGTGAACTGACAGGACTGTTGTGCTGATGCAGGAGAGGAGGGAAGGACGGGAATGACCTGCCCTCACAGGCACCTGGGAAGGGGCACCATTGTTGAAAACGGACCTGGATTAGCTGTAAATGTGCAGTGCAAACTATAGGGCAATGACTTTAAAAATGATGTGCTAAGGAAGAAGAACAGCATTCACTTACAACCTACATACAAACTCTTGTCCACTGCAAGTCGTCTCTAGGTCCCTCATAATACCAATACAATGTAAATGCTGCGTGAAGAGTCATTATTCTGTATCATTTAGGAACGAGAACTAAAAAGTCCATACATGTTCAGTACAGATACATTTTTTAAAAAAAGACAAGTAACAGACTGGGAGAAAATATTTGCAAAAGGCATATCTGATAAAGGACAGCTATTCGAAATAATTCATAAAACTCAATAAGAAGACGAAACACCAGATTTTAAAAATTAGCAAACAACCTGAATAGAAAACTTACCAAAGAAGCTATACAGATGGGACATTAGCATATGAAAAGATGCTAAACATATGGATTAAGGAATTACAAATTCAACACAATATGTACCAATTAGAATGGCTAAAATCCAGGATGGGGCTGTAGCTCAGTGGTACAGCACTTGCTTAACACGCATGAGGCAATGGGTTCAATCCTTAGCATCACATATAAATAAATAAAATAAAGGTATTGTGTCCATCTACAACTAAAAACAAAAGAAAAAAGCCATAATTTTTTAAATGGCCAAAATCCATGACTCTGGCACTACCAAATGCTGGTGAGGATGTGGAGCAACAAGCACTGTCATTCACTCCCTGAGGGAATGCAGAGCAGCACAGACCCCTAGGAAGACAGCCTGGCCGGTTCTTACAAAAGTAAACACCTCTTAACCACTCAACCCAGTAACTATGCTCCTTGCTATTCACCCAAATGCACTAAAAACTTAGATCCATGCAGAAACCTGTGCACAGTTGTTTATAGCAGCTTTATTCACAATAACCCAAACCTGGAAGCAACCAGTATGCTCTTCTGAGGGCGAACCAGTAGACTATGGTACCTGCAGGCAGTAGAACATTACTCGGGGCTGGAAACAAATGAGCTGTGAAGCCAGGAAAAGACCCAGAAGAAATGTAAACACATACTGCTAAATTACAGCTGCCAATCGGAAAAGCCACACACCGGGATTCCACCATAAGGTTTCAGGAAAAGGCAGACTCCGGAGACAGTACAAAGATCAGTGACTGCCAGGGATGGCAGGAGAGTGATGACCAGGCAGAACACAGGATTCTGAGAAAGAGAGAGCTGCACGTGGTACTGTGCTAGTGGAGACCGTCACTAGGTACACGTCCAAACCCACAGAATGCACAGCACCAAGAGGGTGATGTGAACTTTATGGACTTGGGGGACATGATCTGCCAACACTGGTGCACGAGCTGTCAGAAACATATCACTGTGGCGTGTGGGATGTTACTGGGGGGAGGCTGTGCACCTGTAGGGCCAGGGGCTGTATGGGAACATTCTACTTTCTGTTGCATTTTGTTGTGAACCTAAAGCTGCTCTAAAAAATAAAATGCATTAATTTTTTTAAAAAAACACCTCTATTTGTACTTCAATATTCATTTCTTCCTTAAAAAGTATCCTGAGGTTCTTCTCTTCTACTCCATCTGACACAATTTTTCACAACAGTCAGTAACTATTCTCTGCCCTACTGCTATCCTATTGGGGAACAAAATTTTCTTTCCAGATAGATCAAAATTTGACCGCAGGTTTATAACACCAATCAAAATTTACCAGCTCCCACCTACAGGCAATGATTCAAGAAATCTCTGTGAACACCCCAGCTGGGGGCAGTTCCCACGTTCTCCCAGCTTCTTCACACTGGAACCCTAACTAACTTTCCTCTGGAGCAAGGCCCTGGAGTCTCAGAAAATTGGAATGAATTAAGGAGGCAGAACTCCACCCTCAATGTCACAGCTAGTTTTTTCCAGTAGCCACAGAGCAGGACTAGATTTGGCGGAACCAGTGGAGACTCTATTTTAAGCCCTATTGCTCCTGGGAACAGCTGAAAACCATTTTCAAGCAGTCACTGCCCAGGGCGAGATCTAAGGCTGCACACCTTGGGGAACACTAGGTCCTCTTCTGGGTTCCATACACAGCCAGTAGTTCTTGCTAGGAATTAGTTTCTCCTAGAATTTAATCTCAGTTTTCTTGTCCTACATTTCCTTCTAAAAATATATTTGAATTTAGAATCCACAGTGGATGGTTACTGATACTGTCTTTTTTTTTCCCCCCATGGGGTGGGGTACTGAGGACTGAACTCAGGGACACTTGACCACTGAGCCCCATCCTCAGCCTTGTTTTGTATTTTATTTAGCGACAGGTTCCCACTGAGTTGCTTAGTGCCTCGCTTCTGCAGAGGCTGGCTTTGAACTCGTGATCCTGCTGCCTCAGCCTCCTGAGCCAATGGGATTACAGATGTGTGCCAAAGCGCGCCCAGCCTGTCTTTTTAAAAATAGCTTCTACCCAGTTGGCATGTAGGTAGGTCATGAACACTAACAAACAGAAACTGGCATACAAATGGACCCTTTCCTCCTCACCCTCCTCAGGACCTTGAGAGCTTGCTCACAACCCTTGCCCTAGGTTGGCTACACAGAACTCGCTCCTCTATATTAAATTTCTCCACCCCTAGCATTTTTGTTAACCATCTCTTAACCTCCCCCAGGTCAATCCCATCTTCCTGGCGCTGAAATAAAAGGGGTTTCACATTGTCATCCAGGCCACTTCTCCTGAGCATTCTCCAGAGAATTCCTGAAGAACGCTCAACACTAGCAGCAGTCCTATCCCATATGAAGCACACTATGGTTTCCCTCTGTGTACCTTAATTTCTAGGCGTTCTAGATCTTACTTTACATCCCAAACTATGAGTCACTCAAAGGTTAGAAAAACAATAAAGTACATGGATCAGTACTCAAATCCTATTCTCAAGTAGAGCTGCCTGGAAAATCCCCAAAGGTCCATATATAAGCACATGTTGTCCATTTGGAAGCAAAGTATTCCTTCTATTCATCTCCAGGCTCAGTATTTATATTTGGAGTGGTGGGGGCAGTGATTACAGAATTAACAGGCAGCTAGTTCCACCACAGTGCAGAGCCACGACACATACTCCTTAACAATTACAGAATGCAAGGGAAACCTAAATGCTGAAACCCAGGGCAATAATTTCTAAGGGCACAACTGTGCTCAAAGTTCACAAGAGTTTTTAATGAGACGAGGTGTTTTTTCAAGCATCAATACATATTCACAAGCTCTTTACAAGTTTAGATGGCAGATTACATGGCTGATTCCTATGAAGAGTTTAAACCCCTAGTTCTCAACAGAGAAAGAACTAGAACACGAGACAGAGAGGCAAATGCAGGACGGGCACTCCCAGTCTAACATTGCAATTAGAGGGAAAACAGAAAGAGAAGGCACAGGCAAGCAGCCTATAAACCATCCCCAAGACACACATCTTAGTGTCAGGACAAATGCCCCAGAGAAAGGGTAGAAGAGCAGATCTATGCTCACAGGTGATGGGCATCCAACATCAATGACCCCAGATATGGGTGATGCTCTTTGGCATATTACATGTATTCCCCCAAGAAATGCATGTTCCATGCAGAGATCTCTGCCCATTTGTTCGCTGGTGCACCCCAGCACTCAGAGCTGTACCGAGCATAAAGCAGGAGTTCAGTAAGTATCTGCTGACCAGAGGAGGCACTTCCTACACAGCAGGCACTATTTTAAGTGCTTCGCCTGTATTAATTTATTTAAGCCTTACAACCCAAGGGAATTATCCCTTCTTTATGACAAGAAAATTGAGCCACTGACAGGTGCATGGAGGTTCCCTGTTCCTGTTAACTCCGGGGCTGAAGCACATATTGTGCCAAAGCCTGCAGAGCTCACCCAGGGTCCACGCAGTGACAGCCAGACTCCTAACACCCCAACAAGCTCAGCTGCTCCAGAAGCCTCTCTTCCAGCCCTGAACCCATGTCCTCTGAGCTAATTTAAGAGAGGTATTTAACATCTGACCCACCACGGTGAAAGTCTATCTTGAGTGGCAATGAGGACACTTCTAAGAATGACCATAACCAAGAAGTTTCTTCAATATTTAAGCAACATAATACCCACTTTCACCCTTGGTCTCTTTTCCATGGCTATTCTAGTGCATGTGGGAGCTAGTCCTTACCAAAAAATATAAAAACAGATGATGAAATTGAGATATTTGAAGGCAAGTGACCTGTTGCTCCAAGAACCCAAGTTACATCCAAAGAAGCTTGAGGAGGACAGGGTGATAGACACACTGACTGTCACCCCTCTGCCTCTCGTGCCCACCCCTGGTGTTCTGACGTGCCTTCTCCAAGCCTGGTGAAGCACAAGTCATTCCCTTGAAAGTGACTTTCTTTGGAGGGGAGACAGGGAGAACCCACATTACCTGAAAAGTAGTGGATTACACTCAGATAAAAGAAACTACTTCCTTAAAGATAACTCCCATCTCTCAGGTCCAAAACCAGAATGTCAAATGCCCCAATGATGTCAACAAACTTGCTACCGAAAAAACAATGCAGAGTATGAGAGGGGAAATAAAAAACAGTCAATAAAAAACAGATGTCCCAACTCAGGACTCAGTGCATCCGATGCCTTCTTGTTGAGAGAGGGCAGCCAGTGAGCTTTACTAATGGGTCGACAGCCAACACTTCAGCAGGGGATATTTACATGTTTCACAGAAGAGGAACTTAGAAACCACTGTCTCCTTAGCCTTTTAAATAACTGTGCCCTGGCTATCAGCCAAGTAGAATCCAACACTCTAAAAAAGATACAGATGAGGCAGGAAAGGCCATGACTTAGCTAGGCCAAGGGGCACTGAATTCTGACACTAAAAAAGAAAAGTATTAAATAACACTGTCCCAAAGATTTCTTTTTTATTATAATTCACCACTACACCAGCTGACTCCGAGGGCTGGGATGGGCAAGAATGTGTTGGGGTGGGTCATTCAGCTGGTGCATCTGGGCAAGGCAAGTGTGTCACCGGGTAAGTAGCAGTCTCCTCAGGATAGGGGTCCTCCTCTCCTGCCCACTCCGCCAAACAACCATCTTGAGCAACACAGACTCAAGAATGAAGAATCACTTCTACTATAAGGTTTTCTGTATTATCAAGTCTTTCTAAGTTCTCAACCATTTGTAAAAGGCCTAAAACTCTCAATCTAGTATACGTACTATGCCTCCAATCTTCCATTTCTGGAATTAGAACATAAACTATAATAGTCAACTTTTCTAAAATATATTTTTAGTTGTTGTTGGGCCTTTATTTTATTTATTTATTTATATTTGGTGCTGAGAATCAAACCCAGTGCCTCACACATGCTGGGCAAGTGCTCTACCACTGAACCACAATCCCAAAATTTTAATTAAAAAAAAAAAAAACTTACCTCCAAGAATCATTTCATTGATACTGTAAAAAAAGAAGAAAACCTAAACCTGAACTTTTACCAGTAAAAGTTAACAAACTTTTTAATAATAGACTCACCATCCTGCTACGATTAGGGACCTTGACATAAGTGCTACCTAACTGGGTAACATCCAGGCAGAGCGGGCTCACAAATTCTGACTTTGGCCCAGTAGGCCAGTTCTTGGTGTTTGCATGAACAGTATGATGTTTAACCATGACTCTTCCCCAGCTCCTGTCCCCATTTTGGCCTTTACACTATTACTACAGTTTCTCCCCAGTAAGGAGCCGAGGAGGGGTAGGAAAACACACTTCAGGAGCAGGCTCCAAAGTGAGGGATGCAATCCTTTCTTAACTGTGCCACTAATCAACCACTTTGGCTTTGTCACTTGTACCTGATGTAGACATCAGCATGAGCTGGACTGTGTCCAAAGTTGAATGTTGAAGCTTCAACCCATAGTGACTTAAAATATGATTGTATTGGAGAAAGAACCTTTAAAGAGGTGATTGAGTTATAATGAGGTTGTTAAGGTGACCCCTGTGCAATCCATGTCCTTATGAGAAAAGGGAATTGAGACACAAAGAGGTACATGAGCTCAGAGGGACAGCACGTGAAGAGGCAGCAGGAGGCAGCCAACAGGGAGCCAGGAGGAGGCCTCAGAGAACCCAAGCACCTTGATCTTAGACTTGGGCTGCCATCTCTTGAGAAATATATTTCTGGTGTCTGTGATGTTAATTTTACAGCAGCCCTAGCAAACAAATACAGACATTAACGAATATTATATTTGCCCCCTTTAAGACTGCTTGAGAACCAGGGCCACAGCTCATACAACTCTGAAAAATGTAGTGCTCTTACCAAAGTAGGCATCTTATAAATATTTCAGATGATTATAATAGTTTCAAAGGTGCTTTAAACAAAGAAAAATAGAGCTTCATAAATAAACTTCATGCTTTTTAATCACATGCCACTAACTTTTTCCAATCCCTCAGGCCACCTACTCAGCCTCTGAGGTTATGTTTCCCTTCTGTAAGATGGAGAACAGCAGGTGCCTGACCAGATTTCCCAAGGGAGCGCCCACTGCAGTTCTTGCAGGGTAGTGGACAGAAACACTAATTATCCCCTGCCCCTGCCAAGTGGGAGGTGTGAGCTCATGACCTCACACAGGACAATATGACATGGAACAAGATAGCGGCAAAATCAGACCTAGCTCTTTTGATACCTGGGCACCTGCAACATATTTAACCATTTCTCTGAAGCAGAAAAAGACCCAGCCAGATAGCCCTTCCTTCCAAAGATCATGCTATCTATAAGAGCATCATATTTGAATTCTAGAAAAGCAAAGGATCTCATTAATTCCTTGTCAAAGCTAAAGGCATCACAAGCAGAAGAGGGATTTTCTGTCAATGTTTTCAGAATGAGAAGTTGATTTCTTGCCAAAGAAGCTATGCTGAAGTCATCTAACGTCTACAGTCCCTGGGTGAGCTTTGGCTCCTGCTCCTCAGGCAAGAACCCAGCAGATGTGGGAGAGTAATCCACGCTATTTCTAAGTCCTCTTGTAAGAGCCCGTTTTCCCTGCACTGGAATGGAAACAGAGGCACTGCAGAGTGCAGCTGGGCTGTCTGACACCAGGCCTGAAGGTAGTGGGACTGAACATGGACGTCCCATAATACCTTCCCTGGGCATCCTCACCATTAATTATGCTCCCAGACACAAAAGATGGCTCGGGACTTGCATGCTTTTGCCCTCTTAAAAAAAATCTTTTAAGATAAATGGCACCTGGGGCAGGTCAGAAGAAGGGTGAAAGGACGAGAGGTAAAAGAGGGCACTGTGAATGCTCAGGAAACGCCCTAGTGCTGTGACCTCCCATCCTAGGGGAGACAAGAAGGGCAGAGAGGAAAACGGGGAAGCCTGAGTCATGTTTCTTGACATGTGACAGACAGCTCCTGAAATAGAAAGCCATAGGTTGCAAGTCTCAGGGGTATCACCTTCAAATATGTCAGTGTTCTCAGGGTGGATCAGTTTTCCCAACCACTGAGACCCTGCTGGGAGGCGAGGTCCCAAGCAAAACACAAGCCCCTGCCTGGGAGCCTTTGAGGAGGCGGGAGCCGTGAGGAGTTCAAAGACAAGGAGGCCTCTGCTCACACCTCCAAGAGCCACGGGGTGAAAGGTTACTAAAGCAGGAGCCACTGACCAATAAAATTTGTTTGGCCAACCTTCTTGGCAAAGAGACCAGAGACTCATTCCACGGTGCCCAGTATTCTGAGTCATCCCACCTCCAAATACCACTGTTCCCTAGGCCAGATCAGGGAGCCTCTCAAGGGATTAGCAAATGACCAGCTCTCTCTGCCGGCTGCTTCCATGGAAGAGCTGAAATGTGGATTGGAAACCTTTAATCAAGATGTGTCCTCAAAAACAAATAAATAAGAGCACCACTTGGGTCCACCAACCGTAAAGGAATCTGCCTGGGGTGAGACTTCCCATGTTTGCTATGCTAAAACCAGGAGAACGCAAGCATGCGACTGTTTGATTAGAAAAGGCGAATATAAAACAAGCCTTACTCCAACCAGGCCCACTTGAAAGGCCTGTCCCTTCTACCAAAAACAGACCCACACCAACACCAGAAGGAACTCAGGGCAGAACCCAAAAGCTCTCTTCGTCCCCTAAGCTACCATGGTGACAGCCAGGTCGGGGCGAGGTTCTCAACTCAGTTCCTCTTCCTGTGTGGCAAGGAGACACTTTTGGCAGTTTCTTCTCTTTTTTTGTCATGAAATTCTAAATCAGCAGTTAGGCTGCCAGGCAGCCCTTCCACCATCACCACTCACTCCCAGAAAAAAATAAATCTGAGACTCATGTGGCTCCAATGCCATGTGCCACTTCTCCACTGGACCAGAGGCACGCGAGTCCTCCAGGACTGCTCTCACTGAGGGTTGCGGAGCACTTCCCTGGACTAGACATGGGGACAGCTGAGCCCTATCTGTGCTGCTCACTTTCTATGCCTGCTCTTCCCGCCTGAAGATGTCATGTGCCTTTAGCAGGGCTGGCTGGTCCACTGTGCCAGGCCTCCAGAGAGCCACACCCAACCACAGCACAGGCAGCCCTGCAGAGTGGGAGGGGGATGCAGAGTTGGTCCCTCAGGTCCTGACCCCACTCCAGCCCACCCCCCATCTCAGAAATCGCTTCAGTAGCTGATTAGACAGTGGCAATTTTCCTCTTCTATAGCTTCCAATCTAAAACCTTCCAAAGAGTGTGCTTGTAGCCACGTCACTTACAAAACCCCCAGCAGTTACGCGGCAGAGTCGGGAAGATTCGAGGCTATTCTAAGCTGAAGGGAGCGCCATTGGCCGCTGTTCCCCATGCTCTACATGGCCACCGGAGGATATGCCTCAGCCCCTTCAGTGTGTCACCAGCTGTGGGCTTCTCATTTCCATCAAATGCCAGGGTGCCACACTGCTGTACCCAACCTTCATCAGCAACTTATAACCAAAAGGAAAACCTCGAAGGTCTTTCTAAAGTATAAGTGATATGTATTTAAGACCATGAAGGCCTGAAAAAATTAACCTGAAACTTAAAATCCCTTCAACACACACACAGACTTCAAACATTTGAAAAGACACCACTTGCTCCTTCCCATAAAAAGCAACAGAATCCGAAAGATAAAGTGTTTTCCTACTACTAAAGTCTTAATCAGAAAGGGCGGTGAGTACACATTTAAATATAACAAACTGGCCTCCGAGTGTTCAGGAGAGAGAACTATTGCCAGAAATGGTTACATGGAGCTAATTTCTAGCAATCTGGCCTGACTCAGTATTAACAGACCTCAAATGAAGACAATGAAATACACAAATGTGACTGCTGTCACATTCCCAAGACCAGCAGCAGAGAGTGAGAACTCTGTTGTTACAAACTACAATTACACCCTGCCAAAAATAATTTTGATACTCACAGCCTGTCATGGCATCAGCGTACTAAGTCATGCAAATAAACAGAATGGGTTATTTCATGAATCAGCTTGAAAAAAGTGAATTCTCTACCAAACATATCAACACTGATTGTTTATAAGTCATTCTTTTGTAAACCTAGATATTTTTCTAAGTAGGTATGTGATGCATACAAAACCTACGAGGCATTTCCTGCAATGACCCCTGCTTCTCAGAACTGCTTGGCAAACAGTCTCACCCTGTGGGACACGAGCCCCAAAGAGCCAGACATTTCTTATACAGACTGAAAATTAACATTTTTTAAAAATATTTTTTTAGTTGTTGATGGATTTTTATTTTATTTACTTATTTATATGTGGTGCTAAGAATCAAACCCAGTGCCTCACACATGCTAGGCCACAGCCACAGCCTCTGAAAATTAATATTTAACACCTTTATTAGAGAGGTCATTTCCTGAAGCCAGACCCCATGTTGGAGGGTCATTACAAGGGATCCACCATGGTTAACCCACTGATTAGGGACAGTTCTCTAACCAATGTCCAAGAAGGAAATGGTGGCCATTCCATCCACCCTAGCCCCTGGAGAGGGTTGTGTGCTGAAGAATGCCCGTGGCTGTCCACTTACGATAACTTCCCACACATCTAAGTTATTTAGCACATTAAAATTATACTGTGATTACACCCAGCTCATGGCCCTAAATTAAACTTCTGAACTAACTGCAGGGTATCCATTTAATCACAGGAAAGGATGAAAAAGTAACCCTCCCACTTTGGAGTTTGGGGCACTTGGTTTTGCTTTGCCACTCATTTGGTTTCTGTGCCTAATTACTCTCCCTACAGGAGCTGTGCGAGTAATAAAATGAATCAGTATTTTTATTGTTTGCTGTGAGTAATAAAATTATTTTTTGATTGCTCAAAGATAATCCTAGATTAACAGTTCTATGTTTGACTAACATACTACCAAAAGTCCTTGCTTTTACCTCAACCTCAAGTTACACGACTGTTTTAAATTGAACACACTTGGAAAATTGCTCACTTCCAAAACTACTTGAAAGGGGAAAAATAACATATTTATGCCAAAAAGGAATGGGAGTAGTTTAAAAAAAAAAAAGTCCATAGGACTTTGCTTATCACTACCAACCCCTTTCTAAAGCTAGTCAGAAGAGGAGCAGGAAGACACCAAGCACTTTCTAAGGGCACATGCCCTCCCCTCGCTCTCTGGAAATCGAGGCTGGAGAGCTGGAAGGTGGAAAGTAAGGATGATCTTTGTGAAATGCCTGGAAAAACATTCTGGGCAGGAGATGCCAAAGATTTTGAAGCTCCCATCAAACCGCTGGCCACAGTCCAGGTAATGGTTTTTCCTTCCCTCAGCTGCCGCTGCAAAAGTTTTCCAGCTAAGAAAGTAAGTGGCAGGGGAGAGGGACGGGCGGCCTCCAGCCCCTTCCCTGGCAGGGAGAAGGCAGGAGGCCCAGCACGGCATGATGACCTTTGCAGGGGACTCGGTCTCCAGGAAGCACCCGGGGAGGATTACCAATCCGCTTTAAAAGGGGCAGCATGGCAGACGGCATGAGTCCCTTAAAATCCAACAAGAGCGCGCTGTGGACACAGACAGGCCGGAGCTGGCAAGAACCTGCCTCCAGAGATCTAGCCAATGAGACTGCCAACCTGGCTACCCTAACCCCCTGGGGTTGCCAACCTCACACGCAGAGGCCCAGAAGCACAGACCTCAGGGGAGTAGCACTTTCTGATAGTGGGACGGGAACCAAAGCCCATGGAAACCCTCTCTGGCCAGCCCTGACTGCCAGCCCTGCCAACACTGCAGGCAGGGTCAGGACCCACAGAGGTTAATTACCTGGCTAGACTTTCCCCTCCAGACTGCTCTCCACCACCAGGTCCCTTCTGCCTGGCATTTTTCTTCAATTTTAATATCAGAAGTTTCACACACCCGCCTGAGCTCCTGAACTCAGCAGAAAGGCCCATATAGCTGTCAGCAAACTGATAAGAACTTTCAAATGACTCCACAGGGCCTCTTTATAGAGAAGAGCCAAAGAAGCTCATAAAGAAAGAGGGCAGGGGCCACGGAAACCAGCCGCTCACACTGTTTTAACGTGGCACTAAAATGAGCCACAGATTTATGGGAGTGTTTTAGCCCCTGGCCTGAATCATCTGGGGGCTGGGGCTCCTCTCTGCTCTCCGGTGGGACTTTAAATATGGGATGGAGCTGGTGAGAAAAGGGTGGGGGAAGGGAAGCTGAAGTAGCAAAGAGAAGAGAAGGGGAGACACAGAGTACAGCCTGAGAATCCCACCAGAACCTTCTCCTTCCAACGGGCTGTGAGTAGCTGTGTTTCTAAGGTATCTGAGCAGTCCTCTCAGAGCCCCACAAAATATCCCCTTATTTATAGTTCATGCTCACTAGATTCTAGGTCTTCAGCTGTTCATCAACCAGATATCAACTCTTTTTTTTTAAATTTTCCTCTACAAGTTCATTTTGTTTCTAATTTTTTATTTCAAAAAAAAGATGAATAAAATCATAATATGGCAAAGAACAGATTAGACGAAGGGAAAAAAGACACAGGATAAAATTTTTTTCACTGGACAGAGGGAAAAGAGTAGTAATACCTTATCCTAATGTACCACTGGATTAAAACAAAAAGGTGAGCTAGGGAATCACTGATTTCCACCCCCCATAAGCCATTCTGATCCTAATAGAAAAACAGGGGTGAACCGCCTTCCACGCCAAGATGTAAAAAGAATGCCCCAATTCACAGGACAAAATTTTGTTTCAAGTTTCCAAGCCCAAAAGCAAATACATAAAACATCAGTGTCGGTAACTTGCTGTGGTTCCTCAAGACCACACTCCTTACTAGGAGCCTTCCTCCAAAATTCAAATGCAGACCCAGGGAGCTCTCCCAAATGCCTGCCTGCCGGCCTGGACCAGGGACCAGCCCAATCAACGAGTTTAGATGGGAAAACTGGAACCTGGGAAAGCTTGCCCTACTGATAAAGCTGGCAAACAGATGGCAGAGACCAATTCAGGCCTCTCCAACTCGAAGGCCCACATGCCTTCTACTACCATCCTTCTCAACTTTTTGGACTGAGACTCACAGTTAGAAACACACAAATACATTTTCTATGACAACTCAACCTGAAACAAAGGTTTCAGGAAATACTTACCCTTAACTATGTAAAACTGCTTTCTGACAGTTTTCCTATCATGATAGTAAAACACCAGTCATGATGCACTGAATTGCCCTCATGGTCTATCAATGAATCATTACCTGGAGTGTGGAAGATGCGACAGTACACCATGCCCCTCACCCACCAAAAAAACCACTAGACTTGGAACCAGGAGGACAAGGTTCCAGCTCAGCCTCGGCCCTAGCGATCGATGTGTCCTCAACACCTCTGGGACTCTAGGGCTTTCTGGTCATTTGTGATAAAGGAGGGATGGGTTGCATAATTTCTAAGGTTTGATTTCTTTTTTTCTAAATCTCTTCTATTACACAGCCTCCCTACTTTCTTCACACATCTTTTCATTTTTCTCCACTTGCTACTTCACTTCTTTCCAATTCTCTAAAAGTTCCCTATTGCTGTTATTCTCAGTCCTCCCCATACCAGGTCTGCCCCACCCAGCACCTCTTACCCACTCACCTCTGCCACAGAAGTGTCCTCAGGTGGAGGCCAGCAGCCTCAGAGATCAGCCTCCCTTCCTCCCACAGACTACTCAGTCCTCAAGACTCCCTGACCTCCTGACTCCCCTCATCCAGGGGTCGCTCCTAACACCCCTCAGCACAGTTGAGCACGTAGCACTCCTGGACTCGTCATCTGCACCCTGCCGAACGCCCTCTCACCTGTGACCTGCAGGCCTTTCTAAAGACAGGATCCACGCCTGGGGTTCTTTTAATCTCCTCAATATGCCAACACAATATTATGAACAAAACAGATGCTTAAAACATATTTATTTGATTTCTTTGCAGTATGAAATTAAGGATCCTCGTTCTTGTAAATTTAGAGAATGCTTAAGTTGAGCTGTTCTAGGAAAAGTTACCAGATCAACTGAAAATGGTGTTACAGCAAGAAAAGCCACCCAGTAGAGACGGAGTCCCACGCACTACTTCCTTCTATTTGCCACAGACAAGATCTACCCAGGCTGCCAGGGAGGGCAGCTCTATGGTCTCTCCATCTGGACTGTGAGGATTTAAATCTCAGAAGCTATACAAAACAACTGCAAATCAGTCCAAACCTTAAAGACAGGAAAATTTATTTACGGGCCCCAGTGCACTATAAATTTGAGACAGTTCTATTAAAATGCTTTTCTTGGCTTCCCATCAGATACTTGGTAAAAGTCTTTTTCCAACAAGGTTCTTAATACCAAAGTTGGAAAAAAGAAAGTTAAACTCATACAGACATGAAAATGCTCTTCCTTAAGAGTTCCAAATAATACACACAGGAAAATCCAAACACACGGTTCTCAGTGCTACTGAAAAGAACCGTAGGAAATCTGAGAGACACCAGAAATGGTTCCATCCACCTAGGCTCTCTCAGGGGCCAAAGGGCCTTGCTCTGTGTGGGAACCACAGTGCCTGTTCACTTTACAAGAAGGACTCCAGGGATTGGTCGGCCAGCTCTGTTTAAGGGAGAAGAAATGCAGTAGCTCTACTTTTTTTTTTTTTTTTTTTTTGCAAACCAGGGCTGACCCCAGCCTCGGGCGTGGTAAGCACACGCGCTACCACTGAGCTACACCCCAGCCTGATGAAAGAGACTGGGAAACACAGCTTAGAGTGGCACATAGGGGCTGGAAAGGAATCGTTGGCATTTTTTTAAGGCCCTGAGAATCTAGTTTATGTATATTAAAAAAAAATTCTCGATTTCATAGCTGGGCGGGATGAATGACAGACATTATAATCCTAGAAATTAGAAGTGAAACCTTTCCCACATTCCCCGGAATATATTTCCAGAGATGTGTCCAGCCTTAACTGTCTCAAGCAACCGCTTTTGGGAGAAGACTAGTCAATAAGCAGTCGGCTTGAATTATTGGGAGTTCAGCCCAACCTCACCCACAGTCCAGGTCCAGCTCCGCTGCAGTCTAAACAGCTGTGGGCAGCAGAGCGGGGTGTCTTCCCGCCTGTCCTCACATGCGTGTGGTCCTGGGAGGATTACTTCAAGTCTCTTTATCCTCAGTGTCTTCACATAAAAAATTCCGATTACTCTTCTAACAGCCTATCTCACTCTTCTGTTGAAAGTCTGCTCTGTAAACTACACTTGTGTTGGGGGTGGGGAATGAAGGAGAAATGAACACAGACTGCTGTGTAACTGTCAGGGACAGGATAGTTGAGCCCACATCACCGGAACCTGCAGACAATACAGGGTCTAGGCTGCCAAGGTTTCCAGACACGGGAGGGTTTATACCTTGAAGCGAATCATAGAACACTTCTTAAAAAGAAAAACTTCAGGGCTGGGGTTGTAGCTCAGTGGTAGAGCACTTGCCTGGCATGTGTGAAGCACAAGGTTCAATTCTCAGCACCACATATGTATAAATAAAGACCCATTGACAACTTGAAAAAAAAATTAAAAAAAAAAAAACTTCAACAGTCTATACTGAAAATTTTACAAAGCACATTATATAAGATCCAACATTTTAAAAATATATATGCTAAACAAAATTAAACCTTAGCTAAAAGATTAGGATGTCTATTAGCAACAACTGTGGGAGGAATAAATAGAGACTTCAATGTTCAGATTGATGGCAAGGCTTGTTTGGAGGTCAGAAGCCAAACTATGAAAACCAAACAAACGTGCACTCCTATGAATCCAGGGATTCTGCCATCTTCTGACGATATGCCCAGGACACAGTAAACCCTGAGAAACTGCCTGTGCTTCCGTCAGGAGGCTGCCAGACTGGCATCGCAGAGACCCTAGCTTATAGTCCCCCTTTTTTTCCCCCTTCAGATTTGTGGCTTCTAAACTATGATGACTCTGGAAACCAAATATCATAATCCAATGCGTTAAGATTGTGTGTAAATAAGATAAAATGGGAGCCCCCAGGTAAGGGCTCTTCTATAAACAAAGCACCCGCATGTGGTGCCCAGATCACAGCTAGAGCTCACTTCTGGGAAAGGCATTGGTAGGGAAGACTCCACACACCTGGATTTATTTTGTTAAAAAGAGTGTTTTGACTTTTTCCTAAGCAGTCCACGGTATCTCTGCAGCACAAATAGCTGGTACACTTAGCAGGAAAACCTGAAGGTCTGCGGGATAGGGCAGGGTCACAGGCTGAAGGGAAACTGGCCTTTTAACTTACCCGTGTGTGAAGGCTGGAGAGGAGAGAAGATGCTGAATGTTTCTGCCACCTCAAAGGCTCCCAGCCAATTGAGTACAAAGAAGAGTTCAAAGGCAAGGCAGGCTCCTGACTTCCACCTCCTAGTGTGGCTGAGGGGAGAGGTCACTGCTGGTGGAGCCACTGACCAATAAAAGAATGTTTGGAAACTCTGCTCAACAGATAAACTGGGGATCCACTTACACCTCCCTCCCACCTCACAGACATTCCTAACTATACAGCCCGAGTCCCTCCAGCCTGCCAAGACCCTCGCTTGTCTGCCTTTTCTGGCAGATCAAGGGGCCTGGGATAAGTACGTGCCATTTGACTACAGAGAAATGTTTATTTGCACACCTCCTCCTGCCTTCCAGAGTAAGAAAGTGCCTCATCCTAAGCCTGCTCAGATGCTACTTCCAGTCCATCTGTCCTGATGTTAGCTGACTCCTCCTCCCACTTCAGCCCCTGACATGCTGCAGAAAGCTCATGTCATCCTGTCAACCTTCTCTGAGCGCGTACCGTATCTTCCAGATGACTAGTCCTCATTGTGGGTGGAATACAGATTCCTTACCATCATCCATACTCCCCATGAAAACAACACCTAGGCCTTCAAAAAATCAATTGGCTAGGCTAGCCAGTTAGCTCATAAAGGGCAACCAATAATTCAGCTTCACATTGTTATAACTACTATCCTCTAATGATTTAAGGAACTGTTTAACTCACCCCAAAACCCTCGTGAGCCCCCCAAGGCTGTCCAGTGCCTGTGTGTGGACACTGCTGGCTGGTGGCCTGCAGGAGTGTTTGCCAGACACACTCTTCTCTGTTGCCCTTTCCTCCAAACCTGCTCACCTAACTACAGCACTCACTGAGCTCACAGCTCCAGCCTCACGTTTAACCTCAGGGAGCTGCACAACCACAGCTAAGGTCAAGAGGAAATTTAACTCTTTTCCTTGTCAGGAAGAATGTTCTTCTCCCTTAACAACCGAACTCCCCAGCTCAGTAAGGACCTGGGCCATGTATCCACCAGGCGACTGCAGCCTTTCTGACCCCAAACTTGAAGGTGCAGACTGTTGCTGCAACACCTTTCTCACCAAGATCCCACCCCACAATTCTGGATCAATTCAGAAACTCATTCTCTCTCTCATCCAGGGAGCACAAACCCCTAAGCTGAGCACTGTTTCTTCTTCACTGAGC
Source organism: Marmota monax (assembly GCF_021218885.2). Lineage (NCBI taxonomy): Eukaryota > Metazoa > Chordata > Mammalia > Rodentia > Sciuridae > Marmota > Marmota monax. The sequence goes on along the minus strand of NW_026692072.1, from coordinate 9,873,688 downwards.
AGCAAAGAGGTTGACACTCCTATGAAGAATAGCAGCTCAGGGCATTTGGGACTTCTTGGAAAGAGTCACCTAAAAGTGGATGGAGACCTCTGCTGGTGACAGCTGTCCATGCAGCTCCCTTAGGGCCTGCTTCCTCAGCCTCAGTTCATTCTGGCAATCACCTAGGAGCATTAAGCTATCAGCCTCAGGTGCCCCAAAAGGTTCATGCCTGTCTTACAAGACGGCCCAAATCTGTCCTTCCTTAAGAGAACTCACTAAGATGCAGCAGTTTTTCAGAATCAGGTGGAGACTATTTTTTTACTTACTCCTGCCAAGGTCAAGTTAAACAGATGGAAGGAAAACAGAAGGCAAAATGACAAGCATAGTTTAGAAACAGCATATTTTGTTACAGAACAAAAAGAACCTTCACTCTCTTTGCTGTAGTCCCCTAAAGGTCCGTAGGGAAAGTTCTCAGGGCAGGCAGCACGGGAGATGCTGCGGAGCCTCATGGGAGGGAAATCACTGGGAGTGTGCCCTCAAAGGGGCTCACAGACTCTGACCCATCCTCTCTTTCTCTGCTTCCTGACTAGTGGAGTGACCACTCACTCCAAGTGCTTCTGCCATTGCCATCTACTGCCCTCATCAGAGGCCACACCAGGGGGCTGCCAGATCTTGGATCTGAACCTCCAAACCGTGAGCTAAATAAGCCCTTTCTCTTGATAAGTTAATTGCTCAGGCACTCCACTGCAGTGACACAAAGCTGACTAACGCACTCTCTGATCTTACAGATGACACATTATCGATAGTATAGTGGTTTTTCAATTAAAGGAATTTTGTTCCCCTCACCCCAAGAGGGACTTCTGGCAATGTCTAGAGACATTTTTAGCTGTCACAGCTTGGGAGAGGGGAAGATGTTATTGGTATCTAGAAGCACTTGAACCCAGTCATCCTTGATACCTAACTGGGAATTACTTCAACCAGATCATCTCACAGCTAGCTGCTATCACTGTAGTCTAGGAATGTAGGGTTGGAAGGGTTCACAGAATACCAGAGAAAGGGAAGCAAACCAACAGGGCACCAATAGAGAACTGTGGACAGTCAGATAGCAGCACCAGGAAAGAGGGCCCAGGAAGCCCTCCTGTGTAACATGGCATAACTCAGGGTGTCCGCCACCAGAGAAGTAACTACCCCTTGTTAACAGACGTGTTTGGGGGAGAAGAGATGACTACTGAGCTGTTCATTGTCAGGGAGAGCAACAGTCTTGCTGGGACAGGAGTTTCGTGGAGTTCTTAAATAGCTCCAAGGAACATGAGGGATAATTTAGCCAAGCCCTTCATTTCATAAATAAGAAAATGAGAGCCTAGCAGCATGGGTGACTTACCATGGTCATGCAATTAATAGGGACAGAGCCCAAGTCCTCTGACTCCAAGTGTGTCTCTTGGAACCCACAGAGCGTACAGCACCCTGTTTTTAATGATTGCATTCATTCCATCTCAACAGTTCATGACTCTGAGCCCACCACTGAAATGACTGGGGGCTGGCCTCAGGCCCCTAGTTCCTGCAGAACAACTGTATTCAGTGAGCTGGTCTGAAAATCAATGACTCTTTCTCAACCAGAAGGACTGGTAGGGTGGTGGGGAAGAGAGGTAAGTGTATAGGAACTGCTCAATTTTACCTCCCCAGTTTCTTCTTATGGAATATGATTTAGCATGTGATTCTATAATTAGTTTTGTTCATAAATACAGATGCCACAAAACGTAACACAAGGAGTACAAATACCTGATGCTTCTCCTCTACATCAGTTTTAAGAACCACAGGTTCAGAATAAAAATCTAGAGATCTCAAAAGTGATTTTATAATCCTAATGAGGTCAGTAGTAATTAAGCAACAGGGGGAAGCCCAAAAACTTAAAGTAAACATGAGCACACTGTGACACAGCCAGGAGGGAAGCTCATCAACTTCTGATTTGTTTTCCAATCCAATCATGCCAACATGTAGGCTGCGCACAGTGGCATCACCAGTAATCCAAGAGGCTTAGGAGGCTGAGGCAGGAGGACTGAGAGTTCAAACCAGCCTCAGCACCTTAGTAAGGCCCTAAGCAACTCAGTGAGATCCTACGTCTACATAAAATATAAAATAGGTCTGGGGATGTGGCTCAATGCCCAAGTGTCTTCTCTGAGTTCAATCCTTGGTACAAAAAAAAAAAAAAAAAAAAAAGCCAAAATGTTTCACAGATGAGGTTTCTGAGGCTCAGAGTAGGTAGATCCTTGCCCAAGAGCACACAGCGTGCATCCAGCAGAGCTGGCATTCAACACAGACAATCTAAGAACCTACAGACTTAATTGCTGTGTGATAGGAAGTTTGGTATTTCTGTACTTTGGATAATGTCCCAGGGCCCGTGTATAGAGGGCTCAACTCCCAGATGGTGGTACTAGGGGTGGTGGGACCTTTAAGAGGCAGATCCTAGTGAGAGGTCTCCAGGTTGTTGGGTGTACTATAAAAGGGACCTGGTCCCTTCCCCACCACCCTCCCTCTCCGCACCTCCGGCTTCCCAGCCATCAAATGAGCGGATTTGTTCCACTACATTCTCCCTCCATGCTGTGTGGCCCTATGTAAAAGAATGGGAGATGAGACCAAAGCAACAAGAGTGGGAGCTGAGGGAGGGAGGAGTGGTCACCAATACCCAGGCCCAGGGGGGCAGGGGAGCCTGCCAACAGTGCAGCACCGTAACCCAGAGCCTCCTCAGGGCACAGCAGGTGACTGTCCCCCTCACTCAGAAAGAAGCCTGAGGCCCCTTTTCTGGCCAGGGTAACTGCAGGCACCCAAGGGAGTGGAGCCAAGCTGAACAAGGGGATGGGGGAGCCAAGCTGAACCCAAGGATGCGTACCCAGAGCACTCCGGGTTCTTGCCCTGCCCATCTCCTGCAGAGATGTGACAACAATAAAAAGGTTTTAAAAATCTATTTTTAAAAAAGGAAACAGAGCTGGGGCTGTAGCTCAGTGGTACAGCGCCGGCCTCGCACATGTGAGGCACTGGGTTCGATCCTCAGCACCACATAAAAATAAATAAAGATATAAAACAAATTAGATGATTTTTTTAAAAAAAAAAAAAAGGAAACAGAAAAAAACAAATATATTACCAATTTGAGAATAGACTTTTAAATTTCTAATCCCAGTGAGATTTACTCCAAGAGAAGGAAAGACCAGGAGGACTCACCGGGCAGCCCAGAGGAATCCTTGAGGCAGTCAGAGCCGCCCAAGGAAAAGTCTGGAGAGAAAGGCGGAGAAGGGTGAATGCTCCACCAGGCAGGAGGGAGCGTTGTCACCAAGGCCGCTGACCCAGGAAGCGAGGTCGTGTACACAGCACCACCGTCACGTCACAGCCACGCAGAAGCACTGGCGGCCAGACTCCCTGTCTCAGTCATGAGCAGCATCACCTGCTGTGACTGTGAACCTTCTTCCCGCAGGCTTCGACTTGGCGTCCCTGAACCACAACAGGCTTCCCCTAGTGAAGCCTGAACATCCCAGACAGTTACCATTTTGAACCTTACTTGACGCAACTCGCCCGGCCCTGCTCTCCTATCATTTACGTTTGGTGAGCTGACACAGGGAAGAGACAAACCCCACTCTGGCATTTGACTGCTGTCCCTGTGTCCAAGAACCGCGTCCAGCATGTCATCCCCACCCTGCCACCTCCCCACGGGGCTGTTGGCCTTGGCCTCTCACCTGTCTCTGCATTTCCTCAATCTGTCTTTGTGGGATGCTCTGCAGAATGCTGTACACGGCTGACATCTTTTCTTCGGGAACCACCACAGACGCTCTGGACACAACAGAGAAGCAGTGTGCACACATCACCCTCCACAGAAAGCTCTCTTACAGAAAGTCTTGTTTCATTCGTATGAGCAGAAACAACACCCGAGCCTGCTTCAGCCACATCCGGACAGGGAGGTCCTCTCCCCATCCCTCCTCCTGACCAGCCTTCTCCGGGGAGCTCTCAGCAGCTCTCATTCCTCCCTCCACCCCACCGTGGGCCCTGGTCACACTGGTATTCTCTCAGTCACTTCACACCACACTCTGCCCTACCATGGGGCTTGTGCATGTGAATCCCACCTCCCAGGCACACTACTTTCCACTCTCCTTTGTGCTCCCTGCATTAACTGTATTGCCTTCCCCCTTAAGCTGTCTATGAAAATCCACTCACTTATTCAGCATTTATTTATAGAGGACCTACTGTGTGCTGGACACTGGGAACACAACGGGACAAATCAGTCAAGGAAGGAGAGGTGGTAAGCAGGTCACGGGAATGCCAAGGGAAGAATGCTCCAGGCAGGACTAAGCAGGAAGCAGCACGTCAGTTATGTTCCCAGAACAGCAAACAAGCAAGCTGCTACGGCCGGAGCAGAGTAAACAGGATGGAGAACACCAGGAGCCAAGGAGAGACGAGAGGGAGGTCACAGCAAAGCAAATAAGGACAGGGTACTGTCAAATGGAAACCACCAGGAGGTGTTAAGCAAAGGCCTGGCAAGTGTGATTATGCTCCCACAGGACTGTGCGGTCCACGGTGTCAGAACAAACTACAGGAAGCAAGCTCAGGAGCAGGGAGACCTCCAGGACCCCTGCAGAAGCTGGCAAGGTATGCGGACAGGGGAGAGCTGGTGAGAAGGGCGGGGCCGTGCTCACAGAACAGTCACGGTGACAGGGGAAGGGAGGACTCCACGACCGCCTGCAGGACATTGAGTAGAGTTATGCTTGTGTAAATTAATTAAAATCTAACCCATTTCTGCTCACTGGGCTAGTCCATGAGGAGGGAAGCTGCCTGCTCCACTCACCAGCATGGCCCAAGCACCTGGCAGGTTGCCTAGCAGTAACCGTGTGATAAGCATTTATTAAACATGTCAACCATTTCTACTATACAGATGGGACAACTGAGGCTCAAAAAAGAGTAAACAATTTACCACAGTCACATGCTAGCCAGTAACAGAGCCGGTTATCTAACTTAAACCTGGGCCTTTCCACCACTTATCCATAATCACAACTACCCAAGCAGGTCTATTCTCATAGAAATGGGCATTCATGCCCAGCTCAAATCACCAACTCTAAGAAACCCTCACTGACCCACCAACAACAATGGCTACCTCCTTTTCACTTTTCTAGCATCCCGTCCTACCAGGGCTATGTCATGTCACAGTTTTGGTAATTGCTGGCATAGTTGTTTGTCTTCCACTACTAAAAACCATGAGCTTCTGGGAGCAAAGGTTTGACCTTGCACATTCTGGTATCTGTGTTCCTAACAATGCCTGGCAAATAAAAGGTGCTCAATAAATGTTTTCATAGGCAGTTAAATGCTAGAAGTAGCTCATCGCTTCTCTACAATACAGCGAATAACCTCATATTCTTCCCTTTTCTGCGTTTTCACAGCCCCTGTGAGTACATCTGCCATGGCATTCATCACAGAAAGCTGGGCAGGTTGCGCATCCCTCATACAAAAGTCCAAAATCCAAAATGCTCCAAAATCTGAAAACTCTGGAGTGCCAACATGATGCCACAAGTAGAAAATTCCACACTGTGAAACTGTTTCATGCACAAAATCATGTATGACATTTCCTTCAGGCCATAAGGTAGATTATAAAACATCAGTGAGCCAGGTGCAGTGGAGCACACCTGTGATCCCAGCAGCTCGGGAGGCTGAGGCAGGAGGATGGAAAGTTCAAAGCTACCCTCAGCAAAAAAGCAAGGTGCTAAGCAACTCAGTGAGCCCCTGTCTCTAAATCAAATACAAAATAGGGCTGGGGATGGGGCTCGGTGATCAAGTGCCCCTGAGTTCAATCCCCCATACCAAAACAAACAAACAAAAAACTCAATGAATTTCATGTTTAGATCTGGGTCTCTTCCCCAAGATATCTTGTTATGTGTATGCCAATGTACTAAAACCTAAAACACTTCGGGTGCCTAGCATTTTGGATAAGGAATGTTCAAGGGATATTCAACCTTAATCAATGGTTTGTCTTCCCACCCCACCCCACCCCCAGGTCCTTGTCTCCTCAGAAGCAGAAACTGTGTTATTCACAATAGGCTTTCAATAAATATGGGATGAATAACTAAACGAATGAAACAGTGCTATTTAAATTGTTCAAATACCTGTGGAGATCAGACTTGGATAAATATCAAAAAAGCCATGAGATAAAGACAGCAGTCAAGCATCTGAGGCAAGGGCAGGACTGAGAGGGACACAACTAAGGAATCAGTTTGCAACACAAACCACCAAAGTCTCAGGGAAATAAAGCTGAGAACAGTGGGCAAGACCAGGAACAGCACAAGGCAGGATCCCGGTTGTACTTATCCCTGGCGATGTTTCTAAGTATACCCCCAGGCAGAGGCTCTCCAATACCAGCCAGATCATTGTACAAATTCAACAGAAAATCTGTAGCCATGGCAGTCTGTGGAGGCTACAAATCAGGTTAAGGGTGGTTTTAAAATTCAGAATCCCCAAGGATAGGGCCAGAAGTGGTGGCACACACCTATAATCCCAGTGACTTGGGAGGCAGGCTGAGGCTAGAGAATCACAAGTTTGAGGCCTTCCTGGGCAACTTAGCAAGACCCTATCTCAAATAGGGAGGATGTAGTTCATGGAAGAGAGATTGCTTAGCATGCATAAGGTCCTGGGCTCAACCCCTAGTGCCATAAAATAACAACAACAACTCCTCCTCCTCTCAGGTGAGCCTACTCCCCTATCAGCTGAAAACTACTGCTCTTGGCTAGGAGCTGGGAACTGCTTTGTGGAAAAGGCCAAATAGTAAATATTTCAAGTTTGGTAAGCTGCAGTCTCTGTGCAATCACTCAAGTAACATGACAATAGTTTCAATCAAATTTTACTTACAGAAATAGCTATCCTGCAAATTTGGGCCAGAGGCCTCAATCTATGAACTGCTCTAAGCCAATGTGCTAAGTCTCCAGATGGAAAATACAACAGAACAGGACCAAAGGAATACAGGTGGGCCATCCCTTATTCAAAAAGCTAGACCAGGTGCTTAAGATTTTGAATGTTTTCAGATTTTAGAATATTTGCATACACAATGAGACATCTTGGGGACAGGACCCATGACTGAACAAGAAATTCATTTAGGCCTCATATACAACCTACATGCGTGAACTGAAGGTAACTGCACAGTACACCTGCATTTTGACTGGGACCTATCATATGAGGTGGAATTTTCCACTGGTGGCATCATGACAGTGCTCAGAAAATTTCCAATTTTGGAGCATATCTGATTTTGCATTTTCAGATTACGGATGCTCACCCTGTCGTTCTCCAGCCTAGGTACGCATTACAGTCACCAAGGGGCTGTTGATTTCTACTGCTTGCAGACCCACCAGCTAAAGTTGACGAGACGGGAATACCCACCTCTTCCAGTCCAGAACTTCAGAGAAAGGCAGAACATAGGAGTCGGCAATGATTACGGGGACACAGCCAGCCTGCAGCACGTCACTCAACACAGCCTGGCCCAGCCGAGCACCACGAAGGACCACACAGAAAGTAGCCTCCTGCAAGAGCACAAGCAGAGGGTAGGGATTACCAACCAGCCTTGCCATCCCTCGGACCATGAGCCCCTTCAAGGCGTAAAACCAAGCGACACCGAGGCACCTAGATTCAGAAAAGACCAAGATCATAGTTCACACACATCAAACACTGACAAGCTTAAGTGGCTGTGAGCCTTCATGTTGCTACTCTTCAGTGTCATTTAAATGACGTCTGAACTGGTGTTCTGCACGGGTTCAAAGCCAACCAAGTCTTCCTCGGCACAGGCCACCTCATGGGCTCCTGCAGCCTAGCCTCCCTTAGCACTGGTGGACTGCGTGAGCACGCCAGGGCCACTGCTGACACCGCTTACAGCGCTTACCACACCCCCATTGCCGGGGAACACAGGGCCCTCTAGAGGAGCCCCTAAAGGGAGAGATCAAATCGCCACTCATCTTCCTACTCCCGGGGCTTTTAGCAGTGTCTGCACGCAGAAGACATTCAATTAGGAATGCAATGCCTTTGAAAAGACATGAAGACAGACACGTTTAGTCTAGAAACAATGAACCCAATGAAAGAAAGATGTCAAAAAAAAAAAAAAAATCTCTTCTTCACTCCCTCCATTAAATGCCTCCCCACATGTGGGAGTGCTTGTGAAAATGAGAGAGGAACAGAGGAAAGACAGCTGGGGACCATAATAAGGGACGATTCCTTCCCGAACACTCAGTTTCTCCCAGGTTGTACCTCTTCAGAGAAAAAAAAATGTTGAAAAGTAAAACATCATCTAATCTCTAGAGAAAAGGAAAGTTCAGAAATGAAAGAAGGGAAGAAACTCAAAATCCCAAAACCCCCTGGGGAGAGAGGGATGGAGCAAGACCGCAGCACCTGGAGCTGCAGGTGGAAGGCTTGCCGCCCAAGGGGCGCCCACATGTGGACACAAGTGTGATAACCACTTCTCCTGTCTAGATAGGGTTACTAAACTACTCCTGCTCACATCACCACTGTTATCAGTCAGACATTCCAGAGGAAGAGCCACGTTTCTTGAAAGAAAGTATTTTAACAATCTCAGCATGGGCCCGCTCTCAGGAGATTTAAAAAAAAAAAAAAAAAAATCACACTAGCTCCTTGATATTTCTCCTGAACAATTCTGAATTTTGAATATTTACATGAACGAGGCTCATATTCTCCTTCCCCAGCCCCCGTGCCCTTGGATGCTAAACACCTCTAAGACACCCCTAAAGGGATGGTTTGCCTTTGTCTGTGGAGGTACACACAATTGAAGTAAACACCAAAACCAAAATGAAAACAACCCCAAAAACCCTGCACTCCCAGGGAAAGCTGACTGCAGTCTTGTGGGCTAGCAGGGCCGGCAAAGCAAGTTGCCACCTTAAAGAAGGATGTCTCTAGATGGCCCAGGAGCACAGAGGTAAGAGCAAACGCACCTGCCTGCTTTGTCCATGTGGCTTCCTGTACATCTACCAGATCTATACTGGTGAAATACAGTGAGTATCTGAAAGGAGCCTGAACTCTCACAGACCAAGCTTCCTATGAACACAGTAAACCAGACACCCCGGCACCTGGAGGTCTAAGTTCATGGCAAAGAGCAATACTCCATTTTCTTCTCCCTTTGGGTAATGTTCCTAGTTGCATGTGGAAAACAAACAACTTCTGTTTGCTAGGATCAGCTGCAGCCCCGGGAAGTGACCTCTCCTGAGCCCAACAGAGGTCATGAATGACACTCACCTGCAGCACCTGCGGGTAATCGAAGACCTGGTGCTTGTGGCAGCGCTTTCGGACAGAAAGGGCGCCCTCTGAGAGGTTGCTGCACTTATCCAGCACCAACACCGACCCTCCATGTTTGGCCTGCAGAGCATCTAGGTCCTCTCTGTACTCGGGATGGACAGCCATCTGAGAGGACAGGAGGAAGTATCGCCGAGGACTACAAAGAGAAGAGAAGGTGACTGGAAACCTGCAGTTGGCATGTCAGTCAAGGTTAAACAAACTTTGATATTCAACTCACAGCAACAAGTGCTGGCTTACCAGTCTTGATATCCACTGATTTTTGTCTTTTGGAAATTATACTCTGTGGCATTACTGAATATTTAAAATATTACATACTGGAAGAAGATAAGGTATTATTTGTTCACATTCTGAAATAGTATGTAATCATAAAAGTTTTACTTGGGAAAGTTCTCAGTGCGGTAAGGAAGTGCTCATTATATGCCAAGCCTAGACAGCACTCTATGAGTACATGCCTGGAACCCATGCTATGAATACATTTGTGTGCAGAGACACAGAAGCTGACTGACTGGTTATTTGGAAAGAACATCAAAATGTTATCATTAGTTAAATCTGACTCTCGACTCTGAAAAGAAACTGAGAGTTGGCTGCATTCTTCAAACAGGGAGGCGGGGGATTCTACTCTATGGGTAGCACAGTGGAACGGCATCCCTACACCAGGCAGAGGCTCCAAGGAAAGAATCCCCAATGTCAAAGCCACAAGGACAGTAATGGAAGTTGAAAATTAGAAGCAGAAAAATCTATATTCCCAAAGCATGGGTGTCCAATGATGCTTAATAGAATATGGAGGGCAAAAAGGATTTCTAAGAGTCTAATGCTATGTAGATCTTCATAAGAGACAAAAATATGAACATAAAAGCCAGGCACAGTGGCACACAACTGTTGTTCCAGCTAGTCAGGACGCTGAGTTAGGAAGATCACTTGAAACCAGGAGCTCAAGGCCAGCCTGGGCAAAAGGTAGGACTGAACCTCAAATAAATAAATAACAGTGAACACAAAGTAAGTTAGTAAGTCTGAAGTCAAGGGAAAGATTTTGGGGAGAAGATGGAAAGTAATTACTTCCTGGAAGGTAGGTGGGCAGCCCAGACAGTGCCAAAGTCCAGGGCATGAAGGGGAACTACCAGAAATCACCACCAAAGAGAAGGCACGTATACAGCAGGTCCAGGAAGAAATGAAACACCACGGGACCCGCAAACAGCATCGCTTACATCTAGTCCAAACGGCTCAGGCCCAGAGAAACACCAGGGCTCTACGTGTCATGGGCAGCACCATCAGGCAAGCCGGGATGACACCATGCTTCAGGAAGAACCAAAAGCCTGTGGGTTGTGAACTCATCTCCATTTTGCTTGCTTGCTTTTCTCCCCTTAATTTCTTATATTTATTTGTAGCCTCCAGCTGAGGAGAGCCTTACCATAGAAACCCACAGCCAAAGAAGAGACCCTCTCCAGCTGAGGAGGTCAGTTTCCTTCCTAGAGCATGAAACTCCAGGGCAGGGGGCACCAAGCAATAGGTAAGGAAGGTGAACACCTGCCAACCAGGCAGAGCCACTAAATAAGCCCAGAGAGGGGCACGGCATCCTCCACAGCCAGCTCTGTGACCACGCCCCCCCCCAGACTCTCTCTTTTGGCAATTTCTTTGTTTAGCTGAACTAAGAGCAAAAGGGCATTTCCCACATTACAGTTAGGACAGAACAGGGCCAGCAGATTTGCTAGAACTTCACTGTCTAGGAGAAATCAGCTATAGGCAGCCACTTAGGCTTAATGAAAATTAAATAAAATTTAAAATCCAGTTCCTCAGGCACTCTAGCTGTATTTCCAGTGCTTGATAGCCATGTGTGGCTGGTGGCGAACTGAAAACACAAATGCAGGCCATCTTTCTTCGCAGAAAGTTGTACTTGACAGAGCTGTCCTAGGTGGGCTGAGATCCAGAGGTTAGAGGATAAGGTGGAGAGAAGAAAGCTCTGGAAGGCTCATCAGGGAGACAGCTTGTGTTAGATGTACAGACTGGTCCCTTTTCTGCATGGCAGGGATGGTGAAGGAGACAGCGCACCTGGAATGTTGAAGCCAGAGTGAGGCGAGAGCTTCTACTTACTGGAGACCAGTGCATGGCCTGGCACAGGGCATCAGAGCCCAAGAAGGGAGAGCAGGCCTTCTGCACTGGGGACTGGCAATGGGGTAGCTGTGGTGGCCACCCAGCAAGGGATGTGGTTAGGAGGGCAGGTGGGCAGCCCAGATAGTGCCAAAGCCTGGGCAGGCTGCAAAAGTGCCCAGGTGGCAGAAGGATGACAGCAATGGTAGCATCACTCCAGAGGTAGAACTGAGAAGCATGAGGAAGGTGGACCGGGGTGGGGGGACAGCAGTGAAGTGCAGCACGGGAGAGTCTGGGCAGGTGAGGAGGACTTGTGTAGCGTGGGGCGGTGGCAGCAACACCTGATTATGTACAAACATGGAAAGACATGGAAAGGTCCATCAGTCCCCATAAAGACACTGAGGATGACGGGAGCCGGAGAAGGGTACAACCAATATGCAAACAGAGAAGACCAGAAGGCCTTGCAGTGCTGGACAGAACTGGTGGTACCGACACGAATGCACGACTTTCAGATGCACAGACACAAAGATCACACACAAAGATCCACACAGAGATGTCCGTGTGCACTGCCCAAAGCAACTCTTGAGGAGACAGACGCAGAGTTAGATTTCACTGTTAAGAAACAAAGTTCTGTTCCAGACGCTGTTACCAGGAGCACAGGATCCCCACTCCACCGGGCTCTGTCTCCCACATGGACGTACAAATGTGAACAAGAGGCTGACCGTGTTCCCCTGCTGCCCGCCTGCTGGCCCTCCCTGACCCGACAGGCAGTTTGAGAGGGTATGCTCATTTTGGTTTTAAGCAAACGAAATTTAAAGGTGGATTTGTTTTTCTTTCAAAGACTAAAATTACTAGCTACGCCTTTCATGTTTCCTCCCAGCAGCCTGATATCTAAATTTAAGTAAAATCATGCTGAGAACTTGAAGTTGCCCTCAATAGTAATGGAGGTAAACTCCCAATTTAGTTCCTTTTAGAAGGAAAATGACAAGAATTCCAGCTGGGGCCAACACAGCTGTGAGAAGAAGCTATCAATAGCAACAATCCTCGGCTTCCCATTGAAAAACTACTGGGAGAGATTTAAAATAAAAACAAAAACAGCCCTCCCTCCCCTCACTCCTCCTGTAGCCTCGGGAGGTGTGGGAATTCCCTCAGAAAGCAACTCTCACGTAGGGCAGCAAAGCCACCCTGCCCTGGCCCAGGTTCCTGGAAGACGTGTCTTTATCTCTGTGGTTGTCCTTTGTTTGGGGGACAGGGGTTCTCTATGAAAGCAGTGCCTCTGCTGCCAGACTGGACACAGGCCAGAGAGCAGAGCCCAGCCAGGCTGCTGAGACCCAGCCCTGGGCCACAGTGGAGGGTGGTACCCACAAGCCCCCCGCCCCCCCCCACACACACACAGCCCTCCACTGACACTGCACCAGGTTCTTTACCCAATGACTGAACCATAGAACTTTACACACTAACTGAAACCTTCAGTGATCTAGTTAAAGATCTTAAATTCAGTATATCTATACATATAAACTAGAGTTCAAATTACTAGGAAAATACCACCAATATAACAGTTTAAGTCTCTGACATTAATTATTTGAAAATGATCTTTATTGCTCCAAGTGGTCTGTTCTCCTTTTTGTTTTGACTAAATCTTCTCAGTGTTTTCTTCCCTGGATTAAATCTGGAGGGAATTAAGAGTCCTAAACCAATAGAACAGAGCTGGATTACAGCAGCAAACAGAATAAGCGGTCTCAAGGAAGCTGTATCTAAGGCAGGCCAGAGGCAGCCGAGCCCCCAACAGACCGATCCTCATGCCCACTGCCTCTCTGGGGTTTCTCAGCCGTACCACACCAACGCTGGCACTCACTTGCTCTGGAGGGAGGGGGGGGCTGTGCAAAAGAGCCAATGTCACAAGTCTAGTTTCTGTCCTTTGAAAGACTTGCTTCTAAGACTGGCACCTTGACTGGCTTCTGGGAACCTGGATTCGGGGAAGGTCCCCATCATCCTCTGAACTGGTGAGAGGCTCTCGACGAGCAAACCGTGCAAAGCATATGGTTTGTGCTGACCACCTGCTTCCTGCTGGGGGTCTGAGTTTCACCCCTGCAGCAGAGAGCACCCATGCCACCAGCATAGCCACACACCGAGTCGCCAGGTCCCCTAACAAGTCATGGAAACGGGGGCCTCGGGGTCCCTTGGCATACATACATGCTCCTCAATGGTGACAATCAAAACTGTCTATACACTGACAAATGTCCCCTGGGGAACAAGCTAATTTCCTTCACCTTGTTGAGCCCAAGAGTTGGTTCAAATAGGCCTTCCATAAAGCTTCGCCATGAACTGAATTAAATAATTTCCAGAACTCCGGGAAAAAGGGTAATTTTTTTGTTGTTGTTGAATCACATAACTAATTTAGTAAATGCTCACAGAAGCATCAATCAGAGGAGTAACCTTTCTACTTACAATAGTTGTTCATATTCGTGCTATAAAAACATGCCAAATTAAGATCCTTGGCACACAAGTCAGAAACTTGCAAGAGACCTTGACCAGAAAAACCTTAAAAAAGTAAGAAAGTTTTAGGACTCACATTTACCTATTTCAAAACTAACTACAAAGCTACAGAGGGCCCCGGCTGCCCATGCAGACCACCCTTTCTCAATGTACAGAAATTGAGCTTCAAAACAGAGTACTGAACTGTATCAGTTTCTCTAGTCTACAAATCTATAAATTCTCCATAAGAATTATCTTAGTATTTTCATTTTGATGGCAATAAAAAATTTAGAATAGGCGTATTTTTGCTCACATTTAATAATGGTTTAAATATTTCTACCAAAACTCATGTTGAAATTTAATCCCTACTGTGGAGTTCAGAGCATGGGAACTTGATTTGACCATGGTATTTGGAGATGAGACCTCTGGAGGGTAACTAGGTTAGCTGAGGCCATCAGGGTGGGGCCCTAATCCAACGGGGCTGTGGCTTCCTGAGAAGTAGAGGAGAAGAGGCCTGAGCAGGAATGTTCTGTCTTGCCACGCAGTGCCCTGCGCTACTCTGGGACTCAACAGTCCCCATGAGCAAGAAGAACCTGACCAGATGCAGCAGCCCAATGATGAATTTCCCAACCATCAAAACAATAAGTCATATAAAGTTTTATTCTTTATAAACTACTCTGTGTATGGTACTCAGTTATAGCAACAGAGAAACTGTTGTATTTAGTGAGCCAATGAGAAGAGGGAAAAACTTAAAATGTAAATCATACAAAGCAATTATAGCAAAATGCAAATAGTAGGATCTAGGTGATGGGTAACAATTATGTTCACACAAAAATGTTCAGAATAAAATGTTGTGAAAAATATGAATCACATATCACATATCAGATGAAGATAAATGATGTCACAATATATAACAATAAGTTATATAAAGGTAAGCTTCCTAGGGGTTCAAATACAAAGCATGCAGTAAAAGGTACACTGACACTCGGCATACAACGGCACAGGCTTGCTAACTCCCATGAGACCACTGCCAATGCCATATTCACCTTAAAAGATGCAACTTCATTTCAAAGAAAAACTCATCTATTGCATTAAATTGTGTTAATGTGAATGCTATAAGTTTTGTAAATATTTAATTTGTAACTTTGTCTTAGTTTTATAGTTGTATAAGCACAAGGAGTTTAGATTATTTTTTGTTTGTTCTTATTCAAGTTACAGTATAACAAAAATAATTAAAAAGCAAGAGACCTTGACCAGAAAAACCTTAAAAAAGTAAAAAAGTTTAGGACTCACATTTACCTATTTCAAAACTAAATACAAAGCTACAGTAATCAAGCCAGTGTGGTACTGGTATTAGAATTGACATATAGATCAAGAATCCAGAAATAAAGCATATATCTACGTACAGTTGACTGTCAGTAAGAATACCAAGATCATTCAATAAGAAAACACTCCTTTCAACAAGTGATGCTAAGATGACAAGATTATTTACATGCAAAATAATGGAGTTAGGCTCCTACCTCACACCATATACAAAAATTAACTTGAAAGAAATCACAACCATAAATGTAGGAGCTGAAAAATTAAAATTCTTAGAAGAAAATATAAGTGTAAATTTTTACAACCCTGGATCAGGCAAGTTTCCTAAACATTAATACTACACGAAAAGTATGAGCAGCAAAAGGAGAAATAAATAAGTGGGACTCCATCAAAGTAAGAACTTTTGTGCCTCAAAGGACACTATCAACAAAGTGAAAAGCAACCTACAGAATGGGAGAAAATATTTGCAAATCACAGATCCAATAAGGGTCTAGTGTCTGGAATATATAAAAAAAATGACAAAATCATAGAATTTGCAGGGAAATGGATGGCATTAGAGCAGATTATGCTAAGAGAAGCTAGCCAATCCCTAAAAAACAATGCCAAATGTCTTCTTTGATATAAGGAGTGTAACTAAGAACAGAGTAGGGACTAAGAACATGAGAACAAGATTAACATTAAACTGGGATGAGAGGTGGGAGGGAAAGGGAGAGAGAAGGGAAATTGCATGGAAATGGAAGGAGACCCTCAGGGTTATACAAAATTTCATACAAGAGGAAGTGAGGGGAAAGGGGAAAATAATACAAGGGGGAGAAATGAATGACAGTAGAGGGGGTAGAGAGAGAAGAGGGGAGGGGAGGGGAGGGGGGATAGTAGAGGATAGGAAAGGCAGCAGAACACAACAGACACTAGTATGGCAATATGTAAATCAATGGATGTGTAACTGATGTGATTCTGCAATTTGTATACGGGGTAAAAATGGGAGTTCATAACCCACTTGAATCAAAGTGTGAAATATGATATATCAAGAACTATGTAATGTTTTGAACAACCAACAATAAAAAATTAAAAAAAAAAACTCTCAGAGCTCTATAAGATGACTACTGAATTTTAAAATTGGCAACTGGAGCTGGATGTAGCTTAGTGGTAGAATGTGAATGCAGCTTAGCCCACATGAGGCCCTGGGTTCAATCCCCAGTACCACCAATACATATATATTAGGAGATATATATGGCAAATAATCTGAATAGACGTTTCTCCAAAGCAGTTATATAAACATCCAATAAGCACATGAAAAGGTGCTTGAAATTATTAATCATTAGGGAAATGCAAATCAAAACCACAATGAGGTACTACCTCATATCCAGCAGGATGGCTAGAATCAATGCAGACAATAACAAGTGTTGGCACAGGTGTGGAAAACTGGAACCTTTATACACTGTCAATTGGATGTAAAATGGTACAGCCACCATGGGAAATGGTCTGGCAGTTCCTCAAAAAGTTAAAATGTCGAGTTACCACAAAGCCCAGTAATTCCACTCCTAAGTATATATCTGACAGAACTGAAAACAGGTTTACCTAAAAACCCTTATACAAATGTTCATAGCAACATTACTCATAGTAGCTAAAAAGTGAAAATAACTCCAATTTCCATAAACTAATACAAAATGATACATCAAATGATAAAGAAAATGTGGTATATGTGTCTAAATGATGAAATACTATTCTGCCAAAAAAGAAATGACATGCTGATTCCATGTTACAATATGGATAAATCCTGAAAACTTTGTGATAAGAAGAAAAGACAATATTGCATGTGATATTGTATCACATCTGAAGAAAATATCCAGGGTAATCAGACACATAGAGACAGAAGAGAAGAATGGTTATTCCTGGGGACAGGAATCAGAAGTGACTACAAGCAGGTATGGATTTTATTTTATTTTATTTCTGGAGTAATGAAAATGTTCTCAAATTAAATAGTAGTACTAACAGTTGCACAACTTTGTATGTATATTAAAAACCACTGAATTATAATTTTAAAACAATGAATTTATACTATATGAATTAATCTCAACTCAAAAATAATAAAAACAAATTACATCAACTGTAGGAGTCTATTTCAAGGAAAAAAAATTCAGGAAGATGATCTGAGACAAGTTCATGAACAACTCAGTTTCTCTTTGCACTTGCTGAAGGACAAGGAAAAAATGTCTCCAGCTGATCTGGGATTTGTGCACTGACTAAATAACAACATTTGCCCCCCCCTAAGTTTCAGAGTTTGGTTCCAGGTCCCCCAGTAAACCACACATGGAGGAGAGCTACTTTCTCTCCTGGGAAGCTTTCTTATACTTCTCAACCCATGAAGGTTGATAAGGGGAAACCTGGGATGCTCAGAGGATGGTTCTAATGGTTTCCAAGCAAACAATTCCCTTAAGACCCATTTCTACCACCAAGCATGAGTTTTGTGTTTGTTTTTTGCAGTACTGGGGATTGATCCCGATATGCCCTACCATTAAGCTCTACCTCCCCCCAGCTGCATTTTTATTTTATTCTGAGATAGGGTCTCGGTAAATTGACTAGGCTGACCTCCGACTTATGATCCTTCTGCCTCAGCCTCTCAGACAGCTGGGATTACAGGTGTGTGCCATCACACTCAGCTTCTCTGAATGGGTATGATATCTTCAGGTTTGTAATTTCAGTCACCTTTGTATGTTGGCACTTAAAAAGGAGTTTTCATTAGCATTGTTTAAAGCTCATGGAGTTCTCATCATGCAATAACACAACATTTTTTTTATTATTTATTTTTATGTGGTGCTGAGGATCGAACCCAGGGCCTCACATCTGCAGGCAAGTACTCTACGACCGCTGAGCCACAACTGCAGCCCAATAACACAACATTTAAAGAGACTACAGCTAAAAAGTTAGACAAGGGCCCGCCACATCCCTGCTGCGGACCCTTCCACTGATTCCACATATTAGGTATGAGCCAGCTCTACATGCCAGACTTATACTACACTGCAGCAGCTGAAACACAGGCCCAGCCTCTGTTCCACTGCACAGACAATCCAAAGTGTAGAGAAGACAGGTTTGGAGCAAGTCAGATGCCAGAGCACACCAAGCACCTTCGAGAAGGGCCGGTTGCCATGGGAGCGTAATGCAGAGGAGCCATCCAGGGCGAACAGAGTGCACCCACCTGGCCCATGACTAGTGGTTTCGAGGTGAAACCTTAAGCACGAGCAGGACACCAGACTGATGAGGAAAAATATTTCCAGGCAATTGAGTGTACTTGCAGCCCAGAAAAACCTGGGAGAGCAAAGCCCATACTAAGAACATAAAAGGGAAAAAATGTTCTCAGAGAAAAGGCTCGAGAAGGAGTGGTCAGATGGCAGAGAACCCTGACAGACACGCCAGGGAGGTGGCCCTGTCCTTCCAGGAGTGTGGGGCCAAGGACCAGGCCGCAGCGCAGCAAGCTGGAGTCGGGGATGCCCAACAGGGTCCATTCAGGAGCCCACAGGGCAGTGACAGCAGCCTGCTGTGGGCAGAGGGGAGGAGGGATAGAGAGCTCTGAGGCATGTTTTGGATACAAAGTCAAAGGACATATTGTTATTTTGGATCAGTAAAGGGAAGGAAGGAGTTAGGGATGTGGCAGAGTCCTGGTTTGGGAAACCTGGAAGACAGCCCGGGAGTTGACCGAGATAGTGAAAGACCAAGGATGGACAATCTTGGGGTGGCTGGGGCCGAGGGCACACTCAAGACTTGACCTCAAAGTAATGCCACAATTGCTGGGAAACCCCCAGGCTAAGCTGCAGCATCCCCCAGACTCTGTGAAGGCACACTGGATGTGCACAGAAGGCACTTACCCTGGTCCTTGTTCTGGAAGCTCCACCTCAGCTGACAAGGGACTATAGACAGGAATGCTGACGTCATAGCCTTGCCGGTAAGTCCACGTAGAAAAGCCACCGCCAGCCAACAACGCCCTGAAAGCAAGGTTCATCAAACAATGAGAAAGAAAGAAGGCCTTCATTCGAAAAGCTCTGTGACAGGGACAGCAATGACTGAGTCTTACTGTTCAACAGCAGCTGATGTGACAGAGGCACAGCTCTCTAAGACACCGTGCTCAATGTTCCACACTCATGTCGCATCTGCTGGACTCCAGCTGCATCCTATTCCTGAATCACCAACCTTCCCCTAGGCCCAAAACTCTTTCTTACTTTCCATTTTTTAAAATACATCATACCCCAGGGGACACTATGAATAACCCCTCTGCCACCTCATTCAGTTCCTACTCCCCTCTCCCTCCCCAAAGTCCTACTTTATTCTTAAACACATTTACAGCAACAGGTCTGCTCAGGAAGACTGGCTGGGGCATTTCCCACCCCTCTGCCTGAAATCGTGGGAGAAAATGGCAAGGAAAGCAGAGGTGGCTGGAAAGTCTCACGACTCATATCACATATACCCCAGCCTCTCCCCAGCCTTGGCCTGCATAGCACTTTCCTCTGTCATTCCAGAGCCACATGCCAATCATGTAGCCTCTGCCAGCTCACATTGCCCCTTCCAGCCACTCAGTCTTATTAACCCAATTCCCTGTTCAGGAAGCAGAATCCAGAATCAGGCCTTCAGTGCTTCTCCTGCAGTTGGCCTGCACTAGCTATTATTCTCCTTAATTAGAAAACAGTGACCACATTTTTTTAATTGAAACCAGCAAGTAGTACAATGACACTTCATCAGAGAAAGGAAACAGGTGTATATCACACCAACTTTTATTGTTATTCTGTCCCAGGGGCCCCAAACCCATCGAAATCACTTTCTGGGGGCAGTTTTGCCAGTTGCACATACTACAGCGTCTAAGCCAAAATGTCTGAACCGAGAAACCACATTTTTTGCAATATTGATTGCTACCAATCGCTGCCCTGCCCTGATGACAACCTACATTCCCTTCTAACATGACCAGTTTAAATTCAAAGATTTTCAAACCACTCCTAGAAATCCCACTGTGTTTGTTTAAGCTTTATGAAACCAAGAACTGGTGAGTGAGGTAATGTGCAGGATAAAAACCTCTCCAGCTGCCAGTCTACTCTCTAAACTGTAATGACTACCCTGAGTACCAACATACGGTCTGATTTTTCCTGATTAGCATGCAGCCTCGAATCCATCCAACATGAACTTGGGTGGGTTCCATGGCCATGATGGCAAGCAGACTCCACGTGGCCATGGCCTCAGTGCAAAGAAGCAGACAGGGCTCCGAGAGACAGGCACCAGGCGGCCCAGGTAAGGCAGGGTGTGGGCGAATTGGCTGTGACTGCATGTAGGGAGGAAGCTCTGTTACTCTGTCCCTCGACCACCAACTTGTTACTCTGTTCTGGGGGAATAAGGCAGGCGTCATGCAGTGGCAGCAGGACAGCATGCAGTCTGAAGCATGCCTTTTGTCACGGATCACACACATGCGATCTCTGTGATCTCAGAAAGCCCACCTGCAGTTAGTCAACTCGCCTCGCCCAGCCTTGCTACTGACAAGCCTGAGATCTAAGTCACAGTCTCCTCCGCCGAGCTCTCCATGGTGTTATAATGGAGAAAACATTGTAAGCACCCTTGCTTTACAGAACACATGTTTTACATTGACTTAGAATTCTGAGCAGCACTTTCTGTTTTCCCATTATGGATTCCCAAATCAGAAATCAGTTCAAAAGCCTTGGATCAGCCTAAAGCTACAAGAGATAGAATAGAAGACTTGTGGTTGAAAAAGTCTTAGTGTGATGATCAGGCTCATGGCAGGCCGAGCACTCTGTCAGTCTAAGAGTCTTCGCACTTTCCAGGGCTCCCCACTCTAGGACATCTCCTCTGTCACTGAGCCTTTCTCCCACAGCCTCCATCTCTCATCTGGCCAGCTGCAGTCTGGCACAAACTCCTCATAGTTCTCCTGCTACAGAGCGTCCACCTCACCTCGACAAAGCAAGCTTGCAGGGTCATCCTCCGCTGGCCTTCAAGCCACACACATGATCAGACTCACAAACCGCTCAAATACAAAGCTTCAGTTTTGCAACACAAAGGCCAACCTTGGTCATTCTTATTATTTACTGAGTCAAACTATAAAAAAATATTATGAGACAAATGAATTTGAACAATGGCTAGATATTTGGTGTTTACTTGATGATACTGAAATACTGTTAATAATAGGAAAAATAATCATATTTTAGTTGATTTTTTAAAAGCCCACATCGTACATAGATTAATATGGAAACATCTGCAGAGGTAATGATGAAATGTCTGGGATTTGCCTGGGATACCCTGGAGGAAGGGGCAGAGCACAGATGCAACTGGCCTCCAACAGAGCTGGTGGGGCTGACAGTGGGCTGTGGGGTCCACTGACCTACTCTCTTCTCTTGTACAGGTTTGAAAGTTTTCAGAACAAGTTCAAATAAATACATATATACCCACATGAGAGTAGAGACACTTGTAAGAGATACATGCAAAGAAAGGATAATAAAAACCCAAGGAGTAGCACTATTACAGAATGTATTCAGCAAAACTAACATCAGTGGAGGTCCCACCTAAGTTAAAATGGGTATGCATGTATTTGTGTCTAATAGAAAAAGACTAGAAAAATACACAACATTTAACAAAGAGTATTTCCAAAAGTGAAAATATTTTACTCTTTATACACTGCACACCACTCTACTCTGGTGCAGAGAAAGTATACTTGTATCATGTGTCTGATTTTCAAAGATTAAAAGAGAAATAGAAACAGATTTAAGAAGCACAAACGATCTGGTATTGTGATGCCTCCTGTTTCACTCTTCTTGCTAAGGATTGCTCTGGCTATTCTGGGTCTTTTATTTTTCCAAATGAATTCCATGATTGCTTTTTCTACTTCTGTAAGGAGTGACATTGGGATTTTAATTGATATTGCATTGAATCTGAATAGTGCTTTGGGCAGTATGGCCATTCTGACAATATTTATTCTGCCTTTCCAACAGCATGGGAGAGCTTTCCATCTTCTAAGGTCTTTTCAATTTCTTTCTTTAGTGTTCTGTAGTTTTCCTTGTAGAGGTTTTTCACCTCTTTTGTTAAATTGATTCCAAGTTTGTTTTGGGTTTTTTTTTTTTTTTGAGACTATTGTGAATCTAAGAGCATTCTGCTGTCATGTAAAACTGAAAAGAACAAATAAATAAATATTTTTTAAAAAAGAGCACAAAAGACATTTGCTGAGTACATATTTCCTTTCAGTCCCGGTCCTTGTATTTCCCTGAGTAAAATGACTTTTAAGAAGTCACACTACCGCAGTAGACTTTAGGATATCTTAAAGCAATCTACTCTGTCATATAATTTATGAACAACTGACATGCAGCCCCTGATAAAACCATTCTACACTCATGGCTTTTGCCTCCTCTGAGTCCAGGAGCAAAGACAAAGGATAAGAAAAATTAACAAACAAATCTACTATTCCTCTCCCCACAGATGCCACCCCAGTTTCAGAATGAAATACCCCACTGCAGGGCACAGCAGGCCCCATGCTGACATGTCGCTGGCTACACTACAATCACTCATAATCACAAACAGAGAAAACAACATGACCTTCCCTATCCCTGACACCTTAGTACTAGCAGGAATACAAACTTCTCCTGTCTACTTGACACTCTCCACAGAGAAATGAAACCCCATTTAACATGTGCACTTCATAAAAATAATATCCACCTCCCATGCAGATGCACACCAAAATGTGAAATGTCCCACATAGAAATTTACCTTCAGGAAAGAAAGCCAGAGGAGGAGGGGAAGACACTGCACTCCCCACAGCTCTTTCCCTTCCCTTCTCTGTCCTCAGAAGCATCTATCTGCCTTTCCCAGGACAACCAAATCCACTCAGGAGCCAGCGCATCTCACTGGGCAGAGCCCACCAGGAGGCCCTGTGTGTGACCACACTGCCCTCTGCCGCCCAAAATGGTTTCTACACCAAAGTGAAGGAGTCTGGGGCATGGTCTCTTCCAGTGATATCTGTATTTCCAGATAGAAACTCAAAGCTGACTTGAAAAACTCACTTAGAGAAAACAATCTTCTGAGGCAAAGTAGTGCTAAATGTAGATTTCCACAAATGACAAGGTCAGCCTCTGTCAAGCCAAGAATAAGGCTGGCTCAGGCTATTCTCAGCCTTGCTCAACATCAGCCCAACAAGACAGTGAACTTCAACAACCTATACCTCAAACACTGCCCAGCGCACTCGTCTGGGGTCCAGGCTTGCTGCTCTCCTCAAAGCCCTGAAGAAGGTGTACACAGCACCTTCTGGGGCCTTCCAAGAGCCTCGGGCCAAAGTGATTGAGTCAGCGCATGAGAGGGCAGGCAAATATCATGAGTGAGATCAAAGTCACAATCATAAGTCATGACATCTGCCTGTTTGGGGAGTTTTACCAGAAAGGAAGAAAAGAAGAGAGCAAGAAGGTGGTGGGGGAGAAAGAGGAAAATAAATGCAGGGAGGGAAGGAAAGAGGGGAAGAAATCTACTGACAGAGACCCCACATCACCCCCCATCACATACCTCAAGCATCACTTTACTCATCCACGCCCTCCTCACCCACCAGGCTGGGAGGGAGCATTTGCCAAATTCAGGGAGAGCTGACGCATTCAGTCCTCAACCTGCCTTGGGAGTTGGGGTGCTCCAGTCAGAAAGCATGACCCAAACTAAGAACAGACAGCTTTTTAGAGGCTATGCTCAGACATGAGCTCTAACTGGCTGTCCTCAGCATCCTCTATGCCTTGAGGAGAAAAGTGCATAGGACAAATTTCTAGTTTAATAAACAATTTCGATTACAAAGAATGCCCCAGCAGGCTCAGGAACACAATCTTACAGGAATAAAAGGATCTTGCATTTGAAACCCATCTCTGGGACAGCCCCAAACATGCCTACCTGTCTCTGGGGACATCCAGGGCCGTGTTATAATCTGGGGGACCTCCAGGCAGCATGTTGAACAACAGGTGATTTGTACCTCGATCCCACCTGTTTAGAAATGAAATGTGGAAGAGACTTCCATGACAATCCTGAAGAAACAGGCAGCCACCAGAGAGCCAGCATGTCTCAAGTGAGCAAAGCAGATTCCCACAAGTCCCAACAGTGCGTAAGGCACTAGTCTGAATCCGTGGAAGGAAAAACAGGTGGATGTGTACTTCAAGTGTGTCCACTTAAGAACCGTTTCTCCCAATGAAAAACTAAAAACTAAAAATGTGCGCCATTTTGTTAAAATTTAAAGAGCCTGAGAACAGCCTGAGGCCAGCTGTGTTCTTGACTTGTTAGAGGCTAGCGTTGTCATTTGTGGAAATCTACACTTAGCACAAGTAAGCTAGGCTCGGTGGTGCACGCCTGTAATCCCAGTGGTCTGGGAGGCTGAAGCAAGAGGATCTCAAGTTCAAAACCAACCTCAGCAAATTTGCAAGGCCCTAAGCAACTCAGCAAGACACTGTTTCAAAATAAAATATTAAAAAAGGCTGGGGATGTACCTCAGTGGTTAAGTGCCCCTGAGTTCAATCCTTGATACCAACAAAATAAAAAATAAGAGGGAGTATCATGCAACATTTAAAATTATATAATACAAGAACATGAAATTATTTGGAAATATGTTTACTAGATATATTAAGGGAAATAAAGCAAACAAAAACATGTCTTGTGTGATAGGATCTTGACAAAAAAAAAAAAACTAAAAGATGTACATGCACGTGTATATTTTTTATACAAAACAATAACTGAAAAGTAACATCAAAATATTGATCATGACTACCTCTTAGAGGCAGAATTATAGAATTAATCTTACATTCTTCTTTTGCTTATCTGTATTTTCAGACTATGTA
The DNA here is from genome assembly GCF_021218885.2 of Marmota monax. Classification (NCBI taxonomy): domain Eukaryota; kingdom Metazoa; phylum Chordata; class Mammalia; order Rodentia; family Sciuridae; genus Marmota; species Marmota monax. Next base: position 9,848,675 of record NW_026692072.1, on the reverse strand, counting down.
ACATACATGTGTGCTCTGTCAGTGCTTGGGACAGGCAGGGGGCAGTGTATTTACATTTTTTAAGGAAAAGCATGGGAAGAAGAACCGTCCTTGGTTTGCAAACTCTACGAAGCTGGGAACAACGGCAACGGCCCTGGAGATGAGGACTGCCTCACCCTCCCGCCACCGGCCCACTGCCCACTGCTCACTGCCCGCTCCTAGAGAAGACAGCACAGGGAGGCCAGCTCAGAAGGAGAAGCGCTCCTATCCCAGGCACTGGCCCTCTAAGCGTGGTACCTGGAGAGCTGGGCCAGTGCCTGCGCGGTCTCCTTGATGCGGAGTGTGTTCTGGTTGAGCACGTCAATAGAGGGCACAAACAGGCAGGCCCGGCTGATGTCGTCGGTGTAGTAATCGCTGTCTGAGATGGCCGTGAGCAGTTCATTATACTCCCGGGAGATGGTGTTGCTGACCGGGACACCAAGGTCGTCCACATACTTCTTCAGAGAGTAGATATACACCTTGATTTTGTTCTTTGGGTTGAAGCCACAGCGGTAGACATCAAAACATGTATGCATTCTGCAACTGAGGTCCCCTCGCTCAGGGATGGGACTCTCGGCTGGCAGCCTGACCACTGGCACGTCACGCACACTACGCTTCTCCACGCTCCAGTCATTTGAGGACTCGATGGAGTGGGGCCAGAACTGAAACATGCCCGTGGCAATGAGGCCCAGGAGGACAATGGAGAAGAGGGTGATGTAGTAGATTCGGTGCTTGGTCTTCATTCTTGGGATGAGGGCAGGACCCCGGATATTGTACTTGACCGACGCACACATAATGACACAGACAGCCTCTTCCTCACACTCCTGGTCAACAGGGAGAGAAACAAGAAAAATCAAGCACTTAGAGTGGCAAATGACGTCCTTGTTTAAGAGGAAAAAACTGTAACATAGTTTTAAGTCACTAAGTTTTGGGGTGGTTTCCTACACAGATGTGAAAACACCATTTGGAAGCACTGGAAAAGCACAAAGGGTATCAGAGAAGATCTTTAGTCTTTAAACAAAATACATGTTGATGTTTGATAACGAAGGTTAGAGTGGGCACATTTAGATGGAAGAAGGACTAAATGAACGAGCAGGCCAGGGAAGATCCTGGGAGGGAGAGGAAGAGGGAGGAGAGAGGGAAAAAGGGCAGTGGACCCCTCTCCAAAGGCACAGGTGAACACTCCTCCTGTCCACAAATGTGTGTGACACTTTTGCAACCACAAGGTAGAACCTATACTCCTCCCCCCAGAAACTGGGCTAATTATGATTTTCTCTGAGCATAACAAGGTGGTAGAAGTGACACTTGAGACTTGAGCCCAGGCCTTCAGAGACCCCACAGCCTCTGCTTCTGGCCCCTTAAGTTCTTCCAGCAGTCATGCTAGGAGGAAGCCTAGGAGGAAGCCGAGCTCCCAAGTGCCCTCAGGTGAATCCAGCTGAAATCCTGAAGAGCAGAGTAGCCACCGCTGGGGAGCTCTGTGCAGACTGCGGAAGCAGGGGACATGAGCTGGTGGCGGATGTTTTAAGTCACTAAGTTTTGGGGTGGTCTCCTACACAGCAGTAGGAAAACAGCCAACAAGCATCGTGGGCTGAGACATAAAGAAAGACGTTTCATCCTCAGCTGAAAATGTGGAGCTCCCTGAAGACCACAACCCAAGCTCCTCACCAAGCCCACTCCCTAGATGCTATGATGCCTAGATGCTGTGCGGAGAGCAGAGCCTGCAGAGTGACTACATCATGTCACTGACTTGCCACTGACTTCGACAAGCCACTTTGGCATTCCGCGTGTCAAAGCCCAGTCTACACAAGGGTCCCACTCCACTCACTGATCTGTGAGACAGCTGACTGTAAAAGGAAGTCACTGAGAAGCCCAGTCTCTCATTTTGCTCAGGACAAATGGAGCTCTCCCTGCACCGCCCACACAGCACTACTGCTTCATGGCCCCTGGCTAAGGACAGCCCAGTCTTGATGACAGTAATCATCGTTAGCTTTTTGAGTAAAAGGTGCTGGAAAGTCATGAATGATTTCAACTTGATCTCTCTTGAGACCATGATTTGGAACATATCAAGGAATTAGCTTGACATGGGCTAGTGCACATGTGTTCATGAATTTTAAGCTTAACAATTCTCATAATTGGGGAAAAAGCAATAGCCATTCAACATATGCTGATTAGTGGGGGGGGGTGGGTACTGGGGATTGAACCCAAAGGTGCTTAACCACTGAGCTACACCCCTAGCCCCTTTTATTTTTCATTTTGAGTCAGAGTATCAAAAGTTGCTTAGGGCCTCACTAAATTGCTGAGGCGGGCCTTAAACTTGCGATCCTCCTGTCTGAGCCTCCCGCGTCATTGGGGTTACAAGCATGCACCACTACACCCCACTTGCTAACTTATTCTATAATAGAAATATGAGCACAGAGCTATTTCACATCTGTCATTCTAACAACCAGCAGGACACTCCCAGTCTGTCCCTAGGCCCCACCACCTCCAGGCCTACCCTATGATATGGCTTCCCTGCAACTCTGTGTGTCCCTCCTACAGAAAGCACTGAGAGGTGGGGACAAACGCATGCCAGGAGCTGCTCTCTACTGGCCCTCATGCAAAAATTCCCAAGGAGCTCACAAGGGCCACTCACACATCAATCAGTGGCTCCCAAACATCCCAAGGGTGAGAATCACAGGGAGTATGTTAAAGCAGATTCCTTGGCCCATGACTGGAGCTTGTTCTTAATAGTCTAAAATCGGGTCATAGAATCAGTCACTCAGCAAGCTCCTCAGGTGCTTATTTTGTGCAATCATGTCTGAAACCTTTCCTAATATTAAACAACACGGTAGTTTTCAATCTTTTTTTATACCTAAAACCTGGAGCATGAAGTACATTGAATATTGTCACCCAACACAGACATGTGTGTATTGTAATAAGTTTCATAAAATGGCATTTAACCCTAGCACACAGGAAACACATGCAATGAATCCTCTACTTTCCTATTCTGCTATACTATTGCTTTTTTTATAAATCTGGGCCCTAACATATAAGATCAGTTGTAGCACCCAGTTTGAAAAATGCTATTTTTACATATAGTGAAACTGGATTAAGGGAACAGTAAAAGGATCCTTATGTACATGCTTTGTCTGAATTTCAAGCTGGGACATGTCCATCAAAGCCAATCTATTCAATGTCAAAGGCTTGCTTCCCTGGCATATGTGGATCTGACAGGTTGTCTAGGCTTCCCAGCTCCTGTTATAAACGTTGGCTGAAGCACAGCCACTGTTGTGGCTCACCACACTAACCCCATGACCGTCCATCAGTGTTCTCCTTGAATCTACTGCACACTCATTCCCTGCTGGAGCATTCGCTGTATGTACTCAGTAATACAGCAAAAGTGTGAAACTTTCGGTTAGTCTCAGAGTTTCATTTTCCTGGTTTTTAGGTTTATAAAACAAAAAGGGATGTCTTTTTTGCACCTCCAATTATAATGTTGTTTACCAAACGTACCAAGAATTTAGCACTAAAACTCAGGCCTTTGAAAATCTAACTTTCAGTGTAGAGTGGGAAGTTGGATGAATCAGTGTCTACCACACACAGAGCAGGTGCGTGTGTGTGTCCCCAGACGTAGTTAGGGCATTTACCTACAACTCCTATTCACTCTTGGCTAGGGGTTGCCTGGTACTAGTATCAGCTCAGACCCTACCTCAACAGCCTCAACAGGTCTGGATATTATCCTATCCTTTAATAGAGCTTTCTACAAATACACTTTTTATAAGTTATTTTCAATCTAAATCCACACCCATGTCTCTTGTAAACCGGATAGCCTACAGTTATCCATCCCATGTATGTGTATCTTCTCCACATACATGGGATGGATAATTCTTTCCTGTAAGATGTGATTCTTTCCTTTATCCTTAATATTGATCTCCGGAAGCTGGCCCCTCTAACATGAGCCCATAAGTGTCCAGCCCACCAGTGGTTTCCATGGCTGATGTGCTCTTTGATGTGTGCTGTAGGGGGCAATGGGATTGTAACAGAACCAATGTGGTTTCCCTTTCCATTCTTTGTGCTCTCCTAAGAGCCTTAATAAGTATCTTAAAAGTGCAAAATACTATTAGAAAATACTATTTGAAAGGGACATTATAGGACTATCTTAGCAAAATGGCCACAAAATACTGTATTTCTTAGAGGAAAAGAAAATAAGTATAGAGGAATACAGGAAAGTATTTCCATTCATTTAGCACAAATAAGTCATCTGGTTTCACTGTGAAATAAAACACCAAAAAGGGAAAAAAAAAAAAAAATCCCAGCAGCTTGGGAGGCTGAGGCAGGAAGATTGCAAGTTCAAAGCCAACCTCAGCAACTTAGCAAGGACCTAAGCAACTCAGCGAGACCCTGTCTCTAAATAAAATACAAAACAGGGCTGGGGATGTGGTTCAGTGGTTGAGTGCTCATGAGTTTAATCCCTGGTACCCAAAAAAAAAAAAAAAAAGTATCCACACACAAGTTTTACTAGTTTTCATGAACTATAAAAAAGATACATCACAACAAACCCAAAATAATAATAATAATAATTATTATTATTATTGTTATTATTATTACTTAAACGCTTTTTCAAAAAATAAAGCTGGCTACAGTGGTGCATGTGGTGCACGCCTATAGGCTGCACTTCTCAGGAGATGGAGGCAGAAGGTTCTCAAGTTCAAGGTCAGCAGAGACAAAGCCAGGGTAAGGCATGCAAGTAGTTATTTGCTTGGAAAGTGATCTCTGAAAGCCAGAATGAGGAAACAAGGAGAGAGATGGGGAGCATGGAAAGCCAGTAGCTGGTTACTGCTGTGGGTAGAGGTAGCTAAGGGCCTTCTGACGACCACATGGGCTCCCTGCTGGCCCTTAGGAGGCTGGGAAGCTAGAGCGTTTACCTGCAGCTCCATCCACTCTTGCTAGGGGTTGTCTGGTCCTAGGATCAGCTCCGACTCTGTACTGCACAGCCCTCTAAAGGTCTGGACATTATCCTTTCCCCCCTCTACAGTTGTCCTGATAAAGAGCTGCAGTTCCCTTGCAGAAGGGTGGGGGTGCTGGTCTACATTTGGCAGGGATGTTACAAGGTACTTTTTCAGAGAGACCTAGCCTCCCCCTTAGTCCCTGGGACATGGGTCTGAGCTCTGGCTCACGTCAGAACACCAGGTGAGGGATGGTGATCTTTCTATCTCAGTTTCTACTTGCCAGCTCTTGGTTCTGCCAGGCTAAACAATCAGGCAATACCCTAACTGGCTGCCCACCTACACTGCCCTCAGGAGCACCATGCTCTCTTAGCAGCACAATGGGTCAAGACAGCCTGCCAGGCTGTGAGTCCAGCCTCGCTGCCCATTACGGCACCGCCAAACCTCCCAGAGGAGGCAAAACCGCGCCAGGTGGGAACCACTAGTACACATCACTGTCTTGTGAAGGCCTCAAGCAGTTGTCCTGCTAGGCCCTTAAACCCTGATCATGAGACAACGCTCCCATGGTAACAGACTCTCTCTCCTCCCCCCACTTGTAGAAGATTTGCTCCACATGTTCCCCAGGTACCTACTGGTCCACACTAGCCAGGGCCAGCCAGGGCCTGCAGGCCTCCCTATTAAGGTCACTTTGAGATCAGAGGGAGGGAGATCTTGAGGAGGACAAGCATTGGTCCTGAAGCAGGTACCTCAGTGAGGGCTCTGCCCTTGCCAAGCTAGGAGAGGCTGCTCTCCTCTGCCACGGAGGGCAGGAGCTCTGCTGGCCCCGGGTCTAAGGCAGAGCAGGAGTTCACCCTTCTCAGCGCCTCCACCCAGTCTCTCCATCCTGGTGCTTAGCCCCTGCTGTAGGAGAGGAGACCAGTGAGAGCTGCGCCTTCAGCCTCCTGTGCGGTTCTGCCACAATAGCGATTCAGTTCTGGGCCTGACCTCAGTCTGTCCTCCAGCTGCAGGAGAGAGGGCTGCAGAGACTCCTGTCTTTTACGCTACACGGGGTTGACATCTGGCTGACCTGAGCCCAGCATTCTCTTAACCCAAGGCTTCTAATGGATGCAACAGGAGCCAGCCAACCCCTCCATCCTCACAACCACCGCTGGCCACACACCCTCAGTGCTAGAGTACCGTGCTGGCCGCTGCTCTGCCTCCTACTTGGATCTCCTCCCAACTTCCATCCTGAGAGTCTTACAGTTGTGATACTAGAGAGCACCAGGGGTTGCCAGCCTCTCATTGCCACTGATAAAGGGGCCCTTGCTGCCACCTGAGGGTGAAGGGTTCAGTTTCAGAGCACTCTTCTCAGGGCCTGCTTTCTAAGAAGAGCCTTAGTCTGTGGTCTGCCAAACTAAGAAAAACATCTTGGACCTGGATGGCTTGCCCACGTAGGTGGATCCAGACAGCCAGAGTGAGGGAATAAGGAAGAGTGTCAGGGAAGAACAGAAAGCCTTCAAGATACCCGACTAAGCTGGTCACCATACTGAGCCAAGCAAACAGAGCTGAGCCTGGCTAGGAACCCCTGCAGATTCAAGCAGAACATACCTCAGATGCACTGGAAGCCAGGGCATTCCCCACCAAAGCCCAGCCTTAGATGCACGTTCCTCCCCGCTCCTGAGTATCCTTCACAGTTAAGCAAATGCCCAAGAGTCTGCATCAGCCTCTGAAGAATAAAAGCTGAGGCTATGGCAAACACCTGGGGCAGAGTAAGCATTTGTGATAAAAGAAATGGGGGGTGAGACATGAAAGCCGGGGAGCTGGAGACCGTCTCTGAGAAGCCACCTACCTTCTGCATACTCCATTACAGCACTTCCAGTGTTGCCTTAGTAACATACTTGCAAGTCTATCTCCTCTACTGGTTGTGGTTTTCTTGCAGTGAGTCTTGCTCAGTATCCCCCAGCTAATACCAAGTCCAGAACGTAAATGCTCATTAAATAAAACAAATCTCTCCTCCTCAGTTCCATTGGCACACACTGTTCTGCATCCATAGGTTCGAGTTATTACATGGTGAGGGCTTCTAATTTTTGTCTTTGCTGAATTGGAAAAAGTTTCCAAAAGGGAGAAAAAGGCTAGCTATTTCACAGACTCTGAATTTTCTGTACCCACCCCTAAAAACCTCCTCTCCCACTACCCACCACACATAAACACATCCAAAGAACATCCCTGCTCCCTGCACCTGCCCTCACAAACTTTTGCTGAACTGCCTCCCTTATGTAAAACTTCCTGCCTAGATTGAACCCATGATGTTCCTGACTCGGGGCATCCCAGCTGCACCTCTATAACATACAGAACCAACTTTCACAGGAGTTTTTGCATGCTGAAGTACAGGAAGATGGATATCTCTAAAACCATCACCAAGGAAATGAGTTGTCATCTTTCCATTCCAAGAGGACGCTCAGAACCAGCAAGAAGTCACAGGAGGGGACAGAAAGAAAGGAAACTTCTGCAAATGAATGTTTGTTCTATATGACGGCAATCTGGATCAAAAACGGAATCCCGAATCAAAGCTCTGCAAACTTCACCCTCCTTTAAAAACATCAAATACATCCCTGCAAAACACTGGAATCTTCTGGATAGCTGAGTCTTCTGGGCACTGAGTCACTGGAAAAGTCTTTTAACCCCAAGCTACTGTCAAGATGAGATGCATTTTCTGTTCCTGGAATTATTTATTCCAAAAATTTGCCTGAATAGCATTTCTTCTGTGCTTCAGACCATATTCAATCCTTTTACTCCATTTTAATTTTTATTTAATTTTATTTTTGGTACCAGGTATTTAACCCAGGGGCACTTTACCACTGAGCCACATCCCCTCCTCCCCCACCCCAGCCTTTTTTTATTTTTGAGACAGGGTCTCATTAAATTGCTTAGGGCCTCACTATATTGCTGAGGGCGGCCTTGAACTTGCAATCTTCCTGAGCTGCTGGGATTATATGCATGTACCACCACACCCAGGTGAGTCCAAGGTTTTCAATCGCAATTTCTTGTCTTTTTTAACCTTTTTAGAGAAGCCCAAACAGCCTTCCAGGACCACTGCCACACTAGAAATTAATCAATCTGCTCCAAAAAACAAAGGAACCAAATATGAGCAAAAGCAGGAAAATCCACAATTCATTGCCTTGCCTGATGATTCTTTACAATTACACTATGGCTAACTGCCTCTAAAAATGGTTTCCAATTTAAAAGAACTGTGCCTTTTAATTGTGGAAATGATAATGTAATTAATACAGTGAATACCACTAAATAACCAGTAACTATACTGAGCACTTACTACACGCCAGGGTCTGTTTCAAGCACTTTATTAGTCTTAATTTATTTAATCTTCATAACACTGCTGGGTGACAAACTAATACTGCCCTTATTTTACAGATGGAGAAAGTACATAAAGGCAAGTACTTGTCCAATAGGACAAAACTAGAAAATGTCAAAGTTAGAATTCCAAACACAGCAGCTGTCTAGCTCTAGAGCCCACTGTCCATTCACACCCGCACACGCAACCAGGAGGCTTACGGCTGGGAAAGGGAAGAGTGATAGAAATGGAATCATATATTTTATTACCATGAATAGACTTTGAGCTCTGAAACATATTAAACCAAGACCAGTTGAAGTATTTAGGACAATTAACTCACTAACAAGAAAAGTTAGATATATTTCTATCTCAGGACAAACAAGCACAGGACCCACCTGGAGGAGCGCTTCCCCAAGCAACTACTGGAGTCTCCACACTATTCCGAGATCTGCTCCCACCACCGGTACAAAGCTCCAAGGGCCTCTGAGCCTCCAGGCGACGCCCAGGGCCAGCACGTCCTTGGCCACCCTCCGCGGGGCGCGAGCCCTGCGCAGGAGCGCAGCAGTGCGCGGGGCGCACCCAGGGGCGCAAGGCCTCGGCATGGGAGGGGCGGCAGCCGGGAGCCGGGAGCCGGAGGGGTGCGGGAGCAAAGAGAGGGCGGGCGGGGGCAGTGCGCGAGGGGGACCGGTGGGGAGGCCAGCGGCGTAGGCGCAGCCCGGAAGCGGGTGCCAGAATCCTAGCGTCCCCACTGAGGGAAGTCGTTTCGGGGTGGCCTTCCCCCGGGCCTTGGCTGCCCGCGCGCCCACCCCGGGGCCAGGCCCCTGCGCGCCGCGCTCACCTCAGCCACGGCTGCCTTCCGCTCGGCCTCGCGCTCGGTCACCGGCTCATGCCGCTGGGCGCGGGCCACGGCCACCCGGGTCCGAAGGCGGGGAGGTGGGGGCCGCCGCCAGGGCCAGGTCTGCGCGAGCCAGCTGGGAAGACCGCGCCGGCTGCTAGCCTCCCCGGCGTCTGACACACCGCTCACTGCGCATGCGGGAGCGGCCGGGCCGCGCCCTCTGCTGGACAGGAGGAGTCAGGGCACCGCCGGGGCTTCTTCCACACAGGCTCCTAGATCTCTGAGCCTGGTTCTCAGCTGGAGAAGATGCACACACAAAGAACTAGACACCACACTCCATCTGTAAAAACCGTCAAAGATGATAATATTTGAGTATAATCAGTGCTGTGGAGGGTGCAAAATTTCCTGGTGGAAGCTATCCTGCAAATATCAAATATCCTGGGCACTATTCTCAATATTTATCAATAGCAAAATATTGGAAGGAACAAAAATAACCTATAGGGCTTGATTTGGATGAAATAATGTGATAGTGTGTGGGTAAGAAAATATTGCCAGGATACGTCTTAATACAACAGCATGGTCCAAACAACAGGTATAATCATTTTTTAGGTTAAATATGTATATGCAAAAGCAGAAGAGATAAAATATTTAACCAGTTGCTTATGTTCAGATATTTGAATAATAATTTTTTTCTCCAAGGAATTTAAGAAACAACTGAGCAGTTTCAGCAATTGTGTAGGCACAAATGCAGGCGTTTTCATTTTATTTCTGGATTATTCACGTGACCCAGCCTTATAAATGCACAGTAAACCTGTTACAAGGAAGTCAATAGAGTCTGAAAACACAAATCAAAACACAGAGTGATGTTATTGAGAGATGCATGAAACAACACCACTGGGCCTGTTTGCTGGCTGGTGGGAGTTCTGGTTCTAGCTGCAGGAGCCAAATCCTTAGGTTCCAGCTGCACCTTAGCGCCATCTGGTGGAAGGTGTCCCTTACAGCTTACTCTTATTCATTGAGAGATCTGGAGCTCTATTGGAGGCTTCTAGAAGCAGAAGTGATTTCAGGAATAGTGTGGACTTAATGCCTACTTGTCACAGATCTAGAGACTGGAATGACAGCTTTCAAGATCTGGGAAGCCCACACCACACCCTCCTTTCCCACATCTGATGGCTCTGATCTCCAAATCCACACCCTGAACACCCTCGCCCCCATGATAGGAAATTTAGCACACATACAACCCTAGGAGAACTGAAAGGGTGGAGAGCAGTACCCACCATCAGTGGTATACATTCCCATTTTCCCAGGGAACACTGGCTTTACTTTTTATAATAATTCAACACAAGTTATTTTGGCTGGGAGATTGTGGGCTCTTCATCGTGATCTTCTTTGTATTTATCTATATTTCAAAACATACATGTTTGCAATCAATCATCTGTTCTTTCATTAAACGAGAACATGCTGTGACCAATAACTGTGTGACACACGCACTCTGAGGAACCCTGCCTGTCCTACTGGCTTTTAATAACCCTAAACTTGCATAATGCCTGGCACACAGTAAGCGCTCAGTGTTTGTTGAATGAATAAAGGGTGCCAGATGCTGGAAGGAGCCAACTAGAAATGAGATAAACACACAAGGGCGATTACTCAGAGCAGAGAGTGGAAAGTGGCATAAGAGAACAGAAACCAATGCCACAGGGTTGAAAACAGAAGGAGAGTGCATCCAATTGGAAAGATCTAAAATGATGTCAGTCAGAAGGGGTATCTTTGCTTGTCTCAGACACATTTAGGATTCTGCCAAGTCAAGAGGTGAAAAGGGCATTCCAAGAGGAAAAAAAATCATGGAAAAGGGGCATGTCTCAAGGAGAAGCAGTCAGAAAGAGCAAGCCTTCTACAGCCCAGCAAGGTGAGAACAGCAGAGCGACATTTCTAGGACTACAAACCGTGCAAGTGACGGGGAGAAGGAATAGAAGCTGGGATACTGGAAGCTACAGGCACAGACTTATCCCTGGATATTATTATTATCTCCTGAGCATTATTCTCCAACAATGCGGCATAGCCACTCTTTAGATGGCATTTTCATTGCATTGGGTATTATTAGAAACATAGAGACTATTTAACATACAGAGGGAGGTCTGTGTAAGTTACATGCAAAGACTCTACCATTTTTGTAAGGGATTTGAGCATCTGCAGATTTTCCTATCCACAGTGGGACCTGGAATTAGACTCTGCAGATACAGAGAGATGGCTCTATATGAAATACCAAACAATTATGTTTATTCTGTCTTAAAAATAAAAAATAGTTTAAAAATAAAAAATAGAATAATGTTTAGAACCTCAATAAAGAAAATTATATATCTGCTAAAATTAAAAACTCAAATAAATCAAAACAAGTTAGATATAGCTAAAAATGTATTCTGAAATAACTGAAAGGAAGACCAAAAGAAGTTACTCAGAATGTAGCGCAGAAACTTAGGAAGAAGAAAAATAAGAAAAATAAATAAATAAACAGGCATGCAGGCAGCAGGCCAGTCTCTCCTATGAACAGGAGCAGGTCCAGAGGGAGAAAAGTGGGAGAGGGGGGCAGAAGCGATATCTGGTGAGACAGTAAAGGCTGGGGAGCTTGCAGAGCTGATGAAAGCTACAAAGGCAAGCATCTGAGTATATCTAGAATAAGATACATCAAAATAGGGGCTGGGGTTGTGGCTCAAGTGGTAGCGTGCTTGCCTGGTACGCGCGGGGTGCTGGGTTCTATCCTCAGCACCACATAAAAATAAAATAAAGATGTTGTGTCCACTGAAAAAATAAAAAATAAATATTAAAAAATTCTCTCTCTCTTAAAAAAAAGATCAAAATAAATCTATCTCAACATGCAATAGCGATACTGTATAGAATCAGTGACGGGGCATATCTTCTAAAGGCACTGGGAGACAGGGGACAGATGTCCTTTGAAGGAGCCACGGTCTGACAGACTCCACAGGAATCTCAGAAGTCAGAAAGTAAGTATGAACCTAGGATTTTATACCCAGTAAAACTCTCAAAAAGAGGTAAAGTATAGACATGTCAGAGAAGCAAATCCTAAGAGCCCCACCAAAGGACATTCAAGTGTTATACTCTAGACAGAAGGAAAGTGACCCCAAATGGAAGATTTACATGTATGAAATGAATATGTGACAAATCAAAGCAAACATTGCCTATATAAACCAAGATTTTTCAGTAAAAAAGACAGAATTAAAATAGACAACAAAAATAGCCAGGGATTATAGTTTATAAGGGATTATTGGTATCCTAAGGCTCTTATCTTTGGGAGAAAAGTAAAGAGACTAATTTTAGACTAGTGAGTTATACGTATGTGTTATAGTATATAGGATAACAACCAGAAGGAAAAAAACAGGGTATACAATTTACAAAAACAAGCAGAAAAAGATAATTTAAAAATCTGGAAATATCTAAGAGAGAACAGAGAAATAAACCAATGCTGGGAGTTGGTTTGGTACCTGGAAAGAGCACAGAGTGCCACCAAACCAACTCTGCCTAGACCTGGCTCTGAGGCTGGAGCTCTGGACAGTTCAGCCATCAGTCACTCTCTTTAAACTCAGTGTCTGATTTGTGAAAATGGAGGACAATGGGGTCAGCTCCCAAGGACTGTGGAGTCAGAAATGAGGCATGTGATTCCCCCAGCATCGGGTCTACACACCTTCAGTATTCCATGAAAGACAGGGGAGAAGAATGAGTGACTGAATGAGTGGCAGATCAAAACACAGGGAGAAAAAAAACTAAAAAATAACATGGATTAGAGAATAGAAGTACTGGTTTCACTTCTTTGTCTTAAAGAAGTTAAGTGTCAGAGTCTATGTTTTCTTCTTTGTCTTTTTGAAGTGGCCTCTTGCATTGTTTCCCAATCTGACCTTGAACTCATGAGCTCAGGAGATCCTCCTGCCTCAGCCTCCTGAGTAGCAGGGAGGACAGGCGAGCATCTCTGTGTCCAGCTGAGTCAGCTTTCCTAAGCAGGGGTGTGGGCAGCTGAGAAGCTCCCCAGCACACAGCTTGAGGGATCAGAAAGCACATTTAGGCTCTCAACTAAAGCACACCTGCAGGTGACCCAGGCAACCTTTGGTCCACTTAGCCAGGCAGGGCCAGCCCAGTCCCAGGGCAGCCTCGATTCTGGGTTCCAGTCCCCAAATTCCCCCATAGCCATTGCTAGGCTACTCTGCTTTGGGGACGTCAGAGAAATCAGCTACTTTCCAGTCCCCAATCCTGAGAGGCCACTTCAATGCCCATTGAGAAGCCCCTCCTGACTCCCACCTTGGGGTCCTGTCCACTGGTCCCCAGCTGAGACCTTCCTAGGTGCCTGATGTGCTCAGATCTGAACAGACTGACTTCGCCCCATCCCCCTAGCCGGTGGTCACTTCCTTTTCCTTCTTGGCGTACTCTGTGCACTGCTCCTCTGGCTTGTTTCCCTGGCAACAAAGAAGCTTGCAGACGCCATCACCAAGAAGGTCCAGGTGGCTTGTCGGCTCTGCCCTCCTCCTGGAGCTGAGGGCGGTGGCCAGGAGCCCTCTGCACTCCCCTGTTCCACAAATGACTCACAACAGAGACACAGAGACGTCTAGCTGGTCCCAGGTTGTTTAATAGGGGACAGCAATGGCCAAGATGAAGCTCAGCTTAAGGAGTCTCCTGCTGCCACCCAGGCGGGCAGGAAAGAGGTCCTTGGGGCAAGTCCAGCCCGTCTTGCAGCCCCAGATCCAGATCGTCCAGGTCGGAGGCAGTGGCTGCTGACCAGACACTGAGCAGCTCATCTGCCCTGGGAGGGAGGGGCTTCCTCTGTCACTTGGGGTTGCTCTCAAGCACCTGCCGGACCCTCTGCATCCCTGAGAAGGAGAAGTGAGGGCTGTGAGCGCTGGTGCTGCACAGGTGGGGACCAGCAAACCCTTGCGAGGGGCGGGGACAGGTGGCTGCTCACCCAGGCGAAGCCGCTGGGGCCTGTCTGAGAAGACCACGCGGAACCAGCCGGGCTCCTTACACTCAAAGGCCTTGCCGAAGGACAGCAGCACCTTATTGTCCAGAAAACGGCGCCACAGCAGCGTCTCCTCCTCAAAGGTGGCCTTGCGCAGGTACTGGAAAGGGGAGGGTAGAGGCTCAGGACACAGCGGAGACCCCCAGGGCCTGTCACCTGCTGGAGGAAGGCTTGAGCCCCGCCAGCCTGCACCCCAGCTCACCTTCCTCAGGTCAACCCAGATGAAGAGACCTGCCCCACGATTCAGGAAGGGGACCCCTAGGGCCCTGAGCTCCTCCGAGACGTAGGTGTGGGCAGCCTTGAGCCGGGCAAGGTTTTCAGGCAGGTACACGCGGTTGATCCAGTCTGAGTGAAAGGGCAACCAAAGAGGGGTCTTCCCTCAGCCTTCTCTCCCCTGCTAGTCTCAAGAGCAGAAGGTCACGGCTGCTGAGACCATGGAGCCCCTCAGGCTGGCTGATGGGGTGAGGAGGAGGGAGGATCAGGAGGGGCAGGAATTCAGGGGTCCCTGTAAGGCCCCCCTCAACGCTGAGGGCTCCAGCTCCAGCCTCCACACGCCCAGTAGGAGCCCAGAGCACAAAGCCCCTCAGGATGCAGAGCAAACCAAAGATGTACCTGGTTACAAAGTGAGGCTTTGGAGGCACACAGACCAAGGGCCAAATCCCATCTGGGCAATGACAAGAGGGGGGACCTTTGACAAATTCACCTCTCTGATCCTCACATTTTTATTGACCTCTTTTTGAGGGGTGTGCAGCTCTGTAGATGATCACCCATCTATGTATTTGTGTACCTACCACCTTAGGCAGGATTAGGAATAGTTCCCTAATTCCAGAAAACACCCTCATTGGCCTCTGCCCCTCAACCTGATCTGCTTCCATCGCCCTAGTTTGCCTTTTGCAAAATGTCCAGGAAGTGGAACGTTATAGTATGTAATCCATTGAGACTAGCTTCCTTCACCAGCCTAATACCTCCGGGATGAATCTGTGCTGTCGGGGATCTGATTGCAGAAGCACTTCATGGTGTGGATGAAGCACTCATTCACGGAAGAACATCCAGATTGTTTCCAGCTCAATTTCCATGTGGGTTTCTGCGTGCATGTGTGTGCACTATCTAGAGGTGGGATTGCCGGGTGGCGTGGTCAGTGTTTTTATGAGAAACTGCCTGTGAGATGCCAACCTAGTACATGACCAGCATTTTTCTCCCCTTCTGATTGGTGAGGCATTGTGGGTCACTTTGTGATCTGGTTGCCTAGGTAACCACAGATGGTAGCCCAATCTTCAGGGTCAAGCAAATGTGTCTTCATGCATGGGCGTGCCTTCCTACAGCCCCAGGGATCGAGCTACGCTCACCTGTTCCTTTGTGATATTACCCCTTTGCCCTGTTTGGGATAGAATGTTCCATGGAAACGCCCTTTGTATGTCCCCTTCTTACTCTGCACTTGGGTGTGGCCTACCCAGGTGTCAGGCAACCTGCTGACAGTGGACATCATGAAGCTAGACTCAGCCCCTGAAATCTGACCCCTTGCCTCATTTGAATAACTTCTCCTCAATAAAAGGGGTCAGCACATTCGGGTTCTCTCTCTCTCCCTCTCTCCCCCCTTAAGATCAGAGGAGCCGTCACAGCACCCCCAATAGAAAAAGGTATTTCTGTCTCTTGTGTGGTTATTTCACGCAGCCCAATTAGCCCAGTTCTCCTGAGTGACCCTGAGTGTTTTAGTCATGAGCAACCTGCAACTGCGAAAGGGCTTTCCAAACTGGCTGAACCATCTGAATACCGGGCAGCAATGCATGAGAATTCCAGCTGCTCTGCCCCTGGTCAGCAGGAGATGTTGCCTCTATTTTTAAAACTGTTACATGTTACAGTGGAGGTGGGGTATCTGGTCCTTGCTTTCCTCATCTGTAAAATGATGAGGAAAATATAAGAATTTGAGCTTCCTAGGGTCCTGTGGAGGGATAAATGTGATACAGCAAGAGCACCTGCAGGGCTCAGTAAATGGTGGCTGTGACAGGTCCCTTTGCCATCTGACCTGGCTTTCTGAGCATGCAAGCAGGATACAGCCACAGAGGGAGAGGGATTTCCACTACTAACAACTTCTTCTTAGTAGTTTCCACTCTCTTCTTTAAGTGCTCAGAGCTAACAATAATGAGTTCACATTTTACATTCTTTCTTTTTCTTCTTAAGACAGTCTCACTATTTGCCCAGGCTGGCTTCAAACTGCAGGGTCCCAGCAATCCTCCTGCCTTAGCCTCCCAAGTAGCTAGGACCACAGGTGCACACCACAAGTTCACCTGGACCAAGTGCCACACTCACCCTACAAGACAGGCACCATTATTATACCTGCTCTACAGATGAGGAAACTGAGGCTCATGGAGATCACATAATATGACACACAGCCAGGAAGAGACAGAGCAAAGTCTGGACCCAATGCAGACCCAGAGTCGGCACTATTAAACACCACCCTAATATCTTCTCATTGGAGAAGCATCCCTGATCCCGGGCTGGTCCCAGACAGACCATAACCCTCCCCCTCACTTTCAGGGCACCAAACCCAGGCAATCACCATGGTCCTGGAGCAGCTGTGCCACCTGGTACTGGACCAGACCACTAAGGCCGTGATAGTGACAGAGGGAAGCCACAGCGGTGGCCACATCCTGGTTTTCTGTATACAGCGTGCCAAAGCGAAGCCCGGACATCCCGAAGTCCTGCAAGAAGAGACAGCCTAGGCTGTGGCCACCCTCCACAGAGGGAGCTGATTCCACCCACCTGTCTGCCCTCCCATCTCTCTGACTCCCCGCAGCCACCCAGACACTCACCTTGCTCATGCCCCACAGTACGTGGGTCCTCTGGGGGTCGGGCAGCCTGCAGAGGGCAGAGTGTGGGAACAGAGGCAGCCAGAACCAGGGTGCCCAGGCCCATTTCCACGAACAAATGAGGAGATGGATGGATCTAGTTCTGGGTCCTGGCCCTGTTTTCATCTCTCAGAACCACCAATTCCTGTGCATCCTTTAGAGCAGGGTTAGCAAACAACAGCCTGCAGGAAAATCTTCCTGGTGTCTGTTTTCTTAAATATCATTTCATCAGGACAGAGCCATGCTCACTGGCTGACACAATGTGCATGACAGACTTGAGTGAGAGGCCATGAGGCCTGTAAAGCCTTAAATTTATGTACCATCTGGCCCCTTAGAGGAGAAATTTGCCAACTTCTGATCTAGAATGCAGCTCAAGTGTCACTTCCTCAAAGACCTCCCGACTCTCCCCAGCCAGTGGGGTACCCCTGCAGGTCATCCCAGAGCTCCCGAGAATTCTCCATTTAGCACTTGCCACCACCGAGGTCAAAATGACTACCTGGGTGTTGTGCTGCTAGGGTTTGGGGTTTATCAAAGGTTCTACATGGGAAGGGCCAAGGTCTTGGTCATTCACTGATGTCCCCCAGCACTAGCACAGGACCAGGCACAGAGCAGATGTCCATAGATACTGTTCCCATGTCTACCCAAGGCTCATGGGCAAGTCTCTATTTTCTCTGTGTCTCACTCTCCTAATGCATAAAATGAATGGGAGTCACACTCCACATGCCATCGTCCTCTCAGAGCTTTTGAGAGACAAGTGACAGAAAGGCCACAACAGGGCTGAACAGTCAGTAGGAACATCAGGAATGTCATCCTGCCTCGGGGTCAGATTACAGACTTCACAGATGATCTGGTCCAAGTGTGTCAAAGGTATCTTGTTCATAAATTCTGTGCTCAGACCCAATCTAATGGATAAGGCCACTAATTTAAGTAGCCCAAAGTGCTTATTCGCTCCATGGATGCGAGGAAGGAAGGGAGGAGGCAGGGAGGGAGGGAGGCAGGGAGGGAGGGATGGAGGAGGGACCGCAGCTCCACTGGGCATGAAGGATGGCCAGGCAGCCAGTTTCCCATCTTCCCTCTGGAGTCCTAGGCCCGGGGTTGGAGGTCTCAGGGTCTCCACAGAAGAGTCTCAAATCCACAGATGCAGCCCAGCCACCCACCTTCTTGGGGGCCTGAGGACCCCTTGGGTCAGCTAGGTGTTAGTAGCATTGCCCTGGCCAGGTCACACCCTGTGGGCCAGCCACAGAGAGGCCAGTGGGGCTGGGGGGTCAGCTCAGCCCAGGAGCCTCACCTTTCCAGGCTCAGGACACTGCTGAACTCCAGCGACTCCTGGAACACTGACAGCATGTAGATTTCATCCAGGATCACGTGCAGCGAGTGCCTGCCGCCAGGAGAGGGCGGGAGAGAGCTGGGCCACAGGTTACAGCCACATGTGCTCCCAGGGAGCCCCCTGTCCCAGCCCAGAGGGACCCGCCTACCCAGGGTGTCCAGGAACACCCTTCTGTTGCCTATTTTCTCAACCAGGAAGCAGCACTTACAAAGCAAAGGGGAGAGGAGCTTGAAGCCCTGTCAGGGAGAGCTTGGACCTCAGGGTCCTCCCTGGGAGGAACATTTAAGGATGAGGCTCAAGGCAGAGGGACCCACATTCAAATCTGGCCCAACCCTTGACGTGTCCACTCCGAGGCTCCCAGGGCTGGGGATCATGAAGTGTCTATTTCTTTCTTTTTTTTTTAATATTTTTTAAGTTATACATGGACACAAAATCTTTATTTTGTTTATTTATTTTTATGTGGTGCTGAGGATCGAACCCAGGGTCTCCCATGTGCGAGGCAAGCACTGTACCCCTGAGCCACAACCACAGCCCCAAGTGTCTATTTCTTATGGGGTCGTTGTGAGGATTAAAAGAAACAGTAAGCAAAGGGCTGGGCTGGGCAGTGGGTGAAGCCATTACTATCACGTGGAAGACACGCTAGGTGCAGTGGCAACCCCGGTAATCCCAGCACCCAGGAGGCTGAGACAGGAGGAGGCAAGTTCAAGGTCCACCTGGGCAACTTGGCCAGACCCTTTCTCAAAACAAAGATTTGAAAAGGGCTGGAATGAAGCTCAGTGGAGGAGCACTTGCCTAGCATGTGTAAGGCCCTGGGTTCAAACCCTAGCACCACCACTACAACAAAAAGCCTAATTTTAAAAATAAAATGGAACAGAGAGAAATGGCATCCAGCAAAGCCCTACCCTCTCACTGCCGCGCTGCCAGGGAGAGGCCAAGGCAGGTAGAAGCCCGCGGTGGGGTGAGAGGGCGCAGGGCCTGCAGCAGAGCCCTCCTGGGCCCAGGAGCTATGAGGGGAGGGCGCTCACCTCTTGGCAAATCCCAGGAACTCCTGCAGCTCTCCCGGGGAGTAGATGTCCCCCAGAGGATTCTGGGGGTTGATGAGGATGAGGCCCTTGACCTTGACACCCTGAAACCATCCACAGGCAGAGACCTCAGCTCCTCCCCAAGGCCAGGCAGACCCACTAGATGGGGCTGATCCCTGGTGGCTCCCAGGGAACTGAGTGTCCTGGGGACATGGTCAGGACCCACATGAAGCACAGTAGGACACAGAATGACATCTGCAGCATCGGGCTGACTGTGAAAAGAAAACCAACACAGAGCACAGAGGGGAATGTGCCCACGAGCCAGGAGAGGCGGCCTGTGTTGCAAAACTCAAGGGCACGGGTTTCAACTT
Organism: Marmota monax; assembly: GCF_021218885.2. Taxonomy (NCBI): domain Eukaryota; kingdom Metazoa; phylum Chordata; class Mammalia; order Rodentia; family Sciuridae; genus Marmota; species Marmota monax. Next base: position 9,828,986 of record NW_026692072.1, on the reverse strand, counting down.
TCAACTTTCCTACAGTGAACACGTGATCGCTCTAAGGACCAAGGTAAAATCACCCAAGCAGGCAGACGGTTGAAAAGTGGATTAAAAGGAGCCCCCAGAGAAGGGGGCCCTCTGCATTTCAATCCCCTCTAGTGAACAGGACCAGCCCCTCCACCTCTCAGGAGACTCACTAACCCACAGTCCCCCTGCTCCATACTTGACCCCTAGAAGCCGAGTCAGAGGCAGTGGGGAGAGGGGGGCACCTTCCACGAAGGTCCCGGGTTGATTCTCTACACAGAGGCATGAGGGTCTTGTTCCAATGGGCAGAACCTCCAGGTTCTGTGCTACCACACATGTGTCCCCATCATGGCCCCCAACCCAGCTCTCAGGAGATGAGCCACAGGAAGAGGGGTCCATGCTGTGTCCAGACCCACCCACTCCCAGCCCTGGTTGGAACCATGTCCAGACCTCAGATTTAGCTCCTTGCAGGGCCGTCTCCAGCTTCTCCACCGTGAGCTGGAAGGGGCGTGTGTCCTGCCCAGTGACCTGGAAGAAGACCCACCAACGTCTCCATTCAGGGACCCCCCAACCCTGAGTTCTCAGGTCCCTCACCCCCCATCGCTTCAGTTCAGTCCCTGGAAAACAGGTGGGGCCACTTCCTCTTCCTGTCCTCCACTCCACAAGTCACATCAGGGACACCTCTTATGGCTCTCAGGTTTCCAGCAGAGGCCCGCAGGAGTTCTCTGGTAGGATCCCAGGGCTTCCATGTTAAGGTCTCTGTCCCCTGTCCACCACCCTTATTTTGGTGGCTAATCCTTGGCTTCTATGTGGACCCCAGGAATCTTAGAGCCTAGAGCAGGGGACCCTCCAGGACCCAGGCACAGGCAGCCATGTGGCAATGGAGGGCTCCAATCCCTTTTCACAACAGCTCCAGAGCCCTCGGCATGGACCTCCTCCCATGCCCACCCACAATTCAGACCCAAGAAACCCCTGGCCAGGGGAAGGCCCAGGCCCACCTGGGACGCAGGAACTCTCACCTCACTGTCCAGATAGACATAGGCCAGTCGGACGTTGCCATAGAGATACACATGCCTCGTGATGCCTTCATAGTAAGGGGTGGGGATCAGGAAAGCCTCTGGGGACAGGAACAGGCAGGACATGTCATCCTCTGGCTGGAACATTCCCGACCCCTTGGGCATCCTGGAGGATCATCTGGAGCACGTGCCAGCTCAATTCCCAAAACTCTAATGCTCAGGCCACTGACATTGGTCCCCTTCCTAATACAGATGGGGTTCTCTTCGGATAAGTCCACGTAAGTCCAAAATTGTCATTAAGTCAAAATTACATTTAATCCACCTGACCTGCCAAACCTCCCAACTTAGCCACATGGCTGGCTGTAGGGGGTCCAGGATCTCGTGTCTGCCTGGGAGCTGGGCTCAATCCACTGCCCAGCGTAGCAGAAAATGCAGTAGCACATACCACCAGCAAGGACAAGGACCCCAGTTCAAAATCTGAAGTACAGTTCCCACTGACGTACACACCTTCACACCATGGTCAAGGTGAAAACCCGTAAGTAAAGATCTTTTGCAATTAATGACTAACATTGCTGAGCACTTACTATGCTGGGGACTGTGCTGAACTTTTGTTGGGAAGGTCCCTTTCTTTGATTATTCTAGAAAGGGTTGGCAATTGCCTATTATATTCTGACCAGGGATCTTCCTGGTGACTATCTCTTTCTCTGTGACAGTTCCTTAACCTCTGAGCCTCAGGCTCCTCACCTATAGGATGCGTTTGCCATAGAACCAACCTCCCTGGAACACTATGAGGTTAAATGAGATATGGATGTGTGGAGCCTTATGCCAAGGCCTGGAATGTAGTACGTGGCCAATAGACCCACGGCCATTACCAGTATTGGTTAAGCCATGGTGAACAGGCGTCTGTCCCCGGCATCAGACACCCCTATCCAAGGCCAGGTCTTAAAACCACGGCTTGTGCAGCAGGCCTGGCTGGCTGCCTACTCAATGGTCATCCCAGTGTCCCTCCTTGCTAAGACACGAGGGGATGGCAGGCCTTCCCCAGCCGTCGGGGACAAACTAAGTTTAGTGTAAGCCAACCCTGGCTCTCTCCTCCCCTTTGCCCAACGACTGCTCTGGGAATGGGTTTCAGTCATTGTAGGTCAGTTCAAAGGGGCTCTGTGGAGACCCTTCTGGGAAGTGCTCCCTCCCACTCCCCTCCCCCGATGTGAAAGAGATGGCACCACGTAACCTCCTCCTGTTCCTCCTGCTCTGGGCCATGGTGTCACAGGAGGATGCAGAAAGCCCAGAGCCAGCTCCCTATACCCTCCCCTGGTATGGCCACGCCCTGGGAGTCTCCTCAAGCCATTGATGTAAGGCCTCTGTGGCCTCCCGTATTCTATTCTAAGCACATTGGGGCAGCCCGTGAGGTCAGACAACTGGGGGTCCTGCCGTGTAGACCCCAGTTCAGAGCAGACCCTGAGTTCACTTACCCCCCACCTCGCACAGCACCGTGGCCAGAGCAGAGAAGACAGAGGTACAGCCATTCAGAACAACCACCTGGGGGTGACATAAAGGGACAGGATGACGGAGTTCCAAGAGGGAGTGAAAACACATAACCTCTGTCCCAGTTCAGCACAGAAGAGAGTCAGGTTCCCCCTCAGCATCCTGGGGCTCTGTCTAGACAAACACCCTCCTCCCCTATAGCCAAAGTCATTTGAGGGGACCCTGCTCTGCATCACCTGTGCAAGAACCCAGGAGCTGGTCACTCAGAGGGTCTTGCCTGAAGATGAGGAAGCCAAGAGGGCTCACAGCAAATGTGGGGCAGAGATGATACCCCAACTCTAAATATCTAGGGTCAGGTGTATGCGTGGTGCACGTCTGCAATCCCAGCAACTTGGGGGTTGAGGCAGGAAGAGTGCAAGTTTGAGGCCAGCATCAGCAATTCAGTGAGACCCTAAGCCAATTTGCAAGACCCTGTCTCAAAATAAATATAATAAATAATGAAGGCTGGAGATGTTGCTCTTTGATAAAGCACCCGTGGGTTCAATACCCAATATCAAAAAATTAAAATTAAAAAAAATGCATCTAGGGTCAGGGGTCAAGAAGAGAGCACACATTGCTCATTCTCTTTTTTTGTTTTAAACATTTTTTGCTGTTGATGAACCTCATTTCATTTATTTACTTATATGTGGTGCTGATAATCAAACCCAGTACCTCACACGTGCTAGTCAAGTGTGCTACCACTGAGACCCAATCCCAGCCCACTCATTCTGCTGTGAAACAAATCAAGATTGACAGGCTGATCCCAACCCACCTCGCTGTTGGCCAGCCAAAAGTGGGAGCACAGCAAAAGGGCAGGAAAGAGCAGAGGAGGGGGATACTCACATTCTCTGCTTTGAGGGGTGCTGGGCTCTTGCAGTAGTAAGACAGGAACTTAGCCACTTCCTCCCGGAGGCTAGAGATCAGACACACAGATAGGCCCTGCTTACCAGAAGGTCCTCAAACCACTGGACACCCAAAAGCTCCTCTGGGAAATTCTCAGCCCCTGACATTACTCTCCCCTCATTTCCCATATGGGCATTATGCTCAGCACGTGTCTCCACTCCCAGGCCCCTCCAACTCCTCCCACATGCACTGAGTCTTCTTTCCCTGTAGTTCTATATTTATCCTACACAGATGTTATTTTGAGAATGCTACACTGTGATTACTATTGCTATTAATATCTCTATATTACAGATAAAGAAACTGGTTTAGCCACTGTAATCCCAGGAACTCAGGAGGCTGAGGCATGAGGATCTCAAATTCAAGGCCAGCTTCAGCAATTTAGTGAGATCCTCAGCAATTCGGTGAGACCCTGTCTAAAATAAAACATAACAAGGACTGGGGATGTAGCTTAATGGTAAAGGTTCCCTGGGTTCAATTCCCAGCACCAAAAAAAAAAAAAAAAACAGGTCTGAAGGAATCAAGGCATTTGCTAGAGCCTGTCTCTAGGGCTCACCATCCTAACCACCATGTTTAAGAACATGTGCTTTGGAATCAGTCTTGGGATCAAGTCCTCAGCCACTGAACCCCTTTCCTCTGGTCCCTGGTGTCTGCTCAGGCACTAGAGCCAAGCTTCAGTGTTGCCCAGCCAGCTTGCCAACATGGGATATGGCTTCTATCAACTACTGAGAAGAAGAACAGACTCCTCACCCAAAGGCCCTGCCTGTACTTCAGACCCAAGTTCATGGAAACCAAACTGGGAGCTCCTGAGCCGGGAGGGGACAGGCAGGGAACCCCAGGATCAAGGCCTCCAGGACTCGGCCCTTGGCCTTCGGCAGGCTCTCTCCACCTGCCACGCCTGATATTTGGAGCTGGACAATTCCCTGTTGGGGAAGCTGTCCTGTGCAGACAGCATCTCTGGCCTCTAACACTGAAGGCCAGGAGCATCTCCACCTCCAAGTTAGGACCCTCCAACCTGTGTCCAGGCCTTGCCCAACGTCCCTGGGGGAGCAAAACCGCCCATGTTGAGATCCACTGTCCCACAGCACTACTTACAACAGGTGCCCCCTCCAGTCAGGGTACTGTAGCAGGGGCGGCTCCACCCGCAGCATGTCACTCTGAGTCAGCTGGGGACAAAGAGGAGAGGGACGGGCTGAGGGATCCATTGCCTCCTGCTTCCACACGGCAGCAGGTCCCAGAGAAACCCCAGAGCACCAGCATGTCCCATGCCCATTTTGCAGATGAGGAGATTGAGTGTCAAAAAAGTGAGGTGACTCTGCCAAGGTCCCACAGCCATTCAGTGACACAGCTGAGACCCAAACCCAGAAATTTGGACTCTGGTCGAGTGCTCTTCATGCAACATTGCCACCAAAAAAAAAAAAAAGGTGTGGCTTGCACAGACAGTGCCAGGAGAGGGAGCAGGGTGCTATCACCTCGGTCTTGGCTCCAACTTCTAGAAGGACTCAAGACCACTTGTTCTCTGGCAGGTTTGGCTTAGTATCACGCTGTGGAAAAGATGGCAATTTCTGGACCATCACCTCTGTGACCAGGTGCTGGGTTAGACCTCTAGGGCATCACAGGCCAAATGTCAAAGAAGGACTAATAACGCAGGGTCCTTGGGTGGTGGGACCAGAGGAATGGGAATCAGCCACGTGTCCAGCCATTTCCCTCCTCCTGTCATCCCTCAGAGCTGGTCCAACATGTCCCGATGGCCCACTGTGGCTTCTGAACTCTTGATACGTGGTGAGTCTAAATGGAGACACTGGATTTTGAAAACTTACTATGAGGAAGTATGTAAACTGTATTGACAGCTGTTATATCGATTACATGGTGGAATGGTCATGTCTCAGTTACATGATGTAAATGAAAAAATTATTAAAATTCATTTTACCAAGCTTTCTTTTAACTTTTTAATAGAAAATTTCAAATTACATATGTGACTCGGCTTCTATTTTTTTTTCAGTGCTGAGCTGTCTCAGGAAGAGCTGGCTTTAGGGAAAACAGGCTTTGAAGACCCTCCCTACAACCCAACCCCTGGGGCTTGGATTTTTCTCCTTTGGAAAGCTGTCTTCTGGGGGAAGCATCGCTGCCTCTACAAACCCAAGCTCCAACTGGAGACCCCCTGCTCAAGGAACTGGATTATGACATCCAGGAACTTTCCAGATTTCCAGGAATCTGAAAGCTATGTTGGAATCAGTCATTTTTTAAAATTAATTTAATATAAACTTAAAACCTAGTCAAGTAATCTATAAGTAAGGCATTGAGCATGTGAACATTGTCACTTCTTGCTTTCCTGCACCGTGCCACCACCCCACTTTCCAAGTGACTTCTATGGTCCATACGGTGGGAACAGGTATGAGCTTGGGCCACCAGGTCTCTCTTCCAACCCTGCTGTGCTGGGATGGCACACTGGAGCTTGAAATTGATCATGGAAATTGGCAAAGTCACAAATTAGGGCTTTGGTTTCCCCGAAAGGCACGGTGGCACATGCTTGTAATTGGGAGACTGAGGCTCGAGAGTTCAAGGCCAGCCTCAGCAACTCATCAAGGCCCTAAGCAACTCAGCGAGACCTTGTCTGTAAATAAAATATAAAAAGGGCTGGGGATGTGGCTCAGTGGTGAAGCACCCCTGGGTTCAATCCCTGGTACAAAAAAAAAAAAAAGAGGACGGCACTGAGTCCCCTGGAGTGAGGGACCCAACACAGCAGGAGGGACCAAGGGGCAGAGCCTGAACTGATGAAGGATCAGGATCACAGGGAAGTGATGGGCCTAGATCACCCAGAAAGTGGTTCCCAAGGCAACTGGGGTCCCCTGACTCCCTGGCCAGGCCAAGAGCCCACAGCAGGTCCTTTAGGGACAAGTGTTCCAAAGAAGGGATCCCCTGGACTCACCCGCCTGGACAGCAGGTCAAAGCAGAGTTTGTTCTCACTGGTGCCCAAGTTAATGACGCCCTGGAGACGAGAGGAACGGGGCCACGTGAGCATGGCAGAGGAGTGCCAGTGAAAGGAGCCCACAGGGTCAGCAAACGGGGAGCTCTGCCACCCTGCCCTCCCGCCATCCCTCCTGGTCTCACTCCAGCCCTGCCCCCCTTGGCCTCAGGCTCTCTCTTCTCATTTCTAAAGATCTGCTCAAATGCCATCTCCTCCAGGAAGCCTGCCCCCCAATCCCACCTAGAAGGGCTTTTTTCTTCTCTGGGGTTCCATGGCTCTTAATCTGTCACCCCTCTAGAGCACTGCTGACTTTTTGCTCCAGGCCATGGGGACAGAAGTCCATGCTCTACTTCCCTGCTGCAGGCGAACTCCCCAAAGGCAGATGCACACCCAGGATGTTACAGTATCTCTCAGGAGCTTAGCAGGAATCCATACATGTTTACAGGATGAAAGAATGTACACAGAGAACTATGTTCTCCAGGAACAGAAACCAGGTGGAGGTCAATAAGAATGAGCCCTCGGCCACATGCAGTGGCACACACCTGTAATCCCAGCACCTCGGGAATCGGAGGCAGGTGGATCGTATGTTCATAACCAGCCTCAGCAACTTAGAGACGCCCTAAGCAACTCAGTGAGACCCTGTCTCTGAATAAAATACCAAAAGGGGCCAGGGATGTGGCTCAGTGGTTAAGCACCTCTCAGCTCAATGCCCAGTAATTCCCCACTGAGCTATTTTATGCAGATGCACCACCTGGTTTACACAGTGACAGCCTTTGAGGAGAGAGGCTCTGTGTCCCATTAGCCTGGACCTTATCTCAGCACTTGGGATTAAAAGGAACACTGGCTAAGGTGTAGTCTTGGGTGGTGGGTAATATGTAACTTTTGGGGTAATTAAAGATGACAGCAGAGAGGGGAAGGCACCCCTTTGTCTGCCACGCTTCTGTCTGCACCTTCCCTGTGTGTCTGTGTCTGTCCTTGGTGGGCCTCCCCCACAGGTGTTCTCCACAGGTGTTCCTTTACACCACACCTGATCCCCACCCCAGAAGGCCTTTATTCTCATAGGAGAGATATGATGCAAGGCCCAGCCCAAGCTCTCCCTTAGAGTCCCCAGAAACACAGGGCCACCCTCTGCCCTGCCACGCACCTCCCCCCCCCCCCACAGCTGACTACTGACCTCTGCATTAAGGGAAGCAAAAGAGAGTAAAGGAAGAAGGAAAGATGAAAAATAGACCTGGAATGAGCAGAGATGAAGACACCTAAAAGGCTGTGATCTCCTCCTGGGGGACAAACAGCCAGTGCACCTGCAAACCCTGACAGCTCTGCCTTCCAAATACACGCACAGTCCACCCGCTGCCAAGCTCCACTGCGGAGATCCTGGCCCAACCCCATCACCACGCCAGCTTCTCCACTTCCTGTCCTCCCCACTCCCTCACCTGTCGTCCAGGCTCATGCACAGTCCAAGGCATCTCTTAAAAACAGAAATCAGGCCATATCGCATCTCCCTGCAACACCTCCTCGCCCACTTGATCCAAAATGAGAAGGCTCGCAGTGGCCCCTGACACCCATGGGACCTATTACCACACCACCTCATGACCAACCTTCAAACCTCACGGTCCACAAGTCTGGATTCTTAGTAGACCAAGGGTCCCTTTTCTGTCCCTTGGTTCATCCAGCATGGTTCCACCCTGGGCTCTTCCCCAGGTACAACATGGCTCACTCCTGTTTGGTGGCTCCTAGGGACCCCCACACCCTCTAATCACACCCTCGAATGTGGGCTGGAAAAGCAGCTGCCAGGTGGGAAGTGGGCTGGTGAGAAAGCCCCTGTGGAGGGAAATGAGGCCCTCCAGTCACCAGGTGAGTTAGCTTGGAAATGGCGCCTCCCCACCCTCTCCCCGTCCCTCCCCCGGGAGATGTCCCCACAGTCCCCAGCTTCAGGGCAACTCCACAGAAGATCCTGACTGTGAGGCACCCACCAGGATTCCAGAAACTGAGACTCTTCCCACCTGAATTTCTGAGATTTGAAGGAATTTGTTACAGCAATTGATGGCTAACACCACCTCTCACCCTTTTTTTTTTTTTTTTTTGGGTTTCTGTCCAAATGTCACCTCATTAAAGTAGCTTTCTGTGACCATTTTATTGAATAGCAACATTACCACCATTCTCTATCCACTTCACCTGCCTTATTTTTCTCTACAGCTATCATAACCTTATATTACATAGACATGCTTTTGTCTGTTCGCTGTCTCCCACCCAGAACATAAATGCATACTGTTAAAATGTTAAAATGCCAGCACCTACAAGAGCGGCTGGTACCTGGGTGCTGCTGAAGAAATAAAGATTATTAAAGGGTAATTTGTGCAGCTCTCTGATCTGTGAAGGTATCACTAACAGTAGTTAGTAATACCTCATAATAATTGGGCAGATAATATCAATATAATAGCAGCAACATTTATTCCCTGTACCCCAGAGCAAGCCCTGGGCTAATCCCATCATAAATTCCATTTAATCTCCACTCTTCTGCAGCAGGTATAATTACCCCATTGTGGAGATGAGCAGAGATTGAAAGAAATGAAACCATCGTGCACTGAACCCAGCTCTGTCCTAGCTCCAGAGTTGAAGGGGTGGGGACAGCTGGGGGGGGGTAGAACACTTGCCTGGCAGGAGGGAGATCCTAACCCCAGCCCCACAAAAAGAAAACAAAATCAAGGTGAATAGTTGTCAGGCTATCCACGCAGGAACACTCTACAGCTCTTGAACTCTTCCTTCACAAGTCCGTGTCCACTTAATTATAAATGGGGGGGTCACTATAAAAGGCCCCTGCTTGTGGGCCTCTAGGACCTCCATCAGAAGCCCTCCTGGAGGCAGAGGACCGTGATTTTACCCTACAGGTGCCAGCTGGGTCCTGTCCTACAGGTCAAGGAAGGTACCCGCCCCACAGTTCCCTCTTGGGCCCGGGAAGGGCTTTGCTCACATTGGGGTTCTTGTCCTCATCATACTCATCCCTGTGGTAGGTCCTGTAGCCCTCCTCAGCCGAGTCCCAGAACCATTTGATGACCCGGCCTCTGGAGGACAGGCAGGAGCTGGCAGAGGAGAACATGGCGATGGGATCACCAACTCCACAGAGCTCCGGCCGCTTCAGCTCTGCTCTTCTGGAGCATTCTCCTTCCACGTCACCCCGACAGTATCGGCCCATGTCCTGTGGGGAGGCCGAGCCCAGACAGGTGGCAGGCTCCCTGCATTCCTTCTGAGGAAGGGGGAACATCTGCAAAAGACAGAAGCGCTCAGTGCCCAGGGCTGCTCAAGGCCCTGGGGAGCACCACCCAGAAAAGCAGTCAGGCACCATCCCTGCTCATCCCAGCCCCACCTCACTTTATTTTGCAACAGGGTTTCCCTGTGTTGCCCAGGCTGGCCTCAATGATCCTCCTGCCTCCACCCACTGGCCATCTGCCCCTTCCTTTAAGTTCATGCACTCACCACTTCCTGTGTCCCTAACTAGCTGCAACCATAGGTGCCACCACTTCAAGGAGCAAAATCTCTTAAGGACACGTAGTGAGCCAGGGCCTGTGCTGGCTACATCTGAGTCATTTCAACAGATTGCCGCTTTGGCTCATTTCATTTCTTTGTAGTTTTTCCTTGTCCAGCCTAAGGGGTCGCCAAACTCCAGGTTAAGCTGGGTGCAGTGGCACAGTCCTGTCATCCCAGTGGCCCAGGAAGCTGAGGCAGGAGGATCACAGGTTCAAAATCAGCCTCAGCATCTTAGTGAGGCCCTCAGAACTGAATGAGACCCTGTCCCAAAGTAAAAAATGAAAAGAGCTGGGGATGTGACTCAGCGGTGAAGAGCCCCTGGGTTCAATCCCTCGTCACAAAAAAATAAAAATTTAAATTTAAAAATCCAGGTTAAAATTCTCCACACACATCACTGCCAGGGAGTCCTAGATGTCCTGTGGTGGGAAGGGTAGGATGGGATTACTCGTTGACTGGAGCAGATGGTGATGGGAACTGAGGGGAAGGAGGGGTAGGAGTCTCCAACAAGTGCAGAGAGCCCAGGTCCAGGTCTTCATGCTGGAAGCAGGAAGGGGCACCAGGAAAGGGTCCTCCTGCCAGCAGAGGTGAGCGCCTCCACTTCTCTGAGCCAGTTTCATCTGCACAGTGGGTGTACCAGCAGCCACCTCACTGGACACCAGTGAGGATGTCAGGTGATCAAGATCTTAGACCAAATCCTGGCTCAATAACAAAGTTCTATAGAATATGGATCCTTATATAATAGTCCTTGCCTATGGTCCTGTCCTAAAGCATAAGCCCCCCAACACCAAATGACGGGTGATCCGTTGGAAACCCAGAAACCAGGGTGCCCTCCATGGTTTAATTTTGCTTTGTGAAGTCTTCTCTCCCAATTGGCGGGGCTCACGGAGGAGCTTCCCTAGACCAGATAACCAGGTCTGAGGCAGGGCATCCCTGTGGGTGGAGGATGGAGGCTGGATCCTCTGCACAGCCTGGGGCCTGGGGCCGCCCATTTTCCTGTCCCAGCCGTCCTGGAGCGCAGAACCGATTCTCCGCGTCCAGCGAGTCCCAGGACAGACTGTGATCACCCGCGCGGGATCAGCCCTCGGAACCCCGCTGGTGGGGCGCCCTGCAGGGCGGGGGGCGGCCGGGGCTTTTCCAAGAAGAGGAAGCCAGTGCCCAGGGCTTCAGCGCCAAGCGCTGAGGCTGAAAAGTGCCCAGAGGCTCTGCCGCGTCCTCTGAAAATCGGCGGGTCGCACCTACTTGGAGACCGGTGCTGGCGCGGGGCGGACTCGCGATAGGTGTCCCTTTGCTTTGCGGGGAAAACGCCGTCCCCAGCTTTCCGCGCGGGGAAGACGGCTGCGGGACTCGGGGACCAAGACAGGGTGCCTGGACAGGGCTTTGGCGTTTTATCACCGCGCAGCTCGCCCACTCGTGACGCAAGCGGGAGGAAGCCTAGGTGTGACCTGCGCTGTGATGATCACACAGGTGGGCGCATCACGGAGTCCAGGCCTCCCCCGCACGGGAAGGGGGGCACTTCAGGACACTGCAGCAGAGACCTACTCCAGGAAGGGGCGGGTCGCCAACTCCACCTCTCTCACCACTTCTATTCAGTGATAGGGACAGGGAGGCGGGAGCAGACCCATCCACACTGGCACTGGGGCGCCACCTGCTGCATCCAGCTTAGTCTCCCGGTTCTCAGAGTCCTTTCGCAGCACTGAAGTTTCTTGGTAAATGTTGGGACCCCGGAAACGTCCTTCCCATTAAAACCTTTGCTCTTGAGTCCCACCTGCGTTGTGACTGATCTCTCTGCCAGTCGTCTGTGTGGGGTTTCTTCAGCCCCCATAGGTCCTTGGTGGGAAAAGACTCCTGCTGAAAGAAAGGAAGAGAGGGAGGAAAAGAAGGAAGAAACGGGAGAAAGGAGAGAAGGGTGTCCAACAAGAGAACAACCCAAGTTTACTGACATCATACTTCATACACTGAGAGCTGAAAGACCTAAGCAACCTCATTCTACTTGGGACCTCATTTTGCTCTGAAACTTAACCCCTGACCTACTGCAGTCCTAAAGTCAGGAAAATACCCCAGAAAAGCTCTGTGGAAACAGTTCTCAGGAAAGCCGCAGATGGTGATCACCTAAGATAGGCCAAGATATCGAAATATCTGAAATTCCAGGTGGCCCCCACCTGGGTGTGCTGACCAATATCTAAACTAGAAGCCCTGCAGCTTGGCATGTACCCCCCTTGGGACATCCTCACGGTTTAAACCAATCAATTTTAAGTGTGTCAACCCCTTGAACTAACCAATAATTCTTTCCAGATTCTTTCCCGCCGCTTGACACGCTAATCATGTTTTAGAGTTGTTATTGATTTTCCCGGGGTGTGTGATGATTTCCTAAGAGATGCTATGATGTATGTGGGGATCCCTGCCTTCTCCAAAGAATGTATAAAACTGCTGCAAACACTGGGTTCGCGGCCTCTCAGCATCACCAGTTGCTGTGTGTGCGCAGAGAACCAAGCTAGCTCCAAATAAACACCTCTTTGCTGCTTACATCGATCTGTGTCTCTGGAGGTCTTTTGGGGGTCCCAAATTCGAGCATAACAGAGCCACCCAAGAAAAACACAGAGTCCTCAACATGAAACGGATTTTTAGAGATGTGACAAGACAAAGGAAAAGCCTTTAAGTCTCTATATGCTGCACTTTGGGAAGCGGGGGAAACAAGATAGATAAACCCAGGGACACTTAACCCCTGAGCCACAATCCCCAGCCAGGGAGGACTTGGCCTCTGTTTGGCTTGTAAATGTCAGAGTTTACAATTTTTATAATATCACAGATGTCCCATAAGATATATCTTAACTAAGATATCTAACACCATGTGTTAGCCTAGATATGGCAGTGAGAACAGCTTGGGCGGAACCCAACATGCCTGACCCGCAGGACCGGTGATTATGACACCTGGGCTGTGAAACCTCTCAACCCAGTCCTGCAGAAGGGTGGCTAGCAATAACTGTGGAAATAGGTGATGGGTGCACATTACTGTCCTTCAGGAAAAAAAAAAAAAAAAGAGAGACTGAAATGTGGGAGGCCATCCTCGAAGGTGATTTGAGTTATTCCCTGGCTGGGTGAGAGGTGCTTAGTCACAGCTGTGTCAGAGCCTTCCCCACCCTTTTCCAGGCCCAAGGGCTTGTCCATGCAGAGGCCTATCTGGCCACTGCCCTGAAGACCCAATCATAGTCCGTGACCTTGGGATTCTGCCCCCCTTAACCTTCATTGGATGGGATTTTCCCTGGAATTTAGCCTCAGGCAATTTTCCATTTGAATAGACTTAATGGCTCTCTGAACACCTTTCAATAGATCTTCAGGGGGCCACAGACTATGCCCCCCCCAATCAAAAAGACATCTCTAATGCAGTCTAAACCTTTTGAACATTCTCAAAGTTTCCAGGTAACTCATTAGGAAGGCAAATTTTATGAAATTTCCTTCCTAATTTGTCCCATGTATGTAAATTTGGTGAATCTTGGTCACAAAACCAAGGGCAAAATTCACCTACAACCTTTAAGAATTGTAGCAACTGAGTCTTTTTAACTTGCTTTCCCTTCTGAATAATTCTTGTCTCTAAAATAGTCAAATACATGTCTTTATCAGGAGAACTTGAATTCCTCTTTATTAAAATGTTTTTAAAGTCCCTTCGCTCCAAAAACTGCCTGGTACTTCCGTGACCCTAAAAATGTCACAAATTCTGTATTTCTATAGCGCGCTGCCTAACTCAACCTAGTCAATTTAACTCAAGAGCCTCACTTCAGGGCGCCACTTCTGTCACACGACCAGTGCTGGCTTCATTTAGAAGGTTCGATTCATGAGTAAATGCTAGGGGGTTTTAAATTAAAGAGACAAGACTCTCATTACCTTTAATATCAGCTCCAGGATGGCTTCTCCTACTAATGCCTCCAGCCACCTAATGCGGTAGCGAGATTTACAGAAGAGACTAGCGAGAGAGAGAACACGCCAGGGAGAGGGCTTTTATTGGGGAACAAAAAATTCCAGGGAAAATCCCATCCAGTGAAGATTAAGGGGGGCAGCATCCCAGGTCAGGGACTATGATTGGGTCTTAGGGGCAGTGACCAGACATGCCTCTGCATGGACAAGTCCCGGGACCAGGAGAAGGGTGGGGAAAGCTCTGACACAGCTGTGTCTAAGTGCCTCTCACCCACCCAGGGAGAAACTCAAATCACGTGAGAGGATGGCCTCCCACACTGAAAGGAGCACCCGAGGAAGATATGGGGTACAGAGGAGCTTCCTTCGTGAAGATCCTGGCTGAGCCCCCAGCTGGTACCTGTCTTGAAAATTAGGATGTGTCCTCGGCCCCCCAGTTTTGAAGAGTAAACACCCGAGAATCACTGAGGGAAGAGTAAAAAGTAAATTTTATTTAAGAGACAGAACAGAGAGAGAGAGTCCCCTGGAGAGGAGGGGACCCATAGCCAGTGCCCATCTGAGCAGAGAGGGGCCGTGTTTTGCCCCTTTGTAGCTTTTAGGTTTCCTTTCTTCTCTGGCCCATGTAACCAAAGGCAGGAAGAGTCATCCAGGGAGTGATGGCTTCTGTTGGAAAGTGCAGTCCTTCCCATCCTCTGGTGGTCTTAGCACCCAGTTGATGGGGAGGAGCTGTCTACTCTTTCCTGGTTTCTGATACTCAGCTACCTGTCCTTTGCCCTGCTCTCAGTGGTTGGCAGGCTGGTTGGATGAATGGATGGGAGGATGTAAAGTGTCTAGAGCAGAGCCTGATATGTGTAATAAATTGCAACTCTGTATTTCTGTTGTCTCAGAGCATACAAATACCTGATTTTCATCTACTGAAACATTTGTGTCTAAAATTTTCCACTATTTTAAACCATTTCAACACTGTACATGGAATACCCTTCTTCTCGTGATAGAAAAAGGAGACACATTGGATCACATTTTGCAGAGAACCCAACTACAAATGCACTCCGCATAAAACCTCCCACCTTGTGTTACACTGCCATGTGTTAATCCTTCAAAAACTAAACAGTTATTTGGCATAAAATGGAATAAACAGACATGCTTTTTCCTCAAGGACATTAGCTTTTCAGGTATGGAGTGGGAGGGGCTTCCACTACCATCACAATCTGTTTTGGATGTGATTGCCGAATAACAAACTGCCTCAAAGCTTAGTAGTAAAAATGTTTGATTGCATATGGTTACAGGTTCTGTTGGGTCAGAAATTAGGACAGCATACGGTGCGGGGACGGGGGAGGTGACTTGTCTCTGTTCCATGTTCTATGATTTCTCATCTAGGAAGACCGGAGACATGAGGGGGGCTTGACAGCAGGGGACTAGAATCACTGAGCGTCTCATTCATGTGTCTGGCATCTGGGCCGAGATGTCTTGCACACTGAGCTCAGCAGGACTGTCAATCGGGTGCCTGGATGAGTCCTCTCCATGCAGCTGTGCTTCCCCAGTGTGGCAGCCTCAGGAGAGTCGGACATAGAACTTGGCAGCTTGTGGCTCCGGGGCACAGGTTCCAGGGGGCAAGCAGAGGCCCCAGTGCCTGTTACCCCCAGCCTTGTTGGTCACACAGTATCAGCTCCATCCTATTGTATTGTGTGAAGTGGTTCCCAGTCTATCCACTCTCCAGGCAGGTGACATGAACCTCACACCTTGATGAGAGGCATGTACAAGAGTTTTACAGCCATTTTTGGAACCCCTCACCCCTAACCGTTAGAAACCAAAGCCTAGAATCCTATGGAAGACAATCTTATCTGAATTCATTTCATCACCCTTGGGCCTCATTTTCATTGATGTATATCATTCACTTTTTGTGAGAAATCAGCTCTCTAGACTGCCCATCATGCCTAGAGTGTGCTGGCAACATGGTGGCAAGAGAACTCTACCTCCTTTCCTGAATGCCATTCCTATCATGGGTCATGCCAGTTTGAGAGGAACCCTTGGCACTGGCTACACCAGTGGCTGAAAAGCTTCCTAATGACCTGAACATGGACAGAATCCACGCTCCGTTCAGGGTAAAGCAGTTGGGCCCAGAATATCAGGCTGCAACTGGGAAAGTGCACACAAAGCCTGGGCCCACTCCAAACTCCTACCTACCCCACAGCACTCCTTCTCCTTAGGATCCTGCTGTTATCCCAGATTTGTGGGACCCCAATAGACCTCCAGGAGCCAAATCCGATGCAATCACACAAGAGTCTTTATTGCAAGCTCGAGCCTGGACTCACAACTGTTCCCGATGCAGCGGTCCCAGGGAGTGAGTCCCAGTCCTTTGTTCAGTGAGATTTTATAAGTTTTAGGGGGATACTCTATGCGTCACAACATCACACAGCAAATCATTCCATACCGTGGGAAAATCAAACAACAACTCTTAACATTGATTAGCACATTCAATGGCGGGAACAATTTGGGTAGGGGTGATTGGTTAATACAATAGGGGGATTCGTTTGAACTGATTGGTTTAGGCCACGAGGGGAGTACGTGCTGAACTACATGGTTTCCCAACATGCTATCAACCACCATAAACTACTTGGGGGTCATCTGGCATCCCAGGTATTTTCCCTGTCTTATGCTGATTGGAGGTTGCTAGGGGGGTTGCCATGGGTCCTCACCTAGCCTGAGTCAGGGACACCTGGTGCCGCAGACCTCTTCTCTTATTTACAGACAAACAACTCAGCAGAGTGGATATGTACTTAGGAGTGCTCTGTGGGTTTTTGCAAGGACAAGGGTCACACCCCCTTCCTAGGACAGGCCTTGAGGTAGAAGCTGCTGTTATTTATTTATTTTTAAAAATGGAGTCACATTAGTTTCTCACTGCCAACTAGCTTTAATGCTTCTTTCAGAGGGCAGCAGTTTTCTGGAAAGACTCAGAGACAGGAAACAGCAGCTGTTTCCTTTGGATTCAAATTGAGACATGTTGTTTGGGGCTAAAGGACTCCTGTGAGAGATTCTTCCTCAGCCTCATCAGGGTGAAATAAGGTCCTGGCACCCACGCACCTTAGAAAATAAGGTGCGTGGGTGCCAGAACCTTAGCTCAGGATCCAAAGATTGTGGGAATTGAGACTCACTGTCACCAGGGAGTTGAAGATGTCACCATGTGGAATTGTAAGGGTAAAAGAAATTGAAGTTAAAGCGTAAAAGTTAAAGGGTAAAAGACCGGGTGTTGTAAAAGTTTCTAAGCTGCAAGGTCTGAGTTAAAATGTAAAGGATTAGGTATTGTTAGGTTTCTATGCTACCTGCAAAACCTGAAATTTCTGTAGCTGTTGAGACAATGCTTGGAACTGCCCAGTAAATATTTCCCCTGACTATTGGTTGTTTAATAAGGGCTCTGTGTGGTCGCACGTAGGCATTGCAGGGCCTGGACCAATCAGTTTAAATGTAACCCCCTCCTTAGGAATGACCTATCACTCCAGCCTGACCTGTTCCCGCCAATGAATGAACCAATCATGTTTAGGAGTTGTTATTCAATTTTCCCGCGCCTAATGATGATTTGTTCTGATGTATACAAAGCCCTCCACCCTCCCCAAAAAGTGTACTTAAGCAGTGCTCAGCCCCTGCTCGGGGCTCTGGGCTGCTTTCCCTTCTTGAGTGGGCACAGAGCCCCAGCATGCTGGTTCAATAAATCCCCTTTTGCCAATTGCATGAGTGGTCACTTGGTGGTCTCTTTCTCCGACGTTTCGCGGGACCCTTACAGAATGCCAGGCCTCCGATGACACCCTACATCCTGTCCAGCAAGACATCAAAGCAACTCAGAGTGAACCCCAAGAACCAGAGGGGTGTCCTGGTTCAGCTGGTGTACACACCTAGGACTTGTGTGTCAAAGGAGGTGCATCTTGCCCGCCCTGCCTGAAAAGAATGTGCCTGATGTTCTGTAGGCTGCCAGCTGTGGCCAGTAAACTTGTACTTACCTAGATTCACATCACCTCATCCACTGGCCCCAAATGAATGACCATGTAAGAGAAAAAGGATGTGACAACCATCGCCAGTCCCAGGGCATCACCAAAGACCAGTTGGCACATCCAGTTGTAGTCTTAATTTGTGAGCATTGCTCAGGATACAGCAGGACCTTTAGCTAGGCGTCTTAACAATCACTCTAAGTTTATTGAGCCCTGATTATGTTTTCTACATTAAAAATTACATGCATTCTCTGTTTTCATCAACACAACAGCCCTACACTTAAGTATCAAGTATCACAAATATTAGGGCTGCTAAATATTCATTGGTTTTGCATGGTGATAGATGAGTTTGGAAAATGCTGATAGTCTTAACAGTGATGTAAATGATAATTATCCAAGAAAGGAATCTACATAGAATTTTCTAACCTTACTTAGTGGAACTTGGAGTAACTAGGTATTTTAAGGAACCCAAATTTGAAGCTTGAGGGAATGGAATAGAAGTGAATCAACAGAAAATATGGTATACTGTGAGGAGTGGTCTAAGAAGCACTTGGAAACAGGTAGAGTTTAAGCTAACATGGGGCAACTCGTGCCCCTGTCTTTGAAAATGGACACTCATCATCTACACAGGATGGCCAGTGACACCTGAAGGTAGCTGTGACTTATTCATACAAGTGTGGCATCCACTTTAAAACTCTGCAAAGGAGGCTGCAGTGATATCACAGGGGCTGGGGATATAGATCAGTTGGTAGAGTGCTCGCCTCCCATGCACAAGGTCCCATTCAGGATCAAGGAACTTCACATGCTTCTCACTTCCAGTCACAAGTCGGCCGCGCCCTCTGCTGGTCAGGGCACCACTGGGACTTTTTCCCCACAGGTGCAGAGATCTGTGAGCCAGGTTCTCAGCTGGAGAAGATGCACACACAAAGAACTAGACAGCACTTTCCATCTGTAAAACCTTCAAAGATGAAAATGTTTGAGTATGATCAGTGCTGTGGCGTGTGCACAATTTCCTAGAGGGAAATTTGGCACTATCCTGCAAATATCAAATATCCTATACCCTATGCTCAATAGTATCAATAGCAAAATATTGGAAAAAACTAAAATAACCTATAGGACTTGAATCAGATGAAATAATGTGATAGTATGTGGGTAAGGAAACATAGCCGGGATACGTTTTAACACAACAGCATGATCATTTTTATGTTAAATATGTATATGCAAAAGCAGGAGAGATAAAATATGTAAGCAGGTGCTTATGTACAGACATTGGAATAATAATTTTTTTCCAAAAATTTAAGAACCAACTGAGCAGTTTCAGCAACTGTGGAGGCAGAAAAGGAGGCGATTTCATTTGTTTCTGGATTAT
This sequence comes from Marmota monax, assembly GCF_021218885.2. Taxonomy (NCBI): domain Eukaryota; kingdom Metazoa; phylum Chordata; class Mammalia; order Rodentia; family Sciuridae; genus Marmota; species Marmota monax. Next base: position 9,809,801 of record NW_026692072.1, on the reverse strand, counting down.
TCACATGACCCAGCCTTATAAATGCACAGTAAAACCTGTCATGAGGCAGTCAATAGAGTCTAAAAACTCAAATCAAAACACAGAGCGATGTTGTTGAGAGATGCATGAAACAACACCACTGGGCCTGTTTGCTGGCTGGTGGGAGTTCTGGTTCTAGCTGCAGGAGCCAAATCCTTAGGTTCCAGCTGCACCTTAGCGCCATCTGGTGGAAGGTGTCCCTTACAGCTTACTCTTATTCATTGAGAGATCTGGAGCTCTATTGGAGGCTTCTAGAAGCAGAAGTGATTTCAGGAATAGTGTGGACTTAATGCCTACTTGTCACAGATCTAGAGACTGGAATGACAGCTTTCAAGATCTGGGAAGCCCACACCACACCCTCCTTTCCCACATCTGATGGCTCTGATCTCCAAATCCACACCCTGAACACCCTCGCCCCCATGATAGGAAATTTAGCACACATACAACCCTAGGAGAACTGAAAGGGTGGGGAGCAGTACCCACCACCAGTGGTATACATTCCCATTTTCCCAGGGAACACTGGCTTTACTTTTTATAATAGTTCAACACTAGTTATTTTGGCTGGGAGATTGTGGGCTCTTCATCGTGATCTTCTTTGTATTTATCTGTATTTCAAAACATACATGTTTGTAATCAATCATCTGTTCTTTCATTAAACGAGAACATGCTGTGACCAATAACTGTGTGACACACGCACTCTGAGGAACCCTGCCTGTTCTACTGGCTTTTAATAACCCTAAACTTGCATAATGCCTGGCACACAGTAAGCGCTCAGTGTTTGTTGAATGAATAAAGGGTGCCAGATGCTGGGAGGAGCCAACTAGAAATGAGACCAACACACAAGGGCGATTACTCAGAGCAGAGACTGGAAAGTGGCATAAGAGAACAGAAACCAATGCCACAGGGTTGAAAACAGAAGGAGAGTGCATCCAATTGGAAAGATCTAAAATGATGTCAGTCAGAAGGGGTATCTTTGCTTGTCTTAGACACATTTAGGATTCTGCCAAGTCAAGAGGTGAAAAGGGCATTCCAAGAGGAAAAAAAAATCATGAAAAAGGGGCATGTCTCAAGGAGAAGCAGTCAGAAAGAGCAAGCCTTCTACAGCCCAGCGAGGTGAGAACAGCAGAGCGACATTTCTAGGACTACAAACCGTGCAAGTGACGGGGAGAAGGAATAGAAGCTGGGATATTGGAAGCTACAGGCACAGACTTATCCCTGGATATTATTATTATCTCCTGAGCATTATTCTCCAACAATGCGGCATAGCCACTCTTTAGATGGCATTTTCATCGCATTGGGTATTATAAGGAACATAGAGACTATTTAACGTACAGAGGGAGGTCTGTGTAAGTTACATGCAAAGACTCTGCCATTTTTGTAAGGGATTTGAGCATCTGCAGATTTTCCTATCCACAGTGGGACCTGGAATTAGTCTCTGCAGATGCAGAGAGATGGCTCTATATGAAATACCAAACAATTATGTTTATTCTGTCTTAAAATAAAAAAGTTTGTGCTACAAAGAATAATGTTTAGAACCTCAAAAAATAAAAATATATATCTGTTAAAATTTAAAACTCAAATAAATCAAAGCAAGTTAGATATAGCTAAAAATGTATTCTGAAATAACTGAAAGGAAGACCAAAAGAAGTTACCCAGAATGTAGCGCAGAAAGTTAGGAAGAAGGAAAATAAGAAAAATAAATAAATAAACAAATAAAACAGGCATGCAGGCAGCAGGCCAGTCTCTCTTATGTACCAGAGCAGGTCCAAAGGGAGAAGAGTGGGAGAGAGGGGCAGAAGCAATATTTGGTGAGACAGTAAAGGCTGGGGAGCTTACAGAGCTGAAGAAAGCTACAAAGGCAAGCATCTGAGTGTATCCAGAATGAGATACATCAAAATAAATCTATCTCAACATGCAATAGTGATCCTGTATAGAATCAGTTTTGGAGGAGATCTTCTAAAGGCACTGGGAGACAGGGAACAGATGGCCTTTGAAGGAGCCATGGTCTGACAGACCCCATAGGAATCTCAGAAGTCAGAAAGTAACTATGGGATCCAGGATGGCGGGCCAGGGGAGGGGGCATTGTGTGTCGCTCCCTGACCTGGGACTCAAGAAGTGACAATACTGCTTTTCTGCAAGTGATCCTCCTGCTTCTGGATAGGAATCACAGCCACCGTGCCCTTGCAGGGCTCTGACTCAGCTCAGAGTAAGTCTCCAAAGTACTCGCCCACGCAGGACTATGGGGGCCGAGCAGGACCAATGGCATCAGCACCTGTGCAGAACTTTGGGCCACCCACCTGGGCAGAACTCCTGGATGCAGCTCCCACGTAGGACACCCAACAGTCACCCACACACTGGATCTCCAGCTGCCACTCTTGTGTGGACGCCCATCAACCCACTTGGGCTCCCTGGGTCACCTCCTGCCTGCAAGGGGAACTTCACACAGGCTCTGAAGAAAGCCACAGCCACAGGCTGCATGCCACAGACCCAGTCTCTGAACTCATCGTCCAACACCACCATCGCCTGGCACCCCCCACACCATCCAACCCCCTATGGCTGAAAGCAAAGGCCTCCATCTTGGGTCACCTTCATCACCATCTTGAGTGGGGGCAACTCCCCGTTTGGAACTCCAGCTGGCCAGGTACCCGGTTTCTACCTCCCCCTCTCCTAGCAGCCGCTAACCCGGCACAGGGACTGCCCAGTACACAACAGCTCTCAGCAGGGTAGATGCACAGCAGGCCCAAAGTGCCACACAAGACCCCCCGGAGAGAAAGGTAAGGGAGAGGGTGCCTGCCATACAGTTTAGAGACTAACAGCTGGAGGTCTTCAGGTGAGATAAGGAGATAAGACCAGGTGCTCACATCACAGGAGCAGGCCAAAAAGAGATCCCTGAGGTGCAGTCTCCCCTCAGGGCCCAGAGGGTGCCACACCCCACTTCCAGGTGCCCTCCACCCAGGACCAACCCTCCCTCCCTGGTTACCTCCACCATCCTGAGCACGGAGACACCAGCTAACAACAGGCAACCGACCTACCAGATGAGAAGGGAAGCAGGAAGGATATTCATCTCCAACCAAAGCAATCCCTGTTTCTTCCTTTGAGAATTTTTTTCTTTTTTTCTTTCTTCTCCCTCCCTATTCTTCTGCCCTCACATCCCCAACATATGTGAAACCAAGAACTTTGCATGGATTAGGATACTGAGGCCTGAGATGACTGAGTAATATATTACAGTTGTGTTGTTCATTCATTTCTTTTTCTTTCTTTCTTTTTGTTTTTTCTCCAATTTTTACTATTTTAACCTTTTTTATTTTTCTTAATATATATGGGTGTTTGTTTCATGTACTCTACTGTCTTCCCAGTTACTTGTCAACCTAAAATTACTTCCTCTCCTGTTGCCTGCTACTACCCTTCTTACTTAGATTTCCCTTTCACACTTCCTAAGATATAATAACTCTATATCCTCACCTCCTGCCTCCTCAGTATATCGTCCCATACCTCACCCCTGGTTCTTTGTCTACCATCAGAAACTGTAAAACTTTTACAAACCTACTGATTTTATTGTATATGATAATTGAATTCACCATTTCTGTACATTATGACCAAATTGTAAACATCTATTCCCAACTCTTTGTTTTTAGGTGGCATATTGTTTATATTGGGATCTGTTAACATTGTCCTTCCCCTCAAAGGAGAGGCTTTGGATCCCTACAGGGGCACTATAAGCCTATAGGGTAAAAATGGTAATGCCTTGAATCCACAAAGCTAGAAGGGAAGACACACAAGCAACATGAAAGGACAAGGGAAGAAGTCCCCCAAAGAAGCCAAGATACCACATTATTAGAATCCATGGCCAGCACCGCAGATGAAATGACAGAGATGGTGTTCGGGATGTACATAATTAAAATGGTCTGTGAATTAAAGGATGATATTAGAGAGCAAATGCAGGCAGCAAAAGATCATTTTGAAAAAGAGCTACCTAAACAAATACAGGAAGCCAAAGATTACACCAAGAAGGAGATAGAGGTTCTAAAGAAAAATCAAACAGAAATCCTCAAAATGAAAGAAACAATAAACCAAATTAATAATTCAATTGAAACCATCACCAACAGATTAGACCACTTGGAAGACGGGACCTCAGACAATAAAGGCAAAATATATAACCTTGAAAAGAATATAGTCCACACAATGAAAATGGTAAGAAAGCATGAGCAGAACATTCAAGAAATATGGGATAGCATAAAAAGATCGAATTTAAGAGTTATTGGGAGAGAGGAAGGCATAGAATTCCAAACCTAAGGAATGAACAACTTATTCAATGAAACAATATCACAAAATTTTCCAAACATAAAGAATAAAGTGGAAAACCAAATTCAAGAGGCTTATAGGACTCCAAATGTACAAAAGCACAACAGAACCACACCAAGGTACATTACACTGAAAATGCCCAACATACAGAATACATAAAGAATATTAAAAGCCACGAGAGACAGGAATCAGATTACATATAGGGGGAGACCAATTAGGTTATGTGCAGATTTTTCAACCCAGACCCTGAAAGCTAGAAGATTCTGGAACAACATATATCAAACTTTGAAAGAAAATGGATGACAACCAAGAATCTTGTATCCAGCAAAATTAAACTTTAGATTTGATGATGAAAAAAACCTTTCATGATAAACAAAAGTTAAAAATTTTACAGCTAGAAAACCTGCACTATGGAACATCCTTGGAAAATAGTCTATGAAGAGGAAGTGAAAAACTATAGTGTTACCCCATTTCTCCACAGAAAATTCTTAACTGGGCTTCTCCCGAAATCTTCACCATGGCTGATTTTAGGACTGTCAGCAAAAGAGTCTCTGCAAAAGAGTTCAATGTAGATAAACTCCTTATTTTCATGTTGCTCTGTCTTACTTGGCCACTGGTGGGAAAAAATCATCACTCCAGGTGCTGGACACCTCCTTGGTAGTTTTCCACAAACATGTATCCAGTATAGTAGTTTGTAGAAATGTGTAAATAAGGCCTCTGGATTTGAGCTGGGGCTTCACAGAGATGTCTACATTTCTAAGATAAGAGAAGTTACCTATTGGGCTCCATGGTAACAGCTGGCAGGGGGAGGAAATAAAGAGGTGAAGAAGCTCTCCCCTTCTCAGGTGCTGTCCTTGAAGGGTTAACTTGCCCAGAACAGTGAAAGAAAAAAGCTGCTTTATGTGACTTGAGCAGACTGTGAACTTCTGAGCCCTCCCCTTACACGCTGGGTATAAAACTCTGAAACTACCTGAACTCAGGGTTCAGGGCATTGATTGATTACAGCAAAAGCTGTGCCCTCTGAACCTGGCTGCAGCCAAATAAAACTGTTTCCTGCTATCTTCGGTGCCTTGCCTCGTCTGTCCCTACAACAAAATGACAATGAAAATCAGCAGAGATGCATTACACTTAGGAAAATCTAATCAAAGGAGAAATCAAGTCAAGTTAGAAAACAAAAATAAACACAAATGGCTGGGAATAAAAATCATGTCAATAATAACCCTAAATGTTAATGGCTTAAACTCACCAATCAAAAGACATAGGCTGATTGGAATTAAAAAAAAAAAAAAAGACCCAAGATTATGCTGCCTCCTAGAGACTCATCTCATAGGAAAAGACATAAGTAAAGTAAAGGTTAAAGAATGGGAAAAATCATACCACTCACATGGACTGCAGAAGCAAGCAGGGTTTCCATCATCATATCAAATAAAGTAGACTTTAAGCTAAAGTTAATCAAAAGGGATAAAGAAGGACATTTCCTACTGCTTAAGGGAACCATACAGCAACAAGACATAACAATTATAAATATATATATGCCCCCCAATATGGAGCATCTATGTTCATCAGACAAACTCTTCTCAAGTTCAAGAGTCAAATTGACCACAACACAATAATTCTGGGTGACATTAACACACCTCTTTCACGACTGGATTGATCTTCCAAACAAAAGCTAAACAGAGAAAATATAGAACTCAATAATACAATTGATAACTTATACTGAACTTACATATATAGAATATTTCATCCTTCAGTGAGTGAATACACTTTCTTCTCAGCAGCACATGGATCCTGTTGGGAGTCGCCTGGACTACAAAGACTAACTTCCGCATCCCCCGAGAAGAACCATCCAATGATGAGCCCTGCTGGCTCACATGATCCTTACTTACCAATCAGACTAGCCCTGCTGGCTCACATGATCTTTACCCACCAATCAGATTAGCCCTGCTGGCTCACATGATCCTTACTCACCAATCAGACTAGCGCTGCTGGCTCACATGATCCTTACCCACCAATCAGACTAGCCCTGCTGGCTCACATGAATCTTACCAACCAATCAGACTATCCCTCCTGGCTCACATGATCCTTACCCACCAGACAGAAAGCACCCCATGCCAACCGTCAAACCATTAAACTGTTAAACTGTCACAACTGTAAAACCACCCCCAGCTCTAAAAATAAGTAGATCTGTTCCTCAATAAACGGGCATTTTCTCTTAAGATGAGCCTTCATCGTTCTTTCAGATCCTTCTCTAAAATAGACCATATATTATGCCACAAAGCAACACTTAACAAAAACAGAAAAGTAGAGATACTACCCTGAATTCTATCAGATCACAATGGAATGAAATTAGAAATCAATGATAAAATAAAAAATAAAAACTACTCCACACTTGGAGACTAAATAATATGCTACTGAGTGAATAATGGGTTCCAAAAGATATCAAGGAGATTAAAACATTCTTAAAGGCAAATGAGAACACAGATAAAACATATTGAAATCTCTGGGACACTATGAAGGCAGTTCTAAGAAGAAAGTTCATTGCATGGAGTTCATTCTTTAAAAGAAGAAAAAGTCAACAAATAAATGACCTAACATTACATCGCAAAGTCTAGAAAAAGAAAAGCAGTAGAAAGCAGTAGAAGGCAGAAAATAATTAAAATCAGAGCAGAAATCAATGAAATTGAAACAAAAGAAACAATTGAAAAAATTGACACAACAAAATTTGGTTCTTTGAAAAAATAAATAATATTGACAGACCCTTAGCCATGCTAAGAAAGAGAAAGAGACAGAAAAGTCAAATTACTAACATATGTGATGAAAAAGGAAATATCACAACAGACACTACAGAAATACAGACAATAATTAGAAATTATTTTAGAAACATGTACTCCAATAAAATAGAGAATATCGAAGGCATCCACAAATTTTTAGACTTATATGATTTTCCCAAAATCAATTGGAATGATATACACAATTTAAACAGATCAATTTCAAGTGATGAAATAGAAGATGCCATCAGAAGCCTCCCAACCAAGAAAAGCCCAGGACAGGATGGATGTACAGCTGAGTTCTACAAGACCTTTAAATAACTAATACGTATACTCTTCAAATTATTTTGTGAACTAGAAAAAGAGGAAACACTTCCAAACTCAGTCTATAAGGCCAATATCACCCTGATTCCAAAACCAGGCAAAGAAACATCCAAGAAAGAAAACTTCAGAACAATATCTCTAATGAACATAGATGCAAAAATTCTCAATAAAATTCTGGCAAATCAAATACAAAAACATATTGAAAAGATAGTGCACCACGATCAAGTGGGGTTCATCCTATGGATGCAAGGTTGGTTCAACATACAGAATCAATAAATATAATCCATCACATCAAGATACTTAAAGATAAGAATCATATGATCATCTCAATAGATGCAGAAAAGACATTTGACAAAATACAGCACTGCTTCATATTCAAAACACTAGAAAAACTAAAGATAATAGGAACCTATCCCAACATCATAAAAGCTATCTATGCTAGGCCCCAGGCCAACATCATTCCAAATGGAGAAAAATTGAAAGCATTTCCTCTAAAAATTGGAACAAGATTGGGATGCCCTCTTTCACCACTTCTATTTAACATAGGTCTTGAAACACTGATCACAGCAACTAGACAGACAAAAGAAATTGAAGCGATATGGATAGGAAAAGAAGAACACAATTTAGCACTATCTGCCGATGATATGATCCTATACCTAGAAGACCCAAAAAATTCCACCAGAAAACTTCTAGAACTAGTAAATGAATTCAGCAAAGTAACAGGATATAAAATCAACACCCATAAGTCAAATGAATTTATGTATATCAGTAACAATTCCTCTGAAATGGGAATGAGGAGAACTACCCCATTTACAATACCCCCCCCCCCAAATAAAATACTTGGGAATCTACCTAACGAAAGAGGTGAAAGACCTCTACAATGAAAACTACAGAATGCTAAAGAAAGAAATTAAAGAAGACCTTAGAAGATGGAAATATCTCCCTTGTTCTTGGATAGGCAGAATTAATACTGTCAAAATGACCATACTACCAAAAGCACTATACAGATATGATACAGTTCCAATCAAAATCCCAATGACATTCCTCATAGAAAAAGAAAAAGCAGTCATGAAATTCATCTGGAAAAATAAGAGACCCAGAATAGCTAAAGCACTCCTTAGCAAGAAGAGTAAGGCAGGTGGCATCACTATATTGTTAAGGTCTGTAAACAAGTCAGGATGGCACCTGGCAAATGTTAGAGTCTGTAAACAAGTCTGGATGGCACCTGGCAAAATGCCAGAGGGGGTGGTTTGTGAAGTAACGCCAGCGAGCCATTAAGTGTGGAGATTCCTTATTGATTGACTGCTGTATCTATTTTATGTTAATTAAGATAAGCTGTGTGGAATGTATATATACCACTCCTGTCCTACAATAAACAGCTTCCACTCCTGCTGTATTGATCTATACAAGTTGTTCATCACCCCCTGGTTATTTTGCTGCAGCCGGACTGTGGCACTATATCAGAACTTAAACTATACTACAGAGCAATAGTCACAAAACAGCATGGTATTGGCACCAAAATAGACTGATAGACCAGTGGTTCACAATAGAGGACACAGAGACTAACCCACATAATTACAGTTCTTTTATAATAGATAAAGGTGCCAGAAACATACATTAGAGAAAAGATAGCCTCTTCAACAAATGGTGCTGGGAAAACTGGAAATCCATATACAACAAAATGAGATTAAACTCCTATGTCTTAAACCCACGCACAAAACTCAACTCAAGGACCTAGGAATTAAACCAGAGACACTGTGCCTATTGGAAGAAAAAGTGGGCCCAAATCTCCATCATGTCAGATTAGGCCCCAATTTCCTTAATAAGACTCCTATAGCACAAGAATTAAAATCAAGAATCAATAAATGGGATGGGCTCAAACTAAAAAGCTTCTTCTCAGCAAAAGAAGCAATCAGTGAGGTGATAGAGAGCCTATATCTTGGGAGCAAATTTTTACCAATATCACGTCAGATAGAGCACTGATCTCTAGGGTATATAAAGAACTCCAAATGTTAAACACCAAAAAAACAAATAACCCCAACTATAAATGGGCCAATGAACTGAACACACATCTCTCAGAAGATGATATACAAGCAAGCAATCAACAAATATGTGAAAAAAATGTTCAACATCTCTAGCTACCGCAGTCTGGCTGGGCACAATTCACGAGCCACTTATCAAGCAGAAACGAACTTTATTTTTAGAACACACACACCGCACCACACGAGCTCTTCAGGAATTCCCTCAGAGCCCAACTGCCACCACTGGCTTGCCACAAGCCTCTCAACACCCCCACTCCTCCTGCTCTTGAGGCCCATTGGCTGGGTCACGTGGGCAGAGCCAAAAAAAGTCACCCAATGAGCAGCTCCATGGTTTGTAATGGCGGGGAAACAGCCCAATGAGCATCACCACAGAGGAGCCAATTAGCTGGCAGCTAGGAGTTTGCTGGGGCCGCTGTGAGCCAATCATCAGCTGGCAGCTGGAAGTTTGCTGGGGCCCCTTCGGCTGTGGCTCTCAACATCTCCCCCTCTCTGCTTAAACAACAAGCATGTGGCTTAGGGACCCTGCCTGCCTTAGGTTGTCCAATACTACATATGGGTCTTACCCATCATCAGATGAGCTGACCTCAAGGCGTCAGCCTCCTGTCTTAGGTTGGTACCATTGCAATTGGATCTTACCCGTCATTGACTACCAGTCCAGCATACAGCCACACCTGTGGATAGGTCTTTGTACCAGTGGGGGGGTGAGGTTCTTTGCCTCACCTCTGTTGGCCCCCAAATTTTAGCTTAATGACCATCACAAGCAGAAGGGAGGAGGATACACCAAGCCAATTGACGGCTCCTTTTGGAAAAATTGTACCACTGATGACACCATCAGCAAAAATACCCCAACACTACCACAAGTCGCTGCACCAACAGATAGTTCACAATGCATACAAGTGAGTTCACAATGCATACAAGTGATATATAGTCCAGGCAAGTTCTGCAAGCAGTTCAGTGATAGCTATTGCAGAAGCTGTAGATTGGTTTTATCTTTGTCTTCTCCAGCACTGGGATGAAGATAGGAATTCTGGCAATAATGGCAAAAGAAAAAATTATGTAACATTCCAGAAGGCACTAAAAGAAAACAATTTTCTGAACAATTTATATTATCTTGAACAGAATTATTAAATATAATGAAAAGGAAAGGTTATAGTAAACAAACAGATCTGTTAACCTTTTTTGTTCACATATTAAAACAATCCTCAACAGCTGTTTACCCAATTTAAATTAAACCATTTAAATCACGTGAATAAAAAAAAATTTGGATCCATTTTTTCATGAGCGCTCATCATATGTGATGTATGGACATACATACATACAAACATACAACACAAAACACAAGTGTGCACACATAATATAATACATAAAACACATAACATAATAGTAAAGGCCTTATAACTTTTTACAGGTGAAATCTCCATTGCAATGTTTAAAAACCCTATAGTCAAAAAATAAAACTGATCAGCAAAACATTAACCTAGGTCTGTATGAGCTCAGAAAACAAAATAGAACTTCATGATGTGGGAAAGGGCAATAATAAAATAGATATTGAAAAAAGCATCCTGGTTCTGTCGCAGGTGTAAGGATAGCCAAACTGGAGTTTTGGATATCAGCTGTTATGGATTTGAGCCAAATCATCTTATTTTTGGTCTGTAGAAACACACAAACAGACCCCCGACTCCAGACAATTACTGGGTCAGGACCTTTACATTGTCCTGTTACAATATCCTTCCAAAGTACCTTGGGCTTATGTACATTTTTTGGACACATATGCCTTTCCTCAGCACTAAGCCCTGATGAATCCAAATTTTAAAAGTTTAGAGTTAAAAGGGTTATTTTAAGTTTATCTTTGGGGAATATATACCCCTTCCCAATTCCCTCTTTTTGCTTTAATAAGTACATTTTAATAGTTTGATGAGCTCTTTCAACTATGCCTTGTCCCTGTGGATTGTATGGGATTCCTGTTATATGAGTAATGCCAAATGATGAGCAAAATTGTTTAAAAGAGGTAGAAGTATAACCAGGGGCATTATCTGTTTTTAACTGTTTTGGAATGCCCACAGTGGCAAAATTTTGTAAGCAATGAGCTATAATATCTTTAGTTATTTTCTCCGGCATGAAGGGAGCCCATCAAAAATCCGGAAGAAGTATCAACTGTAACTTGAAAATATTTTAATTTTCCAAATTCTGGCAAGTGTGTGATGTCCATCTGCCAAATATGGTTAGGTATCAGTCCTCTAGGATTGATTAACTTGTGGTAAAAAGGTCACACAATTTTGACATTGTTTTATTATTTGTCTAGCTTGTTCCTTAGATATTTTAAAATTCTTTTGTAAAGTATTAGCATTGACATGGAACTTTTTATGAAAATTTGTAGCTTCTTCTAGTGTAGAGAAAATATGTATGTCATGTGTAGTTTTATCTGCTAAATCATTGCCCAAACTAAGGGCTCCAGGCAATCCTGTATGTGCCCTGATATGTCCTATAAAAAATGGATCTTTTATGTCCCAGATTAGACTTTGTATAGTGGAAAGCAAAGAGAAAACAGTAGAGGAAGGGGAAATCCTACCAGCATCTTCATAGGATACTATAGCATTAACTATATACTGAGTATCAGAAAATAAATTAAATACAGAATCTTTAAACATCACAAAAGCTTGTAATACTGCATTAAGCTCTACCTTTTGAGCTGATTGTTTGGGTACTAAAAATGTAAAAGTTTGATCTGGGGTAACTACTGCTGCTGTACCATTATTTGACCCATCAGTGAATATATTTGGAGCATTCATGATAAGTGTTTTTCTTGTCATTTTTGGAAAAACTACAGGATGCGAGGACCAAAAAGACAACAAAGGATTAGATGGTAAGTGATTATCAAATGAAACATTAGATTTACACATGATTATTGCCCAAGTATTTAACTCATTAGCTAACTCATCAATTTGATCCATAGTATATGGAGTAATAATTTTATTGGGAGAAATTCCAAACACTCTCTTTGCTGCTTTTATTCCTTTGAATATTAATTGTCCTACAGCCTCAGGATACCTAGTAAGAATAGTGTTAGGAGAATAAGATAAATGTATCCACAATAATAGACCTTCTTGCCAAAATACTCCTGTAGGAATATTTTTTGTTGGTAGTACAATAAATAATAAAGGCAAACTTATATCAATTCTATCCAAATGCATATTTTCCATATATGTTTCAATAATTGTTAATGCCTTTCTTGCTTCAGGCGTTAACATGTGGGGTGAATTTGGATCGGATGGACCTTTTAGGATATCAAATAAAGGTCCCAACTCTCCTGTTGGTATGCCTAGATAAGGCCTTATCCAATTTATGTCTCCTAATAACTTTTGAAAGTCATTAAGTGATTTGAGTTGATCTACTCGTATTTGAATTTTTGGTGGATGGACCCTGGTTGAGGATAATAGAAGTCCTAAATAATTAATTGGAAATTTTAAGTGTACTTTATCTATTGCTATCTCTAGATTATAATTTTTTAATAAGTTTGTAAGTGTGGCATAACATTCTAGCAATGTGTTTTTATCTTTGTGTGCTAATAATACATCATCCATATAGTGAAATATTTGTAGTTCAGGATTTTTATTTCTAAGTGGCTGGATTACTTTGTTAATATAAATTTGACACATAGTTGGGCTGTTAGCCATCCCTTGAGGGAGTACTTTCCATTCATATCTCTGATCAGGACCTTCATGATTCAGTGCAGGGATAGTAAATGCAAAACGTGGACTATCGTCAGGAAGAATTGGAATTGTAAAAAAACAATCTTTAATATCTATAACTAAAACATACCAGGTTTTTGGCAAAGCAGACAATTGAGGAATCCCCGATTGAGCAGGTCCCATAATAACCATCTCATTATTAATGGCTCTTAAATCTTGCAATAATCTCCATTTATCAGATTTCTTTTTGATGACAAAAATGGGAGTATTATGGGGAGACACAGAAGGTTGTATATGTCCTTCTGCTAACTGTTGTTTGACCAGGTCATGGGCTGCTTGTATATTTTCTTTAGTCAGGGCCACTGAGGAACCCATACTGGTCTTTCTGATTTCCAAGTAATTTTTATTGTCTCAGTGACCCCTCCTGAAAATCCAATCCATGTCTGTCTGTTACTTGATCTATTTGTATTGGTGCTGCTATATCTTGTTCTTGTTCTCCTAATCTTTTTCCTTTCCTAAAACCTTGTCTAGCCATAATAGTGGGCACATTTGGATTGATATTATTTGTTAATGTTAGTCCTAATTGATCTAGGACATCTCGTCCCCATAAATTTACGGGAAGATGATCCAATACATATGGCTGTATAGTTCCTTCACATCCTTCAGGATCCTTCCAATCCAATACCATTGCACTTCTATGGGGATTAGTCGCCACTCCTAGGCCTCGAAGCGTTTGAGTGGCTTGTTGTAATGGCCAATGTTTTGGCCATTCTTGATGAGAGATGATGCTAAGGTCTGCACCTGTATCCAGTAGCCCATTAAATTCATGTCCTTGACTATTTAGTTTTAGCATGGGGCGAGAATCTAAATTTAAAGAAAGCATAGCCCAGTCTACACCTGTGGAGCCTAATCCCCTGGAACCTCTTTCTACAGTACGACTGGAAAATTTATCATGTAGGCTGGGTATTATTAGTAACTGTGCTATTCTATCTCCTGGTGAAATTACTGATATACCCTTTGGAGAACTGGCTATAATTTTTATTTCACCTTCATAATCGGGATCAATTACCCCAGGACTTATCATAAGTCCTTTTAGAGTAGAAGAACTGTGTCCCAATAATAAGCCTACTGTTCCTTTGGGAAGAGGTCCTTTTACCCCTGTGGGAATGATTTGAACTCCCATCTCTGGAGTTAGTACTGTTCTGGCGGAGGCGCAGATGTCCAATCCTGCGCTTCCTCTGGTTTGTCTAGCGAGGGATCTAATGGACAATGTGTCCTGGGCACTACCCTGATGGGGTTGCTGGGTTCCTCCAGCGCCCCGTATATTTGTGGTCTTGGGCCCCGGAGCATTGGGCCCCCCTGTCCATTTTTTGGCAATGGAGCCCGATGCCTTTCTCCACATCGTGGATAGACACCTGGTCCTTGTTCGTTTTTTGATAACGGAGTACCCTCTATGGTGGTTTGAGAACGGCATTCATTAGCCCAATGTCTCCCTCTATGGCATCGTGGGCAAATACCCGGTATTCTACTCCTTTGATACCTAGTTTTGTTAAATCCTCCTCCTATGGGGCAATTCCTTTTAAAATGTCCTATTTGTTCACAATTGTAGCATGTCTTTGGCCTGGCATCCAAAGCCTGTTCTACTGCAGCTGCCAAGACTTGCCCTTGTTCATTAATGTCTCTACATAATTTAATATATGTGCTTAAATCTTCATGTTTCCTTGGTCTAATGACTTCTCTGCACCAACAATTTGCTTGCTCATAAGCCAGTTGTTTTATTAATGGCATTGCTTGTTCTGTATTCCCAAAAACTCTGGTAGCTGTTTGAATAAGCCTATCTACAAATTCAGCCTAAGGTTCATTAGCTCCCTGTATTACCTTAGATAATTGACCTTGTAAACCTCCATGTCCTTGTAAAGTCTTCCATGCCCTAACCTCATCTGCAGCAATTTGTGAGTATATGGCAGGATCATATGCAATTTGTTGCTGCTGATCCTCATAAGGTCCCTTTCCTAACAACATATCTAGATTTCTCTGAGGATAACCAGCTGCTGCATTTCACCTAACCGTCTCCTTGCAAAATTCCTCATTGGCAACCTTCCATAACAGGCATTGTCCTCCATTTAGCACAACTTTACACATACTAGCCCAATCTGCTGGCATCATGTTCAAGTTGGTAATGGATTCGACCATGCTTACAGTGAAGGGTTCTTGAGGACCATAGGTTGTTACAGCCTCTTTTAGCTGCTTCACTGTTTTGAAATCTAAAGCATGGTGAATTCACTGCCCTCTTGCCTGCTCAAATACAGGGCATGTTAATATTTGAGGTCCTATCTCAGGATCCCATCTATCAACTACGGGGGTTGGGGGCCTCCCAGCATATGGAGGTGGCGCTGTTGGTTGGACACTTATGCCCTCTGGTGATAGAAAGGTGTTAGTAGCAGTCTTCTGTAGAGGTTGCGCTGTTGGTTGGACACTTACGCCCTCTGGTGATAGAAAGGTGTTAGTAGCCGTCTCCTCTTGTAACTTTTCCCCTGATGGCTTTTTCTGCTCTAAACTTTCTTCCTCTGTCTAACTTGAGAGACCTTCTCTTTTACTTGAATCAATATGTCTTCTCCTTCCTCTACCATTGTCTGAACTGAAGGCTTTAGACTAAGCAAACAAGATACCAACGCCCACAATGGCAATGTGCCAAATGGCAGAGTTCCTGGGTTTTTCTTTTCCTATTCCCTTAAATCTTCACCATGATGGTCCCATTGTGATATATTTAACAACTCCTCCTTAAAAAGCCATGGGCTACATTTTTGTATTGTATCAACGTATGCCCTGACTGCTCTTGATTTTACTGGGATGCCTCCTTCCTCTAACAATTTACTTAACACTCTTTCAGTTTGTTTTTTTACTAATTTCTGATCCCATATTTCTACTATAATACAACCCAACAAGATAACACCAAACAAAACCGAGACAGAATGAAACAAAAATGGAACAACACAAAATCATTATAATAGCCTTTCTATCCTCCTGAAATGTCCATCCGTCCTTTCTCCCTATCTGTTTTCAGAAGCAAATAGTTTTTCCTCAGATGTGAGCAGTTTTCCTTCCATCTTACACATCTCCAGGAACAGGCAACTTAAAACAAAAGCGAAACAAAACGAAAGAAGAATCTTAAAATGGCTACTCATCCTCTCGCCCTGCCCTCAGGGGCAAGCAGTTTACCTTATCACTTACCCTCAGTCGTTCCCCATACGGGACACCAAATGCCACAGTCTGGCTGGGCACAATTCACGAGCCACTTGTCAAGCAGAAACGAACTTTATTTTTAGAACACACACGCCACAACACAGAGCTCTTCAGGAATTCCCTCAGAGCCCAACTGCCACAAGCCTCTCAACACCCCCACTCCTCCTGCTCTTGAGGCCCATTGGCTGGGTCGGGTGGGCGGGGCCAAAAAAAGTCCCCCAATGAGCAGCTCCGTGGTCTAAAAGGGTGGGGAAACAGCCCAATGAGCGTCACCACAGAGGAGCCAATCAGCTGGCAGCTAGAAGTTTGCTGGGGCCGCTGTGAGCCAATCATCAGCTGGCAGCTGGAAGTTTGCTGGGGCCCCTTCGGCTGTGGCTCTAAACATCTAGCAATTAGAGAAATGCAAATCAAAACTACTCTAAGATTTCATCTCACTCCAGTCAGAATGGCAGCTATCAAGAATACAAGCAACAATAAATATTGGTGAGGATGTGGGGGAAAAGTCACACTCATACATTGCTTGTGTGAATGCAAATTGGTGCAGCCGATCTGGAAAGCAGTATAGAGAATCCTTGTAAAACTGGGAATAGAACCAGCATTTGACCAAGCTACCCTACTCCTCCATCTATACCCAAAGAAATTAAAAACATACTACAGAGTTACAGCCACATCAATGTTTATAGCAGCACAATTCGCAATAGCTAAACTGTGAAACCAACCTAGATACCCTTCAGTAGATGAATGGGTAAAGAAAATGTGGTATATATATATACAATGGAATATTACTGAGCAATAAAAGAGAATAAAATCACAGCATTTGCAAGAAAATGGATGGAGTTGGAGAACATAATTCTAAGGGAAGTTAGCCAATCCCCCCAAAATCAGATGCCAAATGTTTTCTCTGATATAAGGAAGCTGATTCATAGTGGGGTTGGGAGGGGGAACATGGGAGGGTTAGAGAAACTCTACATATGGCAAAGGGGTAGGAGGGTAAGGGAGGGGGTATGGGGGTAAAAAAAGATGATGACATGAGATGGACATCATTACCCTAAGTACATATATGAAGACGCGAATGGGTGAATACACTTTGTACACAACCAGAGATATGAAAAATTGTGCTCTACATGTGTAATATGAATTGTAATGCATTCTGCTGTCGTATAGAATAAATTAGAATAAAAAATAAATTAAGGGCTGGGGCTGTAGCTCAAGGGCAGAGCGCTTGCCTGTCATATTCGTGATGCACTGGGTTCAATCCTCAGCACCACATAAAAATGAACAAATAAAATAAAGGCATTCTGTTCATTTACAACCACAAAAAAATTTCTTTTAAAATAAAAAAATAAATTTAAAAAAGAAAATAAAGTAACTATCAACCTAGGATTCTGCACCCGGTGAAACCATCTTTCAAAAATAGGTGAAGCACTGGGCAGCGGGCTGCCAGCTCGGCAGCCACTGAGGCCCATGGCTGCCCAGGCTCGAGGTTGGTGCTCTTTTTCAGAGTCAGGTGTAGATGGCTGTAAGTGGCGAGGGCAGCGTGCTGAGCATTCATCCTGGGCAACTTTTCCTAGCCCATTTGCGGCCACGAAGCCCCCCTCAGCCTCCTGAACTGAACAATATATGAGAGCAAAACTCAATGTAGAAGCGTGGATGAGAAGACTTATTCCAGGGGAACAAGAATGATGGTGGTTTGGTCTAGAGACTTCTTTAATGAGGAGAAAATGATTCCCATAGAGTTTGAAGGTAGAGTCAACAGAGTTAACCATTTGCTAATTGCTTCAATGTCAAGTATTAAAAAGGAGAATCTTGACGGACTCTAAGGATGTGCATTTCCCTAACTGCTAATGAGGTTGAACATTTTTCCATCTTTTTATGTTGGCCATCTGTATTTCTTCTTTCCAGAAGTGTCTATCTAATTTGTCTACCCAATCATTAATGGTGTTATTTGACTTTGGGGTGCTTTTTGAGCTCTTTATATATTCTAGATATTAATCCTCTGTCAGAAGCATAGCTAGCAAAGATTTTACTCCATTATATTATATAGGTCGTCTTTTAACATTCCTAATTGTTTCCTTTGTTGTGTAGAAGTTTGTAAATTTGATGCCATTCCATGTATTTATTCTTGGCATCATTTCTTGAGATTCAGGGATCTACTGAGAAAGTCGTCTTCTGCGCCTATACGCTGGAGTGTGAGCCTTATATTTTCTTCTAGGAGTTGCATACTTTCTGTTCTAACTACTAGGTTTTCAATCCATTTTAGGACGATTGCTGTGCTGGTGAGAGACAAGGCTCAACTCCATTCTCCTACATATGGGTAACTGTTTTTCCAGCATCATTTGTTTAAAAGGCTTCTTTTCTCCAGTCTCTGTTTTTGGTATCTTTGTCAAGGATTAGATGAATGTAGATGTGTGGAATTGTCTTGGTGTCTTCAATTCTGTACCACTGGTCTCTGTGTCTGTTTTTATCTGAATACCATATACTTTTTAAAAATTACTATAGCTCTGTACAGTAATTTGAGTCAGGTATCACAAGACCTCTAGCATTGCTTTTTGGCCTGGATTGCTTTGTCTATTCTGGGTCTTTTATTCTTCCTAAAATGAATTTTAGGGCTATTTTTTTCTATTTATGTCAAGAATATCATAGGTATTTTGAAGGAGGACTTAATTGAATCTACATATTGCTTTTGGTATTATACCTACTTTAATTATGTTACTCATTCTGTCTACCCATGAACAAGCGGTGTCTTTTCATTTCTGAAGTCATCTTCAATTTCTTTCTTCAATGTTCTATAGTTTTCATTGTAGAGATCGTTCACATCCTTGGTTAGATTTACTTCTAGGTAATTTTTGAGGCTATTGTGAATCAAATTGTTTTTCTAATTTCTTTCTCAGCAGAATAGTTATTGGTGTATAGAAAGGCCATTCATTATTTGTATGTTAATTTAGGAACCTGCTACTTTGCTAAATTTGTTTATCAGCACTTGCTAATTTTTCCTGTTTTTTATCATAAATGGGTGCAGAATTTTGTCAAGGCCTTCTCTTCTTCTATTGAGATGACTAAGGCAAGTAATGTGTGTCCTTCAGTCTATTTATGTGATGAATTATGTTCACTGATTGGTTTATATTAAACTATCCTTGTGTTTATGAAACAAAATAAACTTCTTTGTGAGGTAAAGTATTCTTTATGAGGTAAACTATTGTTGAACATGATTTGCTAATATTTTATTAGTATTTTTTCCTTTAAGTCCATGAGGGGTATTTTTCTGTAGTTTTCTTTCCCTGATGTATCATTATGAGGTTTTGGTGTGAATGTGAATATTGGTTTCATAGAATGAATTTGGAAGTACTCCACTTATTTCTCTTTCATGGAGTAATTTAAGGAGCATTGATGTTATTCTTTAAATGCATGTAGAATTCACTGAGAATCCATCAGGGATTCCCTTTACTTTGCTGGAAGGATTTTTCTATTGGTGCATCTATCTCATCACAGGTCTCTTTTTTTCTGTTTTCCATGTCCTCTGGACTCAGTTTTGGAAGATTTTTTTTTTTTTTTTTTACTTTTTATTTTTGGTTTAATTCCATCCAATGTCCCCAACTTCATAGCACCTGGGGAGCTGCGTAAAGTCTGGAAGATTTTTATTCAGCAGAAATGTCACAATTTGTTTGAGGTTTTTATAATTTATAAGAGTGTAAGTTTTCAAAATATTCCTGAATGATATGCTGGATTTCTGTGAGAATGTATTGATTTCTCCTTTTACATCACAATTTTGTAAATGTGGGCCTTCTCTATTTTGTTTAGTTAGGCTAGGGACTTATTAATAATCGTCACCTTTCAAAACTCCAATTCTTTGTTTCATTGATCCTTTGTATATTTTATTACGTTCATTGATTTCACCTCTGATCTTAATTACATCATTCCTTCAACTGGCTTTGGAATTGGTTCATTCTTCTGTTTCAAGGAACTTGAGCTCCATCATTAGGTCGTTTATTAGGGATCTTTCTGATTTTTCCTGTAGGTACTCATAGGATGAACTTTCCTCTTACAATTACCTTAATAGTGTCCCCAAGGTTCTGATATATTCTGTCATTATTCTCATTTGAGTCTAAGAATTTTTAAATTTCTCCTTTCATTCATTCTATTACCCATCATCATTCAAAAGGCATATTGTTCAATCTCCATTGTGTTTATATAGTTTCATAGGATTTTGTTTTGTTGATTTCTTTCTTTCTTTTCTTTTCTTTTGGGGGGTGGGTACACATCCCCAGCCCTATTTTGTATTTTATTTAGAGACAGGGTCTCATTGAGTTGCTTAGGGCCTCTCTTTTGCTGAGGCTGGCTTTGACCTCACAATTCTTCTGCCTCAGTGCCCAACCACTGGGATTACAGGTGTGCCCCATCCTACCTGGCTGTTTTGTAGATTTCTAATGTCATTCCATTATGATAAGATGCAAGGAAATTTTTTTTCATATTTGCTATTTTTTTTGTAAACTAGAATATGATCTATATTGCAGAATGTTTCATGAATCACTGAAAAGAAAGTATTTTCCGATCTTGTTGGATGAAATATTCTACAGATGTCTGTTAAATCCATTTGATTTGTAATATTTCTCAGGTCTAAAGAGTCTTTACTGAGTTTATGTCTGCATGGTCTATCTGATGGTGATAGAGATGTGTTGTAATCACCCAAATTATTATACTGGGGTCTATCTGATGCTTCCATTGGAGTAGTGTCTTTTTCTATAATTATACACACCCATGTTTGGGGCATACTATGGGAAGTTGTTCTCGCACGTGATTGGTCGACCTCCCTGACTGGGTGTGAGGTGCTCAGACCAGCTGTGTCAGAGCCTTCCCAACCCTTTCCAGGTGTGAGGGCTTGTCCGTGTGGGGGTGTGACTGACCATTGACCTGGAAACCAATCACTGACCCTGACCTTGGAATGCTGTCCCCATCGACCTTCATTGGATAGAATATTCCCCTGAAATTTTTGTTCCCCAATAAAAGCCCACTCTCTGGCTTGCTTCTTCCTCTCTCCTGCTGGTCTCTTGTGTAAACCTCGCTACCATGAGGTGCCTGGAAGCAGGAGCCAGGAGAAGCCATCTCTGAGCTGGGCAAGAAAAAGGTAAATTGAGTTTTATGGGTCTTTATTTTGATCTCACTAGTTAACTTCTATGTTTGGAACCTCTAGTATGAAGCTAGCATGCTGGTCGCGTGGCAGAGGACACATATTTATAATTTCTATCCTATTGGATTGTTTCTTTTACCAGTTTGAAGCAAAAAAAAAAAAAAACAGGTAAAGTATAGACATGTCAGAGAACCAAATGCTAAGAGCCCCACCAAAGGATATTCAAGTGTCGTTCACCAGACAGAAGGAAAGTGACCCCAAACAAAAGACCTAGATGTATGAAATGACTATGTGACAAATCCAAGCCAATGTAAAGCAAGATTTCTCAGTTAAAAGGCAGAATTAAAATAGACAACAAAAGAGACTAGGGTTGTGGCTCAGCAGAAGAGTGACTGCCTAGCCATGTGGGGCGCTAGGTAAGATGCTCAGCATCACATAAAAATAAATACATAAAACAAAGGTATTGTGGTAAAACTACAACTAAAAAAAAAAATAAAACAAAACAGACAACAAAAATATCCAGGGATCCTAGTTTACAAAAGATTACTGGTATTCTAAGGCTCTTGTTTTTGGAAGAAGGGTAAAGGTACCAATTTTAGACTAGTGAGTTATACGTATGTGTGATAATATATAGTCTAACAACCAGAAGGAAAAGAAACAGGATATATAATTTACAAAAAGTAGAGGAAGATAATTTAAAAATCCAGAAATATCTAAGAGAGAACAGAGAAATAAACTGATGCTAAGAGTTGGTTTGGTACCTGGAAAGAGCACAGAGTGCAAACCAAACCAAATCTGCCTGCACCTGGCTCTGAGGCTGGAGCTCTGGACAGTTCAGCCATCGGTCACTCTCTTTAAACTCAGTATCCCATTTGTGAAAATGGAGGTCAATGGGGTCAGCTCTCGAGGACTGTGGAGTCAGAAATGAGGCATGTGATTCCCCCAGCATCGGGTCTACACACCTTCAGTATTCCATGAAAGACAGGGGAGAAGAATGAGTGAGTGAATGAGTGACAGATCAAAACAGAGGGAGAGAACAAACTAAAAAATAACATGGTTTCGAGAATGGAAGTACTAGTGTTTCACTTCTGTTGTCTTAAAGAAGAAGTTAAGAGTCAGAGTCCACATTTTCTTCTTTGTCTTTATGAAGTGGCCTCTTACATTGTTTCCTAGTCTGACCTTGAACTCATGGGCTCAGGAGATCCTCCTGCCTCAGCCTCCTGAGTAGCAGGGAGGACAGGCGAGCATCTCTGTGCCCAGCTGAGTCAGCTTTCCTAAGCAGGGATGTGGGCAGCTGAGAAGCTCCTCAGCACACAGCTTGAGGGATCAGAAAGCACATTTAGGCTCTCAACTAAAGCACACCTGCAGGTGGGGCAGGCAACCTCTGGTCCACTTAGACAGATGGGGCCATCTTTGGCCAGCCCAGCGCCATGGCAGCCTCGGTTCTGGGTTCCAGTCCCCAAATTCCCCCATAGCCATTGCTGGGATACTCTGGGGACATCAGAGAAGACAGCTCCTTTCCAGGTAGGAGGAGATTCCCCGATCCTGAGGGGCCACTTCAATGCCTATAGAGAAGCCCCTCCTGACTCCCACCTTGGGGTCCTGTCCTCTGGTCCCCAGCTGAGACCTTCCTAGGTGCCTGATGTGCTCAGATCTGAACAGACTGACTTCGCCCCATCCCCCTAGCCGGTGGTCACTTCCTTTTCCTTCTTGGCGTACTCTGTGCGCTGCTCCTCTGGCTTGTTTCCCTGGCAACAAAGAAGCTTGCAGACGCCATCACCAAGAAGGTCCAGGTGGCTTGTCGGCTCTGCCCTCCTCCTGGAGCTGAGGGCGGTGGCCAGGAGCCCTCTGTACTCCCCTGTTCCACAAATGACTCACGACAGAGACACACAGACGTCTAGCTGGTCCCAGGTTGTTTAATAGGGGACAGCAATGGCCAAGATGAAGCTCAGCTTAAGGAGTCTCCTGCTGCCACCCAGTCGGGTAGGAAAGAGGTCCTTGGGGCAAGTCCAGCCCGTCTTGCAGCCCCAGATCCAGATCGTCCAGGTCGGAGGCAGTGGCTGCTGACCAGACACTGAGCAGCTCATCTGCCCTGGGAGGGAGGGGCTTCCTCTGTCACTTGGGGTTGCTCTCAAGCACCTGCCGGACCCTCTGCATCCCTGAGAAGGAGAAGTGAGGGCTGTGAGCGCTGGTGCTGCACAGGTGGGGACCAGCAAACCCTTGCGAGGGGCGGGGACAGGTGGCTGCTCACCCAGGCGAAGCCGCTGGGGCCTGTCTGAGAAGACCACGCGGAACCAGCCGGGCTCCTTACACTCAAAGGCCTTGCCGAAGGACAGCAGCACCTTATTGTCCAGAAAACGGCGCCACAGCAGCGTCTCCTCCTCAAAGGTGGCCTTGCGCAGGTACTGGAAAGGGGCGGGTAGAGGCTCAGGACACAGCGGAGACCCCCAGGGCCTGTCACCTGCTGGAGGAAGGCTTGTGCCCCGCCAGCCTGCACCCCAGCTCACCTTCCTCAGGTCAACCCAGATGAAGAAGCCTGCCCCACGATTCAGGAAGGGGACCCCTAGGGCCCTGAGCTCCTCCGAGACGTAGGTGTGGGCAGCCTTGAGCCGGGCAAGGTTTTCAGGCAGGTACACGCGGTTGATCCAGTCTGAGAGGGAGGATCAGGAGGGCGGGAATTCAGGGGTCCCTGTAAGGCGCCCCTCAACCCTGAGGCCTCCAGCTCCAGCCTCCACACGCCCAGTAGGAGCCCAGAGCACAAAGCCCCTCAGGATGCAGAGCAAACCAAAGATGTACCTGGTTACAAAGTGAGGCTTTGGAGCCACACAGACCAAGGGCCAGATCCCAGACAGGCACTGACAGATGATCACCCATCTATGTATTTGTGTGCCTACCACCATAGGCAAGATTAGGAACAGTTCCCTCACTCCAGAAAACACCCTCATACCACTTACAGCCTCTTTGGCCTCTGCCCCACAACCTGATCTGCTTCCATCACTCTAGTTTGCCTTTTGCAAAATGTCCAGGAAGTGGAACCTTACGGTATGTAATCCATTGAGACTAACTTCCTTCACCAGCCTAATACCTCCAGGACGAATCTGTGCTGTCGGGGATCTTATTGCAGAAGCACTTCATGATGTGGATGTGCCCATGTGGTGGTGTCTGTACCCACTCACTCAGGGAAGAACATCCAGATTGTTTCCAGCTCAATTTCCACGTGGGTTGTTGGGTGCATGTTTGTGCACTATCTAGAGGTGGGATTGCCGGGTGGTGTGGTCAGTGTTTTTATGAGAAACTGGCAAATGGCTGTCAAAGTGGCTGAACCACCTGAATCCCCAGCAGCAATGCATGAGAGTTCCAGCTGCTCTGCCTCCTGCTCAGCCGGTGATGTCGCCTGTGTTTTTAAAACTATTACATGTTACAGTGGAGGTGGGGTATCTGGTCCTTCTTTTCCTCATCTGTAAAATGATGAGGAAAATATAAGAATTTGAGCTTCTAGGGTCCTCAGGAGGGACAAATGAGATACAGCAAGAGCACCTGCAGGGCTCAGTAAATGGTGGCCATGAAGTCCTTTACCATCAGACTTCCCTTTCTGAACCTGCAAGCAGGATACAGCCACTGATCCCTGGAGCACCCGAGACAGACCATAACCCTCCCCACCCTCTTTCAGGGCACCAAACCCAGGCAGTCACCACGGTCCTGGAGCAGCTTTGACACCTGGTACTGGACCAGGCCACTGAGGCCGTGATAGCGACAGAGGGAAGCCACAGCGGTGGCCACATCCTGGTTTTCTGTATACAGCGTGCCAAAGCGGAGCCCGGACATCCCGAAGTCCTGCAAGATGAGACAGCCTAGGCTGTGGCCACCCTCCACAGAGGGAGCTGATTCCACCCACCTGTGTGCCTCCCATCTCTCTGACTCCCCGCAGCCACCCAGACACTCACCTTGCTCATGCCCCACAGTACGTGGGTCCTCTGGGGGTCGGGCAGCCTGCAGATGGCACAGTGTGGGAACAGAGTCAGCCAGAACCAGGGCACCCAGGCCCATTTCCACGAACAAATGAGGAGATGGATGGATGGATCTGGTCCTGGGTCCGGGCCCTGTTTCAATCTTTCAGAACCACCAATTCCTGTGCATCCTTTAGAGCAGGGTTAGCAAACAACAGCCTGCAGGAAAATCCACCTGGTATCTGTTTTCTTAAATAACATTTTATCAGGACAGAGCCATGCTCACTGGCTGACACAATGTGCATGACAGAGTTGAGTGAGAGGCCATGAGGCCTGTAAAGCCTTAAATTTATGTACCATCTGGCCCCTTAGAGGAGAAATTTGCCAACTTCTGATCTAGAATACAGCTCAAGTGTCACTTCCTCAAAGACCTCCTGACTCTCCCCAGCCAGTGGGGTACCCCTGCAGGTCATCCCAGAGCTCCCCAGAATTCTCCATTTAGCACTTGCCACCACCGAGGTCAAAATGACTACCTGAGTGTTGTGCTGCTAGGGTTTTGGGTTTTTTCAAAGGTTCTACATGGGAAGGGCCAAGGTCTTGGTCATTCACTGATGTCCCCCAGCACTAGCACAGGGCCAGGCACAGAGCAGACGTCCATAGATACTGTTCCCATGTCTACCCAAGGCTCATGGGCAAGTCTCTATTTTCTCTGTCTCACTCTCCTAATGCATAAAATGAATGGGAGTCACACTCCACATGCCATCGTCCTCTCAGAGCTTTTGAGACAAGTGACAGAAAGGCCACAACAGGGCTGAAAAGTCAGTAGGAACATCAGGAACTGTCATCCTGCCTCGAGGTCAGATTACAGACTTCACAGATGATCTGGTCCAAGTGTGTCAAAGGTATCTTGTTCATAAATTCTGTGCTCAGACCCAATCTAATGGATAAGGCCACTAATTTAAGTAGCACAAAATGCTTATTCGCTCCATGGATTCGAGGAAGGAAGGGAGGAGGCAGGGAGGGAGGGAGGGAGGCAGGGAGGGATGGAGGAGGGACCGCAGCTCCACTGGGCATGAAGGAATGGCCAGGCAGCCAGTTTCCCATCTTCCCTCTGGAGTCCTAGGCCCGGGGTTGGAGGTCTCAGGGTCTCCACAGAAGAGTCTCAAACCCACGGATGAAGCCCAGCCACCCACCTTCTTGGGGGCCTGAGGACCCCTTGGGTCAGCTAGGTGTTAGTAGCATTGCCCTGGCCAGGTCACACCCTGTGGGCCAGCCACAGAGAGGCCAGTGGGGCTGGGGGGTCAGCTCAGCCCAGGAGCCTCACCTTTCCAGGCTCAGGACACTGCGGAACTCCAGAGACTCCTGGAACACTGACAGCATGTAGATTTCATCCAGGATCACGTGCAGCGAGTGCCTGCCGCCAGGAGAGGGCGGGAGAGAGCTGGGCCACAGGTTACAGCCACATGTGCTCCCAGGGAGCAGCCTGTCCCAGCCCAGAGGGACCCGCCTACCCAGGGTGTCCAGGAACACCCTTCTGTTGCCTATTTTCTCAACCAGGAAGCAGCACTTACAAAGCAAAGGGGAGAGGAGCTTGAAGCCCTGTCAGGGAGAGCTTGGACCTCAGGGTCCTCCCTGGGAGGAACATTTAAGGATGAGGCTCAAGGCAGAGGGACCCACATTCAAATCTGGCCCAACCCTTGACGTGTCCACTCCAAGGCTCCCAGGGCTGGGGATCATGAAGTGTCTATTTCTTTCTTTTTTTTTTAATATTTTTTAAGTTATACATGGACACAAAATCTTTATTTTGTTTATTTATTTTTATGTGGTGCTGAGGATCGAACCCAGGGTCTCCCATGTGCGAGGCGAGCGCTCTACCCCTGAGCCACAACCACAGCCCCAAGTGTCTATTTCTTATGGGGTCGTTGTGAGGATTAAAAGAAACAGTAAGCAAAGGGCTGGGCCGTGCAGTGGGTGAAGCCATTACTATCACGTGGAAGACACGCTAGGTGCAGTGGCAACCCCTGTAATCCCAGCACCCAGGAGGCTGAGACAGGAGGAGGCAAGTTCAAGGTCCACCTGGACAACTTGGCCAGATCCTGTCTCAAAATAAAACTTTGAAAAGGGCTGGAATGAAGCTCAGTGGAGGAGCACTTGCCTAGCATGTGTAAGGCCCTGGGTTCAAACCCTAGCACCACCACTACAACAAAAAGCCTAATTTTAAAAATAAAATGGAACAGAGAGAAATGGCATCCAGCAAAGCCCTACCCTCTCACTGCCGCGCTGCCAGCGAGAGGCCAAGGCAGGTAGAAGCCCGCGGTGGGGTGAGAGGGCGCAGGGCCTGCAGCAGAGCCCTCCTGGGCCCAGGAGCTATGAGGGGAGGGCGCTCACCTCTTGGCAAATCCCAGGAACTCCTGCAGCTCTCCCGGGGAGTAGATGTCCCCCAGAGGATTCTGGGGGTTGATGAGGATGAGGCCCTTGACCTTGACACCCTGAAACCATCCACAGGCAGAGACCTCAGCTCCTCCCCAAGGCCAGGCAGACCCACTAGATGGGGCTGATCCCTGGTGGCTCCCAGGGAACTGAGTGTCCTGGGGACATGGTCAGGACCCACATGAAGCACAGTAGGACACAGAATGAGAGGTGGCCTGTGTTGCAAAACTCGAGGGCACGGGTTTCAACTTTCAACTTTCCTACAGTGAACATGTGATCGCTCTAAGGACCAAGGTAAAATCACCCAAGCAGGCAGACGGTTGAAAAGTGGATTAAAAGGAGCCCCTAGAGAAGGGGGCCCTCTGCATTTCAATCCCCTCTAGTGAACAGGACCAGCCCCTCCACCTCTCAGGAGACTCACTAACCCACAGTCCCCTTGCTCCATACTTGACCCCTAGAAGCCGAGTCAGAGGCAGTGGGGAGAGGGGGGCACCTTCCACGAAGGTCCCGGGTTGATTCTCTACACAGAGGCATGAGGGTCTTGTTCTAATTGGCAGAACCTCCAGGTTCTGTGCTACCACACTACCATGTGTCCCCATCATGGCCACCAACCAGCTCTCAGGAGATGAGCCACAGGAAGTGGGGTCCATGCTGTGTCCAGACCCACCCACTCCCAGCCCTGGTTGGAACCATGTCCAGACCTCAGATTCAGCTCCTTGCAGGGCCGTCTCCAGCTTCTCCACCGTGAGCTGGAAGGGGCGTGTGTCCTGCCCAGTGACCTGGAAGAAGACCCACCAACGTCTCCAGCCAAATTCAGGGACCCCCCAACCCTGAGTTCTCAGGTCCCTCACTCCGCATTGCCTCAGATCAGTCCCTGGAAAACAGGTGGGGCCACTTCCTCTTCCGGTCCTCCACTCTACAAGTCACATCAGGGACACCTCTTGTGGCTCTCAGGTTTCTAGCAGAGGCCCGCAGGGGTCCTCTGGTAGGATCCCAGGGCTTCCATGTTAAGGTCTCTGTCCCCTGTCCACCACCTTTATATTGGTGGCTAGTTCTTGTCTTCTATGTGGACCCCAGGAATCTTAGAGCCTAGAGCAGGGGACCCTCCAGGACCCAGGCACAGGCAGCCATGTGGCAATGGAGGGCTCCAAGCCCTTTCCACAGCAGCTCCAGAGCCCTCGGCATGGACTTCCTCCCGTGCCCACCCACAATTCAGACCCAAGAAACCCCTGGCCAGGGGAAGGCCCAGGCCCACCTGGGACGCAGGAACTCTCACCTCACTGTCCAGATAGACATAGGCCAGTCGGACGTTGCCATAGAGGTAGATATGCTGTGTGATGGCTCCGTAGTAAGGGGTGGGGATCAGGAAAGCCTCTGGGGACAGGAACAGGCAGGACCTGTCATCCTCTGGCTGCAACACTCCTGACCCCCTGGGCATCCTGGAGGATCATCTGGAGCACGTGCCAGCTCAATTCCCAAAACTCTAAAGCTCAGGCCACTGACATTGGTCCCCTTCCTAATACAGATGCTCCTGTGCTTATGGGGGTTCTGTTCGGATAAGTCCACGTTAAGTCCAAAATGTCATTAAGTCAAAAGTACATTTAATCCATCCGACCTGCCAAACCTTGTAGTTTAGCCACATGGCCCATGTGTGGGGTCCATGATCTCATGGCTGCCTGGGAGCTGGGCTCACTCCACTGCCCAGCGTAGCAGAAAATACAGTAGCACATACCGCCAGCAAGGACAAGGACCCCAGTTCAAAATCTGAAGTACAGTTCCCACTGACTGTACACGCCTTCACACCATGGTCAAGGTGAAAACCCGTAAGTCAAGATCTTTTGCAATTAATGACTAACATTGCTGAGCACTTAGTGTGCTGGGGACTGTGCTGAACTTTTGTTGGGAAGGTCCATTTCTTTGATTATTCTAGAAAGGGTTGGCAATTGCCTATTATATTCTGACCAGGGATCTTCCTGGTGACTACCTCTTTCTCTATGACAGTTCCTTAACCTCTGGGCCTCAGGCTCCTCACCTATAGGATGGGTTTGCCATAGAACCAACCTCCCTGGAACACTGTGAGGTTAAATGAGATATTATGGATGTGTGGAGCCTTATGCCAAGGCCTGGAATGTAGTACGTGGCCAATAGACCCACGGCCATTACCAGTATTGGTTAAGCCATGGTGAACAGGCCTCTGTCCCCGGCAACAGAAACCCCTGACCAAGGCCAGGTCTTAAGACCACGGCTTGTGCAGCAGGCCTGGCTGGCTGCCTACTCAATGGTCATCCCAGTGTCCCTCCTTGCTAAGACACGAGGGGATGGCAGGCCTTCCCCAGCCGTCAGGGACAAACTAAGTTTAGTGTAAGCCAACCCTGGCTCTCTCCTCCCCTTTGCCCAACGACTGCTCTGGGAATGGGTTTCAGTCATTGTAGGTCAGTTCAAAGGGGCTCTGTGGAGACCCTTCTGGGAAGTGCTCCCTCCCACTCCCCTCCCCCGATGTGAAAGAGATGGCACCACGTAACCTCCTCCTGTTCCTCCTGCTCTGGGCCATGGTGTCACAGGAGGATGCAGAAAGCCCAGAGCCAGCTCCCTCTACCCTCCCCTGGTATGGCCACGCCCTGGGAGTCTCCTCAAGCCATTGATGTAAGACCTCTGTGGCCTCCCATATTCTATTCTAAGCACATTAGGGCAGCCCGTGAGGTCAGACAACTGGGGGTCCTGCCGTGTAGACCCCAGTTCAGAGCAGACCCTGAGTTCACTTACCCCCCACCTCGCACAGCACCGTGGCCAGAGCAGAGAAGATAGAGGCACAGCCATTCAGAACAACCACCTGGGGGTGACATAAAGGGACAGGATGACGGAGTTCCAAGAGGGAGTGAAAACCCATAACCTCTGTCCCAGTTCAGCACAGAAGAGAGTCAGGTTCCCCCTCAGCATCCTGAGGCTCTGTCTAGACAAACACCCTCCTCCCCTATAGCCAAAGTCATTTGAGGGGACCCTGCTCTGTATCACCTGAGGAAGAACCCAGGAGCTGGTCACTCAAGAGGGTCTTGCCAGAAGGTGAGGAGGCCAAGAGGGCTCACAGCACAATGTGGGGCAGAGATTCTACCCCAACTCTAAATATCTAGGGCCAGCTGAGTGCAATGGTGCACGTCTGCAATCCCAGCAACATGGGGGGCTGAGGCAGGAAGATCATAAGTTGAGGCCAGCCTCAGCAATTCAGTGAGACCCTAAGCAACTTTGCAAGCCCCTGTCTCGAAATAAAAATAATAAATAAAAAAGGGTAGGGATGTAGCTCCTTGATAAAGCACCCCTGGGATCAATCCCCAATACCAAAACATAAAAATTTTAAAAATGCATCTAGGGTCAGGGGTCAAGAAGGGAGCAGGCATTGCTTATTCTATTGTGAACCAAATCAAGATTGACGGCTGGGCTGGGGCTGGGGCTGAATGGTAGAGCACTTGCCCAGCATGCATGAGGCACTGGGTTCTATCCCCAGTGCCACCTAAAAATAAATAAATTTTTAAAAAAAGGTATTGTGTCCATCTACTACTAAAAAACATTTTTTAAAAAACAGGCTGATCCCAACCCACCTCGCTGTTGGCCAGCCAAAAGTGGGAGCACAGCAAAAGGGCAGGAACGAGCAGAGGAGGGGGATACTCACATTCTCTGCTTTGAGGGGTGCTGGGCTCTTGCAGTAGTAAGACAGGAACTTAGCCACTTCCTCCCGGAGGCTAGAGATCAGACACACAGATAGGCCCTGCTTACCAGAAGGTCCTCAACCCACAGGCCACCCCGAAGCTCCTCTGGGGAATTCTCAGGCCCCTGCCATTACTTTCCCCTCATTTCCCACATGGGCATTATGCTCTGCACCTGTCCTCACTCCCAGGTCCCTCCCACATGTGCTGAGTTTTCTTTCCCTGTAGTTCTACATTTATCCTACACCCAGATGTTATTTTGAGAACACAACACTATAATTATTGATATTTCCATTTTACAGACAAAGAAACAGGTTTAGCCACTGTAATCCCAGAAACTCAGGAGGCTGAGGCAGGATGATTTCAAATTCAAGGCCAGCTTCAGCAATTTAGTGAAATCCTCAGCAATTTGGTGAGACCTTGTCTCAGAATAAAATATAAAAAGGACTGGGGATGTAGCTCAATGGTAAAGGGTCACTGGGTTCAATCCCCAGCACAAAGCAGAACAGGTCTGAAGAAATCAAGACACTTGCTGGTAAGTACAGAACACAAGCCCAAGCCCAGCGGCCTGTCTCCAGGGCTCACCATCCTAATCACTGTTTAAAAGGAGCTTTGGAATCAGTCTTGGGATCAAGTCCTTGGCCACTGAACCCCTCTTCTCTGGTCCCTGGTGTCTCTCAGGCAGTAGAGCCAAGCATCAGTGTTGTCCATCACTTCCTCTCTTAGGGCTAGGAAAAGCCCAGCCAGCTCCCCGATATGGGATCAAGACTGAGGAGTCAGCACCCTGCTCCCTCTCCTGGCACTGTCTGCACAAGCCACACACCTCCCCCCCCCCTTTTTTTTTGGTGGCAATGTTGTATGAAGGGAACTTGACCAGAGTTCAAATTTCTGTGTTTGGTCTCAGCTCTGCCACTGAATGGCTGTGGGACCTTAGCAGAGTCACCTCACAGAGACATGGGATCTGGCTTCTATCAGCTACTGAGAAGAAGAACAGACTCCTCACCCAAAGGCCCTGCCTGTACGTCAGACCCAGGTTCATGGAAACCAAACTGGGAGCTCCTGAGCCGGGCGGGGACAGGCAGGGAACCCCAGGATCAAGGCCTCCAGGACTCGGCCACGCCTGATATTTGGAGCTGGACAATTCTCTGTTGGGGAAGCTGTCCTGTGCAGACAGCATCTCTGGCCACTAACACTGAAGGCCAGGAGCATCTCCACCTCCAAGTTAGGACCCTCCAACCTGTGTCCAGGCCTTGCCCAACGTCCCTGGGGGAGCAAAACCGCCCATGTTGAGATCCACTGTCCCACAGCAGTACTTACAACAGGTGCCCCCTCCAGTCAGGGTACTGCAGCAGGGGCGGCTCCACCCGCAGCATGTCACTCTGAGTCAGCTGGGGACAAAGAGGAGAGGGACGGGCTGAGGGATCCATTGCCTCCTGCTTCCACACGGCAGCAGGTCCCAGAGAAACCCCAGAGCACCAGCATGTCCCATGCCCATTTTGCAGATGAGGAGATTGAGTGTCAAAAAAGTGAGGTGACTCTGCCAAGGTCCCACAGCCATTCAGTGACACAGCTGAGACCGAAACCCAGAAATTTGGACTCTGGTCGAGTGCTCTTCATGCAACATTGCCACCAAAAAAAAAAAAAAAGGTGTGGCTTGCACAGACAGTGCCAGAAGAGGGAGCAGGGTGCTGTCACCTGGGTCTTGGCTCCAACTTCTAGAAGGACTCAAGACCACTTGTTCTCTGGCAGGTTTGGCTTAGTATCACGCTGTGGAAAAGATGGCAATTTCTGGACCATCACCTCCGTGACCAGGTGCTGGGTTAGACCTCTAGGGCATCACAGGCCAAATGTCAAAGAAAGGACTAATAACGCAGGGTCCTTGGGTGGTGGGACCAGAGGAATGGGAATCAGCCACGTGTCCAGCCATTTCCCTCCTCCTGTCATCCCTCAGAGCTGGTCCAACATGGTCCCCATGGCCCACTGTGGCTTCTGAACTCTTGATACGTGGTGAGTCTAAATGGAGACACTGGATTTTGAAAACTTACTATGAGGAAGTATGTAAACTATATTGACAGCTGTTATATCGATTACATGGTGAAATTTTACCAAGCTTTCTTTTAACTTTCTAACAGAAAATTTCAAATTACATATGTGACTCTCTTTTTCAGTGCTGAGCTGTCTCAGGAAGAGCTGGCTTTAGGGAAAACCAGCTTTGAAGACCCTCCCTACAACCCAGCCCCTGGGGCTTGGATTTTTCTCCTTTGGAAAGCTGTCTTCTGGGGGAAGCATCGCTGCCTCTACAAACCCAAGCTCCAACTGGAGACCCCCTGCGCAAGGAACTGGATTATGAAATCCAGGAACTTTCCAGATTTCCAGGAATCTGAAAGCTATGTTGGAATCAGTCATTCTTTTTTTAAGTTGTAGATGGACACAATACTTTTATTTATTTTTATGTGGTGCTAAGGGTCAAACCCAGAGCCTCACACGGGCAAGGTCCATGCTCTACCACAGAGCCACAACTCCAGCCCGGAAACAGTCTTTTGAGAAATAATTTAATATAGACCAAGCAAAGAATAAAAGCAAGGGAATGAGGACGTGAACATAGTCACTTCCCGCTTGTCCTGCACTGTGCTGCCACCCCACTCTTGGGGTCACGTTCCATATGGTGGGAATACAAATGAGCTTGGGCCACCATATCTCTCTTCCAATCCTGCTGAGCCAGGATGGCACACCTGGAGCTTGAAATTGGTAATGGAAATTGCCAAAGTCATGAATCAGGACTTTGGGTTCCCCTGAAGGGCACAGTGGCACACGCCTCTAATCGGGAGGCTGAGGCAGGATTGAGAGTTCAAGGCCAGCCTCAGAAACTCATCAAGGTCCTAAGCAACTCAGGGAGACTTTGTCTCTAAATAAAATATAAAAAGGGCTGGGGATGTGGCTCAGTGGTGAAGTACCCCTGGGTTCAATCCCTGGTACAAAAAAAAAAAGGATGGCACTGAGTCCCCTGGAGTGAGGGACCCAACACAGCAGGAGGGACCAAAGGGGCAGAGCCTGAACTGATGAAGGATCAGGATCACAGGGAAGTGATGGGCCTAGATCACCCAGAAAGTGGTTCCCAAGGCAACTGGGGTCCCCTGACTCCCTGGCCAGGCCAAGAGCCCACAGCAGGTCCTTTAGGGACAAGTGTTCCAAAGAAGGGATCCCCTGGACTCACCCGCCTGGACAGCAGGTCAAAGCAGAGTTTGTTCTCACTGGTGCCCAAGTTAATGACGCCCTGGAGACGAGAGGAACGGGGCCACGTGAGCTTGGCAGAGGAGTGCCCGCGAAAGGAGCCCACAGGGTCAGCAAACGGGGAGCTCTGCCACCCTGCCCTCCTGCCACCCCTCCTGGTCTCACTCCAGCCCTGCCCCCCTTGGCCTCAGGCTCTCTCTTCTCATTTCTAAAGTTCTGCTCAAATGCCATCTCCTCCAGGTAGCCTGCCCCCCAATCCCACCTAGAAGGGCTTTTTCTTCTCTGGGGTTCCATGGCTCTTAATCTGTCACCCCTCTAGAGCACTGCTGACTTTTTGCTCCAGGCCATGGGGACAGAAGTCCATACTCTACTCCCCTGCTGCAGGCGAACTCCCCAAAGGCAGATGCACACCCAGGACCTTACAGTATCTCTCAGGAGCTTAGCAGGAATCCATACATGTTTACAGGATGAAAGAATGTACACAGAGAACTATGTTCTCCAGGAACAGAAACCAGGTGGAGGTCAATAAGAATGAGCCCTCGGCCACATGCAGTGGCACACACCTGTAATCCCAGCAGCTTCGGAGGGTGAGGCAGGAAGATCATGGTTCATAACCAGCCTCAACAACTTAGAGAGGCCCTAAGCAACTTAGTGAGACCCTGTCTCTAAATAAAAACACAAAAAAGGGCTGGGGATATGGCTCAGTGGTTAAGCACCCCTAAGCTCAATCCCCGTACCCCCCCCTCAAAAAATGAGCCCTCATAGGCTGGGGATGTAGCCTGGGTTCAGTCCCCAGTATCCTCCCCACAGATAAAGAACGGCCTCGTGTCAGTGTAAATGTTCCCCCTGGAGACCCAGCCAACACCTGATCCCTACCCCAGAAGGCCTTTATTCTCATAGGAGAGATATGATGCAAGGCCCAGCCCAAGCTCTCCCTTAGAGTCCCCAGAGACGCAGTGCTGCCCCCCACCCCGCTGACTCCTGACCTCCAAATTAAGAGGGGCAATGGGAGTAAAGGAAGACGGAAAGATGAAAAAATAGACCTGGAATGAGCAGAGATAAAGACACATAAAAGGCCGTGATCTCCCCCTGAGGGACAAACAGCCAATGCACCTGCAAACCCTGACAGCTCTGCCTTCCAAATACCCACAGTCCACCCGATGCCAAGCTCCACTGCAGAGATCCTGGCCCAACCCCATCACCATGCCAGCTTCTCCACTTCCTGTCCTCCCCACTCCCTCACCTATTGTCCAGGCTCATGCACAGTCCAAGGCATCTCTTAAAAACAGAAATCAGGCCATATCGCATCTCCCTGCAACACCTCCTCGCCCACTTGATCCAAAATGAGAAGGCTCGCAGTGGCCCCTGACACCCATGGGACCTATTACCACACCACCTCATGACCTTCAAACCTCACAGCTTCATTGCAGACCAATGTTCCCTTTTCTGTCCCTTGGTTCATCCAGCATGGTTCCACCCTGGGCTCTTCCCCAGGTACAACATGGCTCACTCCTGTTTGGTGAGCAGCCTCTACAGTGGCTCCCAGGGATCCCCACATCCTGCTATTCACACCCTCGAATGTGGGCTGGACCTAGCGACTCATTTCTGATGACCAAAATAAAACTTGCAGACGTGATGGGATGTCACTTCTGAGACTGGGTACTACAGAGTCTGTGGCTTCATCTTGGGAACACCTGGCCTCATTCTCCTGGTCATTTGCCCTGGAAAAACAGCTGCCAGGTAGGAAGTGGGCTGGTGGGAAAGCCCCTGTGGAGGGAAATGAGGCCCTCCAGTCACCAGGTGAGTTAGCTTGGAAATGGCGCCTCCCCACCCTCTCCCTCTCTCTCCCCCGGGAGATGTCCCCAGCTTCAGGGCAACTCCACAGAAGATCCTGACTGTGAGGCACCCACCAGGATTCCAGAAACTGAGACTCTTCCCACCTGAATTTCTGAGATTTGAAGGAATTTGTTACAGCAATTGATGGCTAACACCACCTCTCACCCTTTTTTTTTGGGGGGGGGGGTTTCTGTCCAAATGTCACCTCATTAAAGTAGCTTTCTGTGACCATTTTATTGAATAGCAACATTACCACCATTCTCTATCCACTTCACCTGCCTTATTTTTCTCTACAGCTATTATAACCTTATATTATATAGACATGCTTTTGTCTGTTCGCTGTCTCCCACCCAGAACATAAATGCATACTGTTAAAATGTTAAAATGCCAGCACCTACAAGAGCGGCTGGTACCTGGGTGCTGCTGAAGAAATAAAGATTATTAAAGGGTAATTTGTGCAGCTCTCTGATCTGTGAAGGTATCACTAACAGTAGTTAGTAATACCTCATAATAATTGGGCAGATAATATCAATATAATAGCAGCAACATTTATTCCCTGTACCCCAGAGCAAGCCCTGGGCTAATCCCATCATAAATCCCATTTAATCTCCACTCTTCTGCAGCAGGTATAATTACCCCATTGTGGAGATGAGCAGAGATTGAAAGAAATGAAACCATCGTGCACTGAACCCCAGCTCTGTCCTAGCTCCAGAGTTGAAGGGGTGGGGACAGCTGGGGGAGGGGTAGAACACTTGCCTGGCAGGAGGAAGAGTTTGATCCTAACCCCAGCCCCACAAAAAGAAAACAAAATCAAGGTGAATAGTTGTCAGGCTATCCACGCAGGAACACTCTACAGCTCTTGAACTCTTCCTTCACAAGTCCGTGTCCACTTAATTATAAATAGGGGGTCACTATAAAAGGCCCCTGCTTGTGGGCCTCTAGGACCTCCATCAGAAGACCTCCTGGAGGCAGAGGACCGTGATTTTACCCTACAGGTGCCAGCTGGGTCCTGTCCTACAGGTCAAGGAAGGTACCCGCCCCACAGTTCCCTCTTGGGCCCGGGAAGGGCTTTGCTCACATTGGGGTTCTTGTCCTCATCATACTCATCCCTGTGGTAGGTCCTGTAGCCCTCCTCAGCCGAGTCCCAGAACCATTTGATGACCCGGCCTCTGGAGGACAGGCAGGAGCTGGCAGAGGAGAACATGGCGATGGGATCACCAACTCCACAGAGCTCCGGCCGCTTCAGCTCTGCTCTTCTGGAGCATTCTCCTTCCACGTCACCCCGACAGTATCGGCCCATGTCCTGTGGGGAGGCCGAGCCCAGACAGGTGGCAGGCTCCCTGCATTCCTTCTGAGGAAGGGGGAACATCTGCAAAAGACAGAAGCTGCTCAGTGCCCAGGGCTGCTCAAGGCCCTGGGGAGCACCACCCAGAAAAGCAGTCAGGCACCATCCCCGCTCATCCCAGCCCCACCTCACTTTATTTTGCAACAGGGTTTCCCTGTGTTGCCCAGGCTGGCCTCAATGATCCTCCTGCCTCCACCCACTGGCCATCTGCCCCTTCCTTTAAGTTCATGCACTCACCACTTCCTGTGTCCCTAACTAGCTGCAACCATAGGTGCCACCACTTCAAGGAGCAAAATCTCTTAAGGACACGTAGTGAGCCAGGGCCTGTGCTGGCTACATCTGAGTCATTTCAATAGATTGCCGCTTTGGCTCATTTCATTTCTGCATATGTTTTTCCTTGACCAGCCTAAGGGGTCGCCAGTGATCTTTTCCCATCCTTGCTTATCTCAATTTCAAAATTGTAGGTTAAGCTGGGTGCAGTGGCACAGTCCTGTCATCCCAGTGGCCCAGGAAGCTGAGGCAGGAGGATCACAGGTTCAAAATCAGCCTCAGCATCTTAGTGAGGCCCTCAGAACTGAATGAGACCCTGTCCCAAAGTAAAAAATGAAAAGAGCTGGGGATGTGACTCAGCGGTTACAAGCCCCTGAGTTCAATCCCTCCTCACAAAATCATCATCATCATCATCATCATCATCATCATCATCCTGGTTAAAATTCTCCACACACATCACTGCCAGGGAGTCCTAGATGTCCTGTGGTGGAAAGGGTAGGATGGGATTACTCGGTGTGTGGAGCAGATGGTGATGGGAACTGAGGGGAAGGAGGGGTAGGAGTCTCCAACAAGTGCAGAGAGCCCAGGTCCAGGTCTTCATGCTGGAAGCAGGAAGGGGCACCAGGAAAGGGTCCTCCTGCCAGCAGAGGTGAGCGCCTCCACTTCTCTGAGCCAGTTTCATCTGCACAGTGGGTGTACCAGCAGCCACCTCACTGGACACCAGTGAGGATGTCAGGTGATCAAGATCTTAGACCAAATCCTGGCTCAAGGCCACCGTTCTATAGAATATGGATCCTTATATAATAGTCCTCACCTATGTTCCCGTCCTAAAGTATAAGCCTCCTGACACCAAATGACGGGTGATCCGTGGGCAACCCAGAAACCATGGTGTCCTCCGTGGTTTAATTTTGGTTTGGGAACGATGTCTTCTCGGGCTCCTCCCCCAGTTGGCAGGGCTCACGGAGGAGCTTCCCTAGACCAGACAACCGGGTCTGAGGAAGGGCAGCGCTGTGGGTGGTGGTCTGGTCAGCTGCACAGCCTGGGGCCTGGGGCCGCCGGTTTTCCTGTCCCAGCCGTCCTGGAGCGCAGGGCCGGTTCTCCGCGTCCAGCGAGTCCCAGGACAGACTGTGATCACCCGCGCGGGATCAGCTCTCGGAACCCCTCTGGTAGGGCGCCCTGCAGGGCGGGGGCGGCCGCGGCTTTTCCGGGAAGAGGAAGCGCGACCAGTGCCCAGGGCTTCAGCGCCAAGCGCTGAGGCTGAAAAGTGCCCAGAGGCCCCGCCGCGTCCTCCTCTGCCAAGCGGCGGGTCGCACCTACTTGGAGACCGGCGCTGGCGCGGGGCGGACTCGCGATCCGTGTCCGTTTGCTTTGCGGGGAAAACGCCCTCCCGAGCTTCCCGCGCGGGGAAGACGGCTGCGGGACTCGGGACCGAGACCCCGCGCCTGGGCCGGACTTCCGGGATTGCTCCGCGCAGCCCGCCCCCTCGCGACGCCGGCGGGAGGCACCCTCGGTGTGGCCTGAGCGGTGATGGCCGCACAGATGGGCCCTCCGCGGTGTCCGGGCCTCCCCCGCTCGGCTCTGTGGGGGGGAGAGGCTGAGGAGTAGCTGGACACCGGGAAGGGACAGACCTACTCCAGGAAGGGGCGGGCCGCCAACTCCCACCTCCGCCCTCGGTGGCCGCGCGCGCGACGCTGGAGCAGATCCATCCACGCTGGCACGTGGGGCGCCACCGCTGCTCCCAGAGGCGTTTAACGGCACAGAAGTTTCTTGGCAAATGTTGCGACCCACGAAACGTCCTCCCCAAACTATGGTAGGCGCATCATTAAAACCTCTTTCCTCCTGCGCCTCACAGCCTTGTGACAGATCTGTATGGGGTTTTCTTCAGCCCCCTTAGGTCCTTAGTTGGAACAGACTCTGGCTGAAAGAAAGGAAGAGAGGGAGGAAAAGAAGGAAGAAACGGAAGGAGGCAAAGAAGGTTGTTCAACAAGAGAAAAACAGAAGTTTGTTGACATTATACTTAACAGACAAACGCGAGCCACCCAAGGATTGCAACAAAAAACGGAATTTTAGAGACATGACAAGACAAAGGAAAAGGACTCTGAGTCTCTTTAAACTGCACTTTAGAAAAGGCAAAAAGAGAGAGAGGGCGTGGTGGGGGTGGATGAGAGATAAAACCCAGGGGCGCTTAACCACTGACCCACATCTCCAGCCCTGGCTTTTTAAAAATACCTATTGGTTGCAAATGGACACAATACCTTCATTTTTATTTATTTTTATGCGGTGCTGAGGATGGAACCCAATGCCTCCCTGCTAGGCAAGCACTCTACCACTGAGCCACAATCTCAGCCTACCCCAGCCCTTTTTTATATTTTATTTTGAGACAGTCTCACCGCCTTGCTTGGCAATCTCCCTAAGTTTCTGGGGCTGGCTTTGAACTCTCAGTCCTCTTGCCTGAGCCTCTGGGATTACAGGCATTCACCTCTGGTATAGTTAATGTAGATTCCTCTAGCACCATCTCTCAGCCAACGGGAGTTCACAGTGCCTGTAGTAATTACTGTCCTTCTCCCTGTAGAAGGGAGGGGGACCTTGTCTTTGTAAATCTGTGTCCTGCATTTAGGCAAATAGAGGGAGGGCAGCGAGCTCTCCAGCATCTGCTTCTTAAGGACTTCAGCCTGACAATCCATATTTTGAGGAGGCATATGCTGGCCTGCCACACGTGGATGCACTGTTTTGTGACCTCTACCTGAACCCTGAATACTCTGGCCCTGGGTGCATCAAGCAGGTAGAGTCACTCATCTCTGAGGGATTTCAACAGGAAAGTCTCTTTTCCTGTGAAAGAAATAAGCAGACTCCCTCCACCCAGGTGTGGCTGGGAACATCGTCATCTGGCCACTCCCTGCTTCACTTTGTCCTTGCCACTCAGTAACTTTGTGACCTTGTGCATGTCTCAAGAATTTTTGGCCCTCGGTCTTTTCTTCTATAGGATAAAGAAGTCACTTCCCTCCATGTAAAGACTTCTGTTTAATTCAGCTAAGGTGTCTTAATGAATGCCTGTTTTGTGGTAGATCTCTGCAAAATGCCCTCTATGGGCAAAGCAAACCGCAAGACTACCCACAGGACTGCAGTGAAGAGTGGGAA
The DNA here is from genome assembly GCF_021218885.2 of Marmota monax. NCBI lineage: Eukaryota > Metazoa > Chordata > Mammalia > Rodentia > Sciuridae > Marmota > Marmota monax. The sequence continues at coordinate 9,768,395 of NW_026692072.1, read as the reverse complement.
GACTATTTAAAAAGGGCAGGAACTGGGAGCGCTGGAGCACACCTGTAATCCCAGCGGCTGGGCAGGCCCAGGCAGGATTGCAAGTTCCAGACCCTGTCTCAAAATAAAAAGGTTGGGGATGTAGCTCAGTAGTAGATCACCCCCCCAAAAAAGGGACATGCATGTAGTCCCAGCACTTGGAAGGCTGAGGAAGGAGGATGACTGTGTCTAGGAGTTCAAGGCCAACCTGAGCAACATAGTAATAGCCCATCTCAAAAGGAGTGTGGTGGTGGGGGTTCTATAGACATAAGGGGTAGTTAACCCCACCCTTACAAACACTGGCATCGCACCCCACCCCGTACACACACCTTGCCTCTTAGGAAGAGATGGTTGGGTTCTGAAAGATGAGTCCTAGCACGATGGAGCCTGAGGTGTTGGAAGCAGAGGGGATGGTTTAAAGACGTCCGACATTAACACTGCAGCAAGTCCAATATTACTGGAGTTTTTGGAATTTGGTGGAAAGGCTAGAGATACAAACAGGAGGGAGACCATGAATCCCTGAAAATAATTCATGATAACGACTGTGGACTTCTCACTGAGGACAAAAGTGTGGAGAACTTTTAAAGTGCTTTTAATCACTGAAGAGTAAACAATAATGTGAGATATATATATATATTATATATATATATTATATATATATATATTATATATATATATTATATATAACATATATACATATATATTACATATATATGCATGTATGTGTGTGTATGTGTGTAATATATATAGATTTTTTTAACTTTTGTCAAATAACACAATCACAACAATTAACTTTTCCAAGCTGGAGAAAAAAAAAAAAACAGACTCAGAATCAGTTTCTCCTACAGTACACTCAACACAGAGCCTGGAGATAGCAGTGGACTCCCTGAGGTTGACCACTCACACCCATAAGTCTGTTCCCACTTCTGTCACCAGAAGTCTGAACTCATGGACCTTCAGATCAACTAGCTGTCACTTGGAGTTCCCTCGACCCCCACTTTATGCTTCGTTAATTTGCTAGAGCAACTCCAGAACTCAGGGAAATACATTTAACCACTTATTAGAAAGGATATTTGAAGAACTGGGCATGTGGCCGAGAGGTAGAGCCCTTGCCTAGCATGTGTGAGGCCCTGGGTTCAAACCCAGGACTGCAACAAGTAAAAATAAAAGGTGTTTCAAAGGATAAAAGTAAGTAACCAGATGAAGGGGTAAACAGGGGAAGGTCTGGAAGGGTCCTCAGAACAGGGGCCTGTGTGCCAGGGAGTTGGGGTGCATGACCCTCCCGGGATGTGGATGTGGTTTTATTCCTCCCCCTGTAAGCTTCCACATCTTCAGCTGGCCAGAAGCTTCCTGACCCCTCCCCTTATGGACACATCATTGTGGTGACACAACTGAAGCATGGACAATAAATCATGATAACGAGTGTGAGTGGACAGAAAAGGGCCTGATCTATGCTGATGGACATCTGGGACACCCAGCAAGGCCCGTGTGCAGGTTCCCCTTGGCCCCTCTGACAGCCTGCCTTCCTCGTGGTCGGTTGCAGTTCCTTTCTGAAATAGGGGTCTCATCACCTACTGTCAGACAAGGTAAGTCAGAGAATTTCCGTTCAGTCACTCTAAGACCCACAGGCAGGGGAATAGGAGTCTCCACTGCCCAGGCTGGAGAAGAGCAGTCTGGTTTCTACCGCCTGCCTTGGTCAAGGAGTTCTGAACCAGGGACCATGGATGAAAACCAAAGTATACTTCTTGGCTTTAGTTTCCATTCTAGAGTAGGGCAATAAGTCATTCCACAAAATTGAATAAGTGTTCTGATGACATGAGCAGAGGCAGCTACCTTTACAGACAGAGAGGGCTGAGGGGAGCAGCAACACACTAGGCTGAAAGGCAAGTTGGTCATTGCAGAGTTCCTTTATGTGTGTGGGGGGATTGGCAGAAAAATCGAAAACATTATGAACATCAGGTCACTTTAGTTTTATCATTTTTGTGAAAAGATGAAAGTCGAGGGAACTTAATTATCATTCCAGTTGAAAATGGCCTCTGGGAAAGTGGACTATCTTTAAAATCCTGGTTTCTGAGATGAACAGGTTAGTTTCAGCTTGGTGACTGGAACTTCAGCGTAAGTCCATTTTTATTTTTAACTAGGCCTCTCGGGCCCTAATGCAGGAGCTCAGTCCAAAATCAGGCCACTTGTCATTTTTTTTGAATTCTTTCACTTAACACAAACTGCTATGGCCACCTCAGGGCTCCACAGCCTGGCTAGACTTTGTGCAGAGGCATCAGCTTGTTACCTGCAGAGTCGGGATGGGTTTGTGTTCCTTGGAGTCGAAGAATGAACACCGCCCTGGAGGTAAGCAAGGAAGCAGGAATTTTATTAAAAAGGAAAGTGAGAGAAAGATCTAGAACTCCCTGAACAGAGCACCTGGGAGGGGCAAAGTGCCCTTTAAGTCTCGCATTGCTCCTCCTTTTCAAGGCACATAAGGAGAAGTCGATAAGTTCCTCTTTATTGGTTTTGGTATTGCAACTGTCCCACAGCCAGCATGGGCCGCATTATGGATGATGCAGTCACTTTGGGCAAGATGGAGACTTCCACCTTTCTAAGAAGCAGGAACTGTCTTATAACATGTTGCAGCAAGTTAAGATGCTGCCCTTGTGCTTGCCCTCTCATCAATCTGTACTATCCCTTCCTAGTCTCCAATGCCTAGCCTCTTTCATCTCAAGCTCAGTCTGGTCCCTTGAAATACATGTACTGTAAACCTTAGGGCAAACTTTCTTTTTAAATCAGAAGGACTAAGCAAAGCCATAGAGCCCATAATACTAAATAACACTTGGTTAATCTAAAAGAAAGGAGGAGAGAAAAAGAGCATGTGGCACCAACAGGAAACAGTCGATTGAAGCCAGTCATATCCATAATTACATTAAATGTGAATGGACTGAAGACCAACTGAAAGATCACCATGTCATCATCAAGAATCAAGAAGATGGCGTTTGCAAGAGACCTAGTTTATATTTAAAGACAAATAGCTAAAAGTAAAAATGGAAAAAATAGCAATAATGAAAAACGGAAGTGTTCATAGTAAGTGTGATGCAGGAGAGACTTCAAGACAAAAGAATTTCCCAAAATAAAAAGGAGCTTTTCATAATGATAAAATTGATACTGGTCTTGGAAAAATCAGGATTGGGTTCTTGTTCCCCTGGTGTTGAAGATTAAACACCCAAGAAATGCTGAGGCAAGTGTACGAAGCAAAGTTTATTTAAGAGAGAGAAGAGAGGAGAGAGAGAGGTAGAGAAAGACTTGGGGGGTGGGGGGACCCAAAGCTGGTGCCTGTGGGAGGGGGTATATGTTATTCCTTTCTAGATCTCAGTTTTCTTCCTATCTTGCCTCTATGACCAAGAGGCAGGAAAAGAGCTGCCCAGGGGTGCTCATTAGCAACTCCTCACGTTGGGAGGAGCAGTTCCTGGAGGTATAGGTAACTTTGGTAACTGGCCAAGAGGGTGGGAAGTGCTGTGGAGGTGTTAGCATTTCATTTCCTTGGCTTTGAATCAGCCTCATCTTCCCTAGGAATCATTCATTATCTATGCTGACTGTCTGTCCCTTGTCCCCATTTCTTTCCCCCCTCTGATTAAGGGAACCCTGACTGCTGTAAGGGGAAATGGGTGATGACCACTCTGGCTGCTTCAGGCTGAGAAGGGGTGACATGCGGTAAGCGGTTTAAATTTCTCTTTCAGGAATGTTTTGGTTTGGTCAAGAGGTCTCTGGTAAAAGTAGGGTTTGGAAAGAGCAGGTTGTAAAGTCTTCTGAGAGGCGGGTGTTCTAAGAAACAAGAAGCTGTGAGTGCTGGGTGAGATGAGTACAAAAATTTGAATGTGATGATAATTTTTTTTTTTTTTTTTACCAAGAGGTACAAGGGCTGAGAAGCTGTTTTCATGGCCATGCGGGGGTGGACGTGGCCTCTGTTTGGCTTGAAAATCTTTAAGGATATTAGTTATATTATCAGAGTTATCGGGAATGTAAACTCAACACTTAGTTTTTATAATATCACAAATGTCCCCATAAGATATAGTTAAGATATCTAACACCATGTGTTTGTGGGTTTTTTTTTTTTTTTTTCAGCCTGAATAAGACAGAAACAGCTTGGGCAGAACCCAACATGCCCGACCCAGTGGGGCCCTGCGTCCTTAGAAGGAGAAGTTTGAGCCCTAGGTTTGGCATGGCCACAATGAGGGAATTTCAAACTGTATATAAGAGAGTGGCTGCGGTTGGGTTTTGTCCATAAGAACAGAAAGCTCTTGGTGGTGACCTGTTGGACTCCCAGATAGTTAGCATGTTTGGTAGTGGCTGATGGTTGGTGGGTGGTGACTGGTGGCTGGTGGGTGGTGACTGGTGGCTCGTGGCTGGTGGGTGGTGACTGGTGGCTGGTGGGTGGTGACTGGTGGCTGGTGGCTGGTGGTTGTGGTCTTTGAATATTGTTTTCTTTTTCTTTCTTTCTTTATTTCCTTTTTTTTTTTTGCTTTTGTGTTTTGGGATTCTTTGGGGGGGGATATTTATTTTAGGTTATTATTATTTTTTTAGCTAGCATCCTAAGATGGTGTTCCATTTTAGGATAAGCAGTGAGAGTAGTAAGAGCAGCCTAGAGCCCCCAGGGCTGGGCTCCTATGAGCCTGCCTTCACAGACCATTATGAAGTTGTGCAGGGCATTGGGGAAGGGGGCTTCGCTACGGTGAAGCTTGCCCGCCATCGCCTGACTGGGACAGAGGTTGCAGTGAAGGCCTTGGCAAAAGTACTCTGGAACCTCCCCTTCCTATCTGAGCCAGATCTGATGGCGGGCTTGGACCACCCAAACGTGATCCAGCTCTTCCAGGTCATTGAGACCATCAACTATGTCTATGTTGTCATGGAATATGCAGGTAGGGGCAACCTACGGAAACTCATCGCGGAACCTGGTGGCATGCCGGAGGAGGAGGCCCGCAGGCTGTTCAGGCAGACCGCGCGGGCCGTGCAGTACTGCCACATCAAGGGCATCGTGCACCTGGACCTCAAGCCGGAGAACATGGCGCTGGATGACAGCGGCAACGTGAAACTCATCGACTTTGGCCTGAGCGACCGATTCACAGCTGGGCAGAAGCTGAACAGGTTCTGGGGCACTCTCCTCTACTTTGCCCCTGAAATCGTCCTGGGGGAGGCATACGAGGGCCCCCCTGCCGACGTCTGGAGCCTGGGTGTCATTCTCTACTTCATGCTCACGGGGAGACGCCCATTTATGGCCAGCACCGCTCAGCAGGTGAAGAAGCTGATCTTGGAGGGAACTTATGACACTCCCCTGAATGTTTCCGAGGGAGCCCAGAGCCTCATCCGTGAGATCCTGACGGTGGACCCCACCCAGAGGCCCACCCTAGAGCAGGTAACGAGGCACCCGTGGCTGAGCCAGGGTGAGGCAGCATCGCCCAGTCCTTCTGTCCAGGCGCTCCCTGAACTCCCAGATCCCTCAATTATAGCAACCATGGTCAACATGGGTTACGACCCCTTTAACACCTGGATGTCCCTGGCCAAGAAAAAGTATGACAATGCGATGGCCACGTACCTCCTGCTCAAACACCAGAGAATCCAGGGGGCGGGCTGCAAGCACCAGGTGAAGCGTGTGAGTCATGGGGGGGTCTGGCCTCCCCTGGGCCCTGTGGATCCCCCCTGGGTCCTCCCCAAGAAGCATTCCAGTGAGCCTGCCCTTCCTTCACCCCGTGAGCAGCTGCAGCAGCCTGGGGAGGCCAAGCAGACCCAGCACAAGGGTGGTGGCAGTGCCAGCGTGCCTGCCATCCGGCTGCACTTCCTCAACATGGACACACCCCCTCCCAGCCTCACCTCCCAGCCCCACTGTGTGCCCAGCTTGCCCAAGCCCTCCATGAGCCTCAGTAGGAGGGCCCCAGAAGAGGACAGCTCATCCTCCCAAGGGACCCCTGAGACAGGGCAATCCCACCACCAAGTCAGGGGTTGGAAGAGGGTGAGGAGGAGCATCGTCACCTGCACCCAGCAGCTGTGCTGTGTACCATGCTTCAGTTGCTCAGCGATCAGGAGCACAGTGGCTCCAACGGACCTTCCGAGCCAAGACAGAACCAACAGAACCGACAGACAGCCAGAACACCTCAGTGCCACCTGGCCCCGGCTTCCCCGCCCGGGTCCCAGACAGGCAGGAGCACCTCTGCATCCACCAGGAGTCTCCTCTGCCCCTATCTGTGAAGACACATCATAGAGACTTTTCCCTGGGACTCTTCCCCTGCCCTGCCCTTTGTCGTTTCTCCCATGCTTTGGGAGAAATTTATTTTTAATTTCTTTTTTTCACAAATTGTCTAATAAAATTGATGTTTTAAATATTTTTAAAAAGGTAGTTTTGTTTGTTTGTTGTTTTTAAGAGGGAGGCTTCAGGACAAAGGCCTAAGCCCAGCAGCCATCCTCTCCTCTCACTTGCCTTGAGCCAACGGCGATGGGGACTTGCTCTCCTTGACCTAATGTAGACGGAGATTCTCCTCTTGAGCCAGTGTAGACTTGATTCACTTTGAGCTGGTCGCCTTAGACAGAAGGAATCCTTTTCCGGGTCTTCAGGCCCTTCCCTGCAGTGTGGGGAGGGTGGGTTGCAGCTGTTGGAGAGGACACCTGTGGCAAGGCGCTGGAGAGTCCAGAGTGTTCTGTGGACTCTCTGGCTACGATCCCATGTGCAGGGAGCAGAACTGGGCCAGTGGGCAGGGGTGGGCCTGTCTGCAGTGGGGGCTGGGTGCCTAGCCAAGAGCTCCTTGGGTCACAGCTAAAGGTCATGGAGAGGGAACTCATGGGATTCAGGGAGCAGAGACAGGGATGCTACTTAGGTAAAAGCATGGTGCACCTGAGTGGAATGGCTCTTATCTTTGGGGTCTGTTGACAGTGAATTCTGTAAAGTGAAGTGCACACAAATAACAAGTCAGCGACGCTCAGGTTAGGACAGGGGGCTTCGAGCACCTTCCAGCCCCAGATCTCTGCGCTCTGGACGCCCACGGCTGCTCTGGCAGCTCTTCCCGCCCTTCCCTGCAGCGGTCAGAACTTGATACCGCTAACAAAACGGTGTCCTGTGTGTCACCTTAACACTCTCCCCGTTTTCACCTTGAGACAAGAAGAAAATTTTAATGTACAAATACTCTCTCATGCTGGTTTTTTTTTTTAAGATTTCTTTTTTAGTTGTAGATGGACACAATACCTTTGTTTTGTTTATTTTTTTAATGTGGTGCTGAGGATCGAAGCCAGTGCCTCATGCATGCCAGGTGAGCGCTCTACCAATGAGCCACAACCCCAGCCCCTTCTCATGCTGTTTAAACCATATATATTATTTTGTAAGAGTAGGAAAGAAGAGAATCAGTATTATCAGGTTCATATATGATAGATTTTCTCCAATATATCCAGAAAGTTGCTCTCAATCTATAATAAATATAGCTTCTAGAATTTTAATTTTTGTAGCATTTTAATAATGATTTGGGCTGGACACATCTTAATTTAACTCCAAGTTTTAGAGTCCAATTTGTTAAAACTTTAGTCCTATAACAACACGGCTCCATGAAGAAATGCTTCCAAGGATCTTCTGAGTAGTTGGCAAGAGGGCAGCCCTATCGCGGGCCATGTGCTATTTTGGTAGAAAATGCCATGTGCTTATCAAGCCCTTGATCACACAAATGGCAATTAAACTCTAAAACTGGTAAAAGGTCTTGTTTGCTGAGAATTCCTTGTTAACACTGAAGACCCCGGAAGCTACTCCGCTGAGTCCAAATCCCTGCTTTACCCTCCTTGTGCCTCATTTTCACAAATGTGAAAGGTGGGCAGCAGTAGGTCCCTTTGACAAGACCAAAGGCTCAACTGAAGTTCAGAGTCGGATATTGTCCTAGACCATGCTGGACACTGTCCCACACATGTTCATGCCTGTGTAACCTAATGAAGAAACTAACTTCCATGATTACATCGCTTTCAAAGTAAGGCCTGGTTTGGGGAAAGTGTTGAGTTCAACCAAGGCCACCTTCACTTTATGTGATGAAATTTCCTTCCTGACCTGTCCCAAGTCCTAAACATAGGGTCACGTTCGTCTGATCAGAATCACTAGGAGTTAAGAAGATGTGAAGTATTTGAATCACCAAGGGGAGTTCTTCAAAGGCATTTGGTGGAATGAACATGAAGTTGTATAAAAGATGTATACATGCTGCAAAAACGGACTGAAATATTCTGAGTATATCAGGAGAAGAAAAGGACAGAAGGTGTGTTTAGGATGCAAATTCAGAAAAACACACACAGCAAGGGTCAGATTGCAGCTTGTATGGGTTCTGGGGTGTCGATCTATCTAGTGGCTTTGGTCCTGAGCCCATGTAGTGCTGCACCCAGGAGAGAGCCTTCCACCTCCTTGGAGAAGGTGGACACAGCGGAGGGGCAGCCTGGGAACATCAGTGGCTCAGCATCCTTCTTCCTTGCACTTGTGACTGGGAGTGAGAAGCAGGTGCAGCTCCTTGCTCCTGTGATATCACTGTAGCCTTTTTGGTAAGTTTTAAAGTGGATGCCACACAGCTACCTTCAGGTGTCACTGGCCATCCCGTGTGTACGATGAGCGTCCATCTTCAAAGACAGAGGCACGAGTTCTGCCATGATGGATAAACCCTACCTACTCCAAGTGCTTCTTAGGCCACTCCTCGTAGGACACCATATTTTCTGTTGATTCACTTCTATTCCATCTGCTCAAGCTTCAAATTTGGGTTCCTTAAAATACCCAGTTACTCCAAGTTGCTCTATGACTAAGTAAGCTTAGAAAATTCTACGTAGATTCCTTTCTTGGAGAATTGTCATTTACATCACTGTTCAGACTATCAGCATTTTCCAAACTCATCTGTCACCATGTAAAACTAGTGGATAGTTAGCAATACTAATATTGGGATACTTGATACTTAAGTTGAGGATTGTTATGTTGATTAAAAACAGAGAATACATATAGTTTCTCATGCATAAAACATAATCAGGGCTCAATAAATGCAGAGTGATTATTACTAAGCCTGGCTAACGGCCCTGCTGTATTCTGAGCATCCCACACAAAAGCTCCTCACATTCATCAGATGAATGCAAAATGAAACAGAGTAAAATCTGTGTACCTCCCAGGGCTTAAGTTGAAGAGATCGTCCACACCAGATGCTGTCAAGAGAGTAAAATGTCCAGACCTCGTGTATGTTGCTGGTGGGAAGGTAAAATGGTACAACCACTTTGGGTATCTCTTTGTTGATTTTTTTTTTTATGAAATTAAATCCACATTTACCTATGTTCCAAAAATTGTCCTCCTAGGTGTTTACCTGAGAGAAGTGGAAATTTATAACTTCAAATACGTTGTGCACAAATATTTGTAACTTTTATTCCTGTAGTCAAAACCCAGAAAAAAAAAACAAATGTCGGGGCTGGGGTTGTAGCTCAGGTGTAGAGCGCTCGCCTAGCATGTGCAAGGCCCTGGGTTTGATCCTCAGCACCACATAAAAATAAGTAAATAAAATAAAGGCATTGTGTCCAACCACATATAAAAAATATTTAAAAAAAAAAAACAAATGTCCATCAATGGTAAATGGATACATTGCAACATTTATCTGATAGGCTACACCGCAGCAATGAAGCAGAATGAACCACTAATACATATGACAACGTGGCTGAATATCATGTTGAATAAACAAAACTCCATACACAAGACACGCCTCTATGATTCCATGTACATGGAGTTCTGAACCTGGCAGGATTAATCCCTGGGAGCATATGAGGCAGGGATTGGCCAGGGGTGTAAGAAAGAGTTTCCTGGAGTTCTCTACCTTGATTAGGGCATGGGTTACTTGAGTATAAATTTTAAAACTTAAGTGGATGCTTCAGATGTATGCATTCTAGCTGGGCATTGTAGCACATGCCTATGATCCCAGTGACTTGGGAGGCTGAGGCAGGAGGATTGCAAGTTCAAGGCCAGCCTCAGAATTTAGCAAGGCCCTCAACATCTAAGTGAGACCCTGTCTTTAAATAAAAAATAAAACGGACGGGGGATGTAGCTTCATGGTAAAGCATCCCTGCATTCAATCTCCCGTACCAAAAAAAAAAAAAAAAAAAAAGATATATTCATTCTCACACATATTCTATTATATAAAGTATAACTTGATTTTTTGTTCCACTAAAAGAGCTTTTTATCACCTGTGTAGTCACTTTCTGGGATGCTTTTGCTTCCACCTGACTTGGATCATCCTAACTTACTTTGAGTCAAAGTCAGGACCTCTGGCATTGTATCTGCAAATGTGTCTCAGAGCTCTTGACCCCATAAACATGTACAGTATCTGCATGTCAGATCTTCTGGTACCTTGTCTGGTACCTCCTCAACTTCACAGAGGTACCTTCTGATACTTCTCTACTTCACAGAGCATGCACGAATTCTCCTGCATGGGAGCCCTTTGGGGTTACCTCACCAACCTGGGAAAACCCCCAACACCACCTTCAACCCTGAGAAACATGGATTTGTTGTTTTTCCACCCTTCTCCTGGTAAAAAACGGAATGCTGCTTAGAATTCTCCTCTTGTGCTGTGTCTCATTTGTTTACTCCAGCCTGTGGCCCACACTTGGCTTGACATTCTCCATCTGAATCTTGAAGAGACGATAGAAACAGCCTTTCCTCCAGAGCAAGGCACGATCCTTCCATCCAGTGCCAACGAGACTGTCTATTAGCTCCACTACGGAGGTCCCCAGAGCATCCCTGGTTTCCACGAGCTCCAGCAGCCTTCCAGGGAACGCCCTTTGTTTCCACGAGCCATAACTGGTTTCTGAACCTGTCTGGTGTGAAACACCTTGAAGAGCCAGGAATTGGTTGGTCGACTTCTTCTTGTGAATTAAAATAAACTGGTGGAAGAAAATTGTCTTTGGAAAATAAGAATCAAATTTGGACCTAGGGGTGGGCCAGGAGAGTCACAAATCCAAGTGACCGACAAAAGCCATCAGTTGGTACTGAAAGCATTTTCATTCACTTTAAAATAGTAGCAGCCCCTGCTCAGCCACTCCCCAGCCTCAGTACTCAGGTACACAGGGCTTTGCAGAGAACTCAGAGGTGGGTGTGACTTGAACAGCTCAAAAGTCTAAAGATGGAAATGGAAGACCCCAGGTGCTAGAGACTGAATATCTTCCCTAGAAATTCATGTTGAAATCCTCACCCCAAGATGATGATAGGAGGTGGGGCCGATGGTAAGTGATTATGTCTTGAAGGCAAAGGGAGACCCCTCATCCTTTCTGCCACATGAAGTTACAAAAAGAAGATGGGTCCTCAACAGATACTATATCTGCTAGGTCCTCCATCTTGGACTTGCCAGCCTTCAGAACTATGAGAAATTAATCTTTATTGGTTTATAAGCCATCTGGTTTCTGGTATTTTTTTATAGCAGCCTGACAAACTAAGATACCAAGATTGTCACCAGAGATTTGTTTTTTGGGGTTTTTTTTTTCACATTTTTAAATTAAATTTTGTTTTTAATTTTCAGGAGTAAAAAAGTCATAACACTTAATATAAACTGCTGACAGTTGATATCAAGTAACTCCATTCATTAATGTTTTCCTTTCCTTGAAAAAATGAATGTATTTTCCTTTCCTTGAAAATGAATGTATTTAATATCACATCTTTTAAAAAACAAACTCAAAGATACTTGTGCTTATCAACAATTTCTGTGAGTAGCAAAATTCAAATACATCCATGTTTTTCAGGATACTGTTATGTCAATTTAACCTTTTAAAAACTTATTACTTTTCACACTGAGAAAGTAGAAAACAAAATGTAATCAAAAGGAACAAGCCTGAGTCATTTATTCTCTTTGTCAAAAGATAACAGGTTAAATGTGGGGTTCAACCTAACCATAGAGACAGACTGCTTCTGTTTTTAACCTTTACCTCTGGCTCAGGAAAAAATAAATGATAATGCACAATCTACTGGTAAATATGAATTCACTATCAAATTCTTCCCTGTTTTATAAGGAAATAAATTAGGTTTAATGCTGAAGAAAGGAATCAATTTAACACAATTTTGCTATTATCAGAATTTAAGAAATATCCACAGGAACCTCTTAGAAAACAGGTCACTGTCCATTCACCCTAGGAGATTAGGCAATCCTAAATCCACATAAAAATATTTCAAAACATGTTTTGTCCCCACACATATTCCTTTTCCTCTGCACCAAGTTCAGATTAAATGTCTTTAAATGACCACTTCTGGCATGTGTCCCTCAAGAGCTCATGTACTGGAAGCCTGGTGCCTAGTGTGGTGATGTTAAGGGGCAGTGGTACCTTTGAGAGGCGGCCTAGTGAGAGGTCATTACTGGCCCTTCCCCACCCTCTGGTGTCCAGTCTCACCATCCTGTCACACCTTCCTGCATGGATTGTGATGTCATCCACTAGGAAGTGCTACAGCCTGAGGCCCTTGCCAGAGCCAGAACTAAGTTACTGGTGGACTTTCAGTCTCCAAAACTTTGAGCTAAATAAACATCTTAATAACCTAGCCTTGGGTATTTCATTATAGTAACTGAAAACAGACTAATACAACTTCTATTTTAGCAACTTAATGTAAATAAAAAGCAAACTTCATTTCTAAATAAAAATCATAACACCATTTTTTAAATTACAAATGGTGCTATTACGTAAGAAAATGAGTTAATTAGACATAAGAATTTGCTATTTATTTATGACATGAAGCTCTCAAATTATTTTCAACTTAAGGCAATCAGGCTATTGGGGTCATTTCTTTGGCAGAGTCATTTGATTCACCTTTTAGTTCCGATTCCCCTAAATTTTTGTCTATAGTCAAAATACTTTCCCTCTTGCCTTTCTTAGGAACTGCATCATTAGCACAGAGTTTTCTCGTTTTAATGTTTGGCAGTTTCTTCCAATCAAAATCCCATTCCATAAAACTTTTCAGATCCTTTGCATTTAAAATGCCTGGCATCTCAAGGCCACATCCTTCAGACTGCTGTCACTGTGCTCCATCGGCTGCTTGATAACAGAAAAGTGCCACCTTCCCCACCTGTCCCTGATGCTGGCGTGTAATTCCATCTGCTCCAGCTCACTGCTGAATCTATTTAAGTACCTTTCAACTAATTCACAAGCATCTTTGTTTGAATGCCCCAATTTGGGGGGATCCAGATGATTTTGAAACCACTGCAGTTTTTCCACCAATAAGATGGAGACGCAAGGCCTGTTCATTCTTTAATTTTTTTTCCTTGTTTGTGGGCCTTTCTCATAATCTGAGCTGATTTTCTACTACTTGGATGGATGACTTTTTTCCTGTCCTGTATTTCCTCCCTTTGGTACTTCAGGCATGGTGACATCCAGGAGGTCACAGAGAAACTCCACACTCCAGACCCAACAATCACAGACCCCAGCCGAAGCAGCTGTACTCCAGCCCGAACACATGTAGGACCCAGAGATTGCCTTTCCAAAAAGCATTTTAAAGCCAAACTCGGTAAGAACTCTGGCATTTAGAAGTAGAAATACCCGCAGTCCCACCCCCACCACACCACTTAGCAGCTCCCGTGAAGGCAGACAGGATCTCGTAAGGATCCTCAAGACACTGCATCTGACACTTAGTGCTCCACTAGTCAAGGGACGCTTCTTTCCTCGTTTTCTGGTCTGCTCCAGACAGTCTTTTTCACCTACAACCTGCCCTAGGACAGAAAATCTCATTCCCAAAGGCGATTATAAAGAATGTGAACAAAAAATAAAACAGGTGTGGAATTTAAACAGGATATAGAATTTATTAGGTATTGACTATAAAAATAAAACCATCTAAATAGAAACCCCAAGAGATCCCTTACAGATCCCTTCAGGTACCTGAAGATCCTCCCACCCTAACCCCGATAAAAACACCATTTTGTATACACAAGGACCAGTAAAGACTGAGACGCAAAACAGCCAAAGATGACAGATGCTTAGCTTAGAGGGGTGACTGGGTCAGATGAGACGTTTCCTCCAGGAAATGTCTGTTTTGTGATCAATCGTCAACTCCTGGACCAGAGGCCGACATCGGGGCTGAGCGAGCGTGTGCCTGGCAGAGCCGCTGGCCACAAGGCAGGCCATCTACTCCCTCATTGCTTCCTCCAGCTGCTTCACCATCCAGTCGTAATTCTGTTCCTCTAGCACTTGTTTGAACCGATGCATGGCTAGAGGGTCCACGTGGGGACAAAGACAGAAATGATATCATAGGTTTTCAGGTGGGACCCAGATGTCCCCAGGTCATCAGCGCCTCTTATGCAGGCATGTCAAACTTCAGCCCTCCTTTCTTTGGGTTAGATTCCCAGGCAACCTGTTATACCTCTGGTGGTTCTTTGTTAGGGGTGGAACCAGAGAGTGAACTCAGGGGTACTCAACCACTGAGCCACATCCCCAGCCCTATATTAGTAATAAAATTATTTAGAGATAGGCAACTCGGTGAGACCCTAGCGCCTCGCTTTTGCTGAGGCTGGTTTTTTACTCGCAACCCTCCTGCCTCAGCCTCCTGAGCTGCTGAAATTACAGGTATGCCACCAGGCCCAGCTCTGATGTTTCTTTGGGAACTTCATTGTCATATCATTAGCCTGCCAGGCATTCAGGGTCTCTTATCAAACTCTGTACCCTGGGGCCTACCTGCTTCTTAACTCTTCAGTCTGTTTTCCACACTAGACCAGAAGACATTTCCACATGGAAATGAATGACTCTGCTATATTCCTAGCAGGTGGAACCATGCCTGGCATGCAGTGGGATATCACAATTGTTCAAATGTCACATTCCCCATGGAATAACCTGCAGAGACTCCCACAGTCACCCGTCTCTCCCCCTGGACCACCAGCTCCACAAGGACAGGGTACCACTTCATACTAGCTTATGGTCTCAGTGCCTTGCCCAATGGCAGGTACCCAGAAGGTGTAAGGAATGAATAGACTGATGCTCAAGGTGCAGATCACTTCCCGTTTACAAAGGAGCATAATGTAAAATGACAGTGAAAGCAGAAGGCCTAAAGCTAGTGGCTGCTAAGGGAAAAATAAAAATAGAAGAGGAAGACTCAGGAATTGAGTGAGAACAGTTGATGAGGCATCTTTAAAGGATGCCAGGCCTGGGGGGTCCCCACCACTCACCCAGTTTGAGTGGAACGTGGTTTTCTGCAAAGATGATGCGGAACCAGCCTGGCTCCTTACACATGTAGGATTTGCCGCGGGATAGCATCAGCTTGTTGTCCAGGAAGCGGCGATGGAGTGCCCGTTCTTCCTCAAATGTGCACGGTTTCAGGTACTAGCAAAGGCAGAGGGACAGAGCTGAGCCCAAGATCCACCTGGCAGGTCTGCCCGAGAACACCCATCCTCACCCCCAGAGCTCACCGACTGCAAGTTGACCCAGATGTACAGGCCAGAGCCATGATTGACAAAGGGAATCTTCAAGGCCCTCAGCTTCTTGGTGACGTACTTGTGAGCTGTCCGGAGCCGGGAGTGATTAGCAGGCAGGTACACTGTGTCAATCCACTCTGGAGGGGAGGAGGGAGAGCGCGGGCACAGACCTTATGCAGACCTTTGCCAAGGGTTGCTTCCCGAATATTCTTTGCCTGGGCTTCCTGAAAACTATTTCTATCCATGATGAGTGATCTGATATTTGAGCTGATGGTGTCCACATCCAATGCACCCATCTCTTACCAAGGGCCCTGGAGGACACTCTGGGCTTCTCACTGTCCAGTAGGAATGCTCCCTTGGGTTTACACCCCTGAGGTAAGCCAGGGTCTTCTATGAAGGCATTGATGCTGCTTTCCTCAGCGAGCAAGTCAGCAGGAACTCCCCTGCCTCCTGCCTTGGACCTCACCCAGTGGGCTGAGAGGAGCCTAGATGGGCTCAGGTTTGCTTTTAGCCTAGTTATTCTCAGCATTGACAGCAAAAAGAGCCACTTGGAGAGATTTTAGAAGCCCCGATGCCTAGGTTATCCTCTGGTATCTAAATCAGAACAGTTTGGGGATGTAGCTCGTACGTCAGTATTTAAGCTTCAAGGTCTCCTACATCCTAGGTTGAGAAATGGTGTTCAAGGGGCTGGGATATGGTCTGGCCAATTGTCAAAAATCCCGATTCCATGTAAGGAAGCATTCAGTTGGATTTCTCCATTTCCCCATCCAAAGCTGAACGCAATTTTTTTTCTAAACCTACTAATCTAATGGCATTAGTTTGGCTCATCATATTGCAGGTGTTCATTTTTTGATACCTTCATTTTATTTTTATGAGGTGCTGAGGATCAAACCTAGGGCCTCGCACATCTAGCTTGTCACTGTAATTCTAACTCATTTTCATTGATGTCCTTCTCTGGATATAATGCTAGGCAAGCATTCTACCACTGAGCCACAGCCTCAGCCTCCCTCCTTTTA
Organism: Marmota monax; assembly: GCF_021218885.2. Classification (NCBI taxonomy): domain Eukaryota; kingdom Metazoa; phylum Chordata; class Mammalia; order Rodentia; family Sciuridae; genus Marmota; species Marmota monax. Next base: position 9,751,972 of record NW_026692072.1, on the reverse strand, counting down.
AAAAATACCTTTATTTTATTTATTTATTTTTATGCAGGTATTAATTTAAATCTTCCAGCCTGGCATCTGTTTTATTACAGGCAATTTAAAAAAGGGGGGGGGTCTCTTCTAATCTTGGGCCAGAGTATTAAAGAAGGATGCTCCCTTGGGGTCCAGGGAAAAGTAAATCTGGGAGCCCAGATCTAAGCACACCAATTCACCCAAATTGGAGGTAGCCAAAGACGCTCACAGCTATTCTCCTTTGGCTACCTTGGAGAACAAGATTAAACTGTATTGGAAGAGTCGAGATGTTTCTTTATAATCTTTGCCTGAAATAAGCAGGGCCCTGGGAAGGGATCACGGGCGTTCACATAAATACTGAGCTAGGGGTAAACCTGAGACAACGAGCCGGGTCTAGGTGTGCAGAGGGCATGTCAGAGGCCCAAGAAAACCCAGAATTCCCCATGGCCATGAGGTCCAGCCAAGATGCTGCCCTGGGGTGGAGCTTGGTACCTCTGTCTTGGAGCAGTCGACACAGCTTATACTGGGTGATGCCAGAGATACCGTGGAGGTAGCCAAAGACGCTCACGGCAGAGGCCACCTCTTTGTTGTGGGTGTACAGAGCACCGAAGCGGAAACCAGAGATGCCAAAATCCTAGAGGAAGAGAAGGAGGGGAAGGAACATGGGGTTTGTTCGCTTTCTATTCCTGGATCCCCCTCCTTCCAGACCCAAGGACACAGCTGGGGCTCACCTTGCTGGTACCCCAGATCACATGGGTCCTGTCAGGGTCAGGCAAACTAGAGAAGAAATGGAAAAAAAAATAAAGTCAAAATCTATTTCCATCTGGAGGATGGAGACTTGAGGGTCTATGATGGGAAGGGGAAAGTAGACTTAAGGCCCTTTCTAGATAACAAGGCCTAAGGGGCCCAAAGTTCAAGGAACAGTTGCCCCAGTTAAGCCAGGAACATAGGTCTCCATGAAGAACCAGATGGAACAGCCCCCGAGGCCCACTGAGTCAAGTCCAGACCCTTGCCTGGCTGACTCTCCCACACCTGGTCCACAGCCACATTCTGGCTTGGCTCTCCAGATGTCTGCTGCCCACCATTTCCAGCACACGTTGGCCTGTATTTCTTATTGTCCCACCTTTGGTGAAGCTGTTCCTTCTACTGGCATGCCCTCCCCTTGCTTTGTTGGAATCCTATCCACGGGGCCAAATCCTACCCCTAAGAAATTTCTGTTCTTGGTCTATTTTTGCCTTGTGTTCTATTTACCAAGAAATTCCTGCGCCAACCTTCTGAGGCACTTTAACTTGAGGCCAAGGTAGAAAGGACATTGTCAAAGGTCAAGACAGCAGATATATGAAATGACATTTAAACTGGAAGATACTTGGGAGGGAAGACGACACTTTGGTCATATTTACCACCTCTGTTGCCCACCTCTTAGGGCATAGCCAGGTAAGCAGATATCTCAAACTCACCCTGAAAAGCAGGCACCTCATCCCTAACCTCATCTGAGACCAACTTACCGTTCTATGCTCAGAACACTGTGGAACTTGATGGATTCATCAAACACAGACAGCATGTAAATTTCATCTATGATCACATGTAGATTATGCCTATAGTTGGGTGAAAGAGGGGGAAACAAGATCTAGCTTCTCACTGTAATTTTAACTCATTTTCATTGATGTCCTTCTCTGGATACAGATCAGATGGTCCCATCACCCCAGGAGCCCATCCCAGCCTCCCAGGGGGCACAGTAAGACAAAGGTCTTGATATACCAGAAGAGACTTCACACCTGGCTTAGGGACACTGAGAGGGAATAAAACAAAAAAGAAACATGAGAACATCTTATCTAACCCATCAACCATTAAGCAGAGATCACCGTCTTTGGCCTTGCCAAAGATCATGGGGACAAGTGACCATGGACTGAAACTGTCCCAGAGTCTTTGCTCTAGTGCAGCCAGGTGTTCTCAGCCGGGGTCTGAATCTAGTCGTGGACTAGTGGGCTGTGAGCACCTGTGCACCACCCATCTGCTGTCCCAGCAATCCCTGACAGCATGCTGTCATGCCCATTTCACAGAGGAAAAGGAAATAAGGTCTAAATATGTAAAGTTAATTCCTCCAAATAGCAGGTACAAGAGCTGGTATTGACACTCAGCTCTGTGGGGTTCCTGCCCACAACTCTTGTATTTTTTCTGTTCCTATGCCCTGCCACTAATTGGCCTCAGTTAGTTCTCAAGTTTGAATAAGTCCACATCTTCTAGAAAACAAAAGATTATCCGCCTTAACTCAGAGCTATTTCAGAAGTCTGGAGAGAACAGATGTTGGTGTGTTCTTAGGAGGGGGCGTGAAAGTTCTACAGAAATTCAGCCTCGTCTCACAAGGACTGAGAGCGTCCTCCTTGGAACCTCAGTCCAAGTAGTTGGGGAAACAGATGCTTCTGCTGTAATAAGTAGAAATGCCACAAAAATACATTATGACTACTACATAGATGTCTACACAAGGGAAAAGTCTAGAAAGGAAAGGACAACAAGGTTGGGAATGGTAAGCATGCAGGCACCTCAGCCTCCAATTCAATCTCCAGAGTTACATGCATTGCTCATTGTACATAACTCTGCAAAGAACAATGTGCACCAGGAATGTTTAGGCAGATTACCTCTGGTTCTGCCTTCCTGACTACAAGTGACAGGAACCCTTTCCAGGGACACCATCTAATCTCAAGGGATAGAACTCATACCTTTTGTAAAGTGAAGTGCCCACAAAATAAACACTCAGGTTACCTTTTGGCAAATTCCAGATATTCCATCAGTGAGTCTTGGGAGTAGACGACACCCAGAGGATTCTGGGGGTTGGTGAGCACAAGGCCTCTGACCTTTTTTTCCTAAAAAGACCAAACCACAACAAAGGGAATGCAAGTCCTTTATAGCTACTCCAAATTCTGCCAAGGATCCTTCCTGGACATCTTGGTTTGATCTTTAATGTCCCCTAAAGCCCATTCTAAAGGCTTGGTGGCCAGCCTGAGGGGCTCTGGGAAGGTGGTGGGACTTTCAGGAGGTGTGGCCAAGTTAGTTGTTGGTGTGCCCTGAAAGGTGATATTCATACCCTGGTCCCCTTCTAGCTCTCTTCACTTCCTGGTCACCATGAGGTGAACAGATTTCCTCCGCCATACACTCCGGCCATGATGTTCTGCCTCGCCACAGGGCCAAAGACAGTGGGGACAAGTGATCATGGAGTGAAACTGAGACAAAATAAATCCTGCCTCCTTTAGGTTATCTCTTAGATATCTTGTCACAGTGAGAAAAATCTGACAACAGATCAGGACATTCAACACAGGATACCTAATAAGGCCGAGATAGGATCTTCAAGCAGCAATCACCAAACTGCCTGCTGAGCTGGAGGAAGCAGCCGTGAGCAGGACTCTCAGCTCTTATGGGGACCTGCCCCTGATCACTGGCAGCCTCTTCTAACTTCAGGTCTTGGTGAGCAGGTTGGATCAGCCTCAGGGACTCAACTCTTTGCAAGGCCAAACAGTGGCCCCCTGAAAATATGATTCCTTCCTTACCTTCTGCCTAGCTTCAAGCAGGGCTTTCTCCAACTTGTCCACGGTGAGCTGGAAAGGCTCCGAGTTCTCCTCAGTTATCTGGAAGAGAGCCACTAGTGAGAAATGCCCATGGAAAAGCATCTGGGTCTGGATCCTGCATCCCCATTAACCAGGGCACCAGCCCAGCATGTCATCATCCCAATTCTCCAACCCTCCCCCCATCACATACATGGGTACAGAATAAGGTCCCCCATACTCCCAAGTGCCCCAGAACTATCCCTTGCCAAGGTGGGCTGAACAGTGAAGGGCCCATTCTGACCTCACTTTCCAGGTGGACAGGAAAGAGCTCAACTTTTGCATACAGGTGGGAGACAAAGGTGAAGCCTCCATAGAAGGGAGTAGGGACCAGAAAGGTCTCTGGAAGCACAGAAAGACACAGCTATCAGTCCAGGCTCTGTCAGTCAGAACCTTCCAGGCCCCCCAGAATGACAGCAAAGCCAAGAATAGCTCCCTTTGGCCATCCCTTCTATCAGGGGATTGATGTTCTCGGGCTCAGGTTTCATAAAAAAAAAAAAAATTTTTTATACTGGGGATTAAACCCAGGAGTGCTTAACCATGCGCCCCATCCTCAGTCCTATTTTGTGTTTTATTTAGAGATAGTAAGACCCTGAGTTGCTTAGTGCCTCTTTTACTGAGGCTGGCTTTGAACTCGCAATCCTCCTGCCTCAGCCCCCCAAGTTTCTGGGATTACAAGCTTGCGCCACTACACGCAGCAAAATTTATCCATTTTTATAGGCATAATGTGGAGAAGAAAAGTCTAGTTTCCTTTTGATGGTGAAGTAGTCAAGGAGAAGAGAAAGGGCCATCACTGTGAATGACTCAGAATCAGGGGCCTGGATCATGCTGGGCTGGCTAGTTGATGGAACACTGGTCATCAGGAAAGTCTTGTGTGTTTCAGCCAAACACTAGAGGCCAACCAAGGTCCATGCCCATGAAGGGCTCCTGTCATTTGGACCTGGTGACCTCCTAGGTTCTTTTCTTCCTACCCATTTGGCCTCACTGATGAGCTAACCAAGGACCCAAGACTTTCATCTTGGCCACTTCCTTCCATGTAACCAGATCTCTTTAATACCTGAGCCTCTTGCTTGGGCAAAGCTAAAGGGAGATTGAGAACAGAACTCTCAGCTTTATGTGATCCAGAAATAATTCGCATTTTTTTGAGAAACAGGGGATCTATAAAGCCCAAGCCAGTGACCAAGGCTCCCTGTATTACTTTTGAGCCCAGCTCGGAACATAATGATTCGGCACCATTGTCAGCATTCCTGGGTGTCCCTCCTTGAGGCCTGACATGTCTTTTTTTTCATAGTAAATGAGGAATCTCAATCCCTCGCTTCCCCAGAAATAATAATAGCCAGTGTAGACGGGCCAGCTCTTTGAGGGAAGGGCCTCCTATCAGGATGCTCTTCTTCCCCACGCCCCAGTGCCTGGCTTTTCCTGCCCATGTGCCAACATTTCACTGAGAGCCGAGCCCGCCGACTTACCACCTGGATCGCCGAGAACCATGAGCAGGGCAGAGAAGATGGAGCAGCAGCCATTTAAAACAACCACCTGAGGGCAACACACACGGGGTGGGGGAAGAAACGCAGCACCCATGGAAGAAGGTGAAGATGTGGCCGTGCCATCTCCCGCCCCCTGAAGGGGACAGGCACCAGGCGCCCCCTGAGCTGGGACCTGCTGGCCTCTACTCTGCCTCGGCTCGGAGGTCTCCACTGGCTCTCCCCGTATTCCCCAGTTAATACAGAGGTTCCCCAGGAATAGAGCCCTCCCCTAGGCTGACTCACATTTTCTGGATCAAGGCGAGTGGGCGCCCTGCAGTAATAGCTCAGGAACCGAGCGACTTCTTCCCGCAGGCTGTGGACAGACCCAGAGACACCTTCCTTACTCAGGGTCTAGATGTCAGTCTTTTTCAAAGGACACAGTGTCCGACTTCAAAGAGATCTTTGCTACCTAGTCCAACCTCGTCCTATAGGTTTCTGGACCAAGGATATCACCCACCCCAGCCCAGGTCACGGAGAGACGTGAAAGCCGGGGTTTGGAGTTGGAGGCAAGGCTAGGGCACCCACAGGCTGCCTCCTGCCGAGGTTCCTCTGTAGGCATTTCCTGGAAGTTATTACTCAGAAATACAAGACAGCCACCATGAATAGGCACGTCAAATCCCTCCCTGGGTGAAGATCTCCGTGGGCCAGGATCCTGGGGGTGGAGGTCACTTACAGTGGGTGCCCTCTCCAGTCGGAGTACTGCAGCAGGTCCTCCTCAATGCAGTTCATGTCATTCTGACACAACTGTTGACAAACGGAGCTTGAAGCAGCTGACCTGGGTAGCCCAGGAGACCTCGGCCCACACCCAGTCTGCATGCAAGTGTCTGCTGTCCACTTACATGGCCTCCCAGAAGAGGCGTGGCGCTAATGCTGCCTGCTCCATCGTGATCGGATACCCTGTCTTGTCATATTATGCACAGAGATGTCCCATTGGGAAGTCTGCGACAACCTCCCCACCCCAAAGCTTCCTCGGCAGCCTATCAGAGAATACCTCTGGACACCGCCAGCAAGGCCCGGAGGTTAGAGTGCTGTTCTAGAAGCTATCTGTCCACTGCCTTTCCCCGTGTTCTACTCATCTCCCCCATGAGGCTGAGGAACATGCTAGAAGACTTGAAGGGGCGAGTCTCAGCACAGCTCAGAACACGACTTACCCTTTCCGTTATCAGATCCACGCAGAGCTTGTTCTCACTGACACCAAGGTTAAGAAAGCCCTGGAGGTGGAAGAATCTGAGATCAGCCTCTGGTAACCCCTGTAGACACACCCATAAATGCTCGTCTCAGATGCTCAAAGGAAGTCTCACTGCCCCCTGAGGCAACTCAGTCCATGTTTGACAACTTTAAGCATTTAGACCTTTCCAAGGACCAAAATCTTACAGCCTGCCAATTTTCCCCTTCAGAGCCACAAAGATAATGGTAGCTGTATTGTGTCCCATCTACCAGTCACTGAGTTATCACGTGCCGGATGCTGGACTCAGTGCTTCACGGTGAGCAGCCTTAACTTCTGAGAAGAGGGTCTTCAGTGAGCAAAAAGAGTGAAGATGAGAAAAGTTGAACAGTCAACCAGCCACGTGACCTCGTGTGATGGGCAGAGCGCCACCCGCCTGACCTGGACCCTTAACACCACAGGCCCTGACTGGTCTCCATCTCTGGTCTTACAGGTTAGGACATCTCCAGGAGATGTGGCCCTTCACAGAGCAATAGAGATGGCCAACCGAACCCCTTAGTTGTTGTGGCCATTGGCCACACTTCCCTGAGATGGGGACAGACAGGGGATGCGTGGCTAGGACTGGCCTCCACCTTTAGCTGAAGAGCTGCTTGGCTTTCCTTGTTGGAGACTTTTGTCCCCTTGTTCCACCCATAGAGCTACATCTTAACAGCTCCCGCCCACTGCTGTCTGCACTTCCTGCCATGGCACTCACTGTCCCTACTCGGGCCACAGGGGCCTTCTTTCCAAGCCCTCCCTCTGTGAAGCTTTTATGGACCCTGCTGCTCCTTCCTGGAAGGGACCCAACATGGCTGGCTGGGTCGGCCTTTAAGACACTTTCCCAGACCACCTGAGCCGGGGCCCCCTAGGGCTCTCGAAGCATTCACGTTTGTTTCCCTGCTGGCCAACTACTGCCACCACCACACCACATTCCACAGGCCAGCGTCACTCCCCGCAATGACCAGAGGGACTGACTCCTAGGGGTCAAGAGTTGGGACTTAGGGAAAGATGGTGGGGGGTAGGAACCCAGGTCCCAGTTCTCCAGCTCCCTGGGCCATGCCACCTTATCAGCCTTGCTGGAAGGAGACAACCAGGGCTCATCTGGTGTGAAAGGCAAGATGGCAGACAGCATTTGGCACAGGACTCAGTAAATCCCAGGGATGGGGACTCCAAGCTGTCCCTCATTCTTACCAAAGGGTTCTTCTCCTCATGGTATTTGTCTTGCTGGTAGGCATCATAGTCCTGGAAGTGTGACTGGTAAAAGTCAGAGATGTCAACCCCGCGGTTGGACAGGACGTGACTGACAAATGAAGCTTGAAAACTACTTTGCCGAACTGGCTGGTCAGGTTGCCTAGATGATGGGGACTTCTTCCAAACCTCTCGAGAGTTCAGGGAATGGAGAGACTCCTGGAGCCTCTGGTCAGCTGCAGCTTCAGTCCATAGGAGGCTGATCATCTGGCACACAGTATGGTTTATGACATCCTCCTGCTCACGGACAACTTGAATGCGATTTGCCTCTTCCGGTGACTGGGCCTGCCATTGCCTGGTTGTCAACTTCACGAAGTGATCCCCTATGGTCTGCTGCAAGTTCAGCATCAACTCCAATAGCTGAGCATAGATGCCCCTGTCTCGGAAGTCCATGCCACTCTTCTGGTTACAAGGTGTGGGGTCAGCATCCAATGGGTTACTCATACTTCAGGAAATGTTATTGTCCTCAGAAGACTGACTGGAACCTACGAGAAAGAGAACATGCACTAACACCAAGGAGATTCTCCCTGCCTCGGGTCCAGGCATGGGTAGGGTCAGAACTTCTTGATCTCAAGCTCATCACTGGATCTTTCCATTGCTCTGCCTCTGTTTTAGGTTCAGAGTGGTTCGGGAAATGACCTACTCGTTTAAGGGCGATGCCCAAGTGACCAAGCACAGACACTAGTGCACCTCCATCAAGTGGCATTAGAAGGCGATCCAGGAAAGAGCCTCAGGGCCCACTGAGGAAGGGGGACTGAACAGGTGCTCTCAGTTTTCCATCCTGTGCTTCAACCAGAGCCTGCTTTATCAGGTTCTAAATAGCAAAACCAGATGCTGCTGTGGAAATTCAGCCCTTCTTTTTACTGGTTTCCCCCAAGTTTGCCAGAGCAGGTACCCAGTCCTTCCATCGGATCTCACATGGCTTCCTGTCAATGACTTCAACCTACTTGCTAGGAAGCTGCCTTAGGCTCACATCACTAGTGACCAGAGCCCAAGAAGATGCTTCTCAAACTCTGAGTCCACCAGAATCACCTGGAGGGCTTGTTAGGCCACAGAGGGCGGAGTCAAACCACTGGACTTTGGTTCAGTATGTCTGGGGCCAGACCCGGGAGTCCTCATCTCTACCAAGTTCCCAAGACCACACATGGAGAATATCTGACGGTTCAGTCAACATTATTTCTGAAAACATGAAAAAAGACAGGTAATCCAAGAAGCAACTTCTTAAAGCCTCAAGGAATCAAAATAAATTAGATCTCAAGAATCTAGAAGGTAAGGCAACTTGAGGCAAAGAGCTTTCTCTAATTCTTTCAGACAATGTCCGTATCACCAGATAACAAGACCCATTTCCCAAAATCTAGACTTACGCCGCTTCCACTAAGTGCTACAATTTCAAGTTCATTTTCCACTAACATCCCTCCCATGGAAATACAACCTTATTGCTGCTTCTACAGATTTATGGCACCAGCACTTCAGATACTAAATGCTCCTCCCAGCCTCTCCAAACCATGTCGTCTGCTTGAGATGTTCCCATGGCAACCTCTATTTTTCCTCCCTGACACTTAATATCATACTTGTCCAGTGTATGCCCAGATCAGCCATCACCGTCACAGCCTTAGCACAGTGCCTGGCACCCAGCAGACAAACCCAGCTACTGAGTAGGAGAAGCCCAGCCGCAGTCGGTGAAGACAGGAGCCAAGAACTAAGACCTGGCTCATGGCCGATGGAGCAAGGGCTGTGGAAGCCACAGGACAAAGCCGTGCCAAGGCTCATGGTGCAACCCTCACCAACAGTGGTACAAAGAACGTTGTTCACCAGCCAGGGGATTACACACTATTGAGAAAGACTTTGAACTACTGGGTGTCTACACCTAGAGTAACCCTTTATTCCACAAGCAAAACTTTCTAGCTGGTCTGAACTCACTCTCCCACAAGGAAGAGGGTTACCTCAGAGGGCCCTCAGCTCTGGGTAAGGCACCCGTCCTTGGGGATTCCTGGACGGCATGGAGAGGCGCTTCAGGGAGTTCCCTTGATCTAACTTTCCCCAGGCAGCATTAATCATCTCTGCGGAGCCTGAGGAGAGCTAGTAGGAAGGCCAAGATGGCAGCGGCGGCCCCCACAACAGGGGAGAGTTCATCACCTTCACCCAGGCCTAGACTCACGTATCAAGGGTCTCCGTCCTGCGTCACCTCACTAAGAAAATCAGAGACGGCAGCTCTGTGGACAGTTAGAGGACTTCTCAAACAGAATGACAGAGCAGAAAATGGGGGTCACAGCAGGCAACGGGAAGGAATGTATTTTCCTGATAAAATGTGTTTTCTGGAAAGAAGCGAGTAGGGCAAGACCAGGAGGAAGCCTCGAGGTCAGCCCTCTGCCCAAACTTGCCTTTTGTATAGGAAAAGGAAAAGCCAGAGTCAGAGGTCAAGGGTCGGACGTTCTATTTCTCCTGTAGCAGAAGCAGAGGCTAGAGGAGAAATAAGGCTTTTTTTTTTTTTAAGAGGTGGATTTCATGAAAATAGAAGGGAGAACAGCGGTGTAGGGAAAGGGGACAGAGGGCCTAGAGGAGGGACGGAAAGGGGAGGAGCTACAGGAAGAAATTGACAGAACAGTGTCAGGTGCGGGCATGACCGTCACAGTGAATTCCACTTTCAGGTACCAATGTACCAATTAAACAAAATCAATTAACAGGAACACCAACAGTGTGTGTGTGGGGGGAGGGGGGTAGCACTGGAGACCGGAATGGAGCAAATTATATGTCTTTATGGATGTCAAGATGAATCCCACAACTATGTAAATCATAATGCACTAATTAAAAGCCATCACCAATGACGCTGTTCCACAAGGCAACGTGCCCCTAAGATTCAGCCTTAATTGCCTCTCACTGGGGTGCACAACCCTTTCCTCCAGTCTTCCCGGCTAGTCCTGGGTTTCAATGTTCCTCGGCTTCCCATCGCCTGCCTCCCGGTTGTCACTCAGGGACCTCAATGGCAGCTACCAGCAGGGGGTAGCTCAGGATGAGATCAGCTGCTGCCAACTGCCCTCTGACAAGCGCTGAGGGACCGACCTTGAACTGTAGAAGCTGGGAACCTGTCAACACGGGTAGGAATGGGCTGCCCTCCTGTTCCTTACCGTGCCGGCGCGTGACTCTGCTCTAGGACCCTCGCAGGCATCACCTGATTCTCAAAATGGCTCTTTGAAGAAGTTACCACTGTTAGCCTCACTTTATAGGTGAGAAACCAGAGGCTCAGGAGAATGAAGTGAATCGCACATAAAGGGGCCCGTTTGATGGGGGAGCTGTAGGCCAACTCAGTCAGCTACCGAGCGAGACCCCAGTGTGCCCTTTAGGCCATCCGCCCAGAGGCCTCTTCCTGGAAGAGTGCACAGGCCCTCAATGCTTGGCCCTCCCTTTTGGGATGCCTGGGCCCTGAGCCCCAGGCACGACTTGGTCCAAAGCTCCTCACTCACTGCCCACCCCAAGGCCTGCACCACCCACCACCCACACTTACCTTGTCTGTGTTCACTCAACCCTTCACCGACCTAAACTCCTTCCTCGGGATGAAAGTGTCCTGACAGGTCAGGGCTGAGACCCGGCGGCGGCCCTCCTCTCACTAAGCTTGCCTCAAGCTCTGCCCTGAAAGCTCTGCTTTTAAGCACAAGGTGGTTTCCCGGGTAATAATAAGATCCATCCTTTCCTGGGCGTCTCCCCAGGGAATCCTTATTACCTCAAATGCCTTTCTTTGCAACATTACAGAGAAATGGCTTAGCAAAGAACCACGTCCTGAACCTTGGCTCTCAAGCTTGAAGGGTATGAGCATCACCTGGAGATCTCAGGAAACACCAGGCCCAGGCCCTTTGAAGGAGTGTAGGGCCTGGGCCTGTGTGCTTTACCCAAGCCCCCAAGTGACTCTAACTTAGCAACCACTGGGGACTACTGCAGCAGGGAAACCCAATTACAGCGCAAATGAGCTTCTAATTGTTCCCTGTTTCTGGGGAGGCCATGATTTGAGAGTAGGTTGAAGTGAGTTAACCCAAAGCAGGAAGGAAAACTTGGCCAGGGAGGAGGGGGCGTCTCAGGATGGACAGATCCCTTCTCCAGGGCCACCTGCACGTGTGTGGCCTTGGCAAGCTGACCCAGCCCTTCTGATTTCCCCTTTCTTCTTGTTAAAGATGGAGGTAATAAAATCTCTCTCTTGGGAGGTGATGTGAGACCCAGGGGAAGCCTGCGCACATGCTGTGTACAGGGCAGGTAGAACTGCCACGTGAGGGGTGTGGTGGGGTTGTCAATCGTGCCCAGCAGCTCCTGGTCGGCCAGAAGCAAAGCCAAAAGCAACCTGTGGCCCCAGGATACCGTGCTCTGTGACTTTTTCCCCCCAAGCACTGGGGACCGATCCTGGGGTCTTGCACGTGCTAAGCAAGCTATATCCTCAGTCCTGTTCTTCAATTTTATTTTGAGACAGGGTCTCACTGATTTGCCCAGATGGGCCTCAAACTTACGAACTGATGCCTCAGAGTCCCGAGTAGCTGGGATTGCAGGCATGTGCCACGGTGCCCAGCTATTCTCAAACTTTAAAAAGGTGCTTATTTAAAATACAAACGCCTGAGCTCCATTAAGGTATTGTAATTCAGGTCTATAGTTGGGCCCAGGAATCTGCATTTTAAAACAAGCATGGCGGGTGACCCTGGACACTTGACACCTGCCATGGAGACTCCACACTTGGGGGAGCATGAGCTGTGGGCAGGCACTCTACCCAGAGGCAGGGCCTCACGTACCCCACCCTGGCTGCACTGACAGCCCATCTCCGCCGTCGTTGGTTCACCTCCCATCTCTCTGTCACCTGTTAGAACATTTACTGCAATGTTCATCTCATTCATTAAAAAATACAACTGGAAACAGTCCACTGAGCATCTCTTGGGTATCAAGCACTTGTTAGACCCTGGGATTATCAAAATGAAAGACAGCTTCCTAAATTCAAGGAGTCCTCGAATAAGCTTTCTAAAGTCTGGTCACCTCTTTCCTTGGCACAAGATGCTTCAGTGGTTCCCTTACAGAGGCAGCAAATTCAGATACCCCCAGGGACACAAAGTGTAACACACACAAAACTGACACAAGACAAGGGAAGACTGGGGAGAACGCTGGCGAAATGAAGCTGCCACCCCTCCTATATGCATTCAGATTAAAAACCAAAAAGTGGCTGGGTGCTGCGGCACACCCAGGAAATCCCAGCAACTCAGGAGGCTGAGGCAGGAGGATCGAAAGTTTGAGGCCAGCCTGGGCAACTTAGTGAGCTCCTGTCTCAGAAGAAGCAGGACTGGGGATCTAGCTTGGTGATAGAGCACCCTGGGTACTGCAAAAAAAAAAAAAAAAAAAATATATATATATATATATCTCATAGGCTTGCTCTTTGTACTCCCCCCTCCCCCATTTTCCTCCCAACCTCTAACAGTCCCAGACATGGAACCTGGATGACTCCCCACAGCACAGTCTGGAAAGCCCTTTCATAGCTCCACCACTCCTGCTCACCCAGTCTAAGCTCCCTTGTTAACCCTTCAAAGAACCTTCCTCTTGGCTCATCAGGCAGACGTAGGGGCCCACGGCCTGGGCTCCCATGTTCTTTGCTCTTGTCTGTAGCCTAGGACAACCAGGCAGATAGGGCTTCAGGGTGTCAGCTCTTGCTCACGTCCACTGCCTGGACTGCTCTGCCCCAGACACCTGCCTGGCTCCCTCCCTCCCTGCCTGCCTTCCAGTCTTTACCCAGATCTCACCTTCTCCCAGAGGACCACTGTCACCACCCCTGAACTCTGAGACCTGCTCCTCCCCGTCACGGCGCCCTGGTTTCCCCTCCAAAAGCATCATCTGACTGACTCATCATGTCATTGTTTATGTCCAGATGCTTCAATGTTTATGTCCAACGCTTTCAATCTCTAGAAAATCAACCACAGGAGGACAGGGGTCTTCAACTGTCTTGTTTACTGATATTCATACAAAGAAGGGCATCTGGCCAAGGAGGAACTCAGTGATTGCTGAAGTTTGGATCTGAAATGTCCCCCAAAGACCTATGTGTTATTAAAGGCTTTGGGGATGTAGAGACCTCCATATCCGGACCCTTGGGAGGTCTTAGGACATCAGGGTGCATAATGTGCCTCAAAATGGGGAGGGGAGACTTGTCTCTTCTGCTCTCTCTCCAGCTTCTTGGGTGCCAAGAAGAGAGGGCTTTCCCCCACCCCAGTCTCCCACGTGCCCAAAAGCAGCAGGCCAACCTTCCATGGGTAGAGACCTCTGGCTCTGGAAGCCAAAATAAAGTCTTTCTCTTTATGAAGCTGATTCTCTCAGGAATTGTTAGAGCAACAGAACGTTGACTAACAAGGTCTGAGAATAAATGAGTAGATGAGGCATGGACGGATGGTGAATATCAAAGTGCAACTGCTGGAGGCTGGGTCCCTTCGGTTCTGGAAGCTTCTCTGGTCTACTGCTGTCACAGGTCTAAGTCACAGAGGGGTTCTTGGTTAGTGTGTGCTGAACACTCCTTTGTAACCAACATCGATTAGCGACCAACAATGAAAATAAGGGAATCGTCCAATTGTAGGGACCTGGAGAATGTTGACGAGATTTTCCCGGAGGACCACCCTCCAGAGCCCTTCCTGGGACCGCAGAGCCACACGATGATGTGCCAACAGAGGTCGCTGAAACCTCGTTTTCTTGTCCGGGTGGAAAAGGGACAGCCAGCGGCGCAGACGCGGAGAAGCAGCGGGTGAGAGGAACGAGGAACGGAAAGGCCGAGCCCGGGCGGGTCACCCTTCCCCAGGGAGCAGCCGGCGTCCAGTCACCGAGGGCTGCGCGGGACTGCAGCGGGCCAGGTGCCGCGCACAGGGCGCCCGGCCCTTCCGACCCGCTGCGCCCCCTGGCGGCTGCTGGGATCTCCGTTCTGCAGACGGGACCTGGGAGAGGCGAGCCTTGGCCCAGGTCCCACAACTGGAAAACCTCTGGATGGGACTGGAAATCGGGATTGGGCAGAAGTGTTGTGGCATCTCCGCGCCCAAAGCAAACATGATCCCAGGTCCTGCCCGTGGCTTGGCCTGAGTCAGGCAGCCGTGGGCTCTAAGGTGGAGGAGGCGGCGGAGGTGGGGACTGGCCACACAAATTTACTCCAGAGGGAGCAGCCTGGCAGGCCCAGGTGAAGGCAGGTGGAAAGAGACCGCAAATGCCCCTCTAGGCCCATCTCAGAGAAGGGCAGCACTGAACCTGAAGCCCAGACAGAGGCGGGGTCCCCCACAGGTCCCTGAGAGGACCCCAGCTGGTGCACACCTGTTCTGATGCGGCTCTCTTTGCTCGGATGGGGCCCAGGGTCCCACATTACAGGCCTCCTAACTATTCCGCAGGAAAGCCTCTGAGGCTCACTTAAGAGGGCCAAACTGGGGCCAAGGTCGGCTACTTGCTTTGGGTGGACTGCAGGCTCATCTGAAGCCAGGCCCAGCATGTCCTCCTTCCAGATTTCTGGACTACAGGGACAGTCCCCTAATAATTTCATTAGGGCTGGCTGGTCTCTAGGTTATGTGAGGTTACCTGGTGTGGGGAGCATGAGGAGAAATGTCACAATGTCAGTCACCCAGCTGGTCGCAACCTGGCTGCCCTCTGGGGAATAGTCTTCCTTAAACTACTTGCCTTCTGGCCTGTTCTGCCAAGGCACTGAAAGCCCCCACCACAGCCCAAGCTCTGGCTGTTCTAAGAGGTTCTGGGAGTGGTCCTAGGTGTCCTTGGACCTCGGCACTCATACCGGACCAGGTCATAAAGAACTAAGCCTTTGCTCTACTTATTCCTCCTCTTCACTGATGGGAGCTGAGCTTACAGTCGGTGCCAAATAGCTGCTTTTGTTTACTTGTTTAACTGTTTACAAGGGAAAACAGATCGACAAAGCAGTGCTCTGTTTCCAGGGAATTTTTTACCCAATTTGAAAATGACATCTGTATCCTATTGGACAACAGAGAGGAGCAAATTTGCATTATTCATTCATTCAAGAAATAATTATTGAGTAATTGCCATGTGCTAGACACTTTCTAGGTGCTGACAATACAGAAGGTGACAAAACAGGAGCAGTTCTCTTGCAGTTTACCTTCTAAAGCAGGTGACCGAAAGTAAACAGCATATATAAATAAATATAACATAATTAGATAGGCACTGTGGACAACACTCAAGTTAGTATAGGGGGCTGAGAGCAAGAGAAGGTGCTATTTAGAGACAGGCAAAGACCCACAGGAAGTGAAAAAGCAGCCCACATAGATGGCTAAGGGAAGAGTGTTCAGGCAGAGGAGTGGCACATGACATGCAAAGGTCCTGGGGCAGGAGTGTATATTTGTTGTATTTGAGAAATGGAATGTCAGGCTTTGCAACCTTGATGAGGACTTTGGCTTTTATTCTGTCCGTGGTGAAAAGACAGCACAGTTCTCCCGAATTGTCAAAGGAGTTCCTAAGTGTCTTATGGAACTGGCTGGAAGTCCCCCAACCAGTCAGGATACCCAGGGTTGTAAGATAGTCCCTGGCCTGGAGTCACTGGTTCTCAGTGCCGAGAGAAGAGTGTCTTTGCTCTGAAGCCATCTGGGGCTGTCCATTCCCAGGGCAATATTTTCAACCAGGGAGCACATGGGGCTCTTGTGAAAGCTTTTCCCAAAACAAAGGCCGAGTCTCCCCTCTGCTCTGCTGACCCAGTCTCTGGGGTGGAGCATGGATAAGCACTGCGCACCAAGACCCACTGTCCTAGGGGTGGATGGGTGGTGGGGTGTCGGGGGGGCCTCTCATCCGTCCTAATGTTGTCTGCATGGACATTGAGGAGTGCTAAGGACTGAGCTTTTACCAGATGTCCCCAAAGCTTGGAAGATGTCCCCAAAGCTTGTGGGCCTGGAAGCTCCCTGCGGCCCGGAAGGCCCCGCCCCCTCGCTCCAGCCCCGCCCGCCGCCCCACCCTCGCGCGCCGCCTTTTCCCGGGCTCCTCCGTCTCGCTACTTGGCCTGGGTGTATTCCGCTGGCAGCCTCTCCCTCCTTTCCAGCACTCAGCAGGCTGCCAGGATCCAGCACCTCTTCCATATGAATAACCCCTCTCCCTGCCAGGGCTGCGGCTCCGTCCCCGCAGCCTCCCGGGCTCTTCTATTTGCGTCCCCCAAGGTCTCCTGCTCCGCCATCAAAGAGGCGTCTGCTGCCGCCACCCGTTCGTTCTCCCCCGACCAGGCTTGGTGTGCTGCTTCGACACAAAGAAAAGGGTTTTGTTTCATTTTCCACTGATGCGACCTGCTCCTGTCACCCACTCTTCGAAGCCAAGGGGCGCCCTTCAAGATCCCTGTGCTGGGAGAGACACCAAGTGCGCCAGCCCTGGGCTGAGTAGGCAGCAGGGGCCAGCAGCGCAGGTGGCTGGGTGCCTTGGTTCCCGCAGGGACAGGTGGCTGGCTGAACTCGTCTGCTGCAGCCCGGGCCTGTTTGCCCAGGTCCCTTGAGCTGCTCCGACGCCCTGGTTTGCTGTGGTCTCATATGGAGATGTCAAGAGAGTCGAGGGTTCAAAGCCCAAGTTTAAGTCCGGCTCAGTCACTTACAAACTGTGTAGCTACAGGTGATCTACAAAGTGTCCCTCCAGATCGCTTTCCTACCTGCAAAGTGAGGGCCGGCAGGAGCGGCTGAGACCCTGAACTTAAACTTGAGCCCCTCCACTCCTGCCCTGCCGTCCCCAGGCCGTTCTTCACCTGCCTCTGAAGCTTTCCTTCTTTCAGTCACTTTTCCCTGAGCCACACTTGAAGCTCTCACCAGGTTCCTGAGACTGAAGCCCTTCCAGGGAACATTCCAGAGGGACCTCTGTCTCCCCACAGCCTCCACCATGCGGCAGCCCTGGGAGCCTCTGACACACAAGGAGTTGATCGATTGCTCCCTGTCACCCGAAGTTCACAAGCTCCTCTGCTGGAAAGCTCCTCTGCAGAGGTCGTCTCCTTGTCCCCCAGGCCTCCTCTGACCCATTAGGCTCTGTCAACTGGGTCTCCCTCAAGACCAAACACCGCGAAGTCATCTCTGCAGCCTCCCTTCTTCCTAGGAATTCTCGGGCAGGGACAGCACCCGTGTTCCCCCTTGACCCCCACCCAGCCCACTCTGCTGTGTTCTCCTGGGAGCTCCTCTGACCCCCAGGGCCTTTCAGAGAGCAATCTTGGTGCCCAGCCGCTGTCCATGGGCACATCTCTTGAGGCACATGGAGTTCTACCAAGCACCAAGCACGAAGCACCGTCAGCACCTGGCCCCACACCTTGTGGCAGCTGAACGTTGGTGGCCCTCAGTGAGTCTTCTGGTATTCACGCCCTGCATGTTGATTCTGGGCTTGACCAGGGGACTTGCTGTGATCCAGGGGACGTTCACAAGCAGAGCTTGCTACAAGTGCAAGGGTTGCTGAGGAACGTTTGTCCCACCCAGCCAGCCCCTATACTGCAAAGCTCAGACCAGACCTCAGAGTGGCCACAGGACCTGCGGAGGGACAGAGAGAATGGAGGCACCTGGCACATCCCAGCCCCAATGGGTTGACAGCCAGTCACAGAGCAGACCAAGCAAAGCAGAACCCCCCAGCAGAGCCCGTGGGCTCTCACTATGAGCCATTCAGTTTGGGGCCACTTTGTCACACGGGGAAGGAATGCCTGCTATTGTTCCCAGGCTGCAGATGCTGGATCTGAGGTTCGGGGAGATTTCTTGAGGCTCCCGGTGTCACCAGTAAGCCAGGGTGGGCTGTGGCCCTGCACCCCCTAGGCCTCTGGCTGGAGGGAGCTTCAGGGACTGACAGCCCTGGCCACTGTCTCTGGATCCATGTGGTCCTCTCACTGAGGCTGGTGACTGAGCACAGTGGGCACAGCACCAGCGTGGTCTCAGGGACCCGGGTGCCTGACTGACCCTTTCCTGGACTGGCCTTGCCATACAGGACTCTTGGGACCCCAGCCCCTCTCTCCTGGTGGGGCCTCGCAGCCCTGAGCCTCTCCCACCCGCTCTGATCCGCCCTCTGCTCCACAGGTGAGTCCTCCAGCAAACCCCTGGCACCTCTGCCCCACCCAGTGGGGGAGCCGCGCTCCAGCCTTGGGGCCTGCCCAGGCACCTCTGTTCCCCTCTAGACACTTCTCCTCCCAGGAAAAACAAACATCTTCAAACATCACTCCCATCCCGACCTCAGACTTCTAAGGCCGCAGGAGAGGAAAACCCCAGGACAAGAAGAAGACACAGGGTCCCCCACAGACACCTGGCTGCTCAGGACCCCCAGATGCAGAGCCTCCAAGGAAGGACTGGCAGCTGGCAGCGATGCTGACCTTTTATCTCTGCCCCACGCACGCGACACACGTCTCCCTGAATCCTCTCAAACACCTTGAGACACGCAGAGTGCTTCCCTTGTCGCAGGTGAGACTCCTGGAGGTGGACAGCGCTGAGTGTTCAGGCCAGAGGGAAACACCCCAGGTGTGAACCCCTGCCCTGTCAGGGTTCCTTGGAAAAGCTACTTAGCTCCCCTGAGCCTCAGTTTCCCTGATTGTCAAACTGGGACCCTCGCCATCTCTTCCTCCCAGGGCCACTGTGAGCGTGGAGTTCACACCTCCGGGCCAGTCGTTTCCTTCTACACTGAGTGTCTTCGCCCCGATATTAACATATGCAGGATGAGGACTATTTTTAAGCTCCAGCTCCAAGCTGATCACCAATTGCAGGAGAGCTGATAGCAGGCCTGAGTCAGAATTCAGCGTTGGTTGCATTTATTCTTATAAACACACACACACACACACACACACACACACCACATCAACAACTAAAACCCTGATAAATTAGCAAGGGACACACAAAAAATCAAAGGCTCCAAGCCAGAACTCAAAAAAATCCCCTGGATTCTTTCCCGATGAAGGGAGGTTTTCCACAGAGACCAGCCTGTGCCGTGGGGGCCTCGGCTGCTCGGCCTCTCCTTGAGAAAGCTCCTGAGGTAAAAATAGCCAAGCAGCAGGCGGCCCTTCTGGGACTGGAGAAGTGGAGGGGAAGGACAGAGGGGGCTCGCTCCCCACGCTCCCCACGCCTGTGTCCATGAGAAACAGGAAGGAGGGTGCGGCTCCCCAATGCGGGGTCTGAGGGCCAGGAGGGGAGGCCCGGGGTGGGGGACTTCCTGCTGAGGGCCCGGAGGAAAGAGTGGGGTCAGGACTCCTAGAGCCGTTGACTCAGAGAACCCCGAAAATGTCTGTGTGTGTTCTCAGATTTACCCAGGGAGAAATACAGACACCCCGAGAGGGCAGTCGGCTGGCAGACCTGAGAAGAGGCCAGCTGCTACTGTCACCAAACAAGAAAGACTGGGAGAAGCCCCTTAGTGCATTTAAAAATAAAAAAATCCAAACAAAAATTTACAAGGCCCAGGGGACCCTGGCTTGACGGTTTGGAACAAACCCAGGGTAATGGCATCACTTCCAAGAGGCCCGTGTTCGGCACGGCTGTCCTGGCCCCAGGGACCCCAGTTAGATTCCATCTTTCTCCTTCCTAAGTGATCTCGAGGCCAGCCAGAGATCAAGCAGCGCCTCTGGAGAGCCGCCGCCCACGCCATCAGGCAGGCAGGCGAGCAGGACCTTCCAGAGGGTTCAGTGCCTTTTTAAGGCTTCAACATGCAGATGAAGCTTCCATCCAAGTCCAGCGACGGGGAGCAGCTGCCAGGTCACATGGCAGGTCCCCAGACCTCCAACCCAGCGCTGCTGCTCTGCCTGAGCCACCAGCGGTTCCCCAACAGCAATGAGCGCACGCCTGCTGTGTGCCCGGCAGGTCCCAGGTCCGTGGGGCATGAGGGTGGGAGGCTGTGTTCTTTTGTCACGAATACAGAGCAAGCCTCTCGGATAAGGTGCCATAGGAGCAGAGACCTAAAGGCAGGACACGGTGAGCCACACAGACGTCTGCTGGAGAACATTCCAGGCCGGGACAGAAAGCACAAAGGCTCTGGGGCTTAGCATGTTGCAGGAGTAGCAAGAAGCTGGGCGCTGGCGAGGAGCTACCTGGAGATGAGGTCACGGACAGAGCAGCAGGCCCAGCAGCCCCTGGAAGGACTGTGGCTCTCTCCCAGATGGGGCTTTGCAGGCTTCTGAGCAAGATGGGGTTCCTATAAAAGAATCCCTCTGATTATAGTGTCGCCATTGTAGAGGTCAAGGGTAGGACTATACAGAAGGACAGAGTGACAATGTGGCCCAGAGTGGTCACTGTGAGGGTGGTGAGAAGTGGATTCTGAGTAGCCGTCAAGCCAAGGCTTGATGCTCCAGTATTCATGGGGTGGAGGGGACGGAGAGAAGCCTCAAGATAACCGCAGGGCCTGGGCCTGCACAAGTGAGGACTGAGTTGCGGTCTCGGGAGGTGGGGGACGGTGGGAGGGGTGAGTGGGGGAGGGGCTGAGTGCATGGGCCAGCCTCAACTCAGAACCCACCCCAGCAGATTCCCCTCTGCCTTTAGTATGCAGCACCCAAACCCAAGCTCAGCACCCAGCTGTGTGGCTAAGAGGTGGCCTCTGTCTAGGCTGCATTATAGCTCAGACACCAGTGCCCCATCCACTCCCATCCATCTCCACACAACCAGCTGGGCCCCAGCATTCCGAGGGATGCACCCATTATGGAAATGTTGCTTAAGCCAGTACTTGCTTCTCTCTACTGGTTTATAGAGCATTCTTCTAGCATCCACACGGTCCTCCTCAGAAGCCTGTGAGAGATGTGAGGGAGGCCATTGCTCTTCCTTTCCACACAGGAGGAAACTGAGGCACAGAAGGATCCCTAGGGCCAGGCTGTTCCGCCACACTATCAGGGTCGGTCGGGACCCTTGTCTGCTGAGCCCTGGGTGACAGCCCCTGGGCCACACACTCTGCTCAGCGGGTGGATTCCAGGATGACCACAGAATGCTGCAGACCCTTGAGCAGCTGCAAAGAATTTGGTCTGTGGCTGACCTGTCCAGCGAGCAGCTGTGTGCAGCAGTCCCGTAGCTGTTTAAATGCTTATTTAATTAATATTTAGTACAATTTAAATGAATTCTTCAGTCATATTGGCTACATTTCAAGTGCTCACTGTGGCTACTGGCTACCAGAGTGGGCAGCACAGATGTAAAACTTTTCTGTTACCACGGAAAACTCTACTGGACGTGCTGACAGGACCACCCTCCCTGTCCCCGCCCCCCCCCAGCCCCACTGCCAGAGTTGAGGGCCTGTGGGTAGAGGGTCACCGCTCACCGCCTCCATCACTGCCAGCTTCTTCCCTGGCTGCACACCACCTGTACTGGGACTTAATGGTTGTTTTTAGGTTGATTCACTTTTTAAGCTTAAATACTTAGATATGCCTTGTGCACGTACACACACACACACACACACACACACACACGCTGTGAGGGTCCATCTCTCTCTCTTCTTGCTTGCTTTAAAAAATATCTTAAGATCATTTTTATTGGTGCATTACAATTGTACCTAAATAGTGAGTTTCACTGTTACATATTCACACATGCACATAACATAATTGGGTCAATTTCATTCTCCCATCCTTCCCCTGCCCCCCATTCCTCCCTACCCCTGGACCTTCCCCTACTCCACTGGTCTCCCTTCCATTTTAATGAGATCCTCCCTGCTTTCCCCCCATTTTCCCCTCTAGCTTCCTCATACGAAGGAAAATATAAGACCTTTTACTTTCTGAGTCTGGCTTATTTTGTTTAACATAATGCTCTCAAGTTCCATCCATTGTCTGGTAAATGACATGATTTTGTTCTTCTTTATGGCTAAGTAAAACTCCGCTGTGTATCTATACCACATTTTTTGACCCATTCTTCCGAGGATACTTAAGCGGATTCCACAGTTTGGCTATTGTGAACTGTGCCACTATAAACATGGGAATTCATGTGTCACTAGAGTACGCTGACTTTTAGTCTTTAGGATAAATACCAAGGTGGCATAGAGGGTCATATGGTGGCTCCATGCCTAGTCTTTTGAGGAAACTCTATACTGATTTCCCTAGTGGTTGTAGTCATTTACAATCCCACAAGAGTGTGGGACTGTACCTTTTCCTCCACATCCTCATTAGCATTTGTTATTATTGTTGTTATGGCTGCCGTTCTAAATGGAGTGAGATGAAATCTCCATGTCGTTTTGATTTGCTTTTCCCTAACTGCTAAGGATGTTGAACATTTTTTCATATATTTGTTGGTCATCTGTATATCTTCTTTTGAGAACTTTCTATTTAGTTCATTTGCCCACTTGTTTTTTTTTTTTTTTCTTGGTGGTTTTTTGAGTTCCTTATTCTGAATGTTAATCCTCTTTGGAAGACTAGCTGCCAAAGATTTTCTCTTATTCTGCAGACCCTCTCATTTCCTTTCTGTGCAGAGCTTTTTAATTTGATGCCACCCTGCTTATTAATTCTTGGTATCATTTCCCGAGATGTAGGAGCCTTATTGAGGAAGTTGGTGCCTGTGCCTATATATTGGAGTGTTGACCTATGTATGTTTTCTTCTAGCAGTTGCAAAGTTTCAGGTCTAATTTCTACATCTCTGATCCACTTTTTTTAAAAAAAAAATTTGTTCTAATTAGTTTTATATGACAGTAGAATGCATTTTGACACATCATGCATAAATGGAGTATGACTTCTCATTCTTCTGGCTGTACATGATGTAACATCACACAGGTCATGTCATCACATACGCACGTAGGGTTTGGTCCACTTTGAGTTGACTTTTGTGCATGGTGAGAGATAGGGATCGTCTACATGTGGAATTTCATTCTTCACATAGGCAGTTCTACATAACCAGTTTCCCCAGCACCATTTGTTAAAATGGCTCTCTTTCCTCCAGTGTATATTTTTGGTACTTTTGCCAAGGAGCAGATGTCCGAATCTATGTGGGTTTGTCTCTGTGTCTTCTAGTCTATTCCATTGGTCTATGTGTCTGTTTTTAGGCCAGTACCTTGCTGTTTTTGTTACTACAACTCTGTAGTATAATTCGAAATTGGGTATTTTGAGGCTTCCAACATTCGCTGTTTTAGTTACAATTTCTTTGGCTATTCTGGGTCTTTTATTCTTCCATGTGAACTTTAGGACTCAAAAGAATGTCGTTGATATTTTGATGGGGATTGCGTTGAATCTGTAGATGACTTTTGGCACTATGGTCATCTTAACAATGTTGATTCTGTGTATCCAAGAACGTGGGAAGTCTTTCCATCCTCTGGTATCCTCTTCAATTTCCTTCTTGGGTGTTCTATAATTTTTATTGTAGTGGTCTTTCATCTCCTTGCTTAGGTTTATCCCTAGATTTTTGTTTTGTTCTGAGGGTATTGTGAATGGAATTTTTCCCTCTGATTTCTTTTTCA
The DNA here is from genome assembly GCF_021218885.2 of Marmota monax. Taxonomy (NCBI): domain Eukaryota; kingdom Metazoa; phylum Chordata; class Mammalia; order Rodentia; family Sciuridae; genus Marmota; species Marmota monax. The sequence goes on along the minus strand of NW_026692072.1, from coordinate 9,728,072 downwards.
GCAGTTTGTTATTGGTGTGTAGGAAAGCTATTTATTTTTATATGTTGATTTGATGTCCTGCCACTTTGTTGAGTTTGTCTTCTGGTGGAGCTTTTTGGGTCTTCTTAGTATAGGATCACATCATCTGCAAACAGTGATAATTTGACGTCTTCCTTTCATATTTGTATTGCTTTTATTTTCTTCTCTTGCCTAAATGCTCTCGCTAAAAATCCAAGTACTGTATTGATCAGGAGATGAGAGATATGATGAGAGAGAGAGAGAGATGAAAGAGAGACAGACAGACAGAAATGGTGTATATACATAATTAAAATAATAACCATAGAAGGGAGAGGAATAGAGCAGCAGAGGAAGTGGACTGCAGGAGGGAGGTGGAGAGGGAGGGGCAGGACTAGGGAATGAAGTGGATCAAATCCACTGTGCGTATTCAAATGAGGCATAAGGAATCCTACCGTTATGTATAGTGATGATGCACCCATCAAAAGAAAGAAACAGAAAATATGACCTATATGGGGGCGGGGAACAGCCCATAAAACTACCCATGAGGATGCCCAGATATTGAATTTTTTAGACAAAGGCTTTAAATTGGCTCCTATAAATATGGTCAGAGAACTAAAGGAAGCCAAATATAAAGAATTAAAAGAAAGTGTGAGAACAATGCCTCACCCAATAGAAAATTCATAGTCTCTTATGATTAAAAAAAAAAAAGAATGTGGCTGGGGCTGTGGCTCAGTGGTAGAGCACTCGCCTAACACATGAGGCCCTGGGTTCGATCCCCAGCACCACATAAAAATAAATAAATAAAATAAAGGTATTGTGTTCACCCACAACAACAAAAAAAAATAATAAAATTTTTAAAAACATGCATCCAGTAAACTAGGAAGAGAAGGAACCTTCCTCAGTTTGATAAAGGACAGCTATGAAAAACCCACAGTTAACATTATTTTTCATAGTGGAAGAAGGAAAGCTTTCCTTGGAAGATCAGGAACAAGAAAAGATGTCTACTCTCTTCTTCTCTCCTCCCTTCCCTTTAGGGACTGAACCCAGAGCCATGTAAGTTTCACTTCATCAAAATTAAGAATTTCTATACTTTGAAAGACACTATCAAGAAGGTATAAAGATAACCTCAAAAGAGGAAAAACAAATGAAAATTGTATATCTGAGAAGAATCTAGTATTTAGAACATACTTAGAACTCAATACTAAAAAAGACAACCAAATTTTTAAATAGGCAAATGCTATGAACAGATATTTCTCCAAAACATATATGCAAATGTGTCAATAAGCATATGAAAAAGTCCTTAACATCATTAGTCATTATTAGTTATGTGCAAAGAAACCAAATACCATGTCCTACTTACTAGGATGGCTAGAATCAAAAGTAAAGACAATAATTAGTAATTAGCAAGGATGTAAAGAGACAGGGGCCCTCATAGGCTGCTGGTTTGGCAGTTCCTCAAAAGGTTAATCATGTTTCCCTATAACTAACAATTCCTACACTAGGTTTCTACCCAGGAGAATTTTATAAAAATGTGCAGGCAAAAACATGTAAACCAATGTTCCTAACAGTTACTATTTGTAATAGCCCAGAGTGGAGACAATCTAGTCCATCAACTAATGAGAGGGTAAACAAAATGGGGTACATCCATAACAATGGAATATCATTCGATAATAAAAAGGAATGAAGTGCTGACACATGTTGTGCCCTGATGAACCTTGAGAACACTGTGTTAAGTGAAAGACAGTGGCCCCAGGAGACCACGCAGCATAGGACTTCATTATGTGAAATGTCCAATTTACAGATCATGGATTGATGGTGGCAAGGGGCTAGGGCCATAGGGAATGGAGGGTGATCATTGATGGGTACTCAGTTTCATTTTGGAGTGATGAAAATGTTCTGGAATCAGTTAATGGTGATAATCGCACAACATGGTGAGTCTATGAAACCACTGAATTGCTTACTTTTAAAGAATGAATTTTAAATGTGAATGATATCTCAATAAAGTCTTATTTTTAATGAGTTCTTATTATGATGATTTTTATATGATTCTTGCCCCAAGCCTAGAAGAAATCCCTCTATCCTGAGTCCGAGGGTGCTGGCACACCCCAGCAGGCCCAAGAGGAAGGCCCCTCAACCTCAGGCTGCACACAGCTGAGCCCAAGTCTGGGGGAGAAGGCTCTGCCCTAACTGAGCAGCAGCTGCGGCCTGAGGACTTGGGTCAGGAGGGCCAACCTGAGTGGGTCTGGAGCGAGTTGGGCCCTGGGTCTGGGCTGCTAGCACGCACAGGTGGAAGCATAGCCCGGCCAGCACAGGCCCCAGGGCGGAGGTCATCCAGGTCCAGCTGAACTGTCCACCCAGAGTGCTGAAGCTCCCCTCCCAGGTACCAGATCTCCAATCTCCTTAACCAGAGCCCTGGTGGCCGGGGGCCCAGTTCCTTCCCCTGGTGGGGGTAGTGGACAGACAGAGAGGCCCAGAGGCAGGGAGTGGCCAAGGTCCCTGCTGGGTGAGGAAAAGAACTCTGGTCCCCTGGGTCCCTAGCTTCAATGTTCTTCAAGAAGCATTTTTCCCAAAACAGTCCTCCCTTGAGACGCTGCTGGTGCCCCGGGGAGTCATCTATATTTACAGTTTATGGCAAAATCAGTACTATTTGGCAGTGGCTGTTGCCAGCCCAACCACGAGCTGCTCGCCCCCACTCCTCCCCTCCCCAGCACCCAGAAGCTTCCGGGAACCACTCCGCCCGCCTTTCTCTGTGTCCCCAAGGTCAGTCACCATTACGTGCATCATTTCTCAGGCCCAAGGCTGAGCACTCTACAGACGTGACCTGCTTCCACCTCCTCCATCCAGAGGGTGGGGAAGGCTGAAGAGGCCCACTCTCCAGGAGGAAGCCGAGGCAGAGAGTTACGTCAATGGCTCAGAAAGGCACCCACCTGGCTGCACCCTTCTCACGAACACTTGGAGCCTTCTTCAGGTAATTTACAAGGCTGGTGCCCTAAGGCCAGCAGACAAAAGAGGCAGCCCCAGGGCCCACCCTTCCCCTCTGCTGCAGTCACCTACCCCAGCTCCTTTTGCAGGGCTTTTGCATAAAGCCTTGCAGACTGAACACAGGGAGCTTCATCATACAGACCACAATGTGAGTGGTGCCCTGGAGTTGTGCAGTGCACAGCCTACACAGCTGTATGTGTAGGCCCTGCCTTTTCACCAGGCCCCGCTTCCTTCTCCTAACTTAGTGACTTCTGTCCATGTTGGAAGACCTGCCTCAAATTCTACCCAGACCTCCTGGACACTCTTCCTCTGGACCTCCACAGATAAGTGCCTTCCCTTGGGTATTGGAAGGCTGCCTCTGTGCTGTGCCTGTGTATCTGAGTGTCCTTGACAAGCTCCAAGAGGACAGAGGCTGGCCTTGAAATTGCTTGTCTCCCGCCTCACCTGACAAGACGCCAAGGGCTCTATAAATATTTGCTCACTGGCAGGTCTCCAAATTATGAGGGATGAGGCAAAAACCCCAGAAGCGAATCAGATTTTCAGAGCTGGAAGGGCTTCTAGAAGAACAGCAGTTCTAGTTTATTCATCAGGAAACTGAGGCTCGGGGAGGGGAATGACCGTCCCGGAGTCCTAAGATCTGTTCGAGCTCTGATTCCTCTCTCATTCACCACCCTGGGGGGCTCTGTTCTTGGCCCTCTTCTTCCCCAGATATGTGACAGCAGATTTTGTGCTGTAGCCCCCAGACTTGTCTACTTTTTCTCCACTAAAGTCCCAAATCACAGAGTCCTTTAATTTGGGGATTAGAAATGACCTTCAAACCAGATGTGGTGGCACACACCTGTCATCCCAGCGGCTGGGGAGGCTGAGGCAGGAGGATCTTGAGTTCAAAGCCAGCCTCAGCAACAGTGAGGTGCTAAGCAACTCAGGGAGACCTGTCTCTAAATAAAATACAAAATAGGGCTGGGGGTGTGGCTCAGCAGAGTGCCCCTGAATTCAATCCCCGGTACCCCCTACCCCCCAAAAATGACCTTCACAGCCTGACCCAGCTACCCTTCAGATCCTGAAGACCACCTATTCTTTGTCCTGAGCAGGCTTCTACATTTAGATACTATCCTTTTCTGGTTATATTAAACCAAATATTTATTATTATTATTATTATTATTATTTACAGTTAAAATGCTTCTTCCTTTATTACATAAAGCCAATAACTGCTTACAGCAAATATTTTTGAGCAATCACGTTACAGGGGCCTGATTTCTCCTCAAACCTCAGGTCTGAGCAGCTGGGAGGAATTTGGACCTCTCCAATCCTGCTGATGACTAGTGCCACTTCTCCCCTCCCCCAGCTCAGCCAGGACAGCAGCAGCTGCTCCCCAGGGGACCTCTGTTGCTAGACTCCTGCCTCCTCCAGGCCTGCCCACAGTGACTAAGCCAGCCAGCAGCACTGCGGCCACCTCCCAGCAACCCGGGGTTTTTCCACTGGAGAGCTGCAGGCTCACCCTGCCTGCCCCCCACTGCCTGGCCCCCCAGAGCAGCAACGGGCCGAGAACAAGCCAGGGTCTCAGGGCCCCATCTTCCTGGGCCCTCAGCACTGACTTTCAGAACGCAGAAGTGGGGGACCCATCAGTGCCACGAAGGTCTTCACTGTCTGGAAGAGGTGTCTGGGGACCTTAAGGCCACAGGGGGAACAGTCTAAAGTGAGGGTCCCTTTTTTCAGTCCAAAGAACATTTGTTATCAGAAGGAGAGTTGAAACTTTTGAAAATGAACTAAAAGAAAAGACTGAAGAAAACCAAGAAATGAGCCCCAGAAACTAGTGGCACGCCCGACACCCTCACTTCTTATCCTCCTCTCGCTCCTCACAACCAACTTAGCAGTTCAGTGTGATTGGGGCTGGGCTGGGGCTCAGCGTAGAGCGCCCGCCTAGCACAGGCAAGGTGCTGGTTCGATCCTCAGCACCACATAAAAATAAATAAAATAAAGGTATAAACAAAGAAAGAAGCTTAGTGTGACCGTCCCATTTTACAGGTATGGAAACAGAGACACAGGAACCTAAATACTTGCCCAAGGTCGGAGGAGTGGATCTGACTGCAGAGCTGTGATGCCATCGCTCATCGCCCAGGCTCTTTCTGGTACCCCATCCTGCTGGGAATCAGCTCCGCACTTGAACCCAGCCTCATTCTGTGGCCGAGAACCTCTGCACCAAGACGGACCTCCAGGCAGAAGTGGAGCCTCAGGTCTGGCTCTTTTGGGTCTGTGCTCTGTCCTCACTCAAGGAGCGATGTCGCTTTTCGCCTTGGGACCGCGCCTTCTCCACCTGCTTGGTAAGGACTTGGTGGCCTGGAAGCTCACGTCCTCCCTGTTGGACAGCCCTCTCTGCCATGGAAGGGAGTGGGTAGGAGACAGGGCAATGCTGGAGCTAAGAGTGGAGGCTTTGCCGCAAGGCCCCTCTGGGTGTATCCTGTGCAGCTTTGGGCAATGAACTTAACCAGCCTCAGTTGCCCATTCTGCAAAATGGGGCTGATATCACTACCAACCTCACCGTGTAGGGTGGAGAAATGCTACTCAGTGCATGAGTCGTGCCTTGCAAAGGACTCGGAATACAGTGAGCAGAGCGTTCAAGGGGGTCCTCCTGCCCGCCCACCCAGGGACCAGCCCAAGACGGGACCCAGGAACTGTGGTCACCATCCTCTAAAATGACGCCAATGACCCCACCTCCGGTAGTCACACCCCGTGTAGTCCCCTCCCACACTATGCCAGGGTGGATCTTCAGGAGCCAAAAGAATACAGCAGAAGTGACAGCATCTCACGTCTGAGCCTAGCTTAGGACAGATGGTGCCTCTTGTCTTTCCTCAGCTCATCCCTGGGAGTGGCCAGCTGCCACATCCCGAGGACACGTGGGCAACCTGTGGCCACGTGGTGAGGACTGAGGTGCCATCAAGGCCTGCCAAGGACCACAGGGCAGCCGGGAAGTGGCTCCTGCCCCAGGTCAGCCTTCTCGGGAGTGCCTGCGGGAACGGGGGCGGGACCACGTGCTAAGCCCCGCCCCAGGACCAGGAGAGGATAGGTGCTCCTGGCAGGCAAGAAGATGCCACTCAGGACAGTTTCCCAGCAGGAGATAACTGCACTACCCTGCCCCCACGTGGGCAGAGCAAGAGGGGCACCTGGCAGCGTGTCCCCAGTGAGGCACTGTCCTGAGCCTATTTCCTCAGCAGTAAAAGAAGAGCCCCAAGGGGCCTCCCCAGGGCTGACACGATGGCCAACAGAAGTGAGCTCCAAGCCAGGGGCTTGTTAGGTAAGGAGGGGGTCCCCTGTCTGCTGTGAAAACATCCAGCTGTCACCCACCCAGAAGGCTCCACTCACATGACTCCAATGCCACTCTTTACAGCCAAGTCTTGTCATTGCTGAGGGACACCAGACAGTCCTGGGTTTTGGTTTTGGTTTTTTATGAAACTGTGTTTGGTGGTGGTGATTGTTCTAGAATCACTGTCTTCTCATGATACAAAACTAAAAGAGCTCAAAACCCTGTGGCATAAAAGGTGACCATCTTTCCTTACTCTTTGGTCTAAACTGTCTCACTCACAGATAGCTATTACTGGGATTTATTTATAATCTTTTAGATAAATTTCCTATGCATAGACAAGTGTATTCATTTACTTATGCCTATTTTAACTCCAAAGTAATAATAACATATACATTGTTTTTCACTTTGATTCTTTGTGTGTGTGGGTGTGTGTGTGTGTGTGTGTGTGTGTGCGCGCGCGCACGCTGGAGATTGAACCCAGGGCCTTGTGCATGCCAGGCAAACACCCTCCCAACTGAGCTATAGCCCTAGCCCTTGCTTTCCTTTTTGACAGTGTATCTTGGGCTTCTTATTGCTGCACTTAGAGCCACTTTTTTCTCTTTCCTTCAATCGTTTAAGAATTATTTATTGAGCAACTACCATGTGCCAGACCCTGATCATATTTCACAGACTTATAAATACTTAGTAGATTCCAGGCACCTTTCTACCTAGGGTTTCTCAACCCCAACACTACTGACATAGAGAGCCGGATAATTATTTGTCTTTGAGAGATAAATAGAAAAGAACACTTAGAAGGAGCACCCTCTCCCTTTTCTTTTTCCTAGAATGAATTGAGATTGGGCATTGTACTTTTTAATGTCATTATTTACAAACACATCTAACATGCTATGGGAGTGGAGTAGTTTGACTTCTTTTACAAGAAAGGACACTCTTGAGTCAGGAAGAAAGTCAAAGAGGGTGGCACATGGAGAAAGCCACATCCACAGGCTGGATCACGATGTGTTAGACCATTTCCTAAGACATCTAATGGCTCTAAGTTTTTGCTAGCATACATAACACTGTGATGAACATCTTTATACATCCTTCTTTGTACACAGCTTCAAGCATATCCATGAGCTATATTCCTGAAAGAGAATTTGCCACCATCAAGGATATATGTTTTGGATGGTTGAAAGAGAATGCTAAATTGCCTGCAAACAGTCAAACTCACCCTCCCCTCGTACATAAGGGAGCCTGTTTCTCCACACCTTGGCAGCGCCAGGTCTTTTAGGAGTCTGAGCACACAAAGTGGATATAAATGGGGACTTGCGGCGAGAGCCAAACACTTGCCCCATTGACCACAGCAGACCACTTCTTGGGCCACCACCTTCTCGGGGGAGCCCACAGGGTCATCCAGAAGAAGCCCTTAGCAGGACAGACAGTGAAAAGGCTGGGAGGGGAAGGTGCTCATCTTTTCTCCTGCACCCTCTTAGCATGTGTACATGGCTAATTTGTCACCCCTGCACTTGGCACACAAATACTCAGCCGCACGGTCATCCCTCAGTGTTCCAGGGGGGTTGCAGGAGCCTCCATACCACAACCTGCAGATGTTCAAGTCCTTTATATAAAATGACCACAAATATCCTCCTATATACTTTCCACTGTCCCTAGATTACTTATAACACCTCATGTAAGTGCGGTATAAACAGTTGCTTCACTCTATCGTCTAGGAAATAATAAATAAGGGGAAAAGACTGTACATGGTCAGTACAGACACAATTGTTTTCAAGTATTTTCAATCCTTGCTTGCCTGAATATGTGGATATAGAACCATGAATGTGATAAGGAAGGTCACCTGCATTTGTGCAAATATTCATTGCACAGCACAAGTATTTACTGTAAGACTCCAGGGCGCTAGGTTGGATGTATTTGTATTGTAGTAAGTTATCAGATAAAATCCTCACCATCTTCCTATTTATAGTCTTACCTGGGAACACTTTTTCCACTCCACACATGTGTGCATACACATGCACACGTACATACACACATACATGTCCCACATTTCACCACCCCATGTGAGCTTAGAATAGGCCAGTTCATCCTTCCAAACACAGTCTTGATATATTTCTTTAGCATTTGTTGGGGGGACTAATTTTATACATGCAAAAATTATCTTTTTTATTTTTAAAAAACTCCCTTATTCTGCCAGGGGCGATGACTCATGCCTTTAATCCCAGTATAGGTTCAGGAGGCTGAGGCAGGAGGACCGCAAGTTCAAAGCCAGCCTCAGCAACTTAGAGAGAGACCCTAAGCAACTTAATCAGATCCCGACTCAAAATATAAAAAGGGCTGGGGATGTGGCTCAGTGGTTAAGATCAGGACAGGGAGAGCCAGAGACAAATGTAGGAAAAGAGCTAACTTCTATGGTGACATTTATAAAGCATGGGTCAAAATACACTTCAAGCTCCTTCCTGGCTTTGTGCTGAGTGCAGGGGACAGAGATGAGCAAAGCCAGGCGCAGTCCCTGGACTCAGGACGCGATACTGAAGCCGGGAGGCGGCCAGAGTTTAAACAAACTCAGTGATAAATCATGGTCAGGGCTGCCTTAAGTGCTCTGAAGAGCCAGAGCTGGCCAGGGAGGACTTGGCTCCAGGGGATGGGATGGGGTGGGAGGTGGAGGTCAAGGTGGAGGGGCCATGTCACAGATGTCCAGGGGAGGTGAAGGTAACATGGACGGGAGAGGCAGCAGGGCCTGGCATATAAGATCCTAATACTGAGGGAGTAAAATCATGGGGCGGGGAGAGAGAGAAAGGTGGGGGACTCAGGTTCAGGCTCATGGGGTGGGGGAGCCTTTCCAAAGAGTGGAAACATTGGAAGAGCCCCAGGTTACAGCCCTGAGCGCAGCATCATTTTTTAACTTATTTGGACTTTGATGTCCCTGCTTTTCCATCCACAGTTTGCCCAACTTGAGTCACCCTCAGTGCCTGGGGATGGAGGTAACCTTTGTGGACATGTTTACGAATTCTTCTTAAAATATAGTGCAAACTGCTCACGCCTGGCTCCCGACTCAGCAGGGCCTCGAGCAACGGCGGCACTTCTTGTCCTTGTTCCATTTTTTAATTTTCTTTTGCTATTTTCCAGACCAGACAGCTTCTCATAAGGCTCCAGAAAGGGTCTTAAGTTTGGAGAACAAAGTAAATCAGTTGCTTCTGGCTCTGCAGATTACATTTCAGCGTTTGGAGATGTCAGAGCCACGGGTGGCTACGCAGGAACAGGACAAAGCCACTCCGCAGAGACAGCTCAACAGTTTTCTTTTCACGTTGCCCACTTAGACATGAGAGGGGTCAAGGCAAACATACCCAGTCCTGTATGAGTCCCCTCTGAAAACCTGAGTTAGCTCAGACCCCACGCTTGCTTTGTTTCAGGGACTTTTATCCGGGTTATCTTCAGCACCCAGAGCAGTCCTGCACAAAATACGTGTTCAGCTAATCTTGTTGAACGAATGAACAAGGGATGTTTTATCTCTCATTGACACATCAGCCCCTTTGTCTAGTTTTTCCATCACCAAACAGGTGTTTAGAGTGGGCAGCTCTGGTCTCACATTTAGCATCACTTAATAAGAAAGGAGACCTTTGTGACCAGGAAGGACAGAGGAATGAGAGAGCTGGTCGTGGGGACTTGTTCACTCAGAGAACAAGGATGCCTTGTCAAGGGGCAGGAAGAGCTTCTTTGATACCAAGATGCACAATTTGTTCATATTTTAATAAGCCTGGGGATGTGAATGGGCTTTCCGATTGACATAAATATTTAAAAGGCAGTGCTGGTTTTTATTTTCCAAAGATGCAGGATTAAGTCAGTGGTTTGTCATGCAACTTGGGAAAATATACAGTAGATTCATTTTAAAAGCACTGCCAGTCGGTCACCCGTCAGATTTCAGTGCTTCAACTCCACGAGCCATGTTGGCCCTCCCCTGGGGATGCAGGTATGGTGACCGTGGTGCCCCATGCGGTGGTTTATCTGTCCTGCTCCTGACCAGTGACTCTCCTTTTAAAATAACCCCCACTTGCCTGCACCAGACTGTATGAGCAAGGGCGCCCTGGCCTTGCACAGAGACACTGGGTCCTCCCATCCCCCTAGTGACCCTGTCCTCTAACCCTCGCTGCCCCGCAGGGTTGCCTGGAGAGGGATTAAGCCCTCAATGGCAAGCAAGCGAGGCCCCTTCACATGCACCATCCCAGCAGGGGCCAGAGAACAAGGGAAGGTACAATGTTCAGTGTCCCAAGGGGAAGGCACCCATGAAATTTGCATTGATTCAAGTATAGTATTTTTGTTGTTGTTGTTGTTTTTGATACTCGGAAATGAACTCAGAGGCGCTATACCACTGAGTCACATTCCCAGCCTTTTATATTTTTTATTTTGAGACAGGGTCTCACTAAGTTGCCCAGAGCCTCTGTAAGTTGATGAGGCTGGCCTTGAACTTGTGATTCTCCGGCCTCAGCCTCCTGAGTCCCTGGGATTTCAGGTGTTCACAACTGGCCCTGGACTTCCAGTCCAGTTTTGATGCACCAAAAGTCAGCCCATGCTCAATAACTCCCCAGGGGACTCCAAGGCTTCCCAGGAGGCCTGGGAGCACATTTGCACTCAACACTGAATGTAACCCTGCCGGGGTCAGGACCTCTGTGGTCCAGTCTCTAAGTGGTACTGGATTCAAATAGCACAACCCAATAGTGAGCGATTAATAGAATTGTTTAGTTCAGGTTAGAGAAACCAGTTCAGCACTGAGCAAGGCCCCTCGGGGCAGCCTCCGCTCCCCTGCCCCATTTCCCACCTGTGTTCTCTAGCTGTCCCCTCCCAACTCCGCCAAGTCTTTCGCCAGTCCTCGGCCAGGCCCAATAGATAAAATTTGATAACAGTAACATAAAATCTGACACTTATTTGTGAAGAGTGTGGGCTCTAAAGCCGATCCCTTTGGCTCTGACATTACTAGCCACATGACCTTGGACTTCAGAATCCTCTTGGGTGGGAGGGAAGGGGAGAAACTGAGTCACAACAGAGTCTTCTTTAGTTGGGGGAGCAAAGGCCTGGGGGCACTGATACCACAGCCTCTTTCTTCTGGTTCAGTAATAACAGTATCTCACATTTACGGAGCAGTAGGCACTGTGTTAAATTTTGATAAAAGTAACATGAAATCTGGCACTTATTTGTGAAGAATGTGGGCTCTAGAACCGATCCCTCTGGCTCTGGTATTACGAGCCACGTGACCTCGGATCTCCGTTTTCTCAACTGGAAACACCTGCTTCTCAGGGTTGTTGGGAAGATGTCACGGCCCAGGCAGTGCCTTCCCCTGGAGGGTGTTCTACACATGTTACTGGGCTCCTGGGACTGAGCACAACAGCAATCGATGAGACAGGTGCTGTCCTTGTGGCCATTTTACAGATGAGGAAACTGACACAGTTCATATGAGGAAGGACCACATTTAAATTCATGCCGCTGGCCACAAACCCCCATTCTCAACCACTCTTCTCCAATTCCCTCTCACAGATGAGAAAAAGGAGAGGCAGATTTGCCCTGTTCACCCCAAAACAGAAAAAGAATGGCCCCTGTGATGCAGAGCAGTTCTTTGATGTTGCTCTTTGTCCTGAGAGCCCTAGGACATTCCCAAGAGGTAGGCGGCCCAGTGACCAGAACTCAAACAGAACCCTGGACCCTGCTGCCCGGGCCTGCTGAGTCCCTCTCTGAGCCTCCTGCAGTCTGCTGGCTGCTCAGGGAGGAAGCATGTCAGTCAGCAGAGCAGACTCCTCAAAAGCAGTGGCTCCAGATTCCGCATTCAAGGGCATCTGGGAGTCTACAGCCTTGGGCCTCTTTCTTTTCCAGGCTCTGGCATGTCTGGCTGGGAGGGGGCCTGGAGCCAGGGGCTGCTTCTCTCTCAATCCAATTCAAATAAAATTTAGTCCCCAGAGAGTCATCCATTTGAGGAAGAAGGAGCCTGTGACATTCCGGGGGTGGCCCTGTGCAGATCTGGCAAAAACCATAGCAGGCCTGAGGCCCAGTCTGCCCTGCTACTCCCTGCCCCAAGGGGCTGCCAGGTGGCACTGACTCTGGCCTTGTATGGGCAAAACTGTCCCGCCAAGCCTGGCTTGGGAGTGAGCTTTCTCTCTATTTTAGGCCCCAGGGGTAGTGTCGGTCTCTCCCCCCAGCTCTCATTGGCTCAAACACCAGGCCAAGGGGCCTGCCAGGATCCCTGAAGCAGCCATGGGGGAGAGGGGCAGGGGGTTTAGCTTGAGTCCCCACCTCATGGAGGAGGAGGAAATGGCTAAAAATAACAACAACAATACAAGCACCAACTAGCTATTACTTGCTGCTCGCTGGGCCTCCTGCTGGGAGCTCTCCCTGGACTGTCTGCTTAAGAACAAGAGGTGGGCGACATCCTTATCCCCCTTCACCAAGCATCTTCTAGAAATTAGGTAACTGGCCCAAGGTCACGCAGTCAGCAAGGAGCTACAAGCTGGGTACACTCAGCCAGTAGCTTATGAGTGGCCTCCAGCTGGTACCCAGGGCTGGAAGGGACTTTGGACTGCACCCAAGCCAACCTGTTGATCCCACGCAGAGGCCTGGGCCCCCTGGGCCCCACTTGGTGGCAGGTCCAGGCCTAGGTCATCTGGACTCTAAGGCCAGAGTTCTGTCCTCCTGGTGGGTACTCTCTCCCCAAGGGTCTAGACAGGCCCTGGCTGCAGGAGGAGCCACAGGGGGCGCAGAGTCCACCCCTCCTGTGACTGGACCAGTTCCAGGATCCAGTCCGGACAGAGAAGGGATGGAACCCTGTGGGCAGGGGTGACGGGCAAGATAGAGGTGGTGTGGGGTACTGGAGCCTGGGCTAGAGAAAACATGGAGTAGGGGCACACTGCACACTTGGGCACTCGGACCAGCCCTCCCTGGCCAAGTCTTGCATGGAGTCTTTGGAGTTAATAGGCCTGGATCCAAACCCAGCCTCTGCCACTTAGCAGCTGTTTGACCCAGGGGTAAAAGTCCTCCACCCTTCTAAGCCTCAGTTCCTTCCTCCGCAAAACTGGGGTCAGGAGTCCACCATCTCTAGGCGCTCAGAATCAGACAGAGCATGGCCACCCGTCCAGGTTGCCCTGGGACTGGCGTGGGGGTATTGTGGGGATGTGAGACTCTTGTGGTAAGAACTGGAAATGTCCTGGGGAGGCCAGGAAGAGCCGGTGGCCCTGTGAGATCTGGGATGCAGAGCACAGGGCTTGGCGGAACGCACTCAATGCTCAAAGCCACAGTGGCCTGCCAGGCTCACTGCTCAGCTGCAGCTCAGCCTCGCTCCTGCCTTTGCCGCAGGCTTTGCCATCCAGAGCCCCCCCCAAGTCCAGGAACAGAACAAAGCCTGGGGCTGGGGCTGCCCTCCATGCCCCCCTCCCCAAAGTGGAACCCTTTTGTCCCTGGAGGCCTCCCCTCCCCCACCCGGCGGGCTGGGTGCCAGCAGCAATTACAGAATCACTTATTCACAGAGGCCGCACGTGCAGCCCTCGATCAGCAGTAATTAGGCAGCTAAAGGCGCTGGAAAGCCTACGAGCCAATCCGGGGAGGGGTGCTGAATGGGACAATCAGCCTCGCCAGGCAGAGGGGGCTGGGGGTGGGGAAAGAGTGGGGCTCGTCGGGGGCAGCCATTGAAAGAGCTTCCCAGCCCCCGCTACAGCTGCCGCACAATGGGGTGGGGGTGCACCTGCTGGGACTGGAAAGCACAGGCCGAGGACTCCTCCGGGGGAGCAGTGGCGGGTGGGCAGGACAGGTCGTGGAAAACACAGCCAGCGCCCTCCAGTCCTGTGAGGGGACCTGCCCTCTCCAGGTAGGTAGACTCGCCTGCCCTGCCCGGAAGCTGCACCTTCTCAAGGGGAGGCCTTTCTCTCTTGGAATGCTCTTCACTTGGAAAGTGCCAGCAGATCACCAGGGCTCACACTAAACTGTAGATTCCAGTGCCATGGCCTAGGGAGGGACCTAAACTCCACATGCATTCCCAATCCGCTCCTCCTGGCCTCAGATTAAGCTCCAGGAGCAAGATTCCAGTGCATCTCGGGAAGACCCTTAGGTTATAGTCCAGCTCTGTGACCTTGGATAAGCCCCTCAATTCCCAGAGCCTCATTGTCATGATGCTGTAAAGAGGGACCTGCAGTCCCACATCACAGGGCTGGGCATCACAGGGCTGGGCATCACAGGGCTGGGCAGAGAGTGAAAAATAAGAAAACAGCTGTGAACCTGCCCTGTGTGTCACAAACAGCGTTCCTGGGAGGGGTGGGCTTGGGCTTGGCTCAGCTCGGCTCAGCTTGGCCCTGGAGGCCTGGGGTCGGGGGACAGGAGCTATCCAAGCCCAGGCTTTCCCACCAGACTGGAGAAATTACTTCTCTAGATCTTGATCTTGGGTACTATTCTGAATAGTTTTGGGGTCCTGCTGGGAGTGGGAAACTTGGGGTGGGCCAACATCAAGAAGAACTTGGCCCAGAAAACCTGCTCCATGCCCACCTAGGCTCCTGCCTGGCCTTCTAACCTGGGTTCTCTCCAAGAGCTCTCTGCCCCGCTCCAGCTGCCTGGAACACTCCCTCCCTGGTGGCCTCAGTTGGGCGCTTCTGTTCCCCTCCCATCTGCAGGCTCAGCCCCGCCCTGTCCTCACCCCCCCCCTTCTTTGGAACTGGAGGCTGTGGGTTTCTAGGCGGTCTTTGCTTAGGGTCCTGGGTGCCTGGTTCTGGTGGCCCTGGCCCCTCCCAGGAAAGCAGCGTCTTCCCTGTCTCTGGTCTGGGGACACAGTTCCCACTGTGGCTGTAAGGTCCTTGCTTGCCGCAGTCTGGCGGGGCACAAATCACGAGCCACTGAAGCAGGAACAAACTTTATTTCTGAACTCCACCAGCACACTCCACACACGCTCCCCAGGAACTCTCCCGAACGCCACGCGGCTCCTCCAGGAACCACCAACTGGAAATCCCTCCTCCGGCACTTCCCCAACCAATGTGAACTCTTCAGGAATCCCCGCGAGAGCTCAAGCAGAACTCAACGGGAACTCCGCGAGAACTCAAAAGTCATCATCTTAATGGCTCGCTGGCGTCACCTCTCAACCACTACTTCTGGCAAAAATGCCATGCGTCATCCCGACTCCGACTCCGCTGTGGCCCTCAACACTTGCTTAGCCTCTCAATGGCCATCTTAAGTGACAGCCACCATTTTAAGAAAAATCTTTTACTTTCCACCTAAGGGCCTTTCTGACAAAGGCTTCCCACTCCTTCATACCAACCCCACCCTTAACCACCTCCATTAGGACCCTCCCGGCTCTAATCCCTGAGCCTGCCCCATCAAAATCCCAAACCCCAAGCCTGTTTTGCCTCTCTCCATCTCTCTGTCAGCTCTGACAAATAAACTCTCGTGTGTATCTCTGCCTGGTCTCTGTCTTTCATTTCTCATTTGCCCGTCTTTTGTTTCCTCGCTTTCTTTTCATTGATGCCAAAACCGGGATTCAGGTTCCCTGGTGTGCCCCTTTCCCTCTTTGAGGGTCACTGAGCATCCCTGGGCCCCGATCCAACCTCCATCATGGGACCAGGCCCTCCATTCTGCCAAACGCCCTCTCTGCATCCACCACGGGGCATTCCAGGTAAGACCCCTGTCTCTGGTCGACCTGTGGGTCCCAGGAAGTGACGGTGATCATCCAGCACTCCCACGGTTACCATGTGGTCAGGGGCTCCCCCAGCCACAGCTTCCAGCTACGACTGATCCCTACGGTCGACTGGGTCTATAGGTGGTCTTTTATTTGGGTCCTGGGCTTTGAGAAAAACCACCCAGGGTGATTGGGAGTTGTTCCTGGTGAGACCTCCTGCCCCTATGTAGTCCCAACCCTGCGGCCCAGTGCCTCTACAGGCCCTGCCCCTGATGCTTACCCAGTGACGACCCCCTGAGTGTAACCATCCTCTTGACTGGGTGATACTAGAGACCGGGAGACGTGCCACCTCTAAATCCACCACCTATGTCTCACCATGGGCTGCTCCTCATCCATTCCCTCCCATAGTCCTCTAGGCTGCCTCCTGGCTAACCTAGAGGATCTCTCTCTCACCCTGGACCTAAAACCCCCAAAACTTATCCAATTGTGCAATCAGATCTGGCCTCAATATCCTTTGGATAATGACTCTAGACCCCAATATTATCAGGGATATTTCGACTCTTATGAGCATTCGGGAAAATGGAAAGAGATATCATATTTTCAAGCCTTCTCCTCCCTACTTCTGAGCCCTCTCTCTGCAACTCTTGCTCTCCCGCACAAGTCTACACCTGCTTCCCAAGGGACAGAAGATCCTACCCAGGACTCCTTCTCCTTCGACCCAGCAGATGAGCCCCCGCCACACCACAATTCTCTTTCTAACAAAGCCTCTGCAGCAACTGTCCCCTCGGCTTCTCTGTCCTTCTCTCCTCCTGCCACACGCTCATGGGCTGTGGCTGCCTAACCCTTATCTCTGTGTCCTCTATGCGGGGTGGCTGGGTAGATGGTGTAGTCCAGGTTCCTGTGCCTTTCTCTTTGTCAGATCTTTCACAGATAGAAAAGCGGCTTGGGTCCTACACTTCAAGCCCCACCACATACATCAAAGAGTTTCAATATCTGACCCAATCACATAATTTGACCTTCCATGATGTCCATGTGATCTTGTCTACCACCCTCCTGTCCAAGGAAGGCAGGCGAGTTTGGGAGCAAGCTAGGAATTATGCTGATGAAGTGCATCAGACCTCCCTGCCCATCCGATTGGCACTGAAGCAGTCTCTCATCAGGACCCTGATTGGGGTTATAATTCGCCTGGAAGAGTAACTAGTAGAGACCAATTCATTACTTGCCTCATGGAAGGACTTAGAAAGGCTGCCCATAAGCCTATCAATTATGAAAGGCTCCAGGAAGTCATCTAAGATAAAAATGAAAACCCTCAGCATTTTTAGATCGCCCGACCAAGGCTTTATTACAATATACTAATCTGGACCCTGCGACTCCAGATGGGAGACAACTACTAATGACCTACCTTTTCTCCCACAGTTTCCCTGATATTAAGGCCAAACTAAAGCACCTTTAGAGGGGGCCCCTAACTCCCCCAAGCTGAGGTTCTGGCCTTTAAGGTGCATAACGGGAGAGACGAGAAAGCCCAGAAGCAGAAGTAACAGATGCCCGCTCAAGTCGTCCGTCTGGCCTCGCATCTGTCGCTGGTTCCACTGGCCCATGGAAGGGTCCCTGGGGACCACCTGGACCCTGTTTTAAATGTGGTCAGATGGGTCACTGGGCTCGTACATGTCCCAAGCCTCACAAGCCTCCGGGCCTTTGTCCTAAATGCCATCAGGAGGGACACGGGCCCACAGCGGCCCCCAGCCATCCAGCCCTTCTGGTTCCCCTTTCCAACTCTTAGGACTGGCTGCCGAGGACTGACGAGGCCCAGGTCCCATCACCTGACCACTGCCATCACTCCATGGGGACCCAGGGTAACTCTGCGTATTTCAGGTAGGCCTGTCTTCCTTCCTCCTGGACACCGGGGCTACATATTCAGTCCTCAGGAGTTCTGGGGGCCTACCACTCGTCCTGTGACCTCTACTGTGGGGTAGAGGGTAAACTTTACCAGCCCTTACAGGCACCTCGCCTTGTTTGCGCTTTTGGCTCTAATTTTTACCCACCCCTTTTTGGTCATTCCACAGGGCCCTGTTCCCCTTATGGGAAAGGACATCCTCACAAAGTTGGGGGCTACACTTTCCTCTCCTCTCATATATGCTTCCATCCAGACTCGCCTGCTGCTCCCCTGGTCCTCACCCTGACTTTAGGACCACCCCCTATTTCGTCTGCCAGTGCCTTCCCCTTAGCCTCTTCCGAGGAGGACCTACTGTCTGGGATGTTCCAAGTCAGGAAAATGGAAAGAGATATCATATGTTCAGGCCACCATGAGCCCATTCCCATCCATCTCAAAGCCCCCTCCATTTTTTGGCCCAGTCACAATACCCACTGTCCCTCCTGGCTGCTGCTGTTCCTCTCTTTTTGCAGAGCAGCCTCATCAGGCTCCTGACAATAAACCCGCTTCTTACCCCAGGGGTGTGTGACTAGTCCTGCGCCACTTTTCTTCATTGATGCCAGTGACCAGGTCATGTTCTCATGTCAGCCTTGCTCTCCCTCCTGGGGATTTGAGCTGCTTTGGGTCCCTGGCCTGAGGGCCCAGGACAAAGACCACACACCTCCTTCCATTCACCCAGCACTCTTCTTCTCATCCACACTCCAGCCTCATTTGGGTAAGTGACTTCGCCCTTCCCTCCTTCCTCCTCAAAGGCCCATCGACCAGTTCAACCTTCCGATCTTCATAACTTTTGCAAGCGCTCAGGAAAATGGAAGGAAAGCCCTTCTGTGCAGGCTTCTCCTTTCTCCATCCTAAGCCTTCCCTCTGATCCTCTTGCTCCCCCCCCCCCCAGTTTCTACTTGCCACTAAAGCTCTGGATGCCACCAGAGACCTACTTCTAGGGTCAGAACCTTTCTACATTGTAAAGCCCTGGGCAGCCATCTCCCTGGCCACGGCCACACTGAGGCTAGCACTGAAACACATAGGACAGACTCAGCAGGCTGGATAAGAGGCCTAAGGGGGAAAAAGTGTCAGTTTAACTTTTCCCTTGTGTATAACACAGAAGAATGACTTCAGAACTTTTCCTGTCTCTCTATCTCCCCAATCTCACACGCCCGGTTCACCTTTAGCGACTGAAAAGCAGGGATTTGCACTAGGGGTCCTTGGACGCATGCTGGGGCCAGCCTTTGCCCTGTGGCTTATCTATGGGAGGGTCTTGACCCTACTGTTGGGATGGGACCCCTGCCCACAAATATTGGCTGCAGCCTCTCTACTCATTAATGAGTCAAGAAACTCACCTTTGGGGCCCCACTCCCCATCCTGGCTCCCCATCCCCTAAAGGAACTGCTCACCTACACGGGCTTATGTTCCCTGCCCCACTGTCGCCTTTATCTCTACAGGTGTCCCTGGTGGAAGATCCAGCCTTACTTTCCCCACGTGCTCACCTTTAAACCCTGCTCCTCTCCTCCCCGCTCCTCGGGACTCTTCCACCTCTTCTCCTCTTACCCATTCCTGCCCTGAGACTCTGGAGGAGCTTCTTCCACATCCCTCCCACACAGGAAGGCCCCTTGCTCCAGGCCACACACGTGGTTCACAGACGGCTCCTCCTTCCTTCAGGAGGGAGTTCCTCGGGCAGGGTGTGCTATAGTCTCTCTAACCTCCTTGTGGAAGCAGCTCCCCCCCAATAATACATCCAATCATCAGGCTGACCAGGTTGCCCTCCTCAGAGCCTTCACTGGGGCAAAGGGAGCCTCCCTCCATGTCTACACTGACTCTAAACACGCTTTCCACATACTTCTCTCCCACTCCGCTATTTGGAAGGAGCGTGGGTTCCTTACCACCAAGGGAACTTCAATTACTAATGCCCCTTTACCTCCGATCTCCTTCAGGCCTCAAAGCTTCCCACTGCCACTGGAACTGAAGGATGGCAGCTAAGTGACCCCCTTCTGCAGTGGGCACTTTCTTCCTGACCTCTCTCCTTGTCATAGGCCTTCTGTTAATGCTTGCCCCCTGAGTCGTTAGATTTATTCAAGATCAGATTCAAAGGATCTCTAACCAAACCGTGAACCAGCTTCTGTTGCAGGACCTCCAACCCCTCACCAAAATTGGGCCATCTGGAGTCAGCATCACCCAGCACCGCCTGACCATCTCCACTGCCTCAATGACACCGCACGCCCCTAACAAGGGTCCAGACGCCACCCCTTCCCAGCAGGAAGAGGTACAGAAGATTGATCTATGCCCTGTCCCTTAAGGGGCCCAAAAACAAACAAAAAAGGGGGAAATGTAGGTCTTTGCTTAGCATCTGGATGGCCGTCTTACGTGACACCTGCCATTTTAAGAAAAATTTTGCTTTCCCGCCCAAGAGCCTTTCTGAGAAAGGCTCCCCACTCCCTCATACCAACCCCACCTTAACCACCCCCATTGGGACCCACCAGGATCCAATCCCTGAGCCTGCCCCATCCAAGTCCTGAACTCCAAGTCTGTGTTGCCTCTCTCCGTCTCTGGAGAGGTGGCCTTTATTTGTCAGCTCTAACAGATAAACTCCCGTGTGCACCTCTGCCTGGTCCCCTGCACCTCTGCCTGGTCCCCGTCTTTCATTTCCTCGCTTTCCTTTCATGGCTGTTACCAGGGGCAAAGGTCTGGGAAGAAGTTGCCCCTGGGGGGCACATGTCCAGGGTGGAGCGGACCCACAGCCCAGGCAGAGTCAGGAGGGCTCCGGGAAGCCTCCTGGGCTGGCTCTCCAGGCCAGAACCCGGAGGGCCCTCGGAAAGTCGCAGGACAGCGGCCATTGTTTAGTGGGGGGGCTTCAGTTTTACAAACTGGAGAGCATGCTGGAGGGGGATGGGGCCTGGCTGCAGGACATCAGGAAGACCTTCACACCAGCGAGCTGTACCTTCAAAAGTGGTCAGGGGGGAATTGACACACTGTGTATTTTGCCACAATGAAAAAACAACCAAATAAACAAAAACTGTCCAGGGGAGAATCTGGCAATGGCTGAAAAGCCGTGTCCCCACCCAGAGGGGCCGTCCTGGGCCTCACTCCTGCCTACACTTGGAACACTGTGCTGTAACTTTTCATTATAATCTTTCCCCTTTAATTGTTCTCTTCCTCGCTCACTCTTGTTTTTTAATCCTTCAGTGACTTTTTTTTTAATATAATATCTTTATTTTGTTTTTATGTGGTGCTGAGAAACGAACCCAGTGCCTCATGCATGCTAGGCGAGCGCGCTACCACTTGAGCCACATCCCCAGCCCCTCTCCCACTCTTTTTTTAAAAACACTTACTCATAATTACTTTTCTGCAGAATGTAGTAACATTTTACATTTTTAATGTTTATTATGAAATTTCAGATGAACCTGAAGGTCTTACCCAGGTGCCCCTCCCCCGTACCCAGCTTACGCAATAAAACATCACCACCTCCACAGCAGTCACAGTTCCCACCCAGACTCCCACTCCTATACAAGACCACAGCAGCCATTCTTGTTCATGAGTATCTCCTTGAGGCACCTTGCTGTGGGCTTGTGCATATTATCTTATTTAATTTCCACAACAAAATCACTGCTCCGTAGAGTGATTCTCTCCATTTTACTATTGAGACTATCTTGCTTGAGGTCACACAGCATTCAGAGCCACAGAAGATAGCAGCACTTTCTAGAAGCCAATTAGACACCCCTCCCATCCTCAGTAAAGTGACATCCTCTGGGATCTAGGAAGGTTCCCAGGGTCCAATTTCTTGGGGAGGTGAGTGGTGAACATTGAGATGGACCAAGGGCTGACACTGACCCTCCTGTGTCAGGATTAGATATAAATAGAAGCCAGAGGGAAGAAGTTTGCTCAACTGCCAGAGACCCTTTCCCTAGAAACCATCTGGGGGCTTCTTCCAGAAGCTTCTCCCAAAGAGTGTGTCATTATTCCAGGGGTCCTGATTCATACTTCCAGGGTAGAAGCAGGCCAGCTGGGGTGGGGCAGGAACAGATCTAAAGGGGATGAATCCTTCGAAGCCATGCTCAAGGCCCAGAGCAGGGGGGGAGGCTCCATCCCAACCTCCCCCTCCCTTCCTGCTCCACCTTGGCACAGGAGCAGGGACACAAGCAAGGCCCTTTCCCCCACCCCCTTTGCCTGCAGATGAAAGAAAAACAAAAACAAGGACATAGCAGTAAACCCATCTCCTCCCCAGGCTGCCACCAAGGCCCCTCCCTGAGCCACACTGAGAAGGCGCTATTCTGCCGTGACAGGACCCATCACCAGGTGCTCGCTGTCGGGAACAGAGGGGCTCAGAGCCTCCCAGCCCCTGGCAACCCCTCGGGGGAGAGGGAAGGACCCGGGGAGAAGCAGGGGTCTCATCATCCACTCTCCACACAGACACACTCTCAATCACACACACACACACACACACAATGCACACTCAAGCACACAATCACACGCATACACTCACATACAGCACACCAGCACATTCCCACAATCACATATACTCACAAACAATCAAACACCCACAAACTCACAACAACACACAAACACAAACTCACAACAACACACAAACACACACACACACATTCACAATCACCCATCACCTCCTGGCTGTTCTGATCACTCCCGTCCCCTTGCAGTTTCGAGTTATCATCCAGCTCCAAAGGTGAGTGACAGGAGCTCTTATTTTGCTTCAATGAGCCCAGGAATGTGTGAATGAAACTCCATTTAACAGATGGATACACTGAGGCTTGACTCAGCCACCAAACATGTCACCAGCAGAGGAGGTGTGTGACCCCCATGTGTTTCCATACAGTCTTACCCCAGAATCATAACATTTCCCAATTTTAAGGCTTCTCCTCCATTTTTTTTTAAGCGTGGATGCCTGTTGCTATTGTCTGCTAACAAATAACTAAAAACCATCCAGAAAGGACTCCTGGGAGGCCTGGACTCAGTCCACCACCAGGGCAGGGCAGGAGACCCCTCCTGTGGTGATTTCATTCCCAAGTTTTCTGCTGGTAAAAACTGCTCCCAGACTCCCCACTCCTTGGTATGTGTGTCTGCTTATGTTTCTGTCTCCCCCACAAGACTATGAGCTTCTTGGAAGCAGGGACTTTCCCTATATGTCTGTGACCCCCTGGCACAAAGCAGGTGCTCAATAAGCATTTAAGTAATAATTGCAAATTATGTTCTGGTGAGCTCCAGGACACTGCCTGGGTTTGAATCCAGGCTCAACTTTCCTAACTTCTCTGTGACTCAGCTCCCTCACACACAAACACACACACACAATGCACACTCAAGCAATGTGAAATGAACTTAGAGTGCTTACTTCCTGGGGTCAAGTAGAGAATTAACTGTGGTTGCCAAACTGAACTTGACTTCTGATCGTCTCTGCCTCCTGGTGTTTGTGCCCTTGAGTGGTCCACTCTTCCTGAGTGCACACTACACATGGTAACTTGCTTCTAACCAACAGAGGACAGCCTGTCACCCCTGTGATGGGAGACTCAATAGGACGGTCTCTTCCTCACTAGCTTCCACGCAACAGGTGTCATGGAGAAGCCCATGGGGCAAGGAGATGAGGGTGGCCTCTATCCAACACCAGCTGGGAACTGAGGCCCTCAGTCCCAAACCCTCAGGAACTGAATTCTGCCAACCCCCAGTAAGCTTGGAAGCAGAGCCTTCTCTGGTCCAGCCTTCAGATGAGACCCCAACCCCTGCTGCATCTGGATTGCAGCTTTCAGAGACCCTGAAGCAGAAGACCCAGCTAAGCCCATACTCCTAACCCATAGAGGCCGAGACGTGGGTTTGTGGTCATTTACAGGGTAATAAAGGATGAATCCAATGTCATGCATGTGATATGCCCACGACAGGGCGTGTCTTTCACTACTGAGTGCATACCATGGGCCAGTGCTGAGCCCGAGGCAGCTGACACACCATAGCTCATTTCATGCTGTCTGTTGGATCATCACTATCCTCATGGGGACCATAAGGAAACTGAGGCACAGAGAGGTGAAAGAACTTTCCAACATCCCATAGTCAATAGTAAAACCAGGATTTAAAACTAGGTCTATATGACTCACCGCCATGTGCGTCAAGGTTAAAGCTTACACTAATCACAATGAACGGGTCAGCCGTGGATGAGAGGCTGGGATGTGGCTCCGTGGTTCAGCACTGTCTGACATCAGCAGGGCCCTGGGTTCCACACCCAGCACCACAAAAATGAAGAGAGAATGGAGGAACCCAAGAAGTGTTGATGAGGGAAAATGCTGGAGCTCAATAAATACTCACTGAGAAAGGAAAATCGTTAACTCTTGCTTTGCCAGACCCACTGAAACCAGAGGCGCTGGGAGTCCAGTTAATGCCTGGGCCAAGGAGCCTGTGGCACCATGGCCACCAGAACCCACAGAACTGGGGACCTGAAGGCCGAGGCCTCAGGGAGGTGCCCAGCCCAGGGCATCTGATAGAACCAGCCAGAAGGGTTCCTTTGTGGATGGGGGAGGGAGGGAGGGTGGGGCATAAAAACCTAACTGCCCAGGGAAAGGAAGGAGCTGAAGAGAGATCTGGAACTCAGAAAGGAACCTAAGTAAAATTCTGTGAGTGCACCGACCCCCAGGCGCCCTGAGGGGGGCACGTGTGGCCGTGATGATGTCATGGGCACCGTGTTCAGTGAGTCCCACAGGGAGCCCCTGAACCTGTCACACCAACCCACTGCCCTGTCCAGTGAGGTCTGCTTCACCCCCTTTCACCGATGGGGAAGCTGAGGCAAGCCAGCCAGGGTGGAACTGGGATTCGAACCAAGGTTTGCCTCTCTCCATGATGCCGTGTTTTAAACCACTGTGCTCTGCTGTGGCCATCTGGTGACAGACCAGCATGGTTGGGTGGCTCGCCAGCACCGTCTCCACCCTACTCCCCACAGAAGCTGGAGAAGGGCGATGTCCTTTTTGCACAAGGCCAGATCAACAGGACTGTGAGCGCCTAGCCCTGCCTCAGCAGCTTCACTGGACAAACAGAACCACGTCTGTACGAGATCAACAAAGCCACGTTTGTTCCAGTCCCTGTCAGTTAGGGCTTCTGTTACATGCAGCCAAAAAGCCTTCCCAAGGAGACACGGGCATTTGTATCTCAAGGTGTTTCATACACAAATCTCGGCTGGGAGACGCTGGAATTACTCATTTCCTTTGATTCCTCCCCAACCTCTGTGTCAAGGATGTTCTTTGAGGCACAAAACTTTAAGTATAGAGAGACTCAGAGAGGAAGAAGGAGCATGAAACGCTTCACAGCTGAGCACACGCAGCTGACTTGCAGACCCCTAGAAGTGAGTCCTAGCCAGCACTCAGGGAAAACTGAGAATAGCCTGGTTTACACTGCGGAACCCCCTAGACAATCGGGAATGGAGGTCTCTCAGGATATCTGGACGTGGGAGGGAGGCGCAAGGTCACAAGTGAACTAAAACAAGAGGACTGGATGAAAACTTAGAGACACTTAGATTCCTGCGCCCCTGTCTAATTCCTTGCAGTTGACAACCTCTATTCAGCCTCCAGGATCACCCAACCTCACTCTACCAGAAAACAGGAGGAAACTGGGAGAATGTTCTCTGGAATTCTGCAACCTAAAAGAAACCAACACCAGGGGCTTTCAAAATCCAGTCCACCAGACCACCCCGCAGAGAAGCAGCAACCTGGCGCCCTTAGCTGAAGAGTAAACATGGAAACAGTCACACGCTGCATGAGGACCTTTCTGTCAACGATGGACTGCATACACCGGTGGCCCATGATGTTATAAGGCGTGGGGACATCGTAGCCTCTTGGTTTGTGTGAGTACACTCCCTGAAGATTGCCTAGCGACAAATTGGCAAACAGTGCATTTCTCAGAATGCAGCCCCAACGTTGAGCAACTCGTGACTGTAAATGCATGTAGACACACAGCTCTCTGTACTCGAGGGTTCCATCCATGCCTCGTTCTCAGCCCTGCCCTGAAACTTCTTGAGAAGTAACTAGCGGTGCGCCTGCCTGCAGCTTCCCTCGGTCCACAGACGGGCCTCTCCCCAGCACTCAGCCCACATCTCTCCTGCGTCTCACCACCTAGTTAGAACCTGACGGCTGTATCTGTACTGGCAGGTACAGACCTCTTGTCATTATTAGGTAGTATAAGTCATCTAGAGATGGCTTAAGTGTTTGAGAGGAGTGCCTATGTTATATGCAAATACTACATCACTTACATAAGGGACGTGAGCATTCGTGCATTTGAGTATGTGCAGGGTGTCCTGGAATAAATCCCCATGGATTCAGAGGGACAACTGGACATACATACTTACTGGTTCATACCCCCCCACCCCAGAGATTCTAGTTTAATCAGCCTGGGGAATGGCTTAGATACTGAATTATTTTAAACTCCCACAAGTATGATGTGAGCTGAAGTCAACACCTCTGTGGAGGACCAGTCTCCTCACCGTGGCCATCAAAGCTTTCCCAGCTAGTCACCAAGGAAGAGGCTTCTGGAAACACCTGGAATGAGACTCCAACATTATCTCCAATCCAGATGTCCTTCTTCTGAGGGACAGAACCTGTGCCACTGGCACAATCCCAAACTGGCACCGCCATTCACTGATAGAAGCCAGTGTCCTAGGAGTCATTTTTGACATAACCTATAAATTCTATCTTCAAACATTACCCCCACATCATCCACTCTCCTCCATCTGCACCCTTCTCACCAAGTGCCATCAACTGTCACCAGAACATGGCCACCTTCTCCTGACCGGTCTCCCAATAGCCACTACATCCTTCCAGCACATTCTCCACACCATATCAGCAAGACCATCTTAAAACCAAACTCCTGATTATGTCAGCTCCCTGCTAATAGCCATATGTGGTGTATTAGTTTTCTGGGACCAAAAAAAGCAAAGTACAAATACCCTGGTGCTTAAACAGCAGGAATTGGCTCTCCCACAGTTCTGGAGGCTGGAGATCCAACATCAAGGAGTCAGCAGTTAGGTCCCTTTGGGGGCTGCTCCGGGCTTCTCCCTTTGCTTCTGATGGCCTCAAGCACTCCTTGGCTTGCAGACAGTGATCTCCCTGTGTCTTCACATGACCTTCCCTCTGTGTCCACATTTTGCCTTTCTATAAGGACACTAGTCGTTTTGGATTGGAGACTGCCATACTAATTTCATTTTAACTTGATCCTCTGCAAAGATCCTCCTTTCAAATTAAGGTCACATTCACAGGTTCTGGAGTTAGGACTTCAGTATCTTTTGGGGAGACACAACTCGGCCCATCACACATTACTTCCCACAGTTTTTAGGAGAAAGACCAAACTCCTGCCATGGCCACCTTGGCCCTGTGTGGCCTGGCTAGTCACCTCTCTTGCTTATCGCTGCCTGGGCTGCACCCTCATGGACCTCCTTCTTCCTCTTAAATGCCCGTGGCTGCTTCCAACTCTACCACAACTGTTTCCCTGGGTGCAGAGCTGTCTCCTTTCTGTTCCTCATGAACCAGCTTCAATACGCCCTCTCTGTCCTCATCCTAGCCTTCTTGACCTCAGTCCCAGGTCAGGCCAGCCCCCTAGGATCTCTGGACATTCTCCTTGTCCTCTGCTACTTGGTAGAATATCGTCATCGCAATTAACTATTTCCAGTCTGTGTTCTGCACTAGCCCGCATGCTCTGTGTGCTGGACTCCTAATCTGCCTTCCTAGGGTCTCTCACGTGTCCTCGGTATGTGTTGATTGTCAACTGTTTGGTGAAGACTGCAGTCACTGCTGAGGTCCTCCTTCAACATGGAGTCAGAGCAGCCTTCAGAGTGGAATTAGTCTGAGGCTGGAATCCTGGCACCGTGACTTAATAGCTACGCATCTCCTGGGCAGGTCACCCAACTTTCCTGAGCACAGAGTTATTTTAAAATGGGCCTCGTGAGACCTTCTCTAGAATACCCAGCTCAGCTGTTAATCATGTAGCAGGCTCTCCGTAGAAGTCACTTCTCCTCTTCCAAGACAGAGCTCTGGACTAGGAGTCAGGGCACTGGCCAGGGACTTGCCACCCGCATTGCACAAGTCATTGTCCCTGCCTGGGAGAGTGTTTCATACGGAGGCTCCTCAGCTCACTACAGTGTTACATCCTAACAAACCTACTCTAAGGCAAAACTGTCACTAAGTCAAAAATACATTCAGTCCACCTAACCCACCAAATACTACAGCTTAGGCACACCGTGCGCTGTAGGGTGTCACCTGTTTTGGTGTTGTCAACTGGAAGCTGTGACTCCTACTCCTCCTACTGCTGCCAAGAATCATGAGAGGACTGTAGTGCATATTGTTAGCCTGGGAAAAGAGCAAAATCTGAAATTCTACTGAATACATGTTGTTTTTACACCATTGTAAAGTTGATAAATCGTAAGTGGAACTATCAAAAGTCAGTGTGGAGGTTGGGCTAAATCCAGGGTCTCAGCCCTAACAGATGCAATGTCTCTCCTTTATAATAAATATTTAGTAATACCCCCTTTACCTTCCAAAATGAAATCTATAGAAAAAGAAACTATCCGTTCACTAAAGTGAAATGCGCGCACAGACAGACACACACACACACACACACACACACTGCTTTAACTATAATATAAAGGACAACTGTAAGGATCATAAGGTGGCCTAAAGTCACAATGAATCATGCTGTGGCTACACTGAAGGCCTGATGGAGCAGAGGCCGCCCTGCATGCGAGGACTCCCTAGGCACATCGCAGCTGGGCGTGCAGACTGCCTGGAATCCTAAATTGGTGACTTAGATGTCAACGGCATTGCCAGCAAGGGCTGCGTTTTCTGAGGTGGTGAACATCTCGGTATAGCTCAGAACAAAAAAGATAGGTCCATACGGTGAATATCAAAGTGAAAAAAAAAGTGATATTAAGTGAATATCAAAATGGAAAAAAAAACCCAACTTTGCATTAGATATAGAACAGAATAATATTCTAGGTTTGGATATTTAAAATCAGTAGCCCCTCCACCCCCCACCACAACTGTGATTTTGTAAGTGTGACACCCGGATCAGCAGCATGAGAATCACCGGGAATTGTTAGAAATGGTGTTTCCTCACCCTGCCACAGACCTGCCGAGTCAGGAAACCTGAAGCAAAGCCCAGTTCAAGTTTGAGAAATACTGATCTAGAGCAGCACGCGGCTGCATATAGGTTGTGCAGGATGAAGGGAGGGTCTTCTTGTACATTCCAGAATCTGCAGCAGCCTTGGCTTCTGTCCACAAATTCCAGTTCACCCCCAGTCACTGCCCCTGATACCCCCCACAGGTCCCAAACAGCCCCACCGAGGAGCAGCAGACTAGATGGTCAATGAGGATCCCCTTGTTGGGTTTCAGGAGATCCTCGGCCTTGGTGCAGGGCTGGCAGAGAAGGACGCATGCAGAGGACTGGGCAGGCAGGGTGAGTCACCCAGGATGCCCGTGGTCCTGGTTGACAATGCTGCTCACCCCTGCAAGGGTCAGCCAGGGGGCTGCTCTTTGCTCCTAATGGCTGGAATGAAGCAGAAAGAGAGGCTCAGCTTCCAAAGGCCCTTTCCCGGCTCTCTGGATGGTGCTGGGTCCACAGACATCTCTCCTCTAGGCAGCCACAACCATGTGAGAGGCCAGGACACTACTGAGGACGCAGCCCAGCCACGCCCAGCAGAGGAAGAAGAGCTGCAGTTTGCCTAGGTCTGAACCCCTGAGGCTGGAAGCCAAGTCCCAGAACCCAGGAAAGCCTCGGGCCTGGACACGCTTGCTTGGTCTGGTGGCCAACCCCAAGGGCTGCACTGGATGCCCCACTTCCGCCCCGCCCCCGTCCCGACCAACAGCCAGACTCCGCTGGCTCAGTCTGCCCAAAAGGACAGGAGGAGCCATAAGCCATGAAATACTCGGGTTGTTTTAGCCCAGCATGGTCTGGTAAGTGGGGTCAACCAGGCCAGTAGCATGGCCCCTTTCTCTGTGGCCTGGTGGCCTACCCTGCTGTCACTACACACTGCATTGGCAGAGATGGTCAGTGTTCTCTCCAGTCCGCATCCCCCCTTCTTCCAAGGCACCCGGCCCTTGCTCTCAGGCCTGGCGGGGTGGTTAGGCACCAGCCATCAAGGTGCTAGTAGAAGCACGTGTACTGCTTCAGAGCCCCGCTTCTCAGAGCAGCTGCGCCTCCTCCATATTCTCAACTGCTCTTTCAACCATCAGGATGCAGCTGACAAGGACCTAAACAATGGAGGAGCCCTGCCACCAGCGAGCTGGGTCCCTGAATTACTGTACGGAGGAGAACCACACGCAAACCAGGAACGGTCATCTCAGATTTCCATGTAGAGCCGACATATTGTGAATTTCTTTTGCAAAATTCTATTGTGTTCGAGTCATTACACATCCTGTGGTCTGTCTGCTACTGCAGTCTAGGCTAACTAATATAGTCCGTGACACTAGTATATGGTGACACTGGGTCATAGCTGCTGCACCTGGCAGTGGAGATGGAACTTGCCAAGGCCTCTTTCTTCCAGTGGAAAGTGAATCTCTGACATTGATCACACCTTGCACTTGAGCAAAGTGAAGTAAGGCTGGCCATCAGAGGGCTCTGAGCAGGAACGCAGCACCCCTGTTGAAACTTAATCTCCAACATGATCGTGTTAAGAGATGGAGCTTTTAGGACATGATTAAGCCAGGAGTGCCCCAGCCTCCTAAATGGGATCTATGACACTACAGAAAAGGTCAAAAGGGGCATCCTAGACCCTTTCCCCCTTCTGTTCCTTCTGTCATGAGCATTTGTCCCCTCCAGAGGGTACAGAAATAAGGCAGCATATTGGAAACAGAGCAAGCCCTCACCAGACACAGAATCTGCCAGCACCCTGATCTTGGACTTCCCAGCCACAGAATCATGATAAATAAATTACCTAGCCTAAAGCATTTTGTTACAGCAGCAGGAATGAACTAAGACAGTCAGGTACCATCCTCAGCTCCTAACCTGTATTAACTCCACATCTCTTCCCCACAGACCCATGAAGTAGAATACTCATCCCATTTCACAGATGCATAAATTGAGGCAGAGAGAAATGAAAAGTGACAGATCTAGTAAGTGGCAGAGGTGGGACTTGGAGCCAGGCAAACTGGAGTGAGAGCTTTTGCAGCGAAGAGTCAGGAAGGTCCAAGAGCCAAGGGCAGCTCCCAGGTTCCTGGCAGAGTAACTGAGAACTTGTGGGGCCTCCGCTTTCCCTGCTGGCCTGGAATGAAGACAGGCCAGGCTGCAAGCCAGAGGGCTGCCTGACCTCCTGGCTGGGGCAGTACTCAGGGTGGCCCCGTCTCTCGGTGGGATCCAAGGAGTCTCTGAAGGAAGGAGTGAGTGGACTGCAGACCCCCACCCCCCGCATCAGAATCCCTGCTGGTGTCCAGTTCTGGCAGTCAGTGGGCAAGCTTTGCACATGGGGGCAGGCAGGCTGGGGCCAGGCCAGGGCACCAAGGGGCCAGAGCCAGCCCCCCATTTCTCCATATTGCAGATGGGGAATCAGCCCCCCACCCTGAATCCCCTTTGGGTGCCCAACTTGCATCCCTGCTGGGTGGGGGCTATGGAGCCTGGGCTGGGAGGCAGGATGCGGGGACTCGCGGGGCCCAGGCTGCAAGGAAGGGCAGGGCTGGGAGTGAGGGGCAGAGGAGGGCAAGGTCGGGCCCTCTGAGCCCATCCTGTGAGCAGAGACCTGCAGCCACCACATGGCCTCAGGCAGGAAAGGAAACAGGAGGCTTCTCAAAATAGAGCAGGAGCATGCAGCTCAGCTGTATTTCCCAGCTCCCACCATCTGGCCAAGCCTGGGCCGGAAGAGAGGCGGGGGAGGGGACAGCCTGCGTGTGGATGGGCTCTCACTGTCAAGTCCAGCCAAGAAGGCCGCCCAGCCCTCACCCAGCACTTCCCCTGCCAGGCCTGGCGTTCCTCCTTCGGACTCTTAAAGCATAACTGTAGGGCAAAGATCAAGGACATCTGACAGCTGGGGAAACTGAGGCTCAGAGAGGTAAAGTGATTTGTCCAAAGTCACACAGCTGGTAAGCAGCAGAGCCGAGTTGAGTCCAGTGCTCAGCCATCCCCGCAGCACCTGGAGGCCTAACAGCAGAGCTGCCGCCTGCACCATCCCTGGGACCCCCTGTTAGTCTCTGGCCTTGAATCTAACCATAGCCTATCTCCCCCAACAAAAGCCGAGTTTGTGATTCACCATGAGGACTAGACTGTCACAAGCCTGTGGCTGCCCATGAGGTATGGCAGGAGGGGGCTCCATCCCTCTGGAGGCCTTGGTGACAGTGCTGGGCCTACAGGACAGGGGTGGCTTTTACCCCCAACCGCTGCCCCTGCCAGCAACCCTTCCAGCTAGTGTTGCCTGGGCGCCCTGATGCAGACAGGGGTCAGGAGGTGGCGGCGAGGGCAAATTCTTTGAGGGACACCAGGGGTCAGGGAACAGCATGAAGGGGAGGGGGAGGAAAGAAGAGAAAAGAAGAAAAGGGGAGAGAACAGCAAAAGAAGGAAGGAGGAGAGCGGGAGGAGGACAGGTAAGTGCTGCTGCGCGAGGAGGGGGCGCAGGAACACAGCGGCCACTGCGCCCAGCTTTCCCACGGGGCAGCCAGCAGCAGAGCCTGGGTCAGGGGCATCCAGAGCCCGTGGGTGCCTGAGGGCAGGCAGGAGGGCTTCCTGGAGAGGGTCCAGCCACGTGTGTGGAGATGCACAGGAGGCCCCGCTCAGGCCACCCGCCTCTGCAGGCCGCACCCTGGGTGCTTCTCAACAGCTCGCCCTCCCAAGAGCTCTGGGCCCTGGGACACCTGGCTTCTGGTCTGGGTGGCTCCCGCATTTTCTCAGGACCTCTGCACCGGGCCTGGGCTTGTGGCCGGGGAGCCTCCCGGGTTTCATGGAGTACACTGTTGGTGAGGGACGGGGAAATGCAACCAGGAAACCAGGATAGAACACCTGTGCTGGGGTCCAAATGAGAATGCCAGGCCTGGGCTGGGGCTGGGGCTCCGCGGTAGAGGCCCTGGGTTCCACCCTCAGCACCACATGAAAATAAATCAACAAATAAAAGTATTATGTCCAACTACAGCTAAGAATATTGAAAACAAAACAAACAAACAAACAAAAATAAACAGGCCTGAGAGCAAAGGGGAGATGGGCTCCCCGCCTCCAGAAAGCTGAGCCCCACTCAGCCTGTAACGGGGCTACCATGAAGCTGGGCCTCCCGGGGCTCCAGAAGTTTCCAGCAACAGTGGGAGCGCGAGAAGGCAGGTGGCAGAGAGCATCACTGACGCCTTTCGCTTCTCTCCTCAGTCCTGAGTGGGATCTGGGGCTTCCTGGAAGGGGCCTCCTCCCCACTGTCTCACGGAAGCCTGTGAACACGCCTGAACCCCACCATTAGAGCCACACCGCGGGAGGGCGCTCCCCCAGGGCTGCGGGGTGGCTCGGGGTGGAGCACCCAGCCGGCATGCGCAAAGCCCTGGGTCCTATCCCAGCCCCGCAAAAGTGAAAAGGCTCTTGAGAAAGAGGCGAGGAGTCCTGGTCCGAACTTCCCTAGTTAGTCCTCTGTTCAGTGTGCACTTGGGATCAGCCCGCCTTGCGCTGAGAATTGATGCTGGCCACGTTGTCCAATTTCCATGGGCCTTGGATTCCCCCACTGTAAAATGGGAGCAAGAAGGGTACGTAGCACCTGGAGCGAGGTCAGAGAAGGTGACCTGGGCAACGCACTCGGCAGAGCACGTGGCATTTAGAAAATACCCAGGAACTGTCAGCTGTGGGTACCCATCACAGCTACGGTGCCAGCCGTGTTACAGAACACAGCTGAACCTTGCTGCAGGTCCCGTGCTTGGCACTAGAACTATAAGAGGGAAAGACAAGAGTCCCCGTGCCCAGGAGTGCACAGCCAAATGCCCAGAGCAGGCCAGAGCCAAAAGGGAGTTGTTCTCACTTTAGTGTGAATTAGTTTTACAAACTTAGAAGCCGGGAGGACACCTCCTAGTGAAAGGACCAAGCCCACTTGAGCAAAGGCACCACAGGAAACTCTAGCCTGAGGCTAGGGCATGGGGGATTTGTCCATCCTGTTGTGCTTTGTTGGGTGGGGGTGGGAATGCAGATCTGACCCCAGACAGAAACCAGGAAAACCAGTTTCCATGAAAATTCTTGCAGAATCTGGAAATTCCCTGCAGGAGGTAGAGGAAGAGGCATCGGTTCAAAGTGCCTCAAAGGAAAGAATCATCTCTGCTGGCCAAGAGCCCATTGTTGTTCTCACCACCTTCCAGCCGAGACCAGTTTCTGCCAGAGTCTCACCCTGCCCAGGCCTTGAACCCCAGCCTGCTAGATTTTCCTGGTTCTGTTCACTTGGGAAGAGACTCCGGTCTATTTTGGGAAGTGGGCCTGGTCTCGTGCTCTGTGCTGACTCCTCCTTCCCCAGATTGGAACACTTACTGACCCCAGCCTGGGTGACCTTTGTGGCTCTGAGGGACACAGAGCAAGCCAGGGAGCCGGGCTGAGGAGTGATGGGGCTAGGGGGGGACTTGGTGGACTGGTGACCCAGATTTCACTTCCTGTCCTCTTCTCTCCATTTCCCAGACACCAGCTGCACAGACACTGAGCCGGGCCAGCGGGAAACCTTACACTGGCTCTGCACGAGAAGCAGCCTCTCTGGCTCCACTTGTGCTCTGAGTCAGTCACCCTTCAGCCCCTTCCCAGTGCCACACTGTCCCACTGGGACAGAGAACCTGGCACTTTCTAATGGAGTCTGGAAATCAGCACACCCAGTCCAGCCACACCCCATTCCACAGAGGGGCAAACTGAGGCCCAGAATGGGGCAGAGACCTGCCCAGAGCTACACCCTGGGTGGGTGGCACAGTCACAGACACCCAGTTCTGGTCTTCCGACTGGTTCTCAGCGAGTTCAGCAGGTATTTGTTCAGTAAATCAATGAATGGATGGATGGACACCAGGACGGAGCCAGGACGCAGAGTCAGAGGAATGGAGAACCGAGAAGCTGGCTCTCAGGGTTGCGGCTGGGCCCAGCCCCGCTGTGCCCACTCCGGGCAGTGCTGGGTCCTGGGCATTGCTGGGACCTGCCTTCTCGAGTCCAGGAATCCCTTTCTCTGGCTCTTCCTGGAGAGCCTTTCTCTTTCCTCTTCTGGGCTGAGGGAGGTCAGGGAAAGAGTCCTGCATCTAGTTAACCAGAAATTCTTTGGGGGCGGATCATGCCCTGAAGATGGAATTTGCACTGCCCTTGGGGGGCACGAACACCCAAGGAGCAAATAAAGGAAGAGGTAACGGCCAGCTGGGTCCCCGGCCTGGAAGCAGCAGTGCGCAGGCGGCTTGGTAGAGGGGAAGGACGGCCTGAGGGCGGGGTCTTCATGGCCTCTCTGAGGCTGAGCCAAGAAAATGAGAAGGAGAGCACCCAGGACCCCTGTGGAAAGGGCTTTTCCAGGCAGAAGCAGCAGCAGGTGCAAAGTCCCTTTGGTGAGCAAGAGCTTGGCATTGTCACCAAAGAAAGGCCACCACAGTGCCTGGGGCATCGTGAGGGGCAGGGCAGGCCCCAGGAGAGGTCTGTGAGGCTGGCCAGGCCCGGGCCAGTCCCACAGGGGCAGCTGAGGAGGCCGTGGGAGGGGTGGGAGGCTCTGAGTGAGGGTGACAGGGGTGGGGTGGAGAGGGACACTGGTCAGGATGGGAAAGGACATCACCTGCCTGGTGGCAGTGTGGAAGGGAGCTCAGGGTGGCCAAACGACTGGGAATGGCCCAGTTGGTGGCTTCAGAGGGTCCATGTGCCATTTCTGAAGATGGGGGAGGATGGGCTGAAGCCCTGGGCGTGGGACAAGCTGAGCCTGAGAGGCCCTTTGGCCTGTGGGGAGACCGGGAGGAAGACGCAGGGTGCTCACTGACTGACAAGGCATCACGGCGCCCTCAGGGCAGGGCTGAGCCTCTTTGCTCCTAGCCCCATTTTCAGCATCAAGAACCCAATAAAGAATCCGTAGGGGCAGAGGCCAGAGGGACAGCTCTACCTACAGCTGCAAAGGGCCCACGGAGACAGTGGTCCCGGCCGGTCCCTGGGAGACTCAGCCTCGTGTCTCTCGGTCACGCGTCTCCCTCCTCCCTCCCTGCCTGCCAGCTTCCTGCCAGGAAATGCAGCCCCCACCGGCCCCTCACCTAGATCATTAACTAGACTCAGCTCTGACTTCGGAGTTCACTTCCTTCCCAGAGCACTTTGCTCCCATTATCTTGGAGTGTCCTTGAAACCAGCCTGGGCGCAGCGGGCAGAGGAGCAGCACTGCTGCCGACAGGAGACAAGGAGAAAGCACCCAGGGGTGGGACGCGGGCCTCCTGTCACCCCGCTTCACAAGGAAGTGCTAAAGTCTGGCAGCCTCCTGCTCCTGAGGGACTCCACATTTAAAATAAATGGCCAGAAGCACCTCAGCAGGAGAAGTCTGCCTTAGTTCCTTCAGGCTGCTGAAACACAATGTCAAGGCGCTGCAGACTCCGTGTCTGGTGAGGGCCTGCCCTCTGGTTCACAGATGGCGCCTTCCTGCGGGTGTCCTGGCATGGTGGAAGGGAGGAATTCTCTCCAGCTCCTAAAAGACACTGATCCCATGCACGCGGGTCCCACCCCTAACCTAGTCACCACCCCAAGGCCCCACGTCCTATACCTTGGAACCAGGTTTCGACATCCAAATTCAGAGGGGACACAAACATTCAGGCCATAGCAGAGCATCCCTGGTGGCATTACAGACATGTGACATCAGGCCAAAGGGACGAGCCGGGCTGGGCAAGGCCTCCAGGAACACAGGGCCGAGTGGCAGGTGACTGCTGCACAAGGCCCTTGCCCACCTCTGCACAGGATGCCAGGGAAAAGCCAGCCTCCTCCACAGCCTCCCAGGTTCCTCCAGATTCTATGTTAGAGGCCAGCCTCTCCCAGCAGTATGGAGGACCCTGCAGAGGCTGGGAAGAACTCAGGCCCCGCCTCGGGAAACTCCTGGGGCTCAGTTTTCTCATGTGGCAAACGGGGAACTGGATGCGCTGTGGCAGGCTTCTTCCAGTCCTCATCCCGTGTCCCTCTGATCCAAAGGTCCCCGCGCTCCCACTCCCACTGATGCCCAGTTGGACCTAGAGACTGTGATATGATGCCCCCTCCCAGCACCACACCTGACAGGGCCACCCCTTTCTGGTGGCTGTGAGCCAGGGGGCCCCACAGGAGCACCCAGCCATTTCCCACCAGGCACACCACCTGCTCTCTGCATCCAGGTCTTGTGGCCCCAGGTCTGAGCAGCTTCCCTGTTAGGCAAGGCTGTGACAGGAAAGGGACAGAATCTACCTCTGCTTGGAAAACCAATTGTGCAACTCTGTCCTTCTGGGGCGGGGGAGGCACGTGGCCAACGGGAAGGCTGTCTGAAGGAGCCAGGGCCTTCTTTGAAATGAATATCTTGGCAAGATGCACAAAGAAATGTCCTTTTGGACGTCACTAACTCTCGGTCACTGCTAATTGACTCAGAGCCTGGCTGCAGTGTCCTGTCCGGCATCCCTGGAGACGGAGCCTTGCAGGGCTGGTGTCCACTGACATGGAGTGGAGTGAAACCTACACTCAGCCCCTCGGTTTGTACCCAGAGGTGGCCTGAGCGTGTGGCACGTTCCCTGCGCTTCCTCTCAAGTCCAGCACTGGTTCCTCTCAGTATCCAGTAAAAGTTGCTTTGGATCAAGTCAAATAAAGTGAACAAGGGACAGAGAGGCAGGAGAGGCCCAGGTAGTCCTGAAGATAGTGAAATAACCGAGCCCTCGTCTGGAACCTGCGCATAGTTACACGTGTTGCACACTCCCGTGGGCCAGACTCAGGACGGGACTTTATGTGTGTCGCTGCTCAGCTCACAGGCCTCCCACAGCAGGTTGTCTTAGCAGTTCCCCAAGCAAGGAAACTGCGGCTCTGAGGGCTCGGGTCATTGCCCCAAGCCTCAGTTACTGGGTAGAGGGGCTGGAATCCAAACCAAGTCCCCACAGGTTCCTCATGACTCTTCTGAAGGACAGCATTTCATGCGTGATTCACAAAAGGGATCCTCCATCGCTCCATGGGTTCCTTGAAAAGTGACTGTGACTCTCATGATATCAGCCTATCAGCACTCTCGGCTTTATCTTTGCGCTCCACAGCCCTGAGCATCCATCCCGGCCATGACACCTCCTTCCCCTCACTCAGGTCTGCGGGCTCTCGAGAGGCCTTCTCTGTCCCTCACCATGGAAAGCAGCTCCCCAGCCCCTGTCAGCCTCCTCTGTGCCTTCCTCTCTCTACTGTCCTCTTGGCAGTGACCAGCACCCAAATGCATCTTGTGTTTTTACTGCTAGAGACTGCCTGTCCCTCGAGCCAGACCCCACAGTCATGAAAGTCAGGACCACATCCCCTGTCCTAGGCACATAGTAGATGCTCAATAAATATTTCTGGTGAATACATAAATGAAAGCAAAGTTCATTCCTTATTGCTTACAAATATTCTCTAATGAAAATTTGGCCTCCTTTTTCTTTCTAATTAATTCAAAGTAATCGAGTGTTTCCTGAAGTGCTTTTTTTCTAGAGCCTCTTCACAGCCAGGCCTGAAGGTGCTGCCTGTCACCCCAGCTGTGCTGCAGGCTGAGGCAGGAGAATTACAAGTCTGAGGCCAGCCTGGGCAACTTAGCAAGACCCTGCCTCAAAATAACATTAAAAAGGCTGAGGATGTGGCTCAGTGGTAGGGCACTTGCTTAGTGTGTGTGAGGCCCTGGGTTCCATCACCAGTACCACCACCAAAACCAAAACAAACAAAACTCAACAATGAAAAGCCTTTTTACCCAAATTCTTATCCTATTTTCCCATTCAAGTGCCTCGAGAGCTTGGGAGAGGGAGGTATGATCATCCCCATTGAGGAAGGAGCCAAATAGGAGGCAAGGGGCCAGGGATGGGGTGCACTCAGACCCCCTACAAGGTTCAGGGACTTGTCCCCCACCCTTATCCAGCAGCTGTCTCTGGGGAGTGCCTCGGCTAATGACAGCTTCCTCCTCAGTGTCACACACCTTCCTGACTGACCCATGTGGAGGCCTGCCTCTGGATCCCCACATGGGACAGTACCCCCAGGGCTGCCCACGCAGCGGGACCTGGGTGGTGGTCAGCTGCACACAGAGCGCTGCCCCCGTCTTCTCCCTCCCTGCCACAGTGTGACTCCTGGTTGCGGCCTTGCACACAGCTCTCCTTCTCCGTGTCGGCCCCTGGGGACCTGGCCCTAGACAGGAAGCTTCCCCTCCACATCCTCCAGCCAGTCCACTGAGGCCGAGCCGGAGCCTGGAGTTTCTGTTGGAGCGTTTGGGCTACTGCATGCCAAGTCCAGTGTGGTGGGGACCAGGCCAGACGCTCAGCAGATGGCCAGAGTCACACGAGCACCAATAAAGGGAGCCGATAAAGTGGTGGTGAGATCTATAGAGAGAAGTTTAGAAGCCAGAGAAGTAGTCAAGAAGGCCTTGGGGTGAGAGAGGGGTCATTAGGTGGTCCTGGGAAGGCCTCCCTTAGGTACGGAAGGGGCCAGGGGCCAGCTGAGGGTCCCACCACGCTCCACAGCTCCTGGCTACGGCAAGACTGGGGGGGCGGGGTTCAGGCTCTGTCACCCTAAGAATTAGCGAGTTAGGAAGGCAGTTGTTGGAGACCCCTTTGGGTCACCAACAGCTTTCGCTACATTCCAGGGAGCTGGGTATGTCACCGACGTCTGTCAAAGCTTTGTCAGCAAAGGATCCTTGCCACTCATTGCCTTCAAAGTCACACAGAGAACAGGACCCCACAGTGGAGACTCTGGGCTTTCACTTCTTTGCAGGGAGGACGTTCAATGGAGGTAGAATGAGAAATGGAGGTGGGGACGGTGGCTGAGGCAGGCAGAGGGGCGAGGAAGGGGTCAGCTGGCCTTCCTCACAACCTCCGCCAAAGCCAATCTTGGGCACGGGCACCAAGGCCACGCCCTCCCCAGCTTGGGGAACTCTGCCAAGAAGGACAGCCCAGGAGCAGCTCGTGGGCAAAGATTTGGTGGCCAGAGCTCAGCTTCAGGCCACCTCCCGGGCCTCCCAAGGCAAACTCCCCAGAGTAAGAGCAAAGGAAGAGCCTCCATCCTGTCCTCCCAGGGGCCCTGGGAGGCAGGAGGAGTCGGCTAACTGGGAGGGGCATGTGCAAGGCCGCCTTGGGAGGAAGGAGTGTTTTCTGGTGCATATGCATTGATCAAAGATGACTGCTGTGTTCTCGATTTTATTTTAAAGGTAAGTTTGGCTGTTGCTGCACATCCTGCCACATCCACCCCGCCTTGCAGCTCTGAGCTGAGAGCATCTTCAAGCCCAGCCTCGAGGCCTGGGGCTCTCCTCCAGCCCCAGAGTCCAGTTCCCCGGGGCAGGTCCTAGGGTGCCAGGGACTCAGTGCTCTCTAGGAGCTGAGCTCAGACAGTGGAATGGGAGCCTGATGTCCCTGCTTCTTACCCCACAAGTGGGACTCCAGGGAGGCATCTGCTACCAGTCTCCCAGAGGTTCCCAGGTGGACTGAGTCCACCTCCCACCAAGGTGACCTGCTCGGGAGTGCAACCCACACTGGTTTCCTTCCTTCGTTAGCTCCTTTCTCCTTCCCTCCCCGTCTCCTGAAATCACACCCTAAATAAATTGCATGAAAATTCTCCCCTCAGGTTTGCTTCCAGGGGTTCTTATACCAACGACACGCTGGATGTTCAGGGACAGAGGACACGCAGTGAGGCCTGGGCTCCAGTTCTGGCTTCACCTTCTGCCAGCCAGGTGACAAGCGAATGGCCTCAATTTCTTCACCGTTAAATGAGGACGTTAATAAGAGCCCAACCACAATAGCATATTGTAAGGACGGAACGAGACGATTCATATAAAGCAGTGTTCACAGTACCTGGTGCTTGGCAAACACTCAGAATTATTACTAGCTGTCACCGGGCATGGTGATGTCCGCCCTCCCACCCCATAACCCCAGCTACTCAGGAGGCTGAGGCACGAAGGAACATAAGTTCAAGGTTAGCCCCGGTAATTTAGCAAAATAAAAAGGGCTGGGAATATAGCTTAGTGGTAGAGCACCTCTGGGTTCAATCTCCAGTATGACAAAAAAGAAAGAAAAAAGAAAACCAGGATAATGCAACCATGTAAAAATTGTTCAATTGCAACATTTTTATTTTTAAAAATAAATTAATTTTTTTGTACAGGGGATTGAACCATTGAACCCAGGGGCATTTTACCACTGCCCTTTTTACCACTGCCCATTTTTTTTGCCCTTTTTATTTTTTTTTTATTTTGAGATAGGGTCTCCCTCAGTTGCCTAGGCTGGCTTCAAACTTAGAATCCTCCTGCCTCAGCCCCGCCGGAGTCACTAGAATTAAAGGCAAGCACCACTGCACTCAGCTATTTTTTTTTTCATCTTTAATTGACACTTAGTAATTGTACATATTTAGGGGTAGGTATAGTGTGACATTTCAATACATGTCTAAAATGTGAAATGATCAGATCAAAGTCATTGGCATATTTATCACCTCAGACATTTGTCACTCTTTCATGTTAGGAACATTCAAAAGCCCCACCACCAGCAGCAGCTATTTGGAAATATTCAAAGACCTGTTGCCAACCTCGGTCACCTACTGTGCTCACGAACATTGGAAGCCACTCCTGCAACCCACTGTGCCCCCCACCTGGCAGCGGCCTTCTCTCGTCCCCTCCCACACCCTCAGCCCCTGCACACCACTACTCTAGGCTCCACCTGCCAAGAGATCAACATTTTAGCTTTCCATATAAATGATAGCACACAGTATTTGTCTTTCTGCCGGCAATATTTTTTAAAGATTGGTAATATCCTGGGGTGATAAGGAAGCAGCAAGAACGGGCAGCTGATGAAAACGTAAATTGCTCCAATCTTTCAGCAGAGCAGCTGGTCGCTTTTACTCAAATTCACAGATCACTTGTCAGGATTTCTCCTATAGGAGTCCCACACTTAGGCAAGAAGAGTCAGCTGCGAGAATATTTATTACGCCATTGGGTAAAGAAAAAATTAAAGCAACTCAAATGATGATTGATAGGGAATCAGATAAAGAAATCGTGGTATATCCAAATAAGAATACTAGGCAATTAAGGAGAAGAGGAGATTTACATGAGCTGTGGGGAAGAGAACACTGAGATTGATTATGAGTGAAAAAAGAAGTTGCACAGCTCTGTAAACAGTAAGATTCTATTTCTGATTAAATGACACTTTCATGTGTCCTTGTAAATTTTTGTAATTGCATAGATAAATCTGGAAATAACAGCAAGAAGTGGTAGCTCTTTTTCTTCTTTTAATTTTTTTGTCTGAAAAAAATCCAGGGGTGCTTTGTCACTGAGCTACATCCCCAGTTCTTGTTATTTTGAGACAGGGTCTTGCTAATTTGCTAAGGGTCTCCTAAGTTGCTGAGGCTGGTCTCAAACTTGCAATCCTCCTGCCTCAGCCTCCCAGGTTACTGGGAATATATGTGCCTCTGCTTCTGGCAGTGGTAAGTTATTTTTGAGGTTTAGGATTATAGAAAACTTTTACATGAAGTCTCAAACATCTGTAGTGTTGGAAATTTTAAAACAGGCATATAATCAGGAACCATGCCAACCCCCATTGCCTTCCTCACTCCCCATTTCTCTTGATCCACAGGTTATGGAGTAGATCCCATGCAAGTGTCACCCCCACCCCCAAAACCACCTGGGACATGCTGCATTCTACTGATTCTAGAGACAGACAATAAGAGACCTAGCCCCAGTAACGGAATAATTATAAGTAAAGAAATCTCAAAAAATAACACATGTGCCACACGCTGACAAAATTATGTGCATCAAAGAAAAAAATGGAAGGAGAAAAACAGCAAAATATTACAGGAGAGACCCATGGGTGATTTTTTTGTTCTTGCTATGATTTTTCTCGTATTTCTCATATTTTCTATAAGCAAATACCTCACTTAGAAACAAAGCACACACATTTTAAAGAAATGACATCCAAGAGGGATGGCCACAACTTGGCATAACTCACCTTTCAGGCAATAGTGAAAAACTGAAATAGTGAAAATAGTGAAAAACTGAAAAAACGTCCATATGGAAATCAAACTAAAGTGCCTCAGGTGGGTCTAAGGCCTCTCTCGATGGTTGTAGCCTTTTAGCTTATAGTTAAAGACCAGGATCTCTGCAAAAAATAGGGAATCCATCCCTAGCTGTCATGGAGATGGCAATATATCTCATCAAGCATTGATCCGGGTCAGGTTTTGGAGAAATAGAAACCATGAGCAATCTTACTTTGGCCAGACACAGGCCACCTTGAACCTGCCCTGAGGGTCTCTCCTTGGTCCCTTACTCAGACTTAAACAAAAACAATTAGAACCTTTTTTTTACCCAGAAATAATAACAACAATAATCAATACCAAAGTCTTCCCCCTTAAATCCCAAATCCTAGTTTCTCCCACGCAGAGTTGGGCTGACCACTAAAGGAATGAGAACTCCTTACCAGGCCAGTTGACCCTGGAGAACGTGAAGGACACAACTGAGAGAGGAGCAGCCTTCCCTTTTATTGGTTGAAGCCCCACCTCTCTACCAAGCAATCCCACCCATTTCATACGGGGTTTTGAAGCATCAAGGAGATGAGGTGTCTCATCAACCCCATTGAGCACTGTCTCAAGCAAGGGGAGGAAAACAAGTCTCCCCACTTCAAAAGGATGCAGCGCTGGGAGAAGGTGCCTCCCTTCTCCAGGCAGTGATGGGATCCACCTGTGGGTGTGGGCCAACGGGGTCTTGGCAATGGGGAGGCTGAGGAGGGAGCTTCTGGGTCCCTTGATCCCCCCACCTTACTAGGCTCTCTTTATTGATCACGCAGCCATCTGTCAACCACTTATCATAGGTTAAGGCTTCTGTCTTTAATTATCTTCTAAGAGCATCTTACAAAAATGTCAGATAAAACAATGGTCCAAGGACAGGACTTCACCACCTTGAGCTGGTCTTCACCTCCAAGAGACAAAGGAAATACTTTTCCTGCCTGGTGACACCGTGTCCATTGTTAGTTGCCCATTATATCTGGAGCACATCCTAAGTGTTGTACAAGCATGATGTCATCTGAGACCCACATGGTCCTAACCATTATTATCCCCATCTTGAAGATGAGGAAACTGAGACTCAGAGAGATGAGGTGACTTGCAAAGGTCACACAACTGCTGTGAAGTAAGGTCAGGGTTCAAACCTAAGTCCACCCGACTCCAGCATTAGAGAGTACTGTTAGATTCAGAGAGAGAGAGAGAGAGAGAGAGAGAGAGAGAGAGCTCTGAAACCCACTCAGTTGGTTCCTAAGATGTTAATTACCTTATTTTATCACTATTGTAACAAATAACCACAAACGTATTAGTTTCGAGTTCAGAAGGAGATCAGAAGTCTAAAATAGTTTTCACCAGGCTAAAATCAAGGTGCTGGATGAACTGTGCTCCCTTCTGGTTCCTCTAAGGAAAATCCATTCCTCTTCCTTTTCTGCTTCTAGAGGCCGCCTGCATTCCTGGGCACACGGCCCCTCCCACCATCTTCAAGGTCAGCAGGGGCCAATCCAGTCCTTCCCACCTGGCCACCTCTTTGGTTCTCACTCTTCTGTCCTCCTCATCCCCACTGAAAGATCATCAGGATTATATTGGTAATAATAATTATCCCTGATAATCCAGATAATTCCAGATACTCTCCCAGTTTAAGGTTACCAGATTAACAGCCTTCATTCCACCTGCAGCCTTAATTCCCCCTTGTTATGTAACATGACATATTATTCATGGCAGTGAGGGAGAAGAGAATGTCTTTGGTGGACATTCTTCTGCCCACCACATTCAGAGAAGCAGTAAGTTCATGAGGTCATCAAAATCCAGGGTCTGGCTTTTACCTTCACACAGGAAGTGAGACACTGATTTAGCCTTACCAAAAAATGTCCAAGACAGTGAATCAAAGGCAAGTAATGGCCTATCATAGTGAGAGAAATAGCATTTCCAGAGACCATGTCCACTTAAGGGACCACTGTCCTGTCCC
This sequence comes from Marmota monax, assembly GCF_021218885.2. Classification (NCBI taxonomy): domain Eukaryota; kingdom Metazoa; phylum Chordata; class Mammalia; order Rodentia; family Sciuridae; genus Marmota; species Marmota monax. The sequence continues at coordinate 9,683,200 of NW_026692072.1, read as the reverse complement.
TGACGAGGTCAGAAAGACCCAGCATGGGCTGGGGTTGTGGCTCAGTGGTAGAGAGCTCGCCTACTACACATGAGGCACTGGGTTCATTCCTCAGCACCACATAAAAATAAAATAAGGATACTGTGTCCACCTATAACTAAAAAATAAAATATTTTTTTAAAAGAGAAAGACCCAGCATGAGGATTATTTACACAATCTAATTCACATGTACTCTTATGAAAGTATTCTCTGTAAGATATTCAAACACTGCAGAAGTGACAGTGAGACACTGTAACGTGCTCACCAGAACCTCTTCCTGCTCTCCCTGGGAACACCCTTGCCCTCTCTCCAGACTTTCCCGTCATCTAGTGTGGCCGTGTGTTTTAGTCTGTTTTCCATAACTAAAACAAAATGCCTGAGGCTGGGGCACTTAGAAGGAGAACTGTTTAGATCACAGTTCTGAAGTTCAGTATCAGGCTGTTGGCCTCTGCTCAGCTCTGGTGAGGCCCTAAGGAGAACAGTGTTACAGTGGTGGGGGTGCACGTGAGAGGAAGAGACCACAGGGCATGATAGAAAGCCCAAGCACGGGGGCAAGATCCAGGAAGTCATTTTATTTTAATTTGCTCTAATTAGTTATACATGACAATAGAGTGCATTTTGACACATTGTAAACAAATGGAGCACAACCTCTCATTCCTCTGTCTGATGCCAATACCATGCCATTTTTGTTACTATAGCTCTGTAGTATAGTTTAAGGTCTGGTGTTGTGATGCCTCCTGCTTCATTTTTCTTGCTAAGGATTGCTTTAGCTATTCTGGGTCTCTTATTTTTTTCCAAATAAATTTTATGATTGCTTTTTCTAGTTCTATGAAGAATGCTATTGATATTTTAATAGGAATTGCATTAAATCTGTATAACAGTTTTGATAATATGGCCATTTTAACAATATTAATTCTGCCTATCCAAGAGAATGGGAGATCTTTCCATCTTCTAAGGTCTTCTTCAATTTCTTTCTTTAATGTTCTGTAGTTTTCATTGTAGAGGTCTTTCACCTCTCTTGTTAGATTGATTCTCAAAAAAAAAATTTTGAGGCTATTGGGAATGGGTTAGTTTTCCTAACTAACATTTGGGGGTTAGTTTTCTATCATGCTACTTTGCTGAATTCACTTATTAGTTCTAGAAGTTTTCTGGTGGAATTTTTTGGAACTTTTAAATGTAGAATCATGTCATTGGCAAATAGTCATAGTTTGAGTTCTTCTTTTCCTATTTGTATCCCTTTAATTTCTTTGTCTGTCTGATTGTGCTGGCTAGAGTTTCAAGGATGATGTTGAATAGAAGTGGTGAAAGAGGGCATCCTTGTCTTGTTCCAGTTTTTAGAGGGAATGCTTTCAATTTTTCTCCATTTAGAATGATATTGGCCTTGGGTTTAGCAAAGATAGCTTTTACAATGTTGAAGTATGTACCTGCTATCCCTAGTTTTTCTAGTGTTTTGAACATGAAGGGGTGCTGTATTTTATCAAATGCTTTTTTCTGCATCTATTGAGATGAACATATGATTCTTTTGTTTAAATCTATTGATATGATGTATTACATTCATTTTATTTATTTTTTAATATTTTATTTTAGTTGTAGTTGGACACAATACCTTTATTTTATTTTTATGTGGTGCTGAGGATTGAACTCAGGGCCCTGCACATGCAAGACGAGCGCTCTATCGCTGAGCCACAACTCCAGCACCTGTATTAAAGTTATTGATTTCCATATTGAACAAACCTTGCATCCGTGGGATGAACCCCACTTGATTGTGGTACACTATACTTTTAGTATGTTTTTGTATGTGATTTGCCAGATTGTTTTTTTACTTTTTAATTCTAATTTGTTATATATGACAGCAGAATGCATTACAATTCATGTTACACATATAGAGTACAATTTTTCATATCTCTGGTTGTATACAAAGTATATTCACACCATTCTTGTCTTCATACATGTACTTAGGGTAATGATGTCCATCTCATTCAACCATCTTTTCTACCCCCATATCTCCTCCCTTCCCCTCCCACCCCTTTGCCCTAGAGTTTGTCTATTCCTCCCATGATCCCCCTCCCAACCCCACTATGAATCAGCCTCCTTATATAAGAGAAAACATTTGACACTGGTTTGGAGGGATTGGCTAACTTCACTTAGCATTATATTCTCCACTCCATCCATTTACTTGCAAATGTCATGATTTTATTCTTTTTTATTCTGAGTAATAGCCCATTGTGTATATATACCACATTTTCTTTATCCATTCATCTACTGAAGGGCATCTAGGTTGGTTCCACAGTTTAGTTATTGTGAATCATTCTGCTGTAAACACTGATGTGGCTGTGTCCCTGTAGTATACTGTTTTTAAGTCCTTTGGGTATAGACCAAGGAGTGGGATAGCTGGGTCAAATGGTGGTTCCATTCCCAGTTTTCCAAGGAATCTCCATATCGCTTTGCACATTGGCTGCATCAATTTGCAGTGAATCTTATTGAGAACTTTTGCATCTATGTTCATCAGGGATATTGGTCTGAAGTTTACTTTCCTTGATGTGTCTTTGTCCAATTTTTCTCTTTTTGTAGCAACCTTCTGGAGAGACATAACTCAGAGTCCCATAAAAACCACTTAATCCTTTTTGAGAACGGCACCCCAGCAAGACCTAATGACTTCTTATGAGGCCCCACCTTTTAAAAATCCCACCACCTCTGAATATCATCGCAATGGAGACCAGGCTTCCAAAGCATGAACACTTGGAGGACACATTCAAATGACATCAAAACCATAGCACCATGTGACACATGCTGACCAATGAGGATAAGCATGGGGGGAAGGGCCCCATTTCCAGGCCCAGCCACAGACAAGAGGACCCTCCCTGCTCCTTCTCCTCCTTGGAGAACTGTAACACTCCAATTTACCATGGCAGAGCCTCAGGATTAAACTGGAATTCCAGGTCACTGCTTGGAGGAGAGAGGCTCGTTAGCACTTGTTTTAGACTTTATGAGCCAGAAATAATGCTTCATGGTGTATGCCAAGGAGCTTTGGTCGGTTGTTATACAGCTCATTGTAGAAAATACTCATTTAAAATTTGTTAGATCATCCAGGATGGTTTACATCACAGAAACATAAAGCATATAAGTCTAACACAAATAGAGAAACAGTGTCTTGGTCAAAGAGTTCGAACTTTCACTTATGAATGAGTTCTGGGGACTTGACATACATGGTGACTATAGTCAGTGCTGTCTTGTACACCTGAGGTCTGCTCAGACAGTCGGCCAAGTGTTCTCACACAAAAAACATGGTAGCTACGTGAGGTGGTAGATGTGTGAATTAGCTCAATTGTCATAATAATTTCAAATGTACACCTTAAATACATACAGTCTTTATTTGTCAATGATGCCTAAATATAGCAAAATTAAGAAAAGATTATGTCTCTATATGAATGCTATTTTGAAACTCGTTATTTTCATTTAGTAGTAAGTCAACAGCATCTTTTGGTACATACAGATCTACTTAGTTTTCTTAATGGCGTCAAATTTCTCCACGTAAAGTTGCTCTGTGACGGACCTTGCCAGCCACACCCTTCATGGACATTTCAAACGATTCTTGTTTTCTGATGCAACAGCACTGCCAGACTCCTGCATGTCCACCTTCCCACAGCCTTGTGGCAGTTCTGCAGGCCATGCTCCCACACAGGGGAACAGCTGGGAGCCAAAGGCTCACTCACACATTTTTTTGAAAAGGTCATCATTCTTTCCAAAATATTATCTTGAAGGATTTTCATCAAAGCACCTTCTCCTAAGTCTGAACTGATGTCAACTGAGTGAAGGAAAATGCTCACTTTCCCAACCCCTTGCCAATCCTCGTACCTACAAGCTGCACCATCTCTGCCAATGTGGCAGATAAGAAACAATGTCTCATTGTCCTTGGTATGTTTTAATTTTTACTAGGGTGAATTGGTAGGTTGCACTTCTCTTTTCATTATCCAGTATTTGGGTGGGCACAGGATCACAGACTGGGAGATGGGCGGTCCTAGGGGTCCTCCATGTTATCAACCTCCCCAAGGGATTATGCTGGACCCACATAATAACATATTCCTGGCCACCAGAATTTAGAGTCTATCCTGCTTAGATCTGGATGAAGGGAACCATATCCTGTCTTTGGGGCTTATAGCACTATTTTAGAAATAATTTTTAAATGGCTGCTGTGTATCAAGCACTGGCTCTGCACCCAGGATAGGAGACAAGGAATGGCCTTCCCTTCCCTCCCTTCCTGACTTTTTTCCTCTTCACTCCTGTCCATGTGCTCCAGGCACTCTGGGTCCTTCTCCTTCTTAAAGACAGGTCGGGTCCATGATGGGTCCTTCTAGACAGCTAAAACATGGGTACATCTACCCAAGGAAATGCTCAGGGATATCTGAGAGGAGGATCCTGAGGTTTTCTTGGCACCTAAAAGGAGACACAGGGCAGGATCCTGTTCAGAGTTGTAGCAAGCATCTTGGTACCATCATGAGAGCAGGCCAAGAGGACAAGCCGGTGTCCTGAGGATGGTGCAGAGGAAAGGCGGAGGCTTCTTGGATGCTGAGAGACATCTCTGAGCTCCTGGATTAATCAGCCCTCAAACCACCCAACCCTAGACTTCTGGTGATATGAGAAAATAAGCCATCCTTCCTGATTAACCACTTGGTGTTGAGTCTTCAGTTACTGGCACCTGAAAACATGCTCTATGTCATGCTCTATGTTACCCCTTCCAAAGAAGGCAAGAATTTGTTTATGGAGGGAAATAGCCATACAATGGGACATTATTCAGCTTTAAAAGCGAAGAGAAACTTTTTGTTCTTTTTTATTAGCACATTATAATCCCACATGATGGTGGAATTCATTGTTACATATTCGTGCATGCACACAATGTAACAATATAATTTGGTCAAGTTCGTCCCATGACCTTCCCTTTCCCTCCCCAGGGAGAAAAAATTTGACACAGGCTACAACATGATGACCCTTCGAGACGCGACTCTCGGTGAAAGAAGCCACAAAAAGGACAAACATCACCTGATTCCTTTTATATGGGGTTCCTAGTATAGTCACATTCACAGAGACAGAAAGCAGAATGGTGGTCACCAGGGGCAGGCGGGTAGGGGAGGGAGCCATTTTGTGTGCAATGGGTGCAGAGTTTCATTGTGGCAAGATGAAGAGTTCTGGGGATGGGTGGTGGTGATGGGTACGCAGCAATGAGGGTAGATAATCAGGTGGGTCCTAAAAGTTCAGTGCCCTTCCAACTTGGAGTGACTATTGGGTGTCATCTCTGATTACAGTGATCAATCCTGTGGCTCTCTTTGGGTCACCTCCAAAGTGCCTCAGCCCCTCCTAGGAAGAGAGAGGACTCCTGTACTTAATGCCTGGTTTAGGTCAGGACAGATCAGAGCAGCCTTTTGGGTTGGCGACCTGGGCCCTCTGCAGAGCCTGCTGAGACACGTTAGGCATGACTGGAAGGGCCTCCCACCCAGACTTGCTCCTGCTTACCTGATTGCAGCCACCAGCTGGGGGAAGGCTGTGGAGGAAGAACCCAAAAGGGCTCTCAGGATTTTCCTGGGGAGCTAGGAGGGGTTGAGGCACTTTGGAAGTGACCCTAGGAGAGCCACAGATTGATGACACCCAACAGCAACCCCAAGTGGGAAAGGCATCCAGCTTTGGGGACCCACATGATTGTTTATCTCCCTAAAAAAATCACTTCTTGCTTTTAATTTTGAATAATTTCAAATACACAGAAATTTCTAAAGCAGTCACTCCTATGCCCATCACCTAGATTAAATCGATTTAAATACTTAAGTCATATTTGAATCATTTCTATTCATTTCTTCTTTCATAGAAGAAAGGAGTAGAAATTCAGCCAGAAACTCATCTATCCTCCCCTGTTTCCCTTCTTCTGAGGTAACCACCACACACACAATGCAATCAGTTCCAGCTCATTCTACAACTTTGAATATCTAAGTTTTACTCCAAGCTTCCATTTGAAGTTTGCCTCAGTCACTCTGCAACTTGGCCATGTTGATATGTTCAGCTCTGGTTCAATCATTTTTAGCTACTGCTTAGCTTTTTGTTATGCAATTATGACAATACAGTTATATGATCAGACCACAAAGGGTTGATCCACTAGGAAGTCTTTTCAATTTTTTTTTTACTTCCAAAACTGAGAAACTAATATCCTCATAGCTTTTTTAATTTTGAGATAGGATCTCACTAAGTTGCCAGCATTGACCTTGAACTTGTAATTCTCCTGCCTTAGCATTCTGAATAGCTGGGATTATAGCCACGTACCACTGTGCCTGGCTCTTGTACAAATATCTTTATGTACTGATAAAAAAGTTTCTCTTTTTTTTTTTTTAAAAAAAAAAGGGTTTCTTGATAGATACTAGAGGTAGAATTGCTGGGTTGTAATGTCATGAACATTGTTAACTTTAGTCAGTGTCTGATGGTTTGTACTCACCCGCAAGTACAATTAGACTTGATCCATTTTTGCTAAACTGACAGATGCAAAATCATATTGTTGCAATTGGCATGATACCTATGGACTGTATAGCCTCTTATCAGTAAGGCTGCCAGATAAAATGCAGGAAGTCCAGGATGTTAAGTACACCAGGAACACAGGATCTACAGGACATACTTATACAAACAAGATACCTGTTGTTTATATGGCCTACATTTTTATTTGATGAGTTCTGTGAATTGCCAATTCAAAAGCTGTGACCATTTCTCTATTGACTTGTTTTTTTTTCTTATTAACTGGGAGATGACCTTTGTAATTCTGGATACAATCAGTTTTATGAGTTCCAAATATTTCCACCCCATCTGTGGCACATCCTTTTACATGACATATGATCTCTTTGTCATCTGGAGGGTCTTTTGTCTGTTTTTATTTATCTCAGTGTGATTAGTCATGAAGACAAACCTTTTCTTCTAAGAAGATTTTTGATTTATGACTGCATGGAGTGGAAGTAAATCCCCACTCAGAGTTATGCTTTGTCATAGGGAAGACCACTTTTTCCTACAGGATATGTTAAATTGTCCACATTTTCCTCACTGATCTGTACTGCTTCTCCATCTAGTCCACACTCCCATCTTTGTGTGTGTCTGTCTCCAGGTTAAATCCTATCCCACAGCTCCATCTATTCCTTCCCCACAAAACACAGTATTTAAATATCACTGCTTTAGTAAACATTACTATCTTTTAGGATTATCTTTCCATTTTCCTCCAAAATTGTCTTTGCTCTTCCAGGTTCCCAGCTCTTCAGTGAGGATTTTCCTCAAATATGATAGCAGAGATTTATGTAAAAATAAAAATTATTGGGGCTGGGGTTGTAACTCAGTGGTAGAACGCTTGCCTAGTATGTGTGAGGCCCTGGGTTCGATCCCCAGCACCACATAAAATGAACAAACAAAATAAAGCACTGTGTCCATCTACAACTAAAAAAATAAAAATAAAAATAAATTGTCATCTGTACAACCCCAAAGCCCCCCCTTTTCTCTATCCTGAGTGCTTGATGATGATGCCATGCCCTTCAGCAGAGCGGTCAGGCACAGGTGCCCTGCAACTGGACTCCAGGGTCCATTCCTGGTTCTGTGCCTTTCTACTTCTCTGACCTTGAACGAGTTACTTAACTTGTTTATGTCCCAGTTTCCATCGTAAAATGGGGATGAGAAATAGAATCTATCTCATAGGCCCCCTCGGAGGGTTAAATGAGTTGACACATGTAAAGCTCTTTACCTATTATTAGGTAATTTGTAAGCACAGAATTAATGTGATTAAGGGCTCATGGTCTGATGTCAAGCTTCCTGGAATAGAATTGCCCTCGTTCATTCATTCAAACAACAACCAAACTTTATTGTGAAACATGACACAGAAGAGGAGAAAAGCAAAGGTACAGTGTGTCCCATATCCAGTAATTATAAAGCAAACACCCATATAATCACTATCCAGGAAAGAAATTGACCATGGGTGGCCACCATATGCCCCACCTGGCCCCACCCCAAGGTACGCACTGTGCAGACTCTCACGGTAATCAAAATGCTCACGGCTCTTTAATAACCCTCTTCATCTCTACCAGGGCTCTTCTCTCAACATCTGCTTTGTATGATATTCATATAATTTCACCATTATTTTTATTGCCTAGTATTGACATGGGATAATTTTTTCATTCTTCTACTTTTCATTCTTTGTAGTTTAGATTCATCTCTGGTAAAAAGCATATTTTGATCTTTGAAATCTAATTTGACCATCTTTTAAAACTAACCCATCTATCTAGTTTTCTTTTAAAACTAACCCATTTTTAAGATTTACCCACATGGTTGGCTTCAGATCTGCCACCTTATTTTGTGCTTTCTTTTTAGTCTGTCCATTATAGTTTCTTTTTAACATTATGTTTTTTCTTCTTTTGGTCTTTGGAGGGACTGAGTAGAATCCAATTTCTTCCCCACAATGATATCAGACATCATACACTCTTTATATTCTTTTTAAAATATATTTTTTAGTTATAGATAGACATAATACCTTTATTTTATTTATTTATTTTTATGTGGTGCTGAGGATCAAACCCAGTGCCTCATATATGCTGGGAAAGCTCTCTACCATTGAGCTACAACCACAGCCCTCTCTTTGTATTCTTGAAGTTATTATCTTAGAAGTCGTAATATGGATCCAAAATGTACTAGAGCCCAGTGAAACTCAGTACCAAGCCCTCTTTCTTTTTTCATTTTGTAAAATTTTTTTAAGTTGTAGATGGACACAATACCTTTATTTTATTTATTTATTTTTATGTGGTGTTGAGGATCGAGCCCAGGGCCTCATATGTGTCAGGCAAGCGCTCTACCACTGAGCTAGGACCCCAGCCCAAGCCCTCTTTCTAGAACATTCAAGGACCATCCACCACTTTAATTCCATTTATTGAATTTCCTAATTACATGCTTTTGTTGTGGTGGGTCTTGCAATTCTATAATTTTAGGATTACGTAGGGCAGTGCTATAATTATTTTACATATCAACGTTCATTTTGATTTACTTCTTCATCACCATTTTTTCCATCATTCATTCTTACACTTCTAACCTTCCTACAGTAATCACCTATAGAAATTTCCCTTCTGCCTGAGAGTCCTTTAGAGTATCCTTGACTTTAGGGGGTTTGTCTGAAAAAATCTTTATTTTGACTTTGTTGTTTTTAAAATATAATTTATTTTGAAAACACAGCAGGAACAGGCATACTGAACCCCTATCTGCCTAGAACAGGTTTCAACAGTTCTAAAAACTCAGGGGCAAGCCTGTGTCCTGGAGCCTCCTGCCCACGTCCCCTCGCCCTGAACTACTTAGCAAACCCCAGACATCACCCTGCTTCACCTGTAAATATTTTAATTTGCTTCCCTTAAAGAGGAGGACTCCCTTTTTAAACACAGCCATACAATCCAAAACATGTCAGCAATTGCTCCTTTATATCATCGACCGTATCGTCAGGGTTCACATTTCCCCAACTGCCCTGTTAATGTTTTTTCTTACGATTTGTTTGAACTAAGGTACAAACAAGTTCTTTGTATGGTTATTGGGCAACGTGTTGCTTTAGTTTCTGAGGCTCCTCCCTTCCACTCTTCTTTTTCTTGCATGTTGGTGCATGTTGAAGGAACAGCCTGGTCTTCGTGGTCCACACCCAATCCTGTTATTTCACCAATCTCTGTTTTCTATATTTTCTAAAAATTCATCACAGGATTTGGAGACTTGATCAAATTCAGGTTTGATTCTTTGGCAAGACTACTACATAGGTGAGATTCTGTTTTCCATTAAGAAGGACAGAATGGCCAGGCACACTTCTGTAATCCCATGGCTTGGGAGGCTGAGGCAGGAGGATCATGAGTTCAAGGCCAGCCTCAACAATTTAGGGAGGCCCTAAGCAACTTAGCAAAACCCTGTGTCAAAATAGAAAATAAAAAGGACTGGGGATGTGGCTCAGTGGGTAAATGTTCATGGGTTCAAATCCCAGTTTTGTTTTGTTTAAAGCAGCACTGAATGGCAGTTGCTCTTCAGGGGACATAAACAGAGGCTGATGGCTGTTACCCAAACCTGCTCATTCAGAGGTTGGAAATGTATGATGCTCTAGTTCCAGCAGTCCCTCCTCATTAGTTAGCTGGAACATGTCTATGAAGAGACCTTTCCTCATCTATTGTTGGCTAATCAGTTTATATAGGAAAGTAGAAGAAGTTATTCTTTTTCTATGTTTTGCATTTTCAAATATAGTTAGTTCCTTGGTATTTCCAAAGGTGACTCATGAGATTTTCTTGGTAGCATTATGGACTTAAGGGATGAAACATATCTGGTGTGTTTCAGTCTGCTGCAGTATTATCCTTATTGATGCTCCAGTTGTCTGTCTATGGTCAGAGAGAGCTTATTCCAGGAGGCCCTTAGGACCTCCTGACTGACCTAGCAGCACTTGATAGTACCTTCTTTCTGGTAAGAAAAGCCCTTCCAGGCTCACCCTGCATACTTCTACAAAGATCCGTAATAACTTTTAGTGGCAACTGGTACTTAAAGACTATAATCTAGACACCAGGGGTGCTTATTATATACTGGGATAGTCATTGTCTCTGGACTTTCCAGTGACCAGAACAAGAAAATGTGTTCTCATTTCCATGAAAAATACATCACAAGAAGAAAAACATTAGGAATTGATGCTGATACTTCTGACTCAGATTTAAGACCACCAGGTTTTTATTTAATTTCCTCAGTCACTCTTCCACACCAAAACTGTGGCACTCAATGACACTGACATATTCATTCATTTTGTTTTATTGTACATGGAGCCAAGATTAGGGTGAGGGAGGTGAAGCACCTATTGTACAATTTTTAAGGAGGCCACCACTCCTGCGAGAATGCAGGTGCATGAATGTATCCTTAACTTCTGAGTCCCAAGGATCTCACTTGCCTTACCTTAGCTCTGGCCCTGATCCAACCCTGTACATACAACACTCCAAGAACAATAACCCCCAAACAAGCACCAACAATGTGGTGACAAGAAACAGCCCAAGGTGGTGGCATTGTGTTTGATGCTGTTATTTTGGAAGTTCTTATTTCCTCGTGTATATTCTTCTAAGGACATGCAGAAAAATTGCCATGTTTCAAATATTTGGAATAATTCATCTCTATATTGATATGGCACCCACTGGATACACACTTGGACTCATTCATTTTATTCTACATTTAGTATTGGTATTCCTCATGAAATTTAATTGTTTTGTAATTCTGCAAGTGATTTACATGGTTCCAAAGTCAAATTTATAAAACAAGTTTACTTATAATGTCTAGTTTCTATCCATATCACTATACCCTCTGACCATGCTGCTAGATTTGCTTTATCTTTTTTTAAATATTTATTTTAAGATGTTGATGGATCTTTATTTTATTCATTTATTTATACGCAGTGCTGAGAATCGGACCCAGTGCATCACACATGCTAGGCAAGCGCTCTACCACTGAGCCACAACCCTAGGCCTATCCTTTTTAGAATATAAATAGGTGTGTGTGTGTGTGTGTGTGTGTATGAGATAGATGTATGTGTGTGCCCTCACAATTTCAGACAAAGGGCAACATACTGCACATGCTTCTTGCACTTAATAAGCCTTAGAAGTCACTCCGGAGTGTCACGTAGAACTCCTCCCCCTCCCCCTCCCCCTCAAGGTTACACAGCCCTTCATTATGCGGATGTCCCATGGTTCCTTGGACCAGTCCCCTATTGATGGAATCTGGGTTGCTTTCAGTCTTTTCCATCACACACAATACTGTAGTGAACAATTTAGTTTTTCTGTCTTTTTGTCTTTTTTATTTTGCTGGAAGAATATTGCTTCAATGTTCCTGAATAATATTTTCATAGGGGATATAATTCTAGGTTGACATTTACTTTCTTTCATCGCATTGAATAAGTGATTAGATATTTTCTGGGGCCTGGGGGTGTAGCTCAGGGGTAAAGTGCCTGCCTAGCCTGCACAAGGTCCTGGTTTTGATTCTCAGCACCAAAAAAAAAAAAAAACAAAAAGGCTGTCTATTTTCTGGCCCTGTCTGTTACTGCTGAGGGATCAACCCTAAGTCTAACCGCTGCTCCTTTGAAAGTAATCTGTCTTCTTTTTGGTTGATTTTAATAGGTTTTCTCCTTTACAATGATTCCCTGCAGTTTTTCCATGAAATGTCTAAGTAGAGATTTCTTTCTACTTATTTTACTTGGGGTTATTTGGGCTTTTGGGATTTGTAGATTGGTATTTTCCTTCAATTCTAGAAAATTCTCAGCCATTATCTCTTTGAATATTACCTCCTACTCTCTCTCCCTTTCCTCTCCTTTTGGGATAAAATATAGATTAGATTTTCTAACTCTACTCTTTAAATCTCATATCATTGCGTATATACTTTATTTTTCAAATTTCCTTGCTGGATTCTGGATGATTTTCCTCTGACCCATCTTTGAGTTTACATATGTACACTTATTTTTCTGGTTTCATTTCTTTCTTTCTTTGTTTCAAAAGCAGAGAATCCCATTTTCCTCCCCCATTTTTCTCTGGGGGTGGCATGCTATGGAATTTTTGCTTTATTTTATCCAACATTCTTAGATATTTGCAAAAGAACTATATTTAGGTTATCGTGTGTGTGTGTGTGTGTGTGTGTGTACTCTATCAGCTTATCTTAGTTAACCATTCTGAAACATGAAACACATCCAGAATGTTAAGTGCCAGAGAAGAATACTGGGGCGAGGGAAGAGAGATGCTAAGTTTGAAGTGTCTTCTGTAAACTAATCTTAGAAGTGACCTCTCATCACTTTGTGCCATATCGTGTTGATCACATAGATCAACACTGGTGCACGGTAGAGAGGACGATACAAAGATGTGAAGATCAGGAGACATCCTGAAGACTAGCTACATGTGAGATACACCCACCCCGATCCCAGGACCTCCAAAGTCGTGCCCTATTACAACATCAGCTTGAAGTCCAGAATTTCATCATCCAAATCAGACCTAGCAATTGAGGAGGACCCTAGGGTCCTCAAGTACAGCTGCTTGAATACATTTCTTAACAATCTGCAGACTTATAAACTAAAGAAACAAGTTATTTTGCTCCCTACACACACAACATACAATAGTGAAATAACAACTGTACACACTCCTGTTTGGACAAAGTGGGAGACAAAAAGGAGACACTGCACATAAATGATAAAGTGTAGATTGTACAAATGTTGTAGGTTCCTTGATTAAGACTCAGTCTTGGGCTGGAGCTGGGCTCAGCAGTAGCGCACTTGCCTGGCATGTGTGAGGCACTGGGTTTGATTCTCATTACCACATATAAATAAATAAAATAAAAGTCTATCAACAACTAATAAAGACTCAGACTTATTCATGTCAAGAAGTCATTCTCACCAGGCATGGTGGCACATGCCTATAATCCCTGCAACTCAGAAGGCTGAGGCAGGAGGATCTCAAGTTCAAGTCCAGCCTGGGCAACTTGGTGAGACCCTGTCTCCAAACAAAAGAAAAAGGGCTGAGGGTGTAGCTCAGCAATAGTGCACCCCTGGGTTCAATCCTAGCCCCACCAAGGAAACGAGAAGTACTTCTGCAGGCTCTGGGCCCATCTAAACCTATCCCCTCTCTGAGTCGCCCCTCCTTCCTGCGAGAGAGAGCACAGTTGCAGAGCAGAAGTTCTCGTAGCCTGCTTTCCCTTTGTCAAAATTTGAGCGCCCCAGGGCTGGGGCTGGGGCTCAGAGGCAGAGCGCTTGCTTAGCATGTGTGAGGCTCTGGGTTTGATTCTCAGCACCACATAGAAATAAATAAATAAATAAATAAATAAAGGTCCATCAACAACTAAAAATATATATTAAAAAAAAATCTGCAGGCCCCAATCATTCTCTTCCTTTTGTATCTTCTCGGTCTCTTTCAGTTCTAGCTGTGATGTTTCTGCTGATAAAATTTCTTAAAGAAGCTGTGTGTGATGGCACATGCCTAGAGTCCCAGTGGCTTGAGAGGCTAAGGCAGGAGGATTTTGAGTTCAAAGCCAGCCTCAGCAACTTAATGAGCAAGACCCTGTCTCTAAATAAAATATTGAAAAAGGGCTGAGGATGTGGCTCATTGGTTAAGTGCCCCTGCGTTCAGTCCCAGTACGAAAAAAAAAAATTTTTTTTCTTAAAGGTGTCTTGGAGGTCTGTGAATCCTATTAGGTTTTTTTCCATCACACAAAAACCATGAACACAAGTCTAATTGAGATAAATCCTTTTCAATCTTTTTTTTTCTATCAACAACCCTGAGCTTCTTAGAAGCCCTCTATCCTTTGGTAGAGTGAATCTAAGACACAACCTTAATACTTCATTTATTAAATAATTTGTTTTTCATCACTGGGGATTGAACCAGGGTGCTTTACCACTGAGCTACATACCCAGCCCTTTAATTTTTTCTATTTTGAAACAGGGTCTCACCAAATTTCCCAGGCTGGCCTTGAACTTGCAATCCTCCTGCCTCAGCCTTCCTACCAGCTGGGATAACAGGCCTGTGCCACCGCGCCCAGCACAGCCTTAAAATAGCAGGGTCTTCCGTCTGTGTGCATAGCATTCGCAGGCCTCCTCTTTTTCGATTTTTCTGAAGTTTTAACAAAAGACCTGACAGTCACACCCTAGGCCTCATTTTTAGACCTTTTTTTCCTATATTTAGGTTATAGACCACCTCTTTCACTGTCAGTACCTTGGATTTGATCTTTGTCAGAGGTATTTTTTATTATCAACATTTTGAATTTTTGAGAGGTTTAGAATTTTCAAATTTATCAAGGCTTCACTTTTTTTGTTGAACAGCATGGCTAAATTCCCTGCCACTACACAATGTGAATCTCCTCTCCTCTGGTTTCCATAAGATCCCTGTGTTTCTTTATAGCCGTTACTGGAAGCCTCCATGAAAGATATGATGCTTCTCCCAATGGCTTCTTTAGGACACTCAGATTTTGCTAACACTGCCCTCAAAGTTCTTCCAGCTTCTGCCCACTACCTAGTTCTAAAGGCATTCATACTTTTTTTTTTTTTTTTGGTACCCGGGATTGAACCCAGAGGTGCTTAACCACTGAGCTACATCCCCAACCCTTTTTTATATCTTATTTCGAGACAGGTCTCGCTGAGTTGCTGAGACTGGCTTTGAACTCCACAATCCTCCTGCCTCAGCCTCCAGAGCTGCTGGGATTACAGGCATGCACCACTGTGACGAGCCCATTCAAACATTTTTGGATATTTTTTATGATGGTGTCCTGCTCCTGGTACCAAAAGCTGGGTTATACATTCTATTGCTGCATAAAAAACCTAGTAGTTTATGCTATCAAACATGTGTTCTCTCTCAGTTTTTGTGTGCTGGGATTTGGGAGCTGCGTAGTTGGGAGGTCCTGGCTCAGAGCCTCATTCAAAGTTCAATCGAGATGTTGGCGAGGACTGCAGCCAGCTAGCGGCTTGGCTGGACCTCAGGCTCTGCTCCCAGCTTCCCTAGTGTGGCCATCAGCCATGGGCTTCAGTTTCTACCACATGGTCCTCTCCATGAGGCTGCTCATGACATGGCAGCTGGCTGTATTCTGCTGGTCACACAGAGCAACCTTGTACCCTGGGAGAGCAGAATACAAAAGAGTTTGAATAGTGGGAGGCAAGGATCCTTAGAGGCTGATGTTGGGGTTGAATGGTACCAAAAAAAAAAAAGTGAGTTCATCTGCAACCTGTGAATGTGCACTTATTTGGAAGGGGGGGTCTTTACAGATGTAATTAAGTTAAACATCTAAAGATTGTGCTAGATTACCTCTTAAATCCAAAGACAAATGTCCTCTGAGATGGTATAGATAGAAGACCATGGAGAGATGAGGAAGAGCTACTAGTGATGCGTCTATAGTCCAAGGAATGCCAAGGATTTCTGAAAGCTTCCAGAAGCCAGAAAAGAGGCATGGGATGCATTTTCCTCAGAATCTCCAGAAGGAATCAACCCTGCCAACACTTGGACTGATAGAAGCCACAGTGCACTCACACAGCTGGCCACCAGACGTCAGCCATGATGCGATTCTCACTCAACACAAAGGGGAGACGGAGGCCTCCGCCCATTTTTGCCCTGTGGAATCTCATGACAGTCATTCCACAGATATTCACTGAATACGTACAATTTGCCAGGCACTGTTCTCAGTGCTGAGGACACCTCAGTGAACAAAAGAGGCAAAATCTCTGCTTTTGTGGGACTTTCATTCTATTGAATATCAATTCAATATCTTGGAACTGTGGCTCCTTCAAATTCCCCACCTTATAAGGATCCTATGGAGCCACTGGAGGGAAATAAGATTCTGGGGTAGGAGGATGCATTTAATAAATTAAGAAATACAGAGTTCTGTGTCACTGACTAATTCAACAGAAACATGGGAAGTGAGTTATCCTCTAGCAGCTCTGCCCACAGACCTCATTCTCTAAGTGAGAAAGCAAAGATAGCTGTCCCGACATCCACTGAGACCACCTCTGGCGGCTCCTGCTTTTCCACTTCATTAGATGTTTCTCTTTCCTGGTCTGGAAGCCCCTTTTGTATGGACTGCAATCAAGTTATGTCCCCCTAGCCCACCATGGGGTTGAGGGAAGACTAAAACAATATCTTAGGTGACTGAGAACATGGGGTGGCATTGGTTAAGCATTATAACTTGCAAAATATTATTACACACACGGAGGTTTCTTTTCCAGTCTCCATATCAAATCCAGCAAAGAGCAGGGCGCCTGTGTTTAAAAATACATGCTGTATATACCTATCCACAAATGAACTCTTGCATGTTAAAACTACCAATCAGAATCATTTTGTGCACAAAACTTATTACACAACAATTACTTCGCTGCCTGAGATAAACAGTATTGGATTTTCTCACAAAACCTGTGTCCTCACCTGTACATGGCACTGGACATGACTCATTCTGGGTCATGTCATGCAGTCTTTTCTCTAAGACACTGGATCTCAGGGCCCAGTGAACATTATTATCACTTTGGCTGGATAAGCGCTTACAAGAGATGAAAATTCCTCATAGAAGTTGATAGTTGGCATTTGTTGGGGTAAAGTCTAAGAATCTGCACCTGACCAGCTTCCTCAGTGATTCTGATTCAGAGGAAATGCTCCTGGGTTTCCCCCACCTGGCCCTGGTTGCTGCTTGGGCTATAAATGACCTTTTGCTTTTAGCTGATATTACCCTTACTTGGCCCTGTTGATAAACCTGATGAAGAAACTCCTTTCCCATGTAGGGCAAGGATGGCAATCCACCTGTTCCCTGGGGTATGTCTCCTAATCCACTGGGTTCAGCCCTGACACCTACCATTACAGGTGGATCCTGACTCTCCTGGGAGGTGTGAGAGTGTCTTCCAGAAAGGTGTCCTCTGGTTACCCACAGGGCTGGGCAGCCAGTGTCGCTGTCACTTTGAGATGAGTTGTAAGGCCACTCCTGGTGTCAGATGAATCACCAGCAACAACTTAATCACATAAATCTCAAAGTCAAGTATCAGGAATATAAATAACTCCATTTTCCTACAAAATATTTACCACCCAGAGTCTGCCCAGGGCTACCCCCATAGGGCTGTAAAGCTGAATGCTGAGAGAAGGGCAGAGGGGCCCAGGTGCAGGGAGGAGGGCTGGGCCCTGGTCTGGTTCCAGCTGTGCTCCTTGCCTGGGTGCAATTTTGGGGTCAGGCCCTTTTCTTCTCTGCACCTGCACCATGTCCTTATTCTTTGTAGCCCGGGACCTCTCTACAGGGCTCTTGGGAACTCAGTGGAGGAACAGGGGAAAAGGTAAGGGGCCAATGACACATTCAGAAAGTATTTGCCATGTGCCTCCCAAGGCAGGAACACCAGGGGCCGCAGAGGCAGCCACGACATCTGCTTCCCCCAAACCCGGAGCTGATCAGAGCAGATAGATATATGAACTGACCAATCAGATAAATAACAGAAACTGCAACAGTGGTAAGTGCTAAGAAGAGAGTGAGTGGTCACAGCAGGAAATAAGCACCAGGAGCACTGGGGAGGGCCTGACCCCAGCTGCCGGCAGGGCGGAGCTCCCCTGGGTTGAGAAGAGACAGGGCAGTAGGAAGGCAGAAGGCAGCACAGGGGTCCAGAACAGAGGACGGCGCAGATCAGCGAGAGAGGCCATCAGGGGGCCAGGCAGGAGGACTGTCCAGGGGGCTGGACCTCTGCGCCTGTGCTCTGTCTTCCATATGACAGGCCTCCTGCTGGCCCTTGTGGGTGACTTTCCATCCCCAGTGTTCTAACCCTTCCTGTCTATGCACATCAGTTCGCCTGTCTCACTCTTACACATATATGGGCAACGTGGCACAGTGATCAGAAGCGGCTGTGGGCAAACACACCAGATCCTGGATCCACTCTTTGTCACCTGTGTGACCTTGGAAAGACACTTCCTCGCTCTCAGCCTCAGTTTCCTCTTGGGTGAAATATGGAAATAATATTACTGACCTCATACCATCAGTGCAACGAATCATGTGTAAAATTTTTGAACAGTACCTGGTACAGAGTGAGTAGGGGAGAAATATTAGCTTCTAATATTACTGGTGTTCCAAGAATTTTGCACAGAGTAGCTCATTTACTTCCTGCAAAAATCCTGTGACGGCCACTATCATTACTGCCACTTTATAGAAAAGCATTCATTCATTCATTTATAAAGTATTAGTACAGTATTAGTAGCTAGGATTGGCAGAAAGCAAACCAAACACAGGCCCTGAACAATTAAAATGCTGCTGAGGACCCAGGCACAGTGACACCTGCCTGTAATCCCAGAAATTCAGGAGGCTGAGGTAGGAGAATGGTGAGTTTGAGGCCAGCCTCAGCAACTAGCAAGGCCCTCAGCAACTTAGCCAGATAGGATTCCATCTCAAAATAAAAAATAAAAAAGGACTGGGTTTGTAGCTTAGTTTGTAAAGCACCTCTGGGTTCAATTCCCAATACAAAAAAATTAAAAATAAAAAAAAGCTACTGGGCTCACACTGACCAAATCTGGGGCACTGAGATAAATAAAAATCATAACAATTATAAGGTGTTAAATAAAACAAGAATCCATGATTCCACACTGAGTAAACAAGCTAGCATACAAATAAATAAACAGGGTGGGAAGAGGAAAATTATTCACTATGTTAGGATGCCAACAAACAAGTAAATGTTGAGAAAGCGACATGAAGTTTTAAGAAATCACCAACTGGCAAATACCATAGTAATAAACAGTTCAAGCAAGAATTGCTGATGGTTGCTAGAGCCACAGAGTGGAAGAGTGATCATGAATGGGATGTGCACAACCCAAATCTAACCCTGAAGACACATCAGACAAGCTCGAAGCCAGAGACACTCTTCAACATAACTGGTTCGTAACCTTCAGGATGTTAAGATGTGAAGACAAAGCAGGCCAAGGGCCCCTCGAGACCAGAGCACTGGCAGCCAAGTGAACATGGGATCCTGGGCCAGGAAAGAAGGTTTATTATTTTTGCTACAGTGGAACAAGATTGGAACACGATTGGAACAACGGAAAAACTGTGACTGTCTCTAGGTTACCTCATAGTATTAAGTTCATGTTAATTTCCTAAATTTGATCATCAAACTGAAAATACAAAAAAAAAATCCTTGTTTTTAGGAATGGACACTATTGTTAAAGGGGTATGAAAGGGTACAGGAGCTTCACACAAGCGACTATCTCCCAAATAGTCCAGAAAATGATGACGACGATGATGGCGATGATGATAAGGATGGTGACGGTGATGGGAGTGATGATAATGGATGTGTGCATGTTTTGTACGTATGGAAAGATTTTTTTGTTGGGTGGGGGACCCAGGATTGAACTCAGGGTCACTCAACCACTGAGCCCCATCCCCTGCCCTACTTTGTATTTTATTTAGAAATAGGGTCTTACTGAATTGCTTAGGGCCTCACTTTTGCTGAGGCTGGCTTTTAAACTTATGATCCTCCTGCGTCAGCCTCCTGAGCCGCTGGGGTAGGGATAGATTGATGGATAGAAATGATAAAGCACACAAGGTCAAATGTGAACCATTGAGGAACCTGGTAAAATCACACAAAAGTTCCTGTGTATTTTTGCCCTTTTTCCCCCCCTAAATCTGAAATCATTTAAAAATCAAAATTAAGGGCTGGGGCTGTATCTCAGTGGCAGAGTGCTTGCCTCACATGTGTGAGGCACCGGGTTTGATCCTCAGCACCACATAAAATTAATAAATAAAATAAAGGTATTGTGTCCATCTACAACTAAAAAATTAAAATGAAAAGCTATCCCCCCATATCAATAAAACTCCAACCATCCCCTTAGGTCTATTTGGGGTAGGGGATAGTGTGGCTGCGAGGGAGGGAGGGAGGGAGCGAGGGGGCAGAGAAATTGAGATCCCTTGGGGACTCTGCAAACCCACCGAGGACTGGGCTTCTCTACAGACAGAGTTGCTTCAGGCACAGGGACAGTGCTGACTCAAAGAAACCTTATTTCTGGCCCTTTTCCTGTGAGGGAGGAAACAGCCAGGGGACAGTAAGGCCAGGGTTGGTCCCTGGGGGCTGGCGCCAGGGAAGTGGGAAGCGGGGTGTGGGCAGAAGGTGAGGAGATTTCAGTTGGTCCACTAACCTGCCATCTGCCAAGCTCTGTTCCGGTGATGGACGTGTGTACCTCATCCTCACAGAAATCCTTGGGCTGGCCTCTGCCATTATTCCCATTCTGGAGGCCAGGAAACAGAGGCCTAGAGAGGTGAGGACAGAGATTCTGTTTGTGGCAGTACAGAGGAAGAGACCCACCCGCTGACCCTTGTGCTACAAGCAACCTAAGAATCTGGCTAAATAAGAGTTTTTAAAAGAATAATAACAACAATTGGTGATCTGGCAAGAAAGTTCAGAACACCCAGAAGCCAACAACTAAGTAAAAGCAGAAATCCTGAGCAGTGGCCAGGGCGGGGTGGCCTTTCGCCATGAGAGGTTTGCTGCATCCGGTGAACCTTACCTTCTCCCCAGGGACTGACAGAAATGTGAACAGGAGTCCACTCCCAGAGCCCACTTGAGGTGGGGTCTAACAGGAGTCCCCCCTGGCACAAAACTAGTGGTCTCCACTGCCAGGTTAGCGACATCCTTAGAACAAGACCCACTTCCATGCTCCATCGCCACCAAGACCTACAAAGAAATCAGTACTGGGTTGAGGGAAAAGCATTTTCCCTGAGAATTCATAATCCCAAATGGGCCGTCAGTGGTTCTGAGGCCTGAATTCACATTCCCTGGTTAAACTGAAACATCTGAAGCTGAAGTTTTAGATTAAAGTGGGCCTCCAGAGATTTGGGTAGGAATGGGGAAGCGGGAGGCAGCAAATCCACTCTTCTTTTCCAGGAAGCTCAAAAAGCAAAAGGGTAAACAGAAAAATGATGCAGACTCCATTATATAAACCACAGATTCAAAAACACATGGAGACTGGCAGGCGCAGAGGTTTCACAGAAAAGCCACCAAGGTGAAATTACTACCCCACAGAAATGACCTGGGGCCAGGGGAGCGACAGGTAAGGAAGATTTGCTGGCTGAAGGCCAATTTTAAAAGACTCCAGCAAAAGTCCCTGCAGCTGAGGGCTTGCACTGAGGCAGCCCTTCAGTCAGGGAGCCACTGCCACTCGGGTCTCCATAACTGCTTATTGCGGGGTCAGTAATGCATTTGTAGAAGACTCAGAAGAGCCGCTGGGGTCTACCCTCTAGATGTCATGGCATCAGCCCCACCTGAATTGAGGCAGCAAGTGTCTCTAGACATTGCAAAATATTCCCTAAGGGGCAAAACTGCCCCAGGTTTAAGACTTTTGCTCTAAAATAATAAACTTGGATACAACTCATGCTACAGAGCTGAGGAGCACAGCAGAGGGCTGGGGAAAGCTCATGGACGTGGGGCAAGGCATAATGTGCACAGAAAGTGGCCCAACAGCCCAGAGAGAGCAGATCTCGGACGGAGCTAGCAAAATCACACACCCAGAAAGAGCCTTCTGCAACAGCTGGACATGAAAATCCAGTTGGTCTATGGCATATAATTTTTAAAAGTGAATTAGCCCAGAAGAAAGACAAAGCTATGAAAGGAAAAGGGTGAGAAGGTCAGAAAAACCTACCAGACAGAGAACATTGGCCAGGAAGAAAAATGGCTACCGTGGGGGAGACGAAAAATCTGACCAAACAGTGTCCCACCGCTTAACCCATCTTAGCGGGACGACTGCCTGTGTGAGAGTGGACCACCAGGCGGAAGCACAATGACAGAGTGAAGGCAGAGCAAGACAGGGACAGCAATGACTGCTAGCCGGAGGGACTGAGGGAGGAGGTGGAAGAACAGATAGTCCAGGAGAGCAGCCCAGCCCCAGAAATGAAGACAGAGGTGCAACAGTGAACACAGGAAGGAAGGAGGTTTTTAAATTAGTGACAAAATGGCAGATGGGGGTGGGAGACAAAAGAGAGCCAACAGATACATAATTGGAATTTCTAAGAAGAAAGATTTTTAAATGAAATGCAGTAAACACTCAAAAATAGAATTAAAGGAAAATTTTTCTTGAAATCAAAGATGTAAATCTACCTAAAAGTTGCTATGGGTGCCAGGGAAAGCTGACCTGGAACAGTCAGTTCCAAGACTCTCTTATTACCAGACTTAAAAAAATAAAGAAAAATTCTTCGAGCAGCCAAGCCAAAAAATATATATATATATAAAATCAAGGAGTAAAAGGAATAAAATCAGGCCAGCTCCCATGATATTTCATGCCACACAGTGGCCCAATACAGAATTTTTTAGCCATTTGTATATCTTCTCTGGATAAATGTCTATTTATGTCTTTTATTCATTTAAAAAGTTGTCTTTTTGTTGTTGAGTTGTAAGAGTTTCTTATATATTCTCTTATCAGATATATGATCTGCCAATATTCTCTTCTATCCTGGGGATTGTGTATTCATTTTCTTAATGAAGTTATTTAATGAATGAAAGTTTCTGATTTGGATGAGGTCAAACTTATCTATTTTTTTCTTTAGTTGCTTGTGCATCTGGTGTTACACCTGAGAAACTACTGCCAAATCCAACATCACGGAGACTTACCTTTATGTTTTCTTCTAAGAGTTTTATGGTTTTAGCTCTTATGTTTAGATTTTTGATCCATTTTGAATTAATTTTTTTATATGGCATAGGACAAGGTCCCAACTTCAGTCTTTTGCCTGTGGATATCTAGTTGTTCCAGCATCATTTATTGAAAATACTCTTCTTTACCCATTGAATGGTCCTGATACCTTGGTCAAAAAACAATTGACCATAGATGTATGGGTTTATTTCTGAACTCTCAATTCTATTTCATGACCTATATGTTTATCATAATACCACATTGCTTTGATTTCTGTAGGTTTTTTTTTTAAATACACGACAGCAGAATGCATTACAATTCTTATTATACATATAGAGCACAATTTTTTATATCTTTGTATATAAAGTATGTTCACACCAATTCATGTCTTTATACATGTACTTTGTGTGGTTTTTTTGCATTACAATTTTTTTTTTGTAAATTCTGAAATGGGGAAGTGTGTCTTCTAACTTTGTTCTTATTCTTCAAAATGTTCTTCTCTATTTAGGGCCCCCTGGAATTCCACATGAATTATAGAGACAGTTTTTCCATTTCTGAAGGAAAAAAAAAAAGGCCATTGGAACTATAATAGGATTGCATTTAGTCCACAGATCATTTTGATAAATATTACATTTTAACAATATTATCTTCTATTCCATAAACATGAGATATCTTTTCATTTACTTAGGTCTCCTTTAATTTGTAAATGTTCAGCAACGTTTTACAGTTTTCAGTGTGTTTGCCTTGTTGGTTAACTATGTTCCTAAGAATTTTCCTCCTTTTAATGCTATTATAAATTGAATTATTTTATTAATTTCCTTTTCAAATTGTTCGATGCTCACGTACAGAAATGCAAAGGATTTTTGTTTGTTGATTTTATACCTTGAATTTGCTTATTAGTTCTAGTTATTTAGGGTTTTCCTCATACAGGGTCATGTCTTCTGTGAATAGCAGTAGCTTTATTTTTTCCTTCCCAATTTGGATGTCTTTATTGCTTTTTCTTGCTTAATGCTTCTGACTATAACTTCCAGTATAGTATATAATGTTGAACAGCAGTGGCAAAAAAATAGACATATTTGTCTTCTTCCTGATCTTGGGGGGAAGCCTTTCCTCATTCAACACTGAGTTCAATAATAACTGTGGGTCTTTCATAAATGTCCTTTATCACGTTAAGAAAGTTTCCTTTCTTTCCTAGTCTTCTGAATGTTTTTCTCATAAAAAGGTGATGGATTTTGTCAAATGCCTTTTCTGCATCAATTGAGATCATCATGTAGTTCTTCATTTTGTTTTACTAAGGTAGTATAATACATTGATTTTTTTTTTCTTGAAATGCTCTTGTATTCCTAGAATAAATCCAACTGGTCATGGTGTATAATCCTTTTGGTATGCCATGGAATTTGGTTTGCTTGTATTTTATTGAGCATTTTGGCATCTGGATTCATAAGGGACATTAACATGTAGTTTTCTTATGATGTATTTAGCTTTGGTGTCAGGGTAATGATGTCCCCATAAAATAAGTTAGGAAGTGTTTCCTATTATTCTTCATTTTAAATGACTTTGTAAAATATTGATCTTAATTCTTCTTTATATGTTCAGTAGAATTCACCAGTGAAGCAATCTGGCCCTTTATTTATTTTGTGGGGGGGAAGGGGGTTGATTACTAACTTAATCTCTCTAATTGTTATAGGTATATAATTAACTTTTCTTTTTTGAAAGAAAACTTCAGATTAAACCCTAAAAAAATCCAGTTCAGTACTGTATGCAAGAGGCATCCCTAATACAAATGCAAAAGTTGAAAACTAAAGGATAAGCAAAGGCATACCAGGCAAATAAAAATAATTACGATATTATGATTTAATTAGCAAAAATGATGCAATTTAGCTTAAAATGCATTAAGCAAAATGACAAGGAGCCATGTAATGTATCACAATGGCTTTCTAATCAAATGCAGATATAACTGTTATAAATATCTGTGCAACATATAACCTAGTTGTTCCATTCACCAGGCTTTACAATTAATTAATTACAACAATGCAAGATCAAGAGCACATAAGTGGAAGGAGACTTGAATTCATCTCTCTTATGGTTGATCACATGGACAGAAAAGCAAAGACAGTGTGCTGTTAGGGTAATACAGCTCTGCAGCACACAAGGGACTTACACCACAGGGAAACAACTTTATTTTTCTCCTCTGTAACAACCCAGAATGGCAGATGGCTTTGTTCCATTCAGTAGTTCAGGGACCTAAGGTCTTTCCAAGTTGTTGTCCCATTAATCCCTGAGGCTGCATTATCATCTTCTTAGAAGCCAAGGGATCACCACATCCAGTTCGTGGGTGGCAGAAGGTAGGAGAGACTGTGGAGCTATTAGGATCATTTTTCCAAAAAGGTACCCCTGGCTGATTCATAGTGGGGTCGGGAGAGGGAGCATGGGAGGAACAGATGAACTCTAGATAAGGCAGAAGAGTGGGAGGGGAAGGGAGGGGGCATGGGGTTAGAAATGATGGTGGAAAGTGATGGTCATTATTACCCAAAGTACACGTATGAAGACACGAATTGGTGTGAATATATTTTGTATACAACCAGAGATATGAAAAATCGTGCTCTATATGTGTAATAAGAATTATAATGCATTCTGCAGTCATATATAAATATTTTTAAAAAGATGACAACTTCTGCAAATTAAAAAAAAAAAAAAGCACCCCTGGGTTCAATACCAAAAAAAAAAAAAAAAAAAGACCATTCATTTGTCCCACCTCCCACCCACCTGCCAAATAAACAATAGTGGAACCGGCAAAGAAAAACAATAAATATCCCCATTCAGAAGAGAGGAGCGGGGGCAGTACACAGCAGTCCTTGCGTAGGAATTTGAGGACTCCTGCCCTGAGAGGGGAGATGTTCTGGCTGCTCTGGTTTTGTCCTCTGGGAGATTCTCCCTTGTCTATTATCCTCATGGGAAGTGGGTGACAGAAAATGTGTCTTCCTTGAGGGCTGTTTGGGGGCCTTAATCATTATGGGCTTTTATAATTTCTTTGGAAAAAACGATTCCCAGGAAGATATATTAGGGTTCAAGTCTCTTTGCTTCCAGTTATTTCATGAGCCAGTGGCCACATTTTATGCTATTTTCTCATCTAACTCTATGCTTGCCTCATTTCTTGCTTCCTTGCTCTATCCACGCCTCTTTCCCTCACATTAGAGGCAGCTATTTTGAGACTGCTGAAATAATAGGCTTCAGCAAGAAACACCACCCCAGACTGAACCTTGCCTGGAGGCTGGAGCCCTTGTGTGTTTTGATCCATGGGGAGTGCTGGGAAAAGGCTCTGAGCCACAACTGTCTGAACACCTGCTATTTGGGTTTCAGAGCAGATGACTTTCAACCTCGAGAAGCCCCTCCCTTTAGAGACAGTTGACTAGGGCTTGCAGAAGTCATCTCTCTAGCATATCTTGCTAAATGTAACAAGGAGCACTAACCTCTAGCTCTCCCCAACTTCTTGAATTACAGCCCGATAGGCACAGAATCTGATTTCCAGGCTACTACAGGACGGAATTTTACCTGTAATTTCTCCATTTCAGGACGGCAGTTCCTTCTGAATTTCAGCCTACCATCTCCAGGATTATGTCCTCAATAGCAAGTTAGACGCTAAGCCACTGCCAAATATGATTTGCAGTTGGAAAAATGAAGGTAGGAAATGTGGACATGGCATATTTACAGTCATAGGATCTAAGTCTACTCATACTCCATTGGACAAAACCCAGTCTCAGGGGCCTACCTATCTAGAAGAAGAGTGAGCTCTGTAGTCTAATCCTGTCCCCAGGAGGCGTGGGAGGACAGATTATGGTGAACACCTATTAGCTCATATGATAGGTGTAGAAGATATTGATAATATGATTTATTAGGCAGATCTGACATATGAAAATAGTAAATGTACCATATTTTTATGTGACCATGGAATTCTCATAAGGTCATAAAGAATAACCTCAACAACTTTCCAAAAAGGTAAATATTATAGAAAACATGATTTGGCTTAAGGAAATTAATAATTAAATCAGAAAATAAATATATTCTTCCAATTAGAAAAATATTACAACTAGCATTTAAACAACTTTTGGGTCAAAGAAAAAATAGAAACTAAAATTATAATAATCCTATAAAACAGTGAAAATAATCCAGGCACAGTGGCACACACCTTTAATCTCAGAGACTTGGGAGGCTGAGACAGGAGAATTTTGAGTTCAAGGCCAGCGTTGGGTAACTTAATGAGACCCTGTTTCAAAATACAAAATGACGTCTGGGGATGCAGTTCAATGGTAGCGCACCCCTGGTTTCAATTCCTAGTACCAAAACAGTGAAAACCAAAAAAAAAAAGAAAGAAAAAAGAAGGAAAGAAAGAAAATCAAGTACTTAGAGGAAAATTCATAGCCATAAATATCTACGTCAATAAAAAATGGTCCAAGGGAGGTTCAGTGAGTGCAGTCACTTTCAGTATGTTTTGCATCCTCTGAAAACCAAAGGTCAGCTAAAACTCAGAGTACACATAACACCCAATAATATGGGGGAAATGGGGTATATGGGGCATGGGGCTACGGATAGCAGACACCTGAGGTCTAGCCATTCTTATTTTTTTTTAATATTTATTTTTCAGTTTTTGGCAGACACAACATCTTTGTTTGTATGTGGTGCTGAGGATCGAACCCGGGCCGCACGCATGCCAGGCGAGCGCGCTACCGCTTGAGCCACATCTCCAGGCCTAGCCATTCTTAGAATAGCTTAAATGTCCTAGACACTGGGTGAAGAGGGCAGCTCTGTCAGGATCCTTCCAGGAAGATCAGAAGGAAGATTCCTAAAGGCCAGCCAGTTGGTCCAGAAGAGCTCCTGGTGGGGGCAAGAACAGAGGTCTGGAGCGGTGGCACATGGGCTGTGGGGTGGCACTCAGGTTGTTATTTGGGGTTTGGCATGAATTATTCAGCACATAACTGCTCAGCCGAGGCTGGGAAGAGGAGGAAGAGGGTGGAGGCACCACTGTCTCAGGAAGGTTCTGCCTTGACTTTGTGCCTTCATATTCCCTTCTGCACATGAAGGGGCCGAACATGGTCTCTACGCACCCTGCCTACCTGCATGTCCCCAGGAGTATAAGTCTAAGGCTGTAAGTTAATTTCAGGACTTAAAGTTGGAAGGCCTTTAGGGTTAGGACACACATCAAGGGAGTGGCAGGGCAGGTCTAGGGTCTGGCACGTCCCCATCCCAGCCTAGCACTCTTATGAATGTCACTTCCATCTCTCCCTCACCTCCACCACAGGTGTACATCTGAAGTCCCCACCCCAGCCAAGAGAACAGGACATTTTCCTGTCATGGGAAAGATCTGCTCTGAGTCAGACTGGTGGAAAATCTCCTCCTGCTCCAACAGATCAAGGAAAAGCACTCTGCATTAGTTTGGCTAATACCGAGAGCTGCAATCAAGAGCCCAGCAGGAATGCACTGGTTTGGAAGAAAGACAGAAATGTATTTCTGTGTCAGCCAGTGGTCCATCAGAGTCTGCATTCCACATCCACAGGCGGCTCATGTCATGGGCCCCCCAAGGCATTGTCCTCATTCTGGGTCAAAAGCAAGCCTCAGATATGCCCCTGTTCTGTCTTTTGGGAGGAATAAGAGCATGAGAGCCACACGCTGTGGTCTTGAAGCCAGGTCTGGCGCAGTATGCACTGCCTCTCGCCCATTCCAGGGGGGAGACCTTAGGCCATGACCGTACTCAGTGCAAAGGAGGCTGAGAAGTTCAGTCCAGCCCATGCCAATGAAGATGCAGACACTAGATTTCAGTGTCCCACTGGCCAGTCTCCACTGTGGTTGGTCCAACTGGATATCCAGAGGCTCCTTCCTCCCACAACAGAACACAGTCACCCTCTTTCCAAGGAAGTCAATCCCAAATTCCATCTTGTTACACAGATCAAAGTACAGGCATATCTCAGGGAGAGGAAGTCCTCTCCAGAGCCACATGTGGTTCCTCAGGGTCCAGTGATATCTCAACTGCAAGACATCTGACACCCCCACTGCCCCTGCCCCCCACATACCTAATAACGACAGTGGACAGGGATAAGAACCCACAATAAAAACTTTCTTTTGGAAAAAGGAAGAATGGAAAAATGCAGAAGTCACTGGTGCCTAGTAACAGAAAGTCCTGCAGGCGCTGTTTTCCAGGAGAGGAGACTGTTCCTTGGTTGGCTAATCTGGCCAACTTTATTCTGGGAAATTCTCCTTTTTCCCATCATCCTCTGTGGCCACTTCTGCAGCAAAGAGGGCATTAAATGGTTTGGCCTCCTCGAGAGTTTCTTTGGGGGGTAAAAAAATCATAATCACCATTTCCTATTCCCAGCTTCCTTGGCAATGAGATCCCTCGATTCTTAAAAGGCTTCTGGACTTTGTGCTTCCAGACAGTTCCAGGTGCCAATAACCACTCCCAAAGATGTTTTCTCGGCAGAGTTCTCAAGTCTGATTTATGACTTTGCTTCCTGCTCTGGCTCAGCCCTCAATTTCAGTTCTGGCTACCTTGGAGTGACTCTAAAGCAGTATGTCTGAGTGGGAAGGCAATGGCCTTCATCTAACCTTGCCCCTGGCCTGAATCTTTTGCTGGGCTTCTTGGGTGGCCTTTGAGAAAGCTCTAAGCAGTCACAGCCTGAACTCCTGCTGTGTGGGCTACAGAGGGGAGAGCCTTCACCTTTGTGTGGACTAAGAGGCTAGTGCTCCCAGGCCCTCCCTGTGCTGTCTATCTGGTAATCATCTATTAAAAGACACACACAGGGGCCAGTGCTAATATTCTGGTTCTTTCCAAACATGACTTCTAAGGATATTGCCTCAGTTGACGTACATGAGAATTCTTCCAAATCATCATAAAAATGGTCTCACCAAATGCTTTGTTGAGGGATAACAAGGATCTCCAACTTTCCAGCCTGCAATATATTTACCTTGCTTGCAGCAAAACCACTAAATTCCTGCCTCGTGTCTGAGGGGTTTTGTGAGGTTGGGGCTCCACTGCCAGTTCTAACTTTTATGTGTTCGCAGTTTGGGAAAACTGCTGTCAGACATTCAGCAATGATACAGTGGCTCAAAGAAGACAGAGTTGTGTGCCGTCGTGTGTAGAAGTTCATGGTAATCATTCCAGATTGGCGGACTGTTCTGTTCCACAGGGTCACTCAGGGGCCTAGGGTTCTTCCATCTTATTTCTCAGTCATCTCCAAGGCCATCAGCTTGATCACCACTGGGTGGCTGCTATATGCAAGTTCCCATTTATGGGAAGGGGAAGGAGAGTGTGATGGGAGTGGGGGACAAGGTACAGCCATACCCCAAGGCCACACAAGAAAGTCTGGGACATATATACCAGATGCATGCCATGAAGGAAGTATTTCTGAACAACTGGCAGTCTACACCAAGGGTCTGGGAGTTGGATGGATCAATGGTAAATCAACATGGCCTTGGGCATAGACCTAGATAGAGAGAACGACTGTCTATGTGGGATTCCCACACGCCTCCCCTCATCTGTACACACATGATCACAACGTGCTTATCAAAAAATGCAGGGCCAGCAGGCATCATGAAGCGTGTTAATCTGGTAAACTCTGCCGTGTCCCTGCAACTGTCCCTAAAATGATGCCCACTGTCCTTCCCCATGCAAAGTGGGGGCCAAGGGAAAGGCTCGGAAGCAGGAGAGACCTACTGGGGGTTGGAAGGGCTTCCTAGCCCAGACTCTCCGAGAAGCAGGGAGGGAGCCGGGGGAGCCAGAATGGCCTGCAGGGAGCAACACAGGAGTGAATCTGAGTGAGGAGAGTGGGGGGAAAGGAGTCCTTAGACAGCACTGCAGGCTATGGAAGTCACAGCAGAGCCACCGGGAAATCCTTGAGCAAAGTCCACCGACCAGGAAATCCTCATGTCTCCCAGGAATGGCTCTGCCTCAGAATCCCAGCACATACAGCTACAGCCCATGGCAGATGTGCCTTAGCCAAAAGAGGTGATGGATTCCAAGCCAGAGTGGCTCTCAGGCAGTTACATTTCCTGTGGCAGGAGATCTGCAATGTCCTGTTTCTCATGGCTGCCACAGAAGCATGGAGGAAAAAATGTGAATTCATACTCTAGAAAAAGATAGACTTTGGAATTAAGAAAAAATAGTGCTGGTTTGCAATCCAGCTCACCACTAAGAAGCTGTGTGGCACTGGTCAAAAAACTCAAACTCTCTGATCCTTTCTTACTGTGAAATGCAGAGGAGACATTTTCTGGATAAAAGTACAGTTCCCACATGAAGTACCACTAAATGATGGCCTTTACTCCTGCCCCTCCATTCTTCCAGAGCCTAAAGGGTCAAGGGCTACACCCAGTGAACTTCCAGAGGGAGGACTCCCAAGCCCACAACTGACCCTAGTTCCCTGGATTGCAGACAGCCCTTCCATCTCAACCCCACACCACACGAGTCCAGACTTGGCACGCAGTGGCCTGCAAGGCTAAGTTGGCTTTTAAATCAGTCCAAGAAACACCCTGATAAATATCTTCCCCAGGGCCAAAGAAAAATATTTAGGAGAGGCTGCCAGCCAGGACAGAGATGGTCACTTGTTTCTCTGCCCCGTCTGGGCTCCAGTCTGTTTGGAAACTCATCACCCAGGCTAGATCATGGGCCGAGGCCAGGCGGGGACGGAGGAAGCCGGCGGCTCCCTGGACAGGCCCGTAAATCCCAATGCTGGGCAGGCGTCCACCCACACAGGCCCTGCTGCCCTCCTTCACACGCCTGGCTCCTCTTCCTTCCCCTGCCCCACTCCAGGGGAACTGCTTTCCATCTCCTGGGCCCTTCACACCCTCCCTGTCTCCCACCCTCTCCTTGCCCAGGTGGCCCTTCCTCCCTCTTTCTCTCTGATGTGCTCGGGCTCCACCTCCATGTGTCTCACCTCCCATCACTTCCTAGGACCTTTTCTCCCAAGGGACCTCATTCCTCTCCACCTCTCTGACTCCCTGGCTTTCTTGCTTCTTCACCACCCTCTCCCTGATTCTGACCTCCTCTTCCACCTTGGCCACTCAGCCCGCCTCTCTGTGGAGCTGCGTGGGCTGCCCTGCAATGCATGTGTGCACGGGGAGTAGAGGGAACAACTGCCGGCACCTCCTGTCCCCAGGCCTCCACTCTCTCTTCCTGGGCAGAGCAGAGCTCTCCTGCTGTGGCCCAGGAGCCGTGGCCCCCAGTATGCTCCCTCTAACCCTGGCATTCCAGTCCCTCTGTCCCTCACCCAGTCCCTCTCTGGGTCGCTGCCTTAGACTTCTTTCTATATTACCCCTCAGAACTTCCAGTTTGGGTCAAACTGGGACAAACAGGATGTCACTTTCACACTTAAGAATGGGGAGTTAGTGTAACTCAATGTGGAAGATCTGTTCAATAGAATTTTACAAAAACCATTACATAGCTACATAAATACTGATATAAACATAAACCCAATTAATTTAAGAAGTAGGTTGAAAAACAGCACGGAGAGCATAAACCTGTTTAGTCAAAGAAAACAACAATGCATACATAGGCATGAACCCCAAATATTCACCCATTCACCTCTGGGTAGTATATGAGTGACTTGTTTTGCATTATAATAAACAAATATTTCTTGGATAATAAAAACTAGGATCATTTTAAAACAAACTAGGGCCAGGTGACTCCGGAGGCTGAGACAAGAAGATCACAACTTCAAGGCCAGCCTGACAACTTAGCATTACCCGGTTTCAAACCGAAAACTAAAAAGGGCTGGGTATGTAGTTCAGTGGTGGAGAGCACCCCTGAGTTCAATCCCCAGTGCCACACTCACGAAAAGACAAAAGAAAACTAGGAAGTAGGCAAGATGGGCCCCGAGTTTCCTCGCTGCCCCATTATTGGTTTTTACCAAACATTTCAAAAGCAGCTAGTCAGCTGCCAGGGCTGGGTCCAGCCAGCTGCCAAGCAGGGACTCAGAAGGAGGGGATAGATCCCTGCAATGACACTCAATGCCAGCCAGGGTGACCCAAGGAGCCGGGGTGGGGGTGTCTTCCAGACTCTTGCAGCATCTGGCTCTTGAAGTAGAAGCAGGAGCTCCTGCCAAAGATGGGGCAGGAAGAGAGTTCCTTCCCCCCGCCCTTAGTGTCTCTGCTGGGAGAAGAGAAGGGGGCTGGGGAGAGGTCAGAGCTTCAGTCCCCCCCTCCCACCCCTGGAGCTCAAACCAGCTCCACTGGGGCAGCTGCAGAGCCTGCATTCAGCCCACAGTGGCCCCACAAGCGTGAGGTTCTGGAACCAAAGGCCTCCTGTCATATCCCCCAGCACAGTGGGGCCATTGCAATGCCCAGTGTGTTCTCAGCAGCTGGGACAGGGGCCAAAGACCCCAGCCAACAGGCCACAGCCCACCCTCCCATCTCTGCGCTGGGGGAGGGGGAGGGGGAGGACATCCTCTCAGGCCTGTTTTTGTTTGTTTCATTTCCTCTCCTCTTTTTCCACAGAGCCCAGGGTTTCAAGAGGTGGAGTGCCAAGAGAGGCAGATCAGAGTCGCTGCTAGGGAGATACCCCTCAGCCCAGAGACAGACACACACACACTCACACACACCAGCCCCCACCACCAGAGGGCACCCAAGCACAGAGAAGGGGCTACCTGGAGCTGGAGTAGAAGCCTCCCTCTCCTTGCCCCAAGCCCAGCCAGGTTGGGGCAGACCATAGAGTAATCCCACCCTCCTCACCCAAATATCATTTGTTACCCTGGTTGCCACTTACTGCCAGGTGACACAGCTACACTGGTACCCCAGAGGATTTAGAATGTAGACAGGGATGTGGGGCAGGGGCTGAAGAAGGCTAGAAAGAGACTAGGAAGGAAGGAGAGCTGGACCAGGCGTCTGCACTGGCCTTGAGCACTCCTCTCCACGTGGCGCTTCCCTGCCTTGTTTGCTAGTCTGTAAACAAAGGCCCTGCGATGGGGATGGGGTGTGCCCAGTGATACCCAGACACTGTAAAGGCTTAGACCAAAGACAAGCCCCACCCGCTCTGCGGAACCCTGAAGGGGACCAAGGAGAAGGGCTGGAAGAAGGAGCCTGAGGTCAGGAACCGCCGCCGTTTGCTCCCACAGCGCAGGTGCATTGAGTCAGTGCCGGGATGGGACAGCCCGAGGCCCTCACCCACATCCCACAGTGTGTGTGCACCCACACTCTCGCTCTTCCTCGGGCCCCACCGTCCAAGCACCCCCTCCTGAGTTTCCCATTGCTTGCCCCAGGATTCCTAGCTCCCTTAAGCCACTGCCGGGGGAAAAGGCTAGGCTAAGTGGGGTGTTCTGTGCTAGGTGACGGGAGAGGACGGGACCCTGGCCTCCCTGAGAAGTCAATTGCATCTGGGAGGACGTTCTCCATCCTCAAAGGGCCGCCTTCGGCTCGCCAGCGGCTTCATTTCACCCCGATGCCAGCGAGGAGGAACAGACCTGGGAGGCAGAGCACCCTGGGCTGAACGTGGTCCCACCTAGGGAGGCAAATTAATGCCGCGCACCTGGGACAGGGGGAGGTTGAATCCACCTCGTTCAGTGACAAGCGTGTGGAGTAACCTCCAACTTGGGCCTCGCCGATCTCCGCACCTCCTCCCTTACCTCCCACTGTCTTGGGAGCCTGGGCCTCAAAGGTTCAAGAAGTCAAGAGCCTAGAGAAATGCACTGTGCAAATATATTGACTTTATTTGTCTCCATTCAGGAGCCTCACAGACATATCCGGGTAAAAAGATGGTTAAATAAACGCCTCCAGCAGTTGCAATGCAAAAATAAATATCAATCCTCGGGCCGCAGCAGCAGCCGCGCTGCGCACCAAAGTCCCATCAGCCCGCCTAACAATTATAAAAGTGTTCAGCGAGAGAGTGTTGGCGTGAGTGTGAACAGGTGTGCTCTGGGGGGCACGGTGGAGCGGTGTGCAAAATCGGAGTTGCAAACCATCAGACACGGGCGTGGAGCGGCTACCCTGGCGAGACCCGGGCGAGTCAGCGCGGGCCGCCTCCCGCACACACTCACAGTTCGTACTGGGAAGAGTTAAAAAATAAACATTTACAAGGGCAAAGAAAGCAGCCCCCCTCCCTGGCGTCCCCGAGTGCGCAGGAGCCAGGGCAAGCGCAGCGGAGGGCGCACCCACCAGTTCGCAGCGGGGCGGGAGTCCAAGCGCGCGAGGGGTGGTGATCCCCGGTCCTGAGGGGTACCCCCGGCGCGGGGCGCGGGTCCTCTTGGTGTGCACCCGCGGGCCCCGGGGCAGGCCGCGGAAGCGCGCTTGTGCCCCCTCCGGGCGGCGCCCCTCACAGGGCCGAGTCGGAGTCGCTGGAGTCCAGGCTGTTCCTCAGTTTGCAGCTGCTGAGCTGCTCCCTCTGCAGCGACAGGCTCTGCGTGCTGCGGCGCAGACACTCCAGGCTCTGCAGGAACGACTTCTTAGCCTTCTCCTCCTCCATGGGGGACACCCCCTCCTCCTCCACCTCCTGGATCTCGTCGAAGGTCACCGGCTGCGTCTTGAAGCGGGACTGGCGCGGCCGCCGCAGCCGGCCCTTGCCCTTGGACAGCTTGGCGGGCCGCACGGGCTGCGGGAACTCGTCGGCCAGGCACACGAAGTGCGGCATCACCGCCTGATAGCTGGAGCAGATGCCCATGAGCTCGCTGGGCTTGGCGGCCGCCATGGCGCCGCCGGCGTCCGCGGGGCCGGGCGGCGGGGCGCTGGGGCTCTCAGGGGGCGGCCGCTGCGCCGGGGCCCCCCGGGAGGCAGCAGCCTGGGGCTCGCCGGGCGGGGGATCCAAATCTGCTGTGGGGTGGTGGCGGCCCTTGCGGGCCCGGGCAGACGCTCCTCGGAAGGGCGGGCGGGCGGGCCCGTCGGGGGGCTCGGGGCTCCGGGGACGCTGCTCCGCTGCGCTCCGAGGCGTTCGCCGCCGCTGCTGTCGCTGTCTGCCCCGAAGCGGCCCGGCTAGCGGCTTATATAGCCCGCTCCTGCCCACACGACTGCGAGCTCGGATGACAGCGAATGCCATTTAAAGCGTGCGCGCCCCGCGCCCTTCCGCCTGACGTCGCCCCGCCACTCTGGGAAAGTAACGGCCCCTTACCCGGCGCCGCCCGCCCGCCCCCTGCCAACCCGGCTCCGGAAGGCAGGCCCCGCCCGCGGGGTTCCGGGAGAATCTGGGGAGCACGCGGCTGCGCTGAGCTGCGCCCAGGGCAGTAGTGCTCGAATCCGCATCCCGAGCTGGCACTGCTGGTTCTGGGATCCCCCAAATCTGTACCAGCCCGAGTGGCTGTGGGGGTGCAGGTGCCTTCCTCCGCCCCCTAATGCCAGATGCTCACACTGAAGGCTCTGGTTTTTCTGCCGTGGGTTCTGCGTCCCGAGCACCGGAGCAAAGCGGCTCTGGGCTCTCTGGCAGAGCCAGGGCGACCGGCACCCCAGAGCTGAGCTCCGAGAAAGGAGCGCGCTCTCAGAAAACTCGCCACCCCCTTTCCAGGAGCGAGCACTCACTCATACGTGTGTGTACACACGCACACGCACACGCACACCATTACTCCATTCCAGCTCTTTACTTCCCTTGACTTCCTTGTCTCCTCACCACCACCCCCAAGTTCCTTGGGCACCCCATTCAAGCACTGAAGAAAGGCACTGGGTATGACACTAACAACAACAATAATAATAGCTACCATCTGGACAGCTTTACTCCAAGCCAGCCCTGAGCCCCGTTTTACATAAATTATCCTATTTCACCCTCATAAAAGCCCTGCGAGGTAATTGCTATTCTCTCATTTTCCACAGGAGAAAAGGGAGGCCCAGAGGGGATGAGTAACTAGTCCACTAGTAACTGAGGGAAACGGGTGGGGTGGACTCCAGGGTCCACATTAGCCCCTTGCTGAGAGCTGACACCACCAGCCACAGCCCACCAGTGCCAGCAGGTCCTCAGGTCAGCACTGGCCCCCTGCCCTGGGGCTCCCTAGAAGAAGTTTTGTGGGACCAACTTTGAAGGACTGCTTGGGATCTGGCCCCCATTCCTTCCATATTCATTCAACACGGGCTTACTGAGGAGCAGGTGTGTACTGGCTCAGGGAGAAACAGAAGTGAGCAAGAAGATAAAGCCCTG
This sequence comes from Marmota monax, assembly GCF_021218885.2. NCBI lineage: Eukaryota > Metazoa > Chordata > Mammalia > Rodentia > Sciuridae > Marmota > Marmota monax. The sequence goes on along the minus strand of NW_026692072.1, from coordinate 9,645,964 downwards.
CCCTCATGAAAGGTGCATTCTCCGGGGGAGGGTTCATGAACATATAAACAAGAGCATATGCTGTGTTGTGGCAGGGATGCAGAGAGAAGTGTGCCCAGTGGGAGAGGCTTCTGAGAGGGTGACATTTAGCTGACACTTCAAGAACAATAATAGCACCACTAAGTGCTTAATATGAGCTGGTCTCTGAGTGCTTTGTGTATTAGCTCATTTAACGTAAATGTTGCTGTTTTATTCTCAAAAACCCTTGGGTAACAAGAACATTATTATCTTTTGCAGGTGGGAAAACCAAGGCACAGAGAAGCCAAGCAGCCGGCCACTGGGGCCCCACAGCTAGTAAGTACCAGAGCTGTTGGCTTCTGAGCCCCTGCTCTTACTACACTGAAGTGATCTGCCTTGTGGAGGTCAAGGAAGGACTATCGAGTGACAAAGTGGGGGAGACTGTTTGGGCAGAGGCATCCCTAGCACTAAGGTGCTCAACAAGAAGAAACAGCTCATTCAGTGAACAGTGGGGAAGCCTGTTGGCTACAGCAGAGTGGGCAAAGGATATGATAAGTAGGGACAGTCACGCAAGGCCTTGAGGCCATGTACAGAATAGAATTTCATTAGAAGAACATTACTAAGACACTAGAGGGTTTTGAGAGGAAGAGCTACATCCTCCAAATTACATTTGCATATAACAGTATTTGTTTGTATTGGGGATTGAGCCCAGGGGTACTTTACCTCTGAGCCACAATCCCCAGACCTTTTTTGAGACCTGTCTGTGACATGTTTCACTAAGTTGCTGAGGCTGGTGTGGAACTTGCAATCCTACCTCAGCCTCCAGAGTTGCTTGGATTACAGACATGAGCCACTATGCCCAACCCAAATTGTGTTTTTTAAAATTCACTCTGGCTGGCATGTGGAGAGGAGACAGGGAAACAGTAGGAAACCCATTTAGGTGATTAATACATGACCTCAGACCCCTGAAGACCTGGACAAGAGTGGAGGCCATAGAGATATAGGGAAATGGTTAGATTTCAGATTTAGAGTCAGAGCTAAGAGGAATTTCTGATGGACTAGATGGGGCTGTATCTGGGGTTAGGATCAAGGTTGACTTCTGTGTATTTGGCTTGAGCAAGTGTTAAATAGTGGTGCCTCTGACAGACAGGAAAAGAGAAGGTTGGGGAGAAGAGGACCTTTGGGGAGTCTGCTAACTGTCGATCAAAACCCACTCCCCACTTGGCTGAGGCTGAAAATGCTCACATCAGAACTATATTATGTGAGACAAATAATCAAAATCAATTTTCTGATCTTAAAACTACTGTGATTTGAGATAGGGTTTCAGTACATTGCCCAGGCTGCTCTCAAACTCTTAAGCTCAAATGATCCTCTGAGCTCAACCTCCCAGCAGCTGGGGACCACCACACCTGGCTTGGAGCCGCTTCTAACAGCAGCTTAGCAAGACTCTATACTAAAACTGGCACCATGAGTGAGAAGCTGCCATGGATCAAACCCCTCAACTCTGTAGCAGTGGCTTAGCCAACACATGTTTCCACAGGGAAATAGCTATCGGAAAACGGAAAGCTGGCAATCCTTGTTATGCTGGGATAAAATACTTATTGCAAACATCATGTGTGATAATTTGAAAGACAGGCCACAATGCCGACTAAGTCTATAATTCTAGAAAAAATGGTTGGGAAAAGCCAAAAAGATTGCATGATGCAAGATATTTCATATATTTCAAGATATTACAAGAAAGAGACTGGCTAGTTTATAAGAAGAGATGGACAGAAATAGAATCCAGGAAAATAGTGTCACTGGGGTTAGACAAGCCATCTGGTTTTGTCCAAAGAGCAGGAGACCAGACTGTGGCTCAGAGCTTCTCTCAATGTCTATTATAGCAAAATATTAGGCCAAATAAAGAAATCACCCTTGTGGCGAATTAGTATATTAAGGGACCTTGTCATCCAGGTCCATTGGTTCCTATGTCCTTGGTAGCCTTCACTGTAAGGCAGCAAGAGATGGGTTGCAAGGAAGAGAGACTCGCTAACTTTCAGGAAAGGAACTTTGGGTGTGGTTACTGGCACATGGAACTGACTAGAACCAGATAGACCCAAATCCATCAGGTTTGTGGAGGAATTGTTATCATCAGCAAAAAGGTAAGGCTGGAACACAAAGGTCCATGATTGTTCAAGCCCAAATTACATCCAGAAAGGACAGGCTCTCGCACCCTGTTTGGTGGTCATAGAGAATGACAGGCAAGGGAGAATTTCTGAAAAGGCAAAGCCAAGAACCAGGGAGACACAGGACAAGGAACGTCACCCCAAGTCTCTTCTGCCACCAGGGCAGGGAGGTCCTCACTGTTGACTAGGGTGGGCTCTAGCAGAGACTGTTAGCTATCCACCTAGTGAGGTCACATTTCCCAACTTCCCCTGCAGCTAGTGGGGGTCACATGTCTGCTCTCTTACCTGTAGGACATGAGCAGAAGTGGTGTGTGTAGCTCCACTTCACTTTCCCAAGAGGAAATCCCTGCTCAAGGCCTCCATGATTTTCCATTTCACTGTTTGGAAGAACAATAATGAGGAGACCTGGGAAGGTTCACGTTAGACAGCAGTGCCGCCATTAATCTGGGCCCCTTAATGATCATGTGGAACTGAGCTATCTACCTACTTGTAATGCTTCCCTTGGAACTGTGAAAGAACAATGAACTGAATACTTTTAAACTGTTATAATTTGGGGACTTTCTTATTATACAGACTTAGCTTTATCCTAAAAGATCCCTGAGGTATCCAAATAGAAATGTGAAGCAGGCCATAGGCACTCGGAGTAGATGGCATGTAACACTGGGGACTGGGTCAAGACCATCTTTCAGACAGGGTGCTGGAACAGATCTATGCCAGGAGGAGGGAAAGCCAGTCAAGAACTTGGAAAAGCATTCAGGTGTGGTGGTATATGCCTGTAATCCCAGTGGCTCAGGAGGCTGAGGCAGAAGGATCACAAGTTCAAAGCCAGCCTCAGCAATTTAGTGAGGCTATAAGCAACTTAGCCAGACCCTGTCTCCAAATTTAAAACATATACAATAAGGACTAGGGATGTGGCTCAGTGAGTGGTTAAGCACCCCTCAGTTCAATCCCTGGTTAAAAAAAAAAAAAAAAACAGGGTAAAGGAGAACCAAGAGAACATAAAAGAATCCGAGAGAAGGATGTTTTCAGGAGATCATCAGAACAGGAGTCCATGCCTAGTGGCGCACACCTGTAATCCCAGCGACACAAGAGACTGAGGCAGAATGATTGATTGCAAGTTCTCAGCGACTTAGAGGGGTTCTAAGTAACTTAGTGAGACCTTGTCTCAAAATAAAAAATTTTAAAAGCTGGGGATGTGGCTCAGTAGTTAATTACCCCTAGGTTCAATCCCTGGTATCAAAAAGAAAAGAATGGGAATGCAAGAAGGGTCCCAGCCTGGCTCTATCAGAACTTACTATGTGGCCTTGGAAAAGCCACTCGCCTGCCTGTCTGCTGAAGTCTCAGCTCCAAGGCTGTCTCCCAGTAACATCTGAAGCCTTCCCTGGCCGCCCCTCAGTCACTCCATTCTTTTTCCCTCTTAGCATATTTATCACTATCTAAAAGGTCTTCATGTTGACTTCTGAACTGTCCCCTTTCCCACTGGACTGTCAACATTGGCACTGCACCCAGGACACAGCTGGGCACCCAGAGGAGTCCATGGGTCTCTGTGGAATGGAGGCCATGCTCACTCTGCCCCATGCCTCCCGGAAGGCCAGGGAGCGCTGCCCTGCTTCCTTCCATCAGGCTCCCCACAGCACACACGGCTCCCAGGCTCCAAGTTCCCAGGCCAGGGAGCCAGGATACCCAAAGTCACCCTCTCCACTCCCCTGGATTAGACCCCCACCCCACCCCAGGGCATTGGAAATGGGAAAAGAAGTGTGAGCTCCACAGCAAGGGTGGCAAATCCGCCAGGAGGTCATTGGCCTAGGGGGACTCTAGGGAAAGGGGTATGATGTGGGAGAGACTGAAATCACCCCTCAAAGACAGGACATGAGGGCAGGAGGTGTGGCTCAGTGGCGGAGTGCTTGCCTAGCGTGCAGAACCAACCAACAAGCAGGCAGAAATGGGCCCTGAGCCCCCACACTGCCTAGAGTCCCCTGCCACTGCTGACCCTCTCTGTCCTCTTCTCCCTCACTTAGGGTTGCCCTAAGCGCCTCCGGATGTCTCCAGGGCCAGACCCCATCCTAATTGGCTTTTGTTTGCCTTCTGGACCCTCCTCTATCTGTGGGAGCCAGCCAAGGGCCACAGGTTAGGAGAACACAGAGTTCAACCTGCCTTTGCCAGGACTGGTTCTGTGACCTTGGGCAGGTTCCGCTCCCTGTCTCATGTCACCCCTAGAAAGCATAAATACTGCCCCTGAGGTCAACGGCTACAGTATGGGAAGCACCTTGCCTCACGCCCAGCCTGTCTTCAGCATGAAATAAAAGTTCCTTTTGCGTCATGATCTCATGCCCAAACCTTCCTGGCCCCCAGCGTGGTCAAGCAGATGTCAGGGAAAAGCTCCAAGACATTCCTGCTCCAGAGGGCATCCGGGGGTCTTGGTGCCTTATACCTCCCTCTGACTCACAACTTAAAAGAGGAACCAGCCAGCGCCACAGGGAGCTCCAGATCATGTCTCCAGGGGAGGAACTCCAGGCAGAGTTAGTGATGGTTCCCATGGGTGACCCTGGGGGGCCTCAGGGGGTGTACCCTCCTCCTCATTCAATCCTTTCTCAAAGGCCAAGAGCCAAAGCCTTCTGCTCTGTAGTGTGCAGAGGGCAAGGGGGGTGGGAAGATTTGGGGATCTGGGCAGCCCAGATATTGGTTCTTGTCAGTCTCTGGGCCCAGCTGAGTCTACAGAGGCTGGAAACTCAGGAAGAGGTCAATGTCCATTTGTGGCACTGTTGCCACCTCTGCTCACCCTGGAATACAGGTTAGCCATTAAAAGGGATGCAGGATGTTCCCTTTTCTCAGCAGGGCTGCAGAAACATCAGCTGCTGAACACCTACTATGTTCCTGGCACTGTGCCAACTGTGCTTTTTGTCTAAATCATCCTCAGTGAGTTCCTAGGGGGAATCCTAGCCTTACTCCATTTTACAGATGAGGACTCAGGGTGCTTGGTAGCTTGCCAGGGTTGCCCTAAGTGCTAAGGGCTAAAGCTGAGATACAAAGCCAGGCCAGCCTGACTCGGAACATGCTCACTGCTTGCACCAGCCTGTCCTGCTGTCTCTGATTCAACAGGAACAGGACTGGACTCAAAGCCAGGCACCCTGGCTGCCGTATTTCAGCTCCACCACCACACACTCTGGCCTTGAACCAGTAGCTTCCCATCTCTAGCTACAGTTCCCCCATCTGTGAAGTGGGAAGGTCAGACTTGGATTCACTAGCTCTGACATTCTAGAATTCTCAGGCAGGGAATGAGGAGACCCATTTGCAGGAAGTAGATGCTTCCCTTTGGGCCAGAGAGTGGCAAGCAGCCCGGGCTGTAACTGTGGGGGAAGGATTGCCTCCACAGAGGGGCTGTGGGAGCAGATGGGGTAGAAGACAGCAGCAGACCAGGAGGGGCCTGGGCCGCTACCTCCTCCACCATCCCCGCCCACACTTTGGCTTTTGGGCAGAACTGGGGTTTAAAAAAAGCACCTACCAGTTCTTCAGTTATTAGCAAGGCTCTGTTTCCAAGGAGGCTTTGGTATCCCTGGCTTGGGTCAGAACGGCAGCAGAGGAGTAGAGTATGTCCTGGGAGAGCCCTGGAGTCAAGGGACAGAGATGAGGTAGGAGAGTCTCGGCTCACAGGCCTCCTCTGCTCTCCACTGGGGGTGGGTGAGAAGGCTGGATGGTGGCTGTCCTGCTCTTCTGCTGTCTTGGCCCAGAGCCCCTGCTAGTCAGAAGCCTTGATCAGTTGGGGACCCCCACCCTCCTCACTCAGAAGTCTCCCTAGAGTGAGTCTCAGAGCTCCACGTATTCAATGCAGGGATAGTTTTTCCAGATGGTGCTGTTTGGGTGTATCTGCACTTTGGGTGTTTTGGGTCCAGCCAATGTGTCATGTGTAACATAAATGTAAATGTGGCACAAGGGGTGGAAAAGGGACAGCAATAAACACATCTCTGGCAGTGAGTGACAGGGCCTTTACTGAGTGTCCTGCCTCCCGGCCCTCCCTCAGTTCCTGCTGGTGCCACCCCACCCCCCAGTGGGCCCTTGGCACAAAGCCTGTGACTTCAGCATCCTACCAACTGCTCCTGCCTCACTCAGAATTAGCACTTCGTCTGGTACAATTGTGAGCATAGAAAGTGTTTTGATAATTTTCCTGGAGGGTTGCCATGACAATCCCCAGCAAGCTCCAAGAGGGGGTGTCTGTGCACGAGCAGGAGAAAGAGGAGAGGGCGAGGGGCAGGGACAGAGGAAGTGGGTCCAAGAGGCACAGAGAGGCAGAGAGGAGCAAAGCCAGGAAGACCCCCAGTCTCTAACACCACCCAAGTCAGGCCCCCAGCCTCTAACACCACCACCCTGGTGGCCATTCATGCTGCGATGAGCTCACCGCCTCATCTGGTGTCCATGGTGCAGGGGGACACCAGCTGCTGGCGGGCAGGCTGTGGGGCTGGCATGGCAGCACTGCTCCCACTGACGGAGGCATCCCGGTACCTCCCTGTCCCAGGATGATTCCCAGGGAACACCATGCTGGGGGTGGGGCAGGGACATTCTTGGGGATTCAGAGGGAGCCGAGCCCAGGGAAACCTCCTGAGAGTCCTGCCTAGCCTGCAGGCCCGGCTCTGCTCTTAAGAGTCATGGAAGCTCACTTCTCTGCCAAGGGTCTGCTTCCAAAGGCATAAGTTCTGCCCCAGGGTCAGCGGCTACAGCATGGGAAGGCCAGCGTCCATGGCGCAGTCTTCCCACAGCCTTTCTTGGAGGCATGAGCATCCCCTTCTGGGACCACCAGTCTCAGAATCACCATGACTGAGGTCAAAATCTTGTACAACCTGTGATCTTAGCGAGCAAGTCTACCTTTGCTGTCTTTTGAGATGAAGACAAGCCCAGAGAGGTGAGGGGACTAGTGGGAGGTCACATAGCAAGCAGCAAGGTGGGGCAGAATCAGGTGAGAGTCCATCTGACACTACCCTCATGTGGACAGAGAAATGCAAGTCCAGGGACTTCACCTGGCTAGTTAGCATGAAGCATGGCTCGAAGCCTCCAGACCTGAGGAATTTCTCTGCTTTAATTGAACCACAAGCCAGGACCAGACATTTCACAGTAAACCCTAGTAATTTTCTTTTTCTCTCTCTCTCTTTTTTTTTTTTGGTACTGGAGAGTGAACTCAGAGGCACTCAACCACTGAGCCACATCCCCAGTTCCCCCACATCCCTAGTTCCCCCCTCCTTTTTTTTTTTTTTTTTGGTCTCACTGAGTTGCTTAGCAAGCCTCTTCGTTTCTGAAGCTGGCTTGAACTCATGATCCTCTTGTCTCAGCCTCTGGAGCTGCTGGGATTACCAGCGTGTGCCACTGTGCCTGGCAAACCCTAGCAACTTTCTTATGTTCCAAAGTGAAAGTGCAAGTCTCTACACAGGAGACTGAGGCAGGAGGATTACTCAAGGCCAGAAGTTGGGGACCAGCCTGGGCAACAACAGTGAGACTAGTGGAAGAAAGGAAAGAAGGGAGGGAGGGAGGAAAAGGAAAGGAGAGGAGAGAGGGAGGGAGGGAGGGAGGAGGAATGGAGGGAGTCTGTCAGTCAGTCTCTGCCTTGGAAAGGAATTTTTCTGGTTATCAGCAAAACAGAGCAGGGGGCAGCTGGAGCCAGTAACAGAGGGGAGAGAGTCACAGGTTTTGCAAGCTCTCCTAGTCTTTTGACTTTCAGTGCTGTGTGGCCTTGGACAAGTCACCTGGGCTCTCAGAGCCACAGATGTGCACCTGCCAAGAGCTGATGTGATTTCAGGTGTGGCTACTGAGTCAGAAGCCAGCAAAGAACTATCTTCCAAGATGTTCTACCCTGGAACAGCAGTCCTCATGACAGATGTGCCCACATCCCTCAACCCTGAGCCCAGTGCAAATCCACCTTTCCAGAATTTACCACTAGGATGGGGGTGGGGGGACCAAAGAGAAAGAGCTAGAGATGCTGCAGAACACTTCTGTGGCCTTGGTGATGGCTAACAACACAAGCAGCAGCAAACAGCAGCTCAACACCGCCTGTTTGGATGCCTTGGTTCTGATGTTTACTAGAATGTTCTTCTCATTACCCTGGGATTGCAGAAGTCTCATGCCTTCCCCATCCTTCTCTGGGGGTGGAGGGAAACTTATGAGGATCAAATTAGGTGATTTATGAGACGATATTGGAGTAAACCTTAGTTCTTTTAGGAGAGTAGACATTGTAATTGACAACAATCAGGGTCAAGCTGGGCGTGGTGGCACATGCCTGTAATTCCAGGGGCTCTGGAGGCTGAGGCAGGAGGATTGTGAGTTCAAAGCCAGCCTCAGCAACAGCGAGGCCCTAAGCAACTTAGTGAGACCCTGTCTCTAAATAAAATACAAAGAAGAGTTGGGGATGTGGCTCACTGGTTGAGTACCCCTGAGTTCAATCCTTGGTGCCCCTCCTCAAAAACAGAATTAGGGTCAAAATGATGTCCTGTTGTGTTCTAAGTCTGGCTTTGGGGCAGGATGCAGAGTCAGTCTTGTAAATAGCTACTTGACCTCTGGCAACCCTAAGAAGTCCCTTCTCCTCCAGTCCTGGCCATGTTCGCCTCCAGACACCAGTGGTGTCTGCTGTGCCTGGCCTCTCTGCACTTTTAGGGTGGTGGGGTGGGGAGGGGCTATGCCTAGGGCACCAGGCTCAGGACAGCCTCTCCCTAATGCTGCCCCACCATGGAGGGCAATTCCCCATTCTCACTTTACAACAGCAGTAGCTGCCATTTCCCCAGCCATTCCCTTAAAGGGACATGCAGAGATGGGAGATAAAGGAATGAGTTTTTGGAGCATCTACCTCATGCCCAGCATTAATGCATCTCACCCTTAGGTGGGCTTGTGGGACTCGGGGCAGATCTTACTACTTACTTCTGTGTTGACGGGTCTAAGACAAGAGCTGGGGGAGGAGGGGTCCCTCTGAGACAAGTATTGCTGTCTTCAAGCTTTTGTTGAGGAGATGAGCTCAGAGACAGAGGGAGTACAGCAAGACAGAGCTGGTGCTGGGATTTGAACCCAGGTCTGTCTGTTGTTGAAGACAGACATCTGCACTTCCATTTGCACCTCCCACATGGTGAGTCCTGGACCTTCCCAGGGAGAGATTCAGGGGGAGCACTGGTGAAGAAGGAGCTAGCCAGGACTGGGGAAGGATCTAGAATTCTAAGTGGCAACGGGGTCTACTTCCCCACAGCTCTTCCAGCTAGATGAATGTCCTCTGGTCCAATCTGTCTTGGAGCAGGGTGGGGAGGGGAATGAGGATGACATCCAATCCCACTCCGCCTTTTCACACAGAAATGCCAGGAAAAGGCCTGGGGGCCCCACTCTCAGAGACCCCGGCACTTGAGACACACAGCTAGGCAGTGCGTGACCTTGGGGACCTCAGCCATGAACTCAAGAGGGTGGGCTCTCTGAGCAGCGCACCTCCAGTCACTGGCCCTTTAGACACCCTCAGCCCACAGTCCCAGCATCTGAGATTGGAAACCATGGCCTGAAGACCCAGCCAAGAAGATAAGAGGCTCGGCTGGGGAAGGACGGGTGGCGGAATCTTGAGACGGCAGGAAATGGGAGAAAACTACACGCTGCCAGAGCAAGAAGCAGCCTCTAGATGATACAGGAAGCTGCTTCCCAGACCTGGGGGTGTGGCTCAGCAACGGACCTCACAACAGCTTAGGGACCATGACCACCATTTAAAAAACCGTATATAAGAGAATACAGAATATCTGAGGCAACACATTATATTGTATCTTGAAGCTTTGGATTCAGTTGTGCATTCATGTGCGTGAAAACTTTTTTATTCTCTTACATTCAAGGGTTACAGTTTAAAAAAGCTAAAAACAAAGAGACATTAAATTGGTCAAGCCCTGTAGTATTTTCCTATTAACATGTGAGTGGCTATGGGAACGCACACTCCCAGCTCTTCAGAAGAGGGAGGCCTGAACAACAGGGGATGTGGACTTCTACTGGGTGATTATCATGGTGATCAGGCATGTTCATCCAGACACACGCAAGCCCTGTATTTTATGTGAGGGGAAACTGAGGCCAAGGTCAGGAAAAGGTTTTGCCCAGAGACAGAGGTCCCAGGTTTCCTGTGGCCAGGACACAGGCCTGATTTCTTGCTATCTTTTACCCTCAAGACACTACCTCCCTTGCCAGCTGTTACCCACATTGTCCCTGGCTGGAGTGGGGAGAGTCTAGCATACGGAGGTTCTGCAGGGCGGGGTGGGAGGCCAGCACTGTGTTGAGCTGCTGTGACAGAACGTTCTCTGGCTCTCCTTCCTCTCAGAGCTGTTCCTTCCCCGCCTTTGTCACTGCTTTTCCTCCTCCCACCCCCTCCCTGTGAGAACACCCCAGATTCAGGTCCCTCTCTACCCTCCCTCCCACTGGTCCCCACAATGCCCCCCTGCAGATTCATCCCTTCATTGCTAGACTGGGCCCTCCTCCCCCAGCTCGTCTTAGACCCGTCAACACAGAAGTAAGTAGTAAGGTCTGCCCGAGTCCCACAAGCCCACCTCACCTGGTCCCCAACCCAAGAGAGGGTCCTTCCTTCACAGCTCCACACATTTCCCTAAGAACAGCCACGGGGACTACAGCAGATGCTCGCTTCTCACTCATTTCTTGCAATAACCCTGTTTTATAGGTGGGGAAACTCGAGCTAGGAAATTTGCCAAAGTCTATGTGGCAGTAAGTGGAGGAGTTGGAACTAGAACCAGGTTTATCGGGCACCAAAATTTACACCACAGGAGTAGGCTGTCACCTTCTGCCTGGTAGCCTTTCCTGGGAAGCATCTTGGATTAGACCTGGGAGCACTGTGCAGCATGGGGTATGGGTCCTACCTTATGTGGCAATGAGGAAAGGCGCATTCCAGTCCCAGGAGGAAGAGAGTTGGAAAGGCAACCCCCATCCTTCCCCCAGCCTCCCTTACTCTCTTTCCCAAGAGAAAGGGAATGATTTATCTGATGGGGAGCTGGAGAGAAGGACTGTGTTGGGTATGTGAAATCTGGCCCTGTCCTGCCCCCTTTCAGACCCGCCTGCCCATAGACGCGTGTATGCTGCTCAGCTCCTGTGACCACCATGTGGGGAAGGGTGCCTGGGAAGGGCCAGTGTCCACTTTCTAGAAGGACAACTCCCCCAGTCCCCACGGGCAGGCTCAGTGGGCAGCAGCGACCTGGCAGCTGGTGGGCCAATCTTGGTGAGGGAGGACCAAGAGGCCTGACTGGCCCTGTGTAAGCCATGGCCTCCTGCCCAGCTGTACCAGTGGTCACACTGATGTTCTGCCCTCACAGCCAAGTCCCATGTTTTTCTCTCTTCGGAATTCATGGGAAGAAGGGGTGTTACCAGCATAAGGAGACCCAACATCTTTGTCCTCACCATTCCCAGAGGGGCCCACCAGGCCACAGAGCACAGTCCCACCAGGTCTTCCTACCTCCAGTCTCCTATCCTCCCTCCATCCTGATACATCCATTTTTCTAAAATTCACCACAAGCCCTCACTGGCTCCCGGCTGCGAAGCCCCCTGTCCGAGCAAGTTCTCTGGCCTGATCCAGCCCACTTCCTTCCACCATCTCTTCCCACACGAGCCCCGAACGCAGGCCATGTGGGGCCCCTCCCTGCTCATGAGCGTTACAGCCACCACTGTACAGGATCCTCCTCCCCATTCTCCACGTGCCTCTTCCTCCACGAAGCCTTCCCTGGCCACCCCATGGAGCTTTCATGTTCTGCTGTGACTCCTGCTGCACTGTCACAAACCGTCCTTTCAAATTTGTTACTGTCCATCTTCAACTGTGTCTTGATTTTTTTCAACAAATGATACAAAACATAATGACAATGGAATGTGGGCTGCAATGGACTGAGTTCTCCTCGCTCTGGGTCAGGCCCAGGGCAGGTTCTCCACCCAGGAGGGAGTGTCAAAGAACGCGGCAGTTTCTCAGATGTGCTCTAACATTGATGTAGGGCAATAAGTGAGTGCCCTTTCTGGAAAGCCATTGGTATTATGCACCCAAAGCCTTCAAGTATGCACAGCCTGTGGGATCAGGCAGAAAGCCCACTTTTGGGTTGTAAGAAGCAGTCTCAGATGTACTCAGAGTTTTTGTTAAAGGACAACTGTACGCGTCCATTCTGCTAGGCCATGCCTCAGTTTCCTCAGTTAAAGATAAAGTGGGGATAAAGCAGCAGCTTGTCCTCAGCCTGAGGATTAGTAAATCAGGTGTTAGTATACAGAAAGCACTTCGTACCAGTGCCTGGCACATATTTCAGCTTTGTAGAGTGTCACCTGTTCTCATTGTTTGAATTGAGGTTCAAATGAGGCCAGGGTGTGGACTTTGAGTTGTGCCTCTATCTGCCTCTCATGGTCCACTCTCATAATTTCCAAACAAAATGGTCACTAATAGTAAAAACAACCAACATCACTACAATCTCAATATTGGTTAAATAATACTACTACTATATACAACATTATGCAGCCTCTTAAAGTGATGTTTAAATTAATGTCATCTGCCAACCTACATAGGAAGAAAAAGGTTACAAGACTATAAATTGTGATGTAACTTTTTTAAGTACACAAATGTGTAGGAAAAAATACTGCAAACTGTGAAAACTTGTCATTTCTGGCTTATGAAATTACAATTTTTCATTTTATCTTTTTAACTTTTTGCAAAGAACACACAATCCTTTTGTGTAAGGAGAAAAAACTAATTTTGCAAAATCTACTGCTATCTGCAATGGAAGGGATTGTGTCTTCCTTTTATATCTCCCCCACCACATCTAATACAATCTCTGGACATAAAAGCCCTGGTCTTGAACAGCATTCCAGACAGGCAATCTTATTTAATCTTCCAGGCCAAGGCGTTCTGTACAGTTAGAAATGGTCCCAAGCACCAAAAAAAATAAATAAAGAAATAAAGAAAAAGTGACTGACCAGCTGGTGGGAGTGCATCTGAGTCTGTTTGGTTGGTGACCTGCTTGCTGGGCTGGGAGACGTCAAGAACTGACCTCAAGGGGAGGAGGCAGTGGAATTCTGGAATCCAGCCAGGGATGGTGCATTAGGAGACCAATTACCTGAGGGGAGCATGTGGCCGGCCTGCCAAGAGCAAGCTGAGCATCAGTGCGAGACCACTTTGGCATCTGGGAGCGCTCTTCGGTTGGATCTAAAGAACTTCCGAGGCGAGGTTAAGTGCATCTGTATCTTAATAGGATCAGCCCCACTTGGGCACCATTTTCATTTTGGCCATCCTCCTGAGAGCCTATGCCCCGCCCCCAACCTTGCTGATTGCAACAGAGGCACATGCACCAGGGGAGCCTGCCAAGTACAAGGCAGGGTTGCAGGGCCATCCGTCAGCCATGAGGGACTGTCCACCCAGCACAAGGGTTGAGTTTGGGGTGAGCAGGGCATGGGCAGTGCTGCACTTAAAAGAATTATATTACTAAGCATGTTACTGTCAGGCACGTGACATGCATGATAGCAATCCTCGCCAGACCCTCAAGGGGAGGCTGCTTCTCATCTCATGACTGAGGAAACTGAGGCTTGAAGCTGACTGGCCAGTCCAAGCTGACTCAGGTAGGACAGAGCTCAGGTGCAAGCCCAGGTCTGCCTGACTCAGGCTGAGGCTCCTTCTGGCTTCTGACATATATGGAGGCTGGGAGTAGTGGTGAGGGTATCACAGCCCCCTAATCCTACATCTGCAAGCAGCACTGATTGGAAGACGAGGCTTATCCCCACTTGCCCAGGTGAACTGGTCTTGCCTGACGTCATCCAGCTAATGCCCCTCACCATTTGGTGCAGCTTGCACCACATAAAGCAGGATGCTGCTGCAGGGATCCCTGGCATGTTGCCAGTCATCTGGCTGAGGGTAGGCAAGACTATCAATAGGACTTCTTGGAGGGCTGCCCCATAGGCACTGCGGCCTTCTGGGATTGCCTCCCATGTTTCCTCTTTGTACCAGGTCTCCCAGAGTGGCATTGAGAATATGGCAGAAACACTTGACAGAGGCCTTTATCCTGTGCTGCCTCATTTTCTGGATGTTGCCTAGGTAACTCTTCTGTGTTCTCATCTGTTCAATGGGTATACACTTCCTAACATGCACCCTCACTGGCTTTGGGGAGGCAAACTGGCCCACCTCATCCTACATCAAAGCTGAACAGACTGGGAGGATGGTGAGAGAACTACATTCAGACTCCCCCTCCAGGGTTTTCACCTCTAGGCTAGCTATCCCCACCTCCCTCTCACTCCAGGTGAAAGAGGGAAAAAGGATAAGGGTAGGAGAGAGGGAGTGCTGGGAAGAAACTGGTGGCCAATCCCTTGATATAGTGTTCACAGGAAAGGGCACAAGGCTTCTGTGAGTCCTGAGTCCTGCCTGGGTGGTCTTTGCAGTCTGAATACCCCTGGGATAGTCTGGCAAGCCCAGGACATCCTTCCTCCAGCCAATACCCAAACTTCCCTTATGCAGAGAGGGTATAGCCCTGGACCCAGAATCACTTTTGGAGGGGGTGGATTCCCTTCCTGCACCATCCTACCGCACTATTCCAGTACTAGATGGGGAAGCCCGGAAGGCTGCTGTCTGGGTCATTAGAGCATAGGGTCAGTCTCCTGGGGTGGGAGGGGCTGGGACGTGCCTTCCCGCTGCAGCCTCTTAGAAGGACCAGGCAGCCTTCCACCAACCTGCAGGAACGATTTGGCCAAGATACAGCCTCAGGCTCCTGGGCTGTGCTTGGGCTTCAGGGACCGCGGACTGGGGATCCTCAGCGCCAAGCAGCAGGCAGCAGGCTCATCACTGCGCGCTCGCCCACACCCTTCCTGCAGTGGGCGGCTAATTGCACCTCAGTCACGTGGCCCACCAGCACCGGCACAGCCCCCCACTTCCTCCTGCTGGGGCCAATGAGTCTCTGAGACTGCTTCCCGTGAGGGGCCGAGAAAGCGCAGCCCTTCAGCCCTAGGCTGCTCTGTGCTGGCCACCTCTACAGCCCTGCTGCTGGCTGTCCCCGGGGGCAGGAGGCCCCAGGCCCCACCAGTGTTGAGCCAGACTGCTCAGGGCTCACGCAGCCCACCGCAGACATGAGATCCCAGGATCCAACAAATGCTCTGGGTGCTTTATTTCCTCATGAGTTTATAAAGACAAACAGCTCTTGAAATTGGTACTGGGGATAACCTGAGTTAGGATGCAGGCCCAACAGCAGGGCTACTTTTCCAGACCGCTCTTGACCTCCCATTCCCTATAGACACCAGAATTTGGGACCAGAGACAGGTCAATGTTGTCCCAGCCAGGGTCCTGCCTAAGCAATGACACATCCATACTCCTGAAGGCCATGTGAGAATAGGGACTGTCCCTGTGCTGAGTGTGACATCATAATTCCCAGGAGGGGGAGTGACAGCATTGAAATCATCCTCACAATGTCATAAATACAAACCTCTGACAGCTGTGTGGGCTCATTTGACAAAACTCTTTTCAGTAGTGGCACTACAAAAGGACTGCCTCCTTTACCCCTGCCTGTTCTCTGCCACTGGCCTGCCCCCAGCGTTTACACTAACAAATAGCCCAACCCGACATGGGGTCTCCTTTCAGGCTGGGGACAGCTTTTATAACACCCAGGTGTGTGACTACTAAACCAGCTGGAAGAAGCACCATTTGTCTGTGCTCCACTCCAATAAATAAACATTAAAGTCATTTCCTTATTGACCCCCAGACGCAAGAATCATATCTAAGATTGGATTCCAGCAGCACAAATTTGACAGGGGTCTCATTTGGGGGCTTCTTCCAAGAAGAAAACGGGAGGCAGAGGGAAAGGGGCAGTTGTAAACTAGTCCCTAGGAGGGGAAAGTGTGGGTGGAATCATGTATAAGTTAAGATTTAAACAGAATGCATCACTATGGAAACATTCAGCTTTTTCAAAGGCACCGTTAAGAAAAATAAAGTAATCAAGACTTCAGATTCAACACTACAAGTGTTTATGACCAGAAAAGGCAAAGTGGGTCTTAGATATTCTGCAGCCAAGAAAAAGCTGCCAGAACTCAAGGAAGAAATATTCCCAGCAGGGCAGGAACCCATCATTTGTCAGGGCTTTCTCTGAAACCCTCCAGTGGGAGCATTCTCTTCACGGCAGGGCCTACTTAACTCCCTCTGCCATGGCTTGCCCAGAAGGTAGTGCCAGTTCCTGACCAGGTTCAGCCAGAACTGTTGTGCACAAGGGCAGGGGCCCGGCAGCCAGGGAGGCATTCGGGAGCTAGTGCCCCAAGGAAACTGCAGGTTCCCATGAGCTGTGACCTAAACTTATTAGGAATCACCAAGTAAGCTAGAGGTTTTGTCAACATGGATCAAAGTAGAACCTGATTTCTCTACTGAGGACAGAATCTGTTGCTAAGTGTCACAGGAGGCATTAAGACATTCCTAGTGTGGAGCCTGACCAGTTTCTTTGCGCTGTCTGCTGCCTAGGATGGTGATGTTGGTAAATACTGTAAAGAAGCCTCACGTTGAGCTTAGGCATCGGTGCAGGGTCCCTAAAGGTACACACAGAGAATGAGGGAAGAAGGGATCAAAGAGGAAAACTTCACCTACCTCGGAAGTTTCAAGCTGTATCTGCCTGGTATGGTCAGGAAGATTAGTGAGCATTTATCTAAATCCACAAATTGGATTCTGTCCCCCCATCAAAGAGCTTCTGTTAAATGGCCAATTGCTGGTCCAGTATTAGAAGCAAAGTTTCTTTTTCTTTTGTTAATATATTTTTTAGTTGTTGATAGACCTTTATTTATTTATTTTTATGAGATGCTGAGAATCAAACCCAGTGCCTCACACATGCCAGGCAAGTGCGCTACCGCTCAGCCCCAGCCCCAGCCCTAGCCCTAGAAGCACAGTTTCTGACTCAGAGATGCTAATATTGATTAAGAAGAGATAAGATGCAGGGGCTGGGGTTGTGGCTCAGTGGTAGAGTGCTGACCTAGCACATGTGAGGCACTGGGTTCAATTCTCAGCACCGCATATAAACAAATGAATAAATTAAAGGCTCATCTATGCCAAATAAATAAACAAACAGGGAACAAACACATGGCCTTTGGTTGGTTGTGGCCATCTCTGCTAGAATAAGGCTCTCAGGGATGCTTGTTCACTGTTCTGCCTCAATCCAGTAAGGCAGAGCACACAGCATACAGGTTAACAGAAAGTTCTGTTAGACTAACTTCGCGTTCCCTCATCTCTACAAGGGGAATGGTACCTCTCTTGCAGCGGTAGGGGGGAGGATCAGGGATTATGTATCAAAGCTCCTAGGGCAGTGCCTACAGGCTGTTGGTGCTAAGAGGGTGGGGATGGGGCCTAAAAAAACCTCCGAAACCTGTTTTCTTTATGCTATGGCTGTCATACTTGCTTCCTCTGCTTTCTGTGTAACATTAGCAAAATTAGCTTGACCCGAGTTATGGCATGAGATCTATCAGTGAAACACTGCAACAGGTTGGTGCGTCACTGAGTAGGGCTGTCCTTTGTCAGGGTCTGGGATTCCTGTCCATTCCTAAACTTGGCAGTTTTATTCTATAGCAAAAACTAACTTGACATTACAGAAGAGATGCTATCTCAGGGGTGGAAATTAATGGTAGTCATGGCACATTTAGTCTATAGTGACAGCAAGAAACCAAAGGTAAGATCTGCTGCTGATGGAGAAAACCAGGTGGTAGCCCAGCACATCTGCCAGAGAGGGGAATCTGTCTCCCTGACAGACATGGGTAAGTGAAGGGATCAAATGCAGAGCCCATGCAAGAGGACACAGTGACCCTACATTAGGAGGGGGGATGATAGAAGCTTGGAACCATCTGCCAGTTCTTTCATTTGTAAAGAATGGGAGAGGAATTTCCCAGTGTCACCAATCAAACTCATAACCAAAACTGGCTGTACCACCCCAGGCAGTTTTGTTGGGTTTAATAGGAGAACAGCTAGGAATTAAATAGAGGGTTTATTTTATGTTTACAGTGATTTGTACCTTCCTCCCAGGAAGGCACAGTACGATGTTCAATTGTGTGAAGCACTCAGTATTTCTTACAAAAAGGAGCTATACACATTTAAAAAAAAAAAAAAAAAAAAACATACTCCAGGGCAAGGAACTAGAGAGCCCATGGAGAACAGAGCCCAGCCAGGCATGGAGTCAAACCTGAGCTCTGGGTAAGAGCGTGTCCATTCTGGCACCTCACCATGAACACAGGATCACTGCTCTTACAGCAGGAAAGAGGACAAGAAGCAAGAAGACGCTGTGAATTTTCCCACAGGCAGAGAGAGAAACATGACTCCCCTGCCCTATTTTCATCCATTTAAATTGACTGTCTTTCTCTCAGCCCCACATCTTGTTTGGAGTTAATGTGGCACACTGATCCTAGGGCCAGAGATCAAGGAGACATGTGCTTTTATGATGCAAAAAGGGGCAGTCACTCTGTTCTGTTTTGGGAACCCTGGTGACATCATAGACTAACCCTTGAACCTGGGGAACTTGGGTGTAAGGGAACACTGAGTCAGAAGAGAGCCTTAGTCATGGGACTACTGAAATCTAAGGTGAAAAGAACCATGAGGTAATTGAGTCTATTCCCTGCAGGACTGCTCCCGCTTCGATCTGGCTTGGGTTTAAATGACTCAAGTAATTCTCTAGGGGAAGCTAATCTATGTGGAACAGCTGTCACTAACGGGGTATTTGTTCTCTCCAGCCAAATTTCAGCCTGCTACTTCTCATGACATGCTCAGTCACTCCTTCCCTTAAGGAGACAGTTTCCTCTGGTCTTACAGGTAGTCGGGTGCCTGGCTGCACTGCCTTCACTCTGTGCGGAGGCCTGGAATCTGTCTAAATGGGCCTGGGAAGACTGATAGGCCACGAGGCTCAGTCAAACAAAGTGTCCCCTGAAAACAACAGCTTTCCACTGCAATAACACACAAGCTGAGATGTTAGGGAGCCAAGTCAGACTTCAACAAAGCCCCGTGAAGCCACCTCTGTTTGGGTTTCAGCAGCTGTCTGCCTACGGAAGGCTCCAGAGTTACTGACGTACATTTGTATCTCCACTTCGCAAATGTCATTAGGAATAAACACGTGCAGATTCTCCCCAGAGGCACAAGGCCATTTGTATTTCTTCAAATTACAGGGGGAGGGCAGAAGAAAAGCAGCTTCTGGACCAAATCATCCGTGAGCACAGCCATAGCAGTTTTAATTTGCCTAAAGATAATGTGCAATTTTGAGATGTGCTTTGGAATAACCGTTCCCACAGTAGACATGAACTGCTGGTGGCTCTCATTTAATAGGACTCCAAGCTGGGAAGCAATGCCACCATCTTCCAAACAGCCACATCACGAGACCAGCTGGAGTAGCCTCTCAAGCTTCTTCCGGAGGAAGGGCTGCTCAGCGTTGGCGTGGCTGGACTCACTGAGGCTCTTCTAGCCAGGACCTCCATCACCAAGGAGCACCCTCAAGGGTGTGGATAAACTGTCCGAAAGGTCAGGTTGACTCTGAGTTCTCTGGAGTGGTATTCCTTGGGCACTCGATGCTAAATGGAAATGTAAATAACTCTCTGACATTCATACACAGTTTTAGTTCGAAGGGATTTACAACTTGTTTGTAATGATATAGAAATATTTCCATTTTATCCCTGTCTCAAAGAACAGTGTTAAGCCCTTTAAAGTTTATGGAAAACATTTTCCATCTGAAACAAATCTGTCTCCTACCCCACGCACTATGTCAGCACCCTTGCAGCAGGATCTCTTCTAACTGTTGTTCTTTCTCTCAGACTCCTGCCATTTTTCCAAATCACATAAGAAAAACATAAATGGATAAGGCCAGCGAGAGGTATGAGACTTCACTCTCATGCTAAGTGTTCATACAATAATATGCACACCTTAAAAATGACCTGACATGAAAGTAGTGGCTAAGCTGTGGAACTGTACAGTCCAACAAGGTGGCATTATTTAAATTTAAATTAATTTAAAAATTCAGTTCTTTAGCACCCTAATCATTTAAGTGGTCAACAGTCACATGTGGCTAATGGCTACTACAGTGGGCAGCAGAGACACAGATCTCTGCCCTGGTCAAAGAGAGCCCTACCGGACACTAAATCTGCAGAGGTCCACTTTGATGGCAGTAGTATTAAAACTCCTTGAAAATGAGGCCAACTTATTTCCTCTGCTGATTATAAAAGCAATTTGCTTTTCACCACATGCTTACTTGGGAATTAAGAAACTGCCTCCAGGAGGGGGATCCGTAGTGTTTGCATGTCCTCACCTGCCAATCAGCCTGGGTAGCTCCTTCCATGATTAACAAGGTCCCGTGATCCAAGGGAATCTTTACTCTCTCCACATACGTGTAGTCTCCATTCTCTTCCTAAAAAACAGCATTCACTGCGCTGAATGTTTTTCTTAGTGAACAAGAGGCACCAGACAGCAATCAGAGATGGAAACCACTACTTCTCAGCCAGACTGTGGGGCCAGCTGTTTGTCCCTGGGCAAGTTATTTCACCTCTCTGTACCTTGATTTAGTCATTTGTAAAATGAGGATGATGACATAGGGCTTCTGTGAGCCTCAGCTGACACTGTAAACCTCTTAGAAACAGCTCACAGTAAGTATGGTATGAAAGCCAGCTCCATGACCATCACCACCCAAAATGAAGAAAAGCCACTCTGGCTTGGGAGGAAATTAACGTCACTTATACAAGAATTCCTTGTCTCTGCCTTCGGTAGTGCTCTACATTTCAACACTGTGTGGTGAAAATGGCTTCTTAATCAAGACTTGTTGTGCTGAGTTCTACTTCACCTTTTTCTGATTTATGATAATTCATTAATCGGTACCTATGTTAGAGTCACCACGGCCCTTCCCATCACTGTACTCTGCTGTTGTGGAGATACATTCCTCTTTTGAAAACAGACAACTGCAAAATTTTCTCCAAGAAGAGAGATCTGCCTTGGCCGCATGAAGCCTGGCTGCTTGAGCCTTTGAGAATAGATCGCAATTCCTGAATATTTCGGGCACAAAGTACACTTACCCTTCCTCTTGGAGAGCCCAAAATCAATTTATGTCCAACACAGTCATGAGTCTTCACTGCACAGCCTGCAAAGCAATCAGCAGGTGGTGTCCCTCCTCCACAGCTGACAGAGGAGTGCATTAAACAACTTCTTCGATTGCAGCATCAAGAGCATGTCCAGAGCCATCCATTCATCGGCTTCACTCGGGTTACATTTGGGTAACTGTGGGATTCTTTTCAGTGCTATAGCGTGTTTATGTTTATTATTGTAGGGGTGCATCTGAGAACTTAACTGTTTACAATGATTTCCCCAAGGAAAATCAAAATCAAAACAATAATGAACTTGCATAAACAGTCTAAGTTCCAGGGCTCAATCCTTGGCAGTGACTTCGTCAAGGATAGTCATAATTTTTATAAACGGAAGACATAAGCAATGTTTGAAATAACTTTTGGGTTTAATGATTGATTTTAATTGTCTGCCATTTTTTCTTTTCCAGGAATAAGAAAGTACCAAAACATTTTCCTCTGACCACTTGGCCAACCAGCGAGCAGTGGGAAGGTGACCCTGTCCTTGGGCAGCCCAGCTGCATCTCGGATGGCCAGAGCTGGCTCTCTGAAAAAACATATGCCAGACAGAGGAGATGAATGTATTACTGGAGAAAGATATCAGAAGGAACTTCGTTGTCCATGAGATTAGAGGGTTCAAGGCTCCTTAATTTAGTCTGTACAGGCGGTTAAACAGACCCAAGTTAACTGAGCTAAAAGCAGGACTCCCTCTACCCTCTGAGTGACCAGGGAGTGCAGTGCAGATGGAAGCAATAAATTAATACTAAAATGGGAAAGTGAAATGAAGCACAGAGAACAACTGCAGCATGATACAATTCTGAGGTGAAGATCTCAGAACATCAAAAACATTTCTGGGGAGGAGTGGGTGCTGAGAGCCATGGGCCAGAAGAGCCAAGCACTGTAACTCCACCTGGAAAGCACCAGGCAAGTGAAAGAGATTCCAAATGCAAGAGGGAACCATTAGCAGTGCCAGAAGATGACACTCCACAGAGTCACACTCCACTCAGTGGTCCCTAGATCAGAATTTTTCAAGAGAAAGCCTCAGGTTGGCTTTAAACACATTACATTCAACACAGCTGCCAGCCACACCAAAAAGCCCATGAGGACGAGCCACCTGCTTCGTCAGTCCTGGAAGGAGACCGGCATGACTGCGAGAGACGGCACCCTTTGCTGCTTGCTATTTATTCCTTCCAACACCCATAGTTTGGAAAGCACATTCCTAATTTGCAGGAGATGGACAGGAGAGAAGACGAGGGAAGAGATCAGTGCCACAGCCATACGGCCCTGTAACTTAACCAGGATGCGTGGAGACTGCCTCCAGGTGAAAGGCCAGGGGCGCTCAGGTAGCGGCCCTCGAGTGGCTGTGTATGAGGCTCGGTTGGGAAATGGATAAGCAACAGAGGAAGCGGGTTGGGCCGTTTGGAGGAGCGCATTCACCCGTCATCAAGCATGGTGGTTAAGCAGCTTCCACACGTCTGTGACCCTTCTGATTTATTAAGGACTTTCTTCAAAACACACCCCCAAAACACCGCTGAAGATAAAGATTTTCCATCCTTGATACTAGCTAAAAGAAGCTGCTAGGGTGACAATTCACAGGGGTGGGTTTGTTGATGATGTTGGTTTTCCACACACTTGAAACAATAGATGAAAAAGTAAAAAATACATGTTATATTTTTCTGATCAATGTCCTCACTCCCTAACCACAGTTGGTTCATCTGAATGCTCAATTATGCTTTTCTAAGGGATGCCGGAGACTCCACACAACTTCTACCTCCATCCCACCAAGGAATCATCCAAGTCCCTTTCCTTTAGAAAAATAATATAATAGGAAAAATCAGTCATTTATTGATTGCTATGTCCTTACCAACCATCCAACAGATAGGCAACCTAAGCATTTTCTTTTTCATTTGAAAGGTAATTCACCTTTTTTAAAAAAAGAAGAAAAAGAAAAAGATTTGATTTTTTTCATAGAGTCATGCCTTTCTTGTCCTAAGGGTGTCTTAGAAATTACTATTATTATTGCTTCAAATTCATCCTCATCATAGTTTCTCTTTCTAGATTTAGAAGTAATGTATCTCACTAACATGAATGATACCCTTGTAACTGTTCAATGTTCTTCCCACTCTGTTACAAAGCCCTCAAAGAAGACCTGTGTGGTCTTGCTCTTTAAGAGATAATCACGACACTCATCACAGTGAATCAAATGACAGGAAAAGCCCAAGAAAAGAGAGAAAATCACCTAAGTCCTATCATCCAGAGTTCACACAGCACACAGACAATGGTCTATTATTATATAATCATGCACTGTTTTTAACACATTCCGAGCATTTTTAAATAAGTTTATATTTTTAATATCTTTATTTTACTTATTTATTTTTGTGTGGTGCTGAGGATCAAACCCAGGGCCTCGCACATACTAGGTGAGCGTTCTACTGCTGAGCCACAACCCCAGCCCCTTATGAGCATTTTTTGACATCTTTAAATATACAATATTTCAAAAAAAATGGCTATATAATATTCCTTGGTCTGAATATATTCTTTCTTCTCTGAACTTACAAATACTTTTTGTCTATCTGGGTATTCAAGGCATTTTGCCAGTGCTAAGGATATAGCAGTAAAGAACACATTGTTGGATGCTGAGATTTTAATATACCAGGATTTTTTAAAGAGAGAGAATATAAGGTTACTGCAAATAGACTGAGGGCAAAACATCTCTAAATATGTACCTAGGATATATTCCTTTTTTTAGGAATTTTTTTTTGTAGTTGTAGAGGACACAATACCTTTATTTTTATGTGGTACTGAGGATCAAATTCAGTGCCTCCATGTGCTAAGCAAGCACTCTACCCCTGAGCTACACCCCCAGCCCTTCTAGGATATATTTTTAAAAATGGAATTACTGGGCCAATGGGTCTAAACCCTAGCACCTGATTTATGCTATCCAATTGCTTTTGAGAAGGCTGATAACTTATAACTCCAACAGGAAAATATGGTAGTACCTATCTTCTGGCTGAATATTATCAGTTGACAAAGATGAAAAAAAGTTAGGGAAGAAATGACAGCACATTCAAGCTCGGGGTTCTTTGATTAAAGCTCCATTCAACATTTTATTCACATATCTAATTTTCTGTTTGTATTTCTTCACTGTGACAAATCATATAGTTTATCCACACTTCTCTATAGATGTTAACGTTTTTCCTATAGATCTGTAACCACAGAGAGTAAGACAGTTACCTTCTGTTGTAGGTTTTGCAAATACTTCTCTTATTTGCTAGTTGCCGTTTAACTGTGTTTATGTTATTTAACAGAACAGCTCAAAAGTTTTTAGAGTCAACTGACCTTCCTTTGGCTCTGCTTCATGGTTTTTATGCTTAGAAAGTCTTTTCCCATCCTGAGTAAAGTTAAATATACAACTTTTAGTTTAAGAGGAAAAAAAAATAGTTTAAATTTTTTAGACTTTAGTCTACCTGGAGTTTTTGGTTTCGGTTTGAGTTTGTTGTTGTGCTGTTATTTTTTTTCAATGCTGCTACTGCTTTCTTTCCGTGTGTGTGCGCGCGCACGCACATGCATACTTGTGCACACCAGTACTGGGTATAGAGCCCAGGGATTCACACACGTAAGGCAAGAAAGTGCTCTACTGCTGAAAGTGCTCTACACCCCAACCCTATGGTTTTTTTTTTTTTTGTTTGTTTTGTTTTAATTGTAGATGAACACAATACTTTTATTTTTTATTAACTTATTTTTTTATGTGGTGCTAAGGATCAAACCCAGTGCCTCATGCATGCCAGGCAGGCACTCTACCACTGAGCCATAACCCAGCACCCCTATGATTCTTTTATATGTGTGTGTGTATGTGTGTGTGTATGTGTGTGTGTGTGTGTGTGTATATATGTATGTATTTTTTTTTTTTTTAGTGGTGCTCGGGATTGAACCCAGGGCCTTGTGCATGCAAGGCAACATTCTATCAGCTGAGCTATATCCCAGCACCCCCATACTTCTTTTAACAACAATTTCCAAGGCCTGTTGCTAGAGTTTTTGGACCTCAAGAGCTTGTTTAGAGGTTTAGCAGGGAAGTGTGGTTACTGATATACTCTTGACCAAAGAAAGGTCATCCTCTACCAGAAATGGTTGTCCTCTTTGAGTGTGCAGCTCTGGGTGGGACACACATGGAGCGGTGAGGGAGGAAGGAGACACCCATCTGGCTAGCCAGATCAGCTGAATCAACCCTGGCAATCAATGGAGTGACTGTAGCCACTCTAGACTTTTTGGATCAACTATGGTGTAGCTTGGGAATCAGGCACCGCAGGTACTATACATGCTATTGCTAATTCTTGCTACCAACAAGGAGGGAAAGAGGCAATACTGTCCATTCGATCAGAAGAAAAGGGAGCTGGAGGGAATGCACTAGCAGGCAAAAGGTTGGCAGGGGGCAGGCCTGGTGTGTGGACACGGAACTGTCTGGCTTTAAAGTCTGCATCTGTGTCACTCCACAGTGCTCTCCACAGTATGCTCTCTATCCCTCCTGAAATCTGGTAACATTGCTTGTCGTAATTATAGGACACTCTCACCATACTGTAGCCTGAACAAGGGGTACAGGCCAGGTGTAGTACCATGGGTAGAGATCATGGGGAGACAGGCCTGTGTGGGGGTAGATGCTTTGTCAGCGAGCAGCTTGTGCTCACTGTTCCCCCAGTACCACCCTATTGTCTGGGTTTTCCAGGAAAGCTGATAAATGGGATTTTTATGTGAAATCTGAGTTATGAATTTTAGCGACTAATTCAGTTTGTTTAAAAACACTGGACAGCATCAACAAATCTAAAGGCCAGGATCCAGCTCCCAGCTTGCCCAGCTGTGCCACTGATTGTTACATACATCCTCCATCCCCATGTCAATTGCCCAAACTGGCCCATCATCTGTAGCACTTTCTTGATCCCCTTTGCCACTCTACCCATTAGTGCCCAAGGATACATGCTACGTTATCTTTAAGTATCTTATTTGTTATCTCACCCTCAATCTATCAGAAAAGGCCCTTGAACCATGTAGTCGTGGCCGAGTGGTTAAGGCGATGGACTAGAAATCCATTGGGATCTCCCTGCGCAGGTTCGAATCCTGCCGACTACAAGCTTGGAGTTTTGGAATCGAACCCAGAAAGAAAAACAAGGCATTGCAGAGCATGACCTGACCCTAAGCTTTCCCTGTGTGCCACAAGAAGAGGCCCTTGAGCCAGGCATGGTGGCACACACCTGTAATCCTAGCAACTTGGGAGGCTGAAGCAGGATGACTGCAAGTTCAAGACCAGCCTCAGCAAATTAGTGAGGCCCTAAGGACTTAGCAAGACCCTGTCTCAAAATTTAAAAAAAGAGCTGACTCAGTGGTTAAGTGACCTGAGTTCAATCCCCAGTACCAAAAAAGAAAAGGCCCTGGACAGCAAAATATGCTTTAGCATTAGGATTTTCAGGTCACCTCTGATCCTGAGACGAGCTATTTACCTGAGAAAATAGAAGATGCTTATAAAAATCAAACACAAATGAGCAGAAAGGTCAAAACAAAGCAGGAGCCTGCTACCAGTTTCTATTTCCCAAGCTAGAGGAGGCACTCGACACAGAAGTGTTATCATCTCTGTAATGGAGGCATCAGGGAGGCTTAGAGGCTATGGTGGCCCTTGATGCATGGAAGGGACTGAGAAAGTGAAGAGCCAGACTAAGGGAAAGCAAAGAGAGAATGCAGCAGGATGGACAACTACCCGAGACACGAGACCACAGTAGGCTGGACTGAGGTTACGTGAACACTCACAAGCTGTCCCAGGAGTTGCTGTGTATCTCTTGCTAACAGGAGCAAGTGAAGGCTTTTTGAGTTGGAAAACTAAATAAAAAGGCAGGGAGCTTAAGCTTGGCTCTAGGTTCCTCTTTCTTTGTTCTCTTTCTCTAAAAAAGAATGGGTAGCCAGACTTGGTGGTGCACACTGGTAATCCCAGTGCTAGGGAGGCTGAGGCAGGAGGATCTTGAGTTCAAGGTCAGCCTCAGCAATTTAGCGAGGCCCTAAGCAACTCAGCAAGACCATCTCTAAATTAAATTTTTAAAAAGGTGTAAGCTTTACATATCATCTATCTTACTACCTCTAATTAAATTCAGCAAACAGTTGTGTGAGCCATTTTGCACAAGAGATTAATATTGTGTCTCCATCACCCATCTGTAAAATGCACATAATAACAGCACTGATTTCACACGATTTTTGAAGAACTCAACATAAAGCACTTAGAACAGAGCCAGGCACAGAGTCAGCACTACACACTTGTGATTTATTTATTAGCATTATTCTCTTGTTATTTTCGCAATCCCAAATCATCTATCTGGCTGAGGTCTGTCACCTATTACCCAGACCTACACAGACAATGGCCTCCTTTCCACAAAGAAGTCCTAGACATCTCAAACCCAGCATGGAGAAGAAGGAAGTCCCCTAACAAGAACAAATCAAATGAAGATATCCCTCTCCTCCATCTGAGTTCACAGCGCTTCCATCCACCCAATGCTAAAAGCCAGAAATGTGGTGGCTATTCTTGATTTTTACCCCCACATCTAATAAATTGGCAAGTTCTGCTCATTTAGCCTCAAAAACATTCCTCAAATCCACTCCCTTCTCCACCGGACTGCACCTCTGACCAAGCCAGCAGCCTCCCATGGTGCTACTGCCTCTGTTGTCTACTCGTCTCTACTCTTCCTTCTTCCCAAACTACTCTTCAAGGAACAATTAGAATGATTGCTTAGAAATGCAGACCAGATCATGTCACAAACAATTTATTCCCACTGCACAAAGAATAAAATCCAAACTCAGATCTAACTGCACATGCTGTGAATACTTCTGGTTTTGTTTGTTTGGGCTATTTTTACTATTATTTAGCTCCTGTGACCTCCCTGAGGGCAAGAACCATATTTGTCATATTCACTACTGTATTTTCAGAGCTGAGCATTGTACCTGACACATGGTAGGTGCTAAGTTAATATGTGGTAGGGGAGGGAAGGAGAAAGAGACAAGAAGGAACTGTTCCTGAAAATACTGAATGCATGTGGGCACTGGACAGAATTGAGGGAGCGAAGACTGGAACTAAGGACGCCAGAGGGAAAAAAGAAGTTTTAGTATATGGAGCATGAGGTAACAAGATCCTGGGATGAAGACAGTTGCTGTGAGGATGGGTTCTTTAGACATTTCAAGAAAGTGCCAGGCATGGAGGTGCCTAGTATCCCAGCCACTGGAGAGGCTGAGGCAGGAGGATCAGGAGGCCAAGACCAGCCTGAGCGATGTAGCAAGACCCCTATCTTTAAAAAAAAAAAATTAAAATAAATCTTGGCACTGATTTTATGAGAAACAAGGAAACAGGAAGAACTGAAAAAAACTTATATCGTTAACCTGACCAAGAGACTGGGATAACATGAACATAAATGGACTTACTAGCAGCTGGAATTGTGGAATTTGTCTGAAATAACAGCAAGAAATCTCATTTTGTAATTCCAATCTGGAAGCTGTTGTTAGTGGAAACACCTCACAAGCATATAGAAAGTGATGACTGGAAATTGAGAAAAAAGTGAAAGCTGAGAATAAGAGATTCCGAAGACACCCCATCAAACAGATGACTCAGGTTGTAAGAACTAAGGAGGTCTGATTTATTTGCTTATTCACTCAAAGCACACACACTTGTGGGGACATGATGATAAGACAGAGACCTCGCCTATCTGGTGTTTACAATCTACTGAGCTTATAATCCCCTAAAAATAATGCAGAGAAAGATAACAGAATCAAAGACAAACTTGAACATCCATATTTAAGGGGTTGAATATAAAGAAAATTAAAAAACAGCAATGAAAATAACCAAGGGAAAAACCAATAACAGCAGGGGAATGACCAAGATATGACCGGATTTCAGAAGCCAACAGGAGAAAGAAAAGGCAGTTAATCGATGGTCGAGAATGGTGGCCAGAGGAGTAGGAGGTGCTGACTGAGGAAAGGCCAGTGTGCCTGACTTTAGATCAAAGGCATCAACATAACTTAAGCAGAATAGGGGGAAAGAACTAGGGAGCAGGCATTTCAAGAGGGAGCTAAGTTGTGAGGAAGGGGAGACTGCAGTGTAGACAACTACTGTCAGAATCTTTTGGGGGGGAGGCAGTTCAAGGCCTCGTGCATGCTAAGCATGTGTTCTACTACCAAAGTGCACTCTAGTCCCAAATCTGTGCTTCAAAAGCAAAAATAAAACCAAGATATGTACAGTGTCAAACAAGTTTTCTCAATATGATAACAGATAATAGAGAGTTCCCTAGCTCTTTAGTCCAAAGAATGGATAAATGGTGAAGTTCCTGGACAAGTACAGTCAAGGCTTTTTTGCAAAATGAAATATTTGAAACTAAATACAATGACTCTACCTGCCGAGGGCCAAATGTATCTAATTTCCCTATCTCCCAGCTTACGGTTATGTCAATAATGCCATTTTCATCAATAATACCATTTATCTTCAATTTCTTTCCTCAAATTATGGTGTTGCCTGCCCTCAAGGACCTAGCTGGGTCCAAGACTGTGCCATGGGTCATCTCAACTAGCCACCGAATTTGAGCTGCAGTGTTGCTCCTATAGCACCAACATGAGAAAACCGCTGAACTTTATGTTCAGAGTGGTGATATATTTGTAAAATCTGACATAAACAAAACATATTAGTTATGAAAATTAAGGAGACTATAAAGCTGGGATCCCACAAAGCATCCCTGCAGAGTTATCCTGCTGATTCAATCCAGATTTAAATGATGATATCCTCAGCATCGATCCGAAATACATTACTTTAAAAACAGAAACAGCTGTTTCTGAAATAAGATCTGCTAAAATAAGAGGTTAGCTGGAAAGGCACAGCTTTGAAAGCACTGAGGTTCCTGGTTCAAAACAGTTTTCAACTCACCTAACACATATGAATCTTTGGGTTTTTACTTAACTCCTGATTTTTGGCCTTCCTTGGGCTTGAAGATTCTGGTGAAGGGAATGAGAGAAAGAAGGAAGGAGGGAGGACTAGTAGGTGCGATCGATTATCCTATACCATGTGCACCACTGATCATCACAATTCGACAGCCAGGAGCTCACCAACGCCTCACCAAGTTACAAGGGGCCGTGGCGGCAGCACAGCTCTGCAGGCGTGGACAGCAGCACACAGCAGCCCAAATCAACAGGGAGCTCCTGTCTTTCCTTTTCAACTGCACACACTGAAAGATAAGTGACATTGAGAGGGAAAAACCTGCTGATGGTGTTTAGATTTATGGTATTAGGACAGGGTGGAGGTGAGAAGTTACTGAATGTAAACAAAACCAATTTTTGATTTACACTCACAGCTATAGCCATTCCTTCTCCACTGAATGTGTATTTGAAATCAGAAGATGATAAGGAGTGATGATAAAGTGATAAGGAGTCCATTCTTAGTATTACCATACTTCCAAGAAATTCAGCTTAAAGGAAGTGCTATCCTTTTTTTTTTTAACGTTTTTTTGT
The DNA here is from genome assembly GCF_021218885.2 of Marmota monax. Taxonomy (NCBI): domain Eukaryota; kingdom Metazoa; phylum Chordata; class Mammalia; order Rodentia; family Sciuridae; genus Marmota; species Marmota monax. Next base: position 9,615,239 of record NW_026692072.1, on the reverse strand, counting down.
AGTTGTAGATGAACAGAATGACTTCATTTTATTTATTTTTATGTGGTGCTGAGGATCAAACCCTCACACATGCTAGGCAAGTACTGTGCCCCCTGAGCTACAGCCCAGTCAAGGAAGTGCTGTCTTAAAGGAGCTTCCACCCAAGACTGTAGCACTGGAACAAATGCTCTGTGTCCTCCAAGAGCATGTGAAAACAAACTCTCATGGTTGACACCTGGCTGACCTCAGTCGCTAGCAGAGGCACCACTTCACTAGCCAGTGGCTGCTCATTCCCAAACCATTCCTGGACATGATCTGATCAGAATCCCCAGGCCCCAAACCTCCCTCTGCACCCTCCACTGTGGTCTGTGGCAGCCCATTCGGAAAACAGTAAACTCGCCTACATCCTCAACCTGCGTGCTCTAGAGTTCCCTCTTCCTCCTTGCCCCAGCACCTGACTATCTCCAGAAACTGTACTCCATAAGCCCTCTCAAGTGGAAGGCCATCATGTCTCGTGATCCAGAGAAGGGCAGAGCCAGGTGATGGAGGATTCTCCTTACTCTTTACTCCTCACATTTATATTTTTGAGCTCATGTCATGGAATGTGTCCTTCTCTCTCCCCCTCACCCTTGGTCCCAGGAATAAACAAGGGCTAACACCCTCCTAACTGGTCTCCTTGTCTCCTCTCTTGCTAAGGTTCTAATTCTAGCCCAGGTTCTGCCCAGTAGCAACAGTGACCTTTTAAAATTGTCAACCAGGCCATGTCACTCTACTGCTTAGCACACCTTAACAGCTTCTTGATAGATTTAAAATAAATGCTCTCTTTCTGAGGTCCACAGTCTCTACTGACCTGACCCCTGCCCACTTCCCATCTCATCATGGGCTCTGCTCCTCATGCTGGCTGGCTAGGCTCCAGGACACGGCCTCCTTTCCTTCCTCAAACACTCTAAGCTCTTTCCTACTCTAACTAGGCAGTCATCCTCAGAAAATATGACCTATGAAAGATGAGAAAATCACCAGCAGGCAAGGAATAGTTCTTGGAGTATGGCAAAGAAAGAAAAAAAGTTACTGTAGAGACAAGTTTTAAAAAGTCAAGTTTGCAAGCAGACTCCATAGCTAACCATGCCATATACAGAAACACAATGAATCACTTTGGAAAAGACTAAAAGACTATTCTCCTAAATCCCAACTGCTGGTGGCAATATAAATCTGGGAAGTTCTTTGCAAAAAGTAATTATTCCTAAAGGATGTCAGGCATGGATTCCAGGCCGAGACAAGGCCCTGAGGAAGCAAATGGTAATTTCAACTCCCAAGAAATCTCAAGTCTGAAGGTAACTCAAGACATACCAAGACTATCCACTTATACAACACACACACATACACACACACACTCATTTACTCATTCACACCCTCCAATGAGATAGCTCCAGTGATATCTAATGAGACAGCCCTAGAGATAGTAGCCACAAAGCTCCATCAGTATTTCTGACCCAAAGACCGCTTCAAATTCCCTGAGATTCCATTATACTTCTCGGCCAAGAGAACTTGGAGCCTATTTCACTGATATTCATTTCCTTTTTCAATTTCTGATAAGTCACCATGGTATCTACCATTTATAACAGCTTAAAAATTCACTGACTACTGCAGGAATTTTCATGAGAAAATTTTTTGATCACTCCCATGAAGTGGCTACCAATTATCATTTCCATTTACAAAAAGGAATAAATATAAATGAGGCAGATAAGTGCTTTTTACCAACCTCAGGGACAGAAACAGGAAATAAAACTTGATTTTCTAAATTTCATTAGGGAATGGTTAAAAGGACTGTGGTTATCAACAGTTTCTTTTGAGTGTTTCTCGTGACCCCTCAGAACAGATGCTGTAATCAGAGGGTGCAATGGGTGGCTGGGGTGCAGCAGCAGGGGCTGCTGCCTCACCGTGAAATGCTGCACAAGCCTGGCTTATCCAGTTTCCTATTATTTTGGATTTCAATATCCTAATTTTTTCTAGAGTCCAAGGAAAAAACATCAATATTTATGATCAGGGCTTTTTTTTTATACTTCATTCTTCTCAGCAGTGTGCAGAACACAAGACATAAAAGAAAAAGCAAGGGAGGCAGCAGGTCTCCACCACTAGACCTGCTTTTACAGCTATCTGCTCTGGTGAGATGAACAGGACCCTTCCTTCAGAAGGCATTTGGGAGAGGAGCGCTGGGAGAAAGGCCCAGCCGGCCTGAGCTCAATCAGCTAGGGGTGGAAAGAAGCCTCTCATAGTCACATACAAGATACTGGTAAAGGAAAGAGCTCATCCAAGATAATTTGCTAGAAAAACAAGGCTTTTGGCATCTAAACCTCCAGTGCATCACAAACTTCCTGCTATTATCTAATAACCCCCCCACTCAGCCATCAGTTTCCATGGTAACCGACAGAGAAATAGCAGCCTGCCAAATGGCTTTTGTAGTTCCTTTTCCAGTTTGTTCTTCTGTGTAGAATTAGTATTAGTTGGGAAAAGAACCAGGTGAATCTTTGCAAACAAGGACACGACGTAGTTTGAAAAGTACAACCAGGTTTGAGACAAGAAGTGTAGGCAAGCTCTCACAAACCCAACCCTATAGAATAAAAAAGGTGAAGTGAAGAATATCTGGTAAGGTTTACTTTGGTCTTAAAGTGGGATAGCCAAGCAATGGCCAGGATATGGGTATGGTACTCTTCCCTCAGCCTCCAATTTAACTACACAACAGAAGGGATGGGGTAAATGAAAGAACAAGATCAAACAAGTCTACCAGCCCCCAAGTACCTTACTATTATTAGAGGAAATGGAAACTTTCTCTAAAATCAAAATAAATGAGCAAGAGTTTACAGACTAGGACACAGAATAGTGAAAAAAGGATGGGCACCTTGAGGGAGAGAGATGTTAAACCCAGGGATGATGTATGCAGGACTCAGACTCAGCCAAATGCATGAAATGGGGGTGGGGTGCTGACCCGTAGGAAACAAAGGTTGCCTTCCCATCTCAGCACGGGGAGAAATCAGAAATCGTGAAGAATACAGTGTATGGAACTGGGGCAGCTCTTAGAAGATCAGCAGCTACAGAGATCTACTCAAGGTGCCAGACGTCAAAACAGCAGCTGCTGCAGAGGAGGAGGAGTTTGAATTTTTAAAAACTCAAGATTATTTCTCTTTGAAAGTAGCCCAAAACAAATGATTTTGTTTCAAAACCGAATACATGCATGAAGTACAGAGAATCTTGTGACTTCTTTGATAGCTTCAGATGAGAAACTGTGACTCAAATCAAAGAGATTTGAGCTTATCTGACAAGGCAAAGTGAATAGGAGTCTGAAAGAGTCCCTCCCACAACCTTTAAGGTACCTCAAAAGTGTCTTGTTGACAGACATGACAATTACAACCTATGGCAGCGTTCTGTGATAGATCTCTAAGAGTTACAGAAAGTCAGACTCCTACAAAGCCCACACAGAAGATTAAACCAATTTATACTTTTGAATTTATGCTTTACCTTGGGTAGTATGAATCATGAGTTACGTTCCCAGAGCTATCACCTGAGTTTAGAGAGTAGACAATGATTTGCAATAACCATTTCCCTTCAAAAGGATCGCTGAAGATGTATACTCTAATGGATGCCAACTTAAAGAAAAGCTTCTGCCATTCTAGTTTAGTGACACTGGTGAAGCCCCAGATTTTTGGAATCTATTAATGAAGTCTGAAGGAGTCTTTTCATACACATACTTAAACACTTGTGTCCTGTTTACCCAAGAATGAGCATCTGAGGTGTATTCACCGATGAGTGATTATGTATCAACTTTCCCCGTCTTAAACAAAAGACAGAATTGAGAAGATACATGAAAATTGTGACACATCCAATGAGAATTAGGACTAGGCCAGAAGCTGAAAGTTCCTACAGCCAACAATCTGTAATACTGATTTATACTTTATACTTCTTCTCCAACCCTTTCCTCAGCAAGCATTGTTTCAAGACCTCAGACAAATTGTCTGATTTGTTAGATTTATATTTCATCAAATCAGCTTCCATATATGGTGCAGATTCCTTGCTACTGGGAGACAATGAAGGGGACTTTGGCACTTTTTGAGTGTTTCATGTACTACACTTTCACTGGTGTTTCTAAAAATAAACTCCAAGAAATCTAAGAAAGAGAAAGCCTTAGTAATGGCGGTCTCTCTCTTTGTTCTAAGTGATTGTCCACAGAAACAATGTTGTATATGGTTTTAATGGTCTCTGTGCACACATTAACCTGTCACATAACTTAAGTATATTACTAAGAAATAGCTATTGATTGCCACGTATTAGGTTTTTATGTGAGAAAATGAAGAGCTTCTACTGCCTGAAGAGGAGAAAGAAAGGGGTGTTTCTGGGCACCAGAACATTGTTAATGCTTAGTAGTAGGAAACTGCTTGTATGGTAAAACTAACTACCCAGAAGGCATACATTAGGAATTTTTAAGCTCCAATCTATAAATAGGCCCCACATTTTTTCCCAAAGGGGTGGTGGTAGTGACTGTCTGTGTGTAAAGAAACAGTGAATGAATACTTAAATACTTAGCAACAAAGAAAATAACTGTGAAGCACTAAAGACAAGGATTATACTAAAGATGACATTCCTGAAGCTTATGTGCCAATCAGAAGGCTGGAAGGACAGCTGCAGAAGGAAGGTAAGCCTAGCTCCCAAGACCATGCCTGGCAGCATGATGGTGTTCATGTGTCTAGTTTGAGAAGGTCTTAACTTAAATAATGAGACACACAGTGTTTCTCTGTGATTCATAAAACAGAAATCATCTCAAGGGCAAGATGAATTCTTCACAAGCATGAATCTGGGATTTAACTGAGTGAGTGCTCTGTACACAAACACAACCAAATCTAACAAGAATACAGCAAAGGCTGGGGAGCTTGATTCTCAAGTGGCACTCCTAGGTACATGGAGGCTGCTTGCCAGTGACAATGTAAAGTCTATTCAAGTGCTAAGGGAACAAGCTGATAAGACACTGGCAAGACACAATCCCCTGCCAACCATGACCAAAGTTTCTATGTAAACAAAAGCAAAGAAAAACTAATTAAGGGAAATTATACCAATAAAAGTGCTTATTGGCATACATGCAGAATAACTCAATATGCTCCAAAATACCCACAGCATGGAACCCAACAAACCCCAGGAAGGCAGCCCAGGGCCCCTTAATTGTATTCTTAGAGAAGTATATCTGATGAAGAACAGACTCAGCACTGAGTGACTAATAAGGATGTGGCCTAGATTAGGTCATATTCAAAAATCAGCCTACTGGCCTCCACAGTTGACTGGGTCTGGTTTAATGATGCAAGCTGAATACTCAGGATCCTTGGTTAAGAAGAGACACAAACCCTGGAAATAAGATAATGTGGTGGAAGTTTACTCTTTTCTTGGAGTCCCTGCTACTTCTCTATCTTTGTCTCTATCACTTTTGATTTTAAAAACTTAGGGCTGGCAGTGTGTGTAGCTCAGTAGTATAGTGCACGCTCATCATGTGGGAGGCCCTGGGTTTAATCCCCAGCACCAAAAAAAAAAAAAAAATTAATAGCCCTAGTATCAAATTTCATGCAAGTGAGGTAAGAGCTGGATGAGAAACTGAAATCATCACACAGTTCAGTCACTGCTTTTCTACGTGAACTTAGATGATAACCTCTGGTAATCTGGCTTTTAGTTTCCTCTCTCCAAAAGAGTCCAGGTTTATGCGTCTTTCAGGAGAAGGTTTAGGAGGAACAAAAGTGCATGTGACACTCTCTCGCAGCACAAGGCCCAGGCTGTCATGAAGAGCATTTAAAATGAAGGCTTCTTCAGGGCTTTCTTTTCTGAAGCTCTTTACTTTCCTTTCTTGCTCCATGAGCTTGAGTTACCCTGTAGGCCCTCCATCATAGCATTTACCACAATTGCAATTATCTGAGTAATTAGCAACATCTTCTACCTCCACTAAATGTATCTCCATGAGGACAGGACTGTCAGTTCTTTCAATCAATGAACATGACCCCCAACACCGAGATGGTGCAGGCATTCCCGTTGGTAATGTAAATGAACAAGCAGGCACTCTGGAGGCCAGAAGCTTACTATGGGCAAGCAATCAGTTGAACATGTTTTCTCAGTAACACCCACATTTGTATCCTCTCTATCTGCAGATAGGAGCTTTTAGGAGCTCTACTTTCTACACAGAGTAATAGGAGGCAGGGTGAGACAAAAAAGAAATACTTACAGGCGGGGGCTTCTTTCTCATCTCAAAAGTGCGTGTGGCGCCAAAACTGAGTGAAGCGATGACGGGGCATCTCCCTAGTGCGGGTTCATCATCGCTGTGCCAGTCCACACTGTCCTTCTCGTTCCGATAAAGATTGCAGAGTAAGGAGTTGAAGGTGTGGCCAGTGTTCCCCTCAATGCGGTTCTTCAGGGTGCTCAGCACAGGATGCCACTGTAGTCAACAGGTCAAGGCCAGTGCAGAGGCAGTTACACAGGCACGAGATGGCAGCCATGTGGAAAGAAGAAAGAAAGGGCAAACAGGTCAAGTTATAAATGGGGGCATGGAATAAGCAAACCACACGGAATGGAGTAAACAGTAAGCAAGAAGAGTTAGCCTAATTTCCTTCCATCATTTTAATTTTGAAGCAAGTTAACCTGTGGAATGTTGTAAAAGTACTAAATTTGGTACAGCAATGTCAGAACCAGGGCCTCTCTACCCACCTCATCTTTCTTGTGTTAAATACATGGCCCTCACCAAAAAGCAAATGTCAACATATTCAGGGCAGTTCCTGTGGTAAGCTATCAGGGGGGCAAGTGAAGCAGAGAAGCTGATGGGCAGCCAAGTAGCACAAACTGAGGAGGGAAAGAACTCCTCACTGGATGTCTCTCTGTTCAATCTATTCTTATTTGATTCTCAAGGGCAGAGTTGCTTTTAAAAAAAGATATTTAATACTTCGAGTGGCTAACTTCCTAAAAACAGAACCTGGAGGGGAAAAAATTCTTTTCTACAGAATAGGAATCATGACATGCACTGAACACTGTAAGGGCTGTAAACTCCATCAGACTTCATGGGATACCACAACCCTGCCTCCTATGCCCTGAGTTCACTGAGGTAGTGCGTATTTAGAACTGTCAGGGGCTACACTTTCCACAGGAAGCTCCTATGTGAAGCTTGTCGTGCTGGGGATTGAACCCAGGGCTATGTGCATGCAAGGCACGCACTCTACAAACTGAGCTATATCCCCATCCCCAATAGTATTATTTTTAAAACCATACAAGACTATTCAGTGTTTTCACTATTTTAAACTTGCACTGGAATTTGCGCTGTTTGAATTTTTGCTAGAATTCCGTAACTTCCAGAAATCTCAAGGGCTCTATAGGTACTTTAGGACAGTGTTTTTTAAGCTTTATCCTATCAAAATTATTGAGGACCCCAAAGAACTTTTATTTATATGGATTATTGCTATTGATATTTACCATATTAAAAATTAAGACTGATGATCTGGGAATATGGCTCAGTGGTAGAATGTTTGCCTAGCATGTGTGAGGTGCTGGGTTCAATTCCAAAGAAACAGAGAGAGAGAAAGAAAGAAAGAAAGATTAAATTATTGATTAATTTATTTAAAGTACAATAACAAATCCATTATATGTTAATATAAATATTCTGTTATAAAAATAACTGTAATTTGTAATGCAAAAAACTGTTTTACAAATCTCTAAAGTGTCTGACAACAGAAGTAAGATAATTCTTCTTTTATGATTCTGTATTCAGTATGTTAAAATGTTATTTTCATTGAAGTACATGAAAAAAAAAATTAGCTTCACCCAAATATGTAGTTTATAGTTCTTTCAAATAATGTGGCATCTGAAACCATTTTAAACTTTTTGAGTTCTTTTTTGTTGTTGGTTTCGTTTTTGTTTTTTGGGGGGGGCGAGGGGATACCAGGAATTGAAGTGACGGGCATTCAACCACTGAGCTACATCCTCAGTCCTATATTTGTATTTTATTTAGAGATAGGGTCTCAGTAGTTACTTAGCACCTCACTTTTGCTGAAGCTGGCTTTGAACTTGCGATCCTCCTGCCTCAGCCTACCAAGCCTCTGGGATTACAAGTTTGTACCACCACACCCGGCAAACTTTTTGTATTCTTTTGCATTTAAATCTACTGGTCCAGCTTGCACTTTGGATGAAATCTTTAACCCAATATTATTTCATAACATTCCCCAGGATCATATGGAAAATACTAGTTCAACTGAGTTACTATACAGATTTTCTAGACATTGAAACACTTCATTATACAACAACAAAACTCACATCCATTAATACTATACTGACCTTGTCAGAAAACTCTAAGTAATAGGAAGAAGTCAGGCTTAAAGTAATGGATACCAGTTTTTCAAAGTTCTAATTCTTGTCCAAGTTCAACTTCTATCATTAGTAATAAATCCTGTTTGTTGTTTTCCTTGAAGTGACACTGACTTCATTCATTTATGAGGAAATAGATACCAAGCACTCAAGTCTGAATAACCAGTCTGTTTCTTATTGTTCTTCTAAATAATAATAGCCCATGAAAAAAGCAGCTAGTTCAGCTTTAAGCTCAAACAAATGCTTTCTGGTTTGTAGCAGGTGCTTTGTGTGTACTTTCAATTTCATCCAACTAGTAGGAAGACATGCACTCAAAGGCCAAGATTTAAGAAAACTAATAATGTCTACTCTTCATGAAGGGAAATTCTTAAATGAAATCAGCATTTTTTTAAACTTTAAACTGGAAGTGCACGGTGGTGAAGAACACAATGACTACCAGTACAGCTAGGTGACAATGCTTACTTAATTCATACTACAGTGCCACCAATTTTATTCTCTAGCACTTTTGTAACATCAGTGCAAATCAAAACAGTGCAAACACTGAATAGTCTTATATTATTTTAAAAATAATACTATTGGGGCTGGGGATATAGCTCAGTTTGTAATGTGTGCCTTGCATGCACATAGCCCTGGGTTCAATCCCCAGCACCACAATATTATAATAATAATAATACTATTGAAGATCCCCCACAAAAGGTTTCATGGACTACCTTCCAGAGATCCAAAGCTTATTCCTCAAGAACTGTGACTCTGAAGAACTCCTCAAATGTCTGTGTACATGTTTGGTACTGACAGAACAGGTGTTTGGCAAAGGCAAGCACAACATTATTAAGTATGTCACATGGTTACTGTCAGGTAAAAGTGCCAGGGAAGCATATGTGAGCATCCCTCATTGAAATGGAAACCATGGTTGAAGGTGGGTGTCCTTGTTATAGTTATCAGCATTATATCCTAAGCAGAGCATTTTAAAAAATAAACAGTGACAACAAAGAAAACTTGGATCAATACAACAAAAATGTTATTAAACTAACCTATGTTCAAGAGAACAAATTCCAAAGTGAAATTCCAAAAATAATGTCAGTAATCTGTAATTCCTATTTATTTTACAGCTTTAAACTTATCTTCATGGAGCTAAAGATCAGATACTAGAATAAGAAAACCAAGATATAAAGGAGAAAGGTAGTGTTTCTATAATGTGACTGTGAATCTAATTAGCACCTCCCTGATTTACTTGGGGGCTAAGCACTGTGATAACATCAAGTTTGCATTACATTTTGAAGTGGGTATATATTTTTTTCTTGGTTATTTCTGGTAGTTGAAGTAGATAGAAAGGGAGAAAAACGGGGATAATGAACTAGAGGATTAATTTAGACTCTTTAACCAATACTCTATATACAGATCCTTCAGAACTGAATGTCTAAATTAAAATTCAGCGTCATCTCACTGTTCAGTGAAGACATTCTATCCTTAAAAGACATTTGAGAAAAAGAGTATGAGAAAACAAAAATCACAGAGGAAAAAGATTTCAAACAATGTTTTGCAGAGTCCTAGGTACCACGAAGGTGGTCAGAGTCTACAGTAGGAGAAGGGGTAACCAAGATGGTGGCATTCTCAGCCAGTCAGTGCTTGGATCTGGTTTACCTACTGGGTCCACATAAGATTTATTTGGAACAAATCTTATAAAACAAAATTAAAAATATATGACTGAACCTGACTCTTTTCCATTGGATGTTAAGCTTGAGGTAATAAGGATTTTTAAATTAAACAAGTACCCCAACATGCATACACACTGTGAATCCTCCTTTTAAAAAAAAAAAAAAAAAACAGAGAAAGGGGCAACTTCAAAACAGTATATAAATAAACTAAATCTATTAACAAAAAACACAGAAATTCCAGATTAAAGAATTCCAATATGATAATCTTAATATCCAACAAAAGTAGCTTGCTTAAAATAAGTTATGGAACATTATGCAGCTTTTAAATATGGTGAAGAATATTTAATGGCACTAAAGAATGTTAATGATATATGGCTAAATGGAACAGAGTAGACATAATTGATTTTTTTAATGTATTTTTTTAATATTTATTTTTTTAGGTGTAGATGGACACAACACAATGCCTTTATTTTTATGTGGTGCTGAGGATAGAATCCGGGTCCCACCCATGCTAGGCGAGTGCTCTACCACTGAGCCACAATCCCACCCCAATTGATCTTATTTTGATAGGAAAATTCCTCTACATATCTTTGCCTAAAGTAAAAAAGACTGGAACTAAAACACCAGGTGGGAAAAAAATCATTAAAATTTTAGAACTCTCCTTTATGTTATTTTAAGTTATCTACATTTCGAATAATAAGCACACATTACATTGTTTAAAAAAGATTTGTCATACAAAATTATTTTGAAGGGTTGTCAAAAAAAAAAAAAAAAAAAAAAAGGCCCCCAGAGTGAAAGACAATAAGAAACTCTATTCAGCAAATCTCATATGACACATTTACTCTGAAATGGTGCTTCTTCATCAGGGCAGTTATGCCTCAGCAGATGTATGGCAAGGTCTGGAGTCACTCTGGTTGTCATGATGGTGTGAGAGGAGCCACTGGTCATGGACACCACTACACATCCTACAATGCTCAAGACAGCCCTGCACCAAAGAATTATCCAGTCCAAAATGTCAGCAGCACTGAGGTTGAAAAACCCTGTTTTAAAGATCAACTAGAGTAAAAAAAGAGCTTCTTCCCGACAGCCTGGTTAATCCCCAACTTCAGCTGTGACTGTTGACAAGAAGGTAATTAATTCTGACAAAAACAAGCATAGTGGTCTATGTTGGACTGGCCTAATTCAAGTCTCTCCATGTTTCCAAATCAACCTCAGTTACAAAGGGTCTCGACACTTTCCTAGGTCACATTCTAAATACAGCACTAGGAACCAAAGCATATCTCTTTTGTAAAAAATATCCCAGACAATGTTTTATCTGTGAACATTTTAGTAAATTGGTGGTTTGTGTTTACATATTACCATAAGTTCCAAAATGTGTCACATTTCTGTGTATCCAAATGCCACAAGCAAAACTCCATTTTCTTCAGTCTGTTTCAATAAAGCATAGCATTATTTGCCAAAGGCAAGATTCCAGGAACTAAACAGGGAGTTATTTCTTGGATCTTAATTCCATCCGCTGGACGAGTTTAATTTATATACTAAAATATCTTTGTCTACTGTCATGGAAATTTTTAAAAACCAAAAAAGCAGCAGAAACAAGCCAAAGTGGTAATAAGTTGGAAGTCTGAGGAAATATAGGCATAGAATGAATACAAAGTTAACAAAAATAAAAAAAGTCAGATTTTTTTTCATAAATAGCAAAGAAGTCTGAGAGATGGAAAAAGACATTCTAACCTCACTGGCTAGGCATAAGGATATAGCCACACAACAAATGTGTAGCAGGGTGTACACAGAAGGGTCACAGCCAGAAAGCCTGGGTAGGGAGGTATCAGAAGAAATAGTTCATGTTCTGAAATCCTGGACTCCAGTTCCAGCTTACTCTAGTTTTCACTCATCCTGAATTCATCTATGGATCAAGGATGACAAGCACAAAGTCTCAATTTTAAACCCAGAGGATTTTATGAACTAGCAATCCTCCTGTACCTTTGCAAAACAACTTATTGTTACTCTATAGTTCTCAAAACTTACAATAGATAGTCTATAAAATTACACCAAGGACAATATTTCAACATACGTGAGGATTTGGTTCCATAGTGATTCTTGAATAAGTGTACGGAAGTTCTCCATACCATGCTGTAAGTCTTGGTTGTGGATAAGTTATATCTAAGAGAGAAAATACAGGGCTCTTGAGATGGTTTAGTGCTATTCAAGGTGTACCGACTGTGCGTCAACTATAGGCCTTGCAATGTGCAAGTGGTCAGGAGAAACACAGAGGAAGAGAGGGATGGGCTCTGACCCAGGTTCCAGCATCATGGACATGTTAGGCTTTAGTGAGTAGGACGGGTGGGTAGAGCTAGCAAGGAAGACGAGACGGAGAAGACACAATAGCAGAAACAGCCTGAGCAAAGGCTCTGAGATGAGAACTGTGACTTGTTTGTTTCAGTAATGACATAAACAAGAGTCTCAAAAAGGCAGGCTATGGAGCCTGGACCCTTGCAAGCAGGAATTTGTGGCACCAATGTCCATGAGAAAAACAAGGCAAAGCAATCACCCCTGTGTTCAACACTGCCCAAGCCCTTTTGATTCCAAATGAAGGAAAAGGGTTCTGATCAACTGTACCATACAGCTGGCATTAGCCAGAAGTTTTTGATGTTTGAGTTTATTTAGCGAGGAAGCTATCTATAGATCTGCTGTTTTTCCCACAACTAATATCAATTACAACCACAGTAAGCAGCAGCAGCTCTGGAGACGCAGCTCACCAGTAAAGTGTATGTTCAGCAGGGGCAAAGTTCTGAGTTTAAGCCTCAATGCCAAAACAAACAAACAAGACAGCTAACCTTGGCAAAGGCCTACTTACTATGTACCAGGCATTCTGTTAAGCGTTTATCATGCCTTATCTCATTTAATTAACACAACCACCATATAAGACAGGTATTATTATTATTAGCTCAACTTAAAGATATAAAAACCAAGGATTAGAGAGTTACTTAACTATAATTTGCTTAAAATTAACAATTACTTTGAATGACAGAGCAAGTATGGTATGCAAACAAAGCTGTGCTGTAGGAACTCCTGGGATTTGGGAGAAAGTTGCCCCATAAAAGCTGACTCCTGTTCTGATGCGTGAATAACAAAAATGAAGTCAGGATACATTGCCTTTCTTTACAGAAAATTTAAATTCACACAATGTGCCAGGAAGGAAACACCGAGCTAGAGCACAGACGACCCCCAGTGACCATCTGTGGCATAACAGGCAGCGTTGGCTGTGGCTGCCTACAGAGGAAGGACAGGCTCCAGGTCAGGTAATAAATTCTGCTTCAGCTTCACAAGTTCAGTGAGTGCTGATGCTGAAACCAGAAGAAACTGGACTCTTCTGGTGAAAGTAAAATGAGAATTAAAAGTCAATAAGAGTAAATGGAAAAAAAATGTATGCCAAATAGGATCAGAAAAAAAGAAAACTCTGGACGCCTCCATGAAGAAAGAAGGAAGCTAGCATCTCTGGAAGTAACAGAGGGAGAAACCGACATAAAGGGAGTGTGTCAGCAGTGCAGGCAACCCAGCCTCCCCTGGCCCCTTGTGCTCTCACCATGGCCTCCCTGACCTCTGGGCCTTCGCCAGAGTCTCTTCTGCCTGGAGTATTCCTGTCCCCTGTGACTAGCTACTTCCTGCTCCTCCTCAGGGTGTCAGGTCAAATCTCTGTTTAAGACTGGCTGTGGTGAGCAGAGGCAGAGACAGTGGAAAACACTCTGAGGGAGACCAAGGCAGTGCCACTGTCGCCTCGCAGATCTACTCACCCTCTCTGATGCCCATCCTCTGTTTCCAGGGGACGTCCCGGCAAAGCTGTTCCAACATCCAGTCAGCTTCTTTCAAGTCAAGGAAGCCAGGATACAAGCACACCCTTGAGGCAGAAAGAACTGCTATTAGCTAAAGAACATGGAAAAGATGGGTTAGATGTCTAACCCTGAGCAGTGTTCACCTGGATCCTCCCTCCTGTGGGTAGATGAAGTCATTTTTCCCCTCCACAGCAAGCAAAGGCTAATATCACCCAGGTCACAATGCTCCAAATATAAAATAAATTCCTTCCATGTTAAGCCAAATTAAGGGATACATGAGAGCTTCTACAGACTGATTCAAATACAACTCAGAATTTTAGTACTACCAAATAAAAATACCAAGAATTTAAAGGCCAGAAATTATCAGCATGGTTTTTAGCTGTGAAATCTTGGGAAAGTTAGTTAACTCTCCTGAATCTTGGTTTTCTCATTTACAACCCAAAGATCATACTCATCTTTAGTTTAACAACTAGTGGTCTTTTAAGAGACTATGCCAATTACATGGAAAGACAGAGATCATTAATGACTATATCAAAATAAACAGATGCAAATGAGGATTCTTTCTCTCACTGAATGCATGTTTATTTCAACAATGCCAATTTAGCTCAAAATCATTTTGTGTATCTTTCCAAAGAAATGTTCTGAAAGCCCATGGGATAGTCTCCTGAAGAGCCTTGGTGGCAGCCAATCTTCACTCTGAAGGTGCATTCCATTATTCAAAATTCACCTGAAGCCACAACAAATTAACAATAAGCTGTAACCAAAGTAATGCAACTGGTTCTGTGTAGCTGTTAACTTTGCTTAAAAGGGGAGATTCCAAGCAGGGTGATAATGACAACAGTGCCAACGAACTTTTTAGAGACTTCCAAGTCTAGCAGAAGATCCTCTAAGCAACTCACTTAGATGTGTAAGCTCTGCTATATTTGTTTTGAATGTTTCATTAATTTTATAGTGACAATTAGCACACTTATGCATTACGGTGAGGTTTTCAAAATGTTTTTAAAATAATAGCTAATGTCTTGTACTTTAACTACTGAAATCCACCCTAATGTAGCAATATAAATGACATGTAATACTATATAATTAGTATTTGTAAGTAATTCACAAAAAATAATACAATAATAATATAATGCAGCACTCACAGCAGAGAAGTCAAGGATAGACTAAACCCAACTCTAAAATGAAGTTACTACGCAGCTGTAAAAGGACTCAATCTCTCGAGGCTTCTGTTCCTCATCTGAGAAGCTGGGGTAGTAATAGTGACTATATCTGACAGGGAGGCTATGAAAATATTTTCACACTAGAATATTATATATTACAAGATTCTTATTCCCCAAGAACTTAAAGTGCAGAAATTACAAGTCTGTTTTAACAGATTATAACTTGGTGATAATTATAGTCCCTTTCAAGTGAGGAGTCACTTACCTAGATACACCTGTGGGTGCCAGGCTGATTTCATACACACCCTCCTTGCTAAAGAAACAAAGGAAAGAGAGGTGTTAGCACGAGGCACTGGGGGAAGGGCTGTCCTCTGGAGTCTTAAACTCTGGCTCACTAAAATCACATAACCAGAGAGCACTAGGAGGGAGGCACAACCCCATCTTCCTCTACCACTGAGATAAGCAGCAAGGTGGTGGTACATTATTAACAGCACTGCGAACAGAACGCCGACAGGGTCAGGCCATGGAGACAAAAGTGGAACAAAATCAATTCTCATTCTACTCTCTCATATTTCACCCGTAATTTAGCCTGGAATCCATTATACAAAAGGTTATCAATAGAGACAAAGAAATGGAGTATCTTCCCTTTGGAGAATTTGGAATAGGGTGTATTTACATCCTGTAAATAACAAGCACATCCTGGGGCTCTGTGCTTCTGTTGCTTTCAAAGACACGTTAATGTGGTTTCTCCTCTGAGAAAATTCCTTTAATGGCTGCCCAAAATTGCCTTCAAGGTCTTCATGATCTGACTTCCTCTCTGAAAGCTCCCACAGATTCATCATCCTCCAGCAACAACTGACCGTTGGAATCTGCGGAACATACACGTGGCTGCATTTCTAAGCCTGTGCATGTTGGAAGGCCTTCCTGCCATCCAGCATCCCTAACCCAATCCATCTTCAGCTTTGGTACCCTGGAGAATTATAATTTACCCTTCAAAAATTTCACTCAGCCATCACCTATAAACAATTCCTGATCTTGAATCCATGCAAATATTGTTATCAATCTCATCCTGTGACTAGTATTAGTACACACATACCTACCTACTGTTCTACCATGTACAAGATTATAATTTGTTTACATGTCTATTCCATTTTCTAGATGACAGTCCCTTAGGAACAAGGAGTGGGATGGTATAGTTCCCTATTGCCTGCACATAGCAGATGGGCAAAAAAGTTTACTGAAATAAATCAAATGTGGAAAAGTATAGAAATGTTGCAGATGCGCAGGGTGTATTAGACTTGGAAAAACAGCCCAGACTGGACAGGTCCATCAGTCAAGACAACTGTGTCAGATCCTTCTTACAGAGAATATGCAAAGGGTCAGGTTTCAATATCACCTTCTGTTATAGGAATTAGTAGTTCATGATCTCTGATCTCTTACAGACCCTTTAAGCCAAAAATAAAGAAATTACCTATACAGTCTATACAATAATGCCAAGTTTCTGTAAATTATCTACATAATCTCTTGGTGTGTGAGCATGAATACAAGTTTTAATATGATATATTTTGGCTTATATTTAGAAACTGGCTCACCCTTAATATGGAACACACTTCTAATTATTAAAAATATAAAATTTTGCAAAGTTAACTTTAGATAACAAGAATTAACAAACCCTAGAGCAAACAGGAATGGATTTTGTCATCCTTCTCTTGACTTACAAACTGACAATTACCTATTTTTTTTTTTCAGCCTCAATGTCCCATTTGCAATGGGTTTTGCTTATTCCCTTTATCATCAATGAAGGAAGTGCTATACTAATTTTTTTTTTTAAATCAAAGACCATTAGAACTAGATTAAGCCTTGAGTGATGCAATCCAAATTCTTAATTTTACAGATAAGGAAACTAAAATCCAGAGAGATGGGAAGAACTTAACTAAGGATTAGTTATAAAGTTAACTAGTGACAAATGAAGACTAGATATTTTCCTTGAAGTATGTTGACATTTGTGTTGGTTTCAAATTCTTCTATGTTATGTTATGTTATTTGGCTATTTCAGTTTGGCTTGTATGTTATGTTATTTGGCTATTTCAGTTTGGCTTGTATACAAGCCAAATAATATAACATACAAGCATAAATAGCCAAATAACATAACACACAAGCCAAACTGAAATAGCCAAATAACATAACAGATGGCTCATGGGTAAGAACACACACCTAAAGCTAATTTGCTAAAATAAATGGATAGGTTTTATTTTTTTAATTTTTTTTTTTTTAGTTGGACACAATATCTTTATTTTGTTTATTTTTATGTGGTGCTGAGGATTGACCCAGGGCCTCGCACTTGCTAGGCAAGCGCTCTACGGCTGAGCCACAATCCCAGCCCAGGATAGGTTTTATTGACAATTTATTTATATCAGATGGAAACTGGGAACCAGGAGAGAAGGCAAAGCATCTCTCACCAATTTTGGATAAGAACCATTTTTGACACAGATCAATACAAGAGGAATATTTAGTATCATTTAAATTGCTGTGAAACAATCATGTGGTTTTAATAAATGGGCTGTAAGGTCATTTGGACTGCCAGCAGCTCTCGTGAGCACAACTAATAAAATGGTACTTTCGAGACTTCTCAAAAAGCCATGGTCAGATGACTCAGAAAAAATTCCCCTCTGTCTTTAGCAAGAGATGTCTTAGCTTACTGTCTGCAGATATCAGTGAAATACAGCCAGGAAATCTATACCAGAATCAAAATTTAATGTACTGAGGTCTTGCTGCATTTTCCATATGATCAGCAGATTCAGAAAGTTCTCCCAAAAGATCAAGTTCAAAGACATCTGAGATGGACACATTCCAACCTAAAATTAAGACACTTATTGGGCCATTCTCATCCAGCTAGAAAATTCAGAGTGAGGGAAAGATCCTGGGTTCTCCCTTTCACTGTGGGCAACAATTACAGAAAGGCAGCAAGTTACTTACTCAATCACTCGTGGTTCCGGGGCTCTACGTACTACCTGCAAGGAAACAGGCAGATTTTAATTCTTGAGTGATTCCTAATCCTCAAGGAGACTCATTCACCACATCTTCTCATTTCTGGTCAAAATAAATCAGGTTTATAACTATACCTTTTTTATTCCCACCTCTCACTATCCCATCAGAGACCCTCAATTCCACTCTTCAAAGAAGAGCATTTACTAGCAGACAGAAAAATACAATTAGAATTAATCAATTTTCCCACTGGCCAGGAAAAATCTCCTTTATGTAAAGAAGGAAAAACCTTCTTTACATAAAGGAGATTTAAAAAAAAAAACAGAAGACATCATATAAAATAAGGACATTTGGTAACTATTTTTGCAATAATTACTCTAGCAAGATGCCTGATTTTTAACTCCTTTTCCCCCCATATTATTAAAAAGTGAGAATTGGGATATAGATCACTTGCCTAACATGTGCAAGGTTCTGCATTCAATCCCCAGCACAGCAAAAAAGAAAAAAATAAATAAAAGAAACAAAAGTGAACCTACTCTTTTTTCAGAAGAGCGTTTTGCTACAATAAATGAAATTTCAATTCAATTCCAAAGACATCTGCTGTAGTATCACTAGAGACAGCATGGTTTAGAATTGTGAGAACTCATATTACCCACGCAAGCCCGAATCATGGCATAAGTTCACCCATCTACTAATGGAAGAGTCTCCCTGCCAAAAAAAAAAAGGGTGGGGAGATAACATATGACCATAAACTGGGGCAGAATACAAATAATCCTCAGACATATGAGGGAACTGAAATATTTCAAATTCCTTAATTATTATAGAATTTTTGCTCTGCTCTTCATTAGTAAATTTATTCAGTCACTATCTGAGTCCCTGCTATGTTTGTTACTGTTGAAGGAGAAATAAGACTTTACCTGCTGAGGTTCTCTAAACACAAACTCTCTGTCAGACAGATGAGGCTCCTTGTTCCTCCAGGTCTGACTAGAAGTCTGATGGAGATGGCTCCTAGCAGTGGTAGCTGAAACAGGAGAAGGATCACCTTAAGCCAAGGAAAAGTCCATTCCCATAAACTTCTGCTGGGTAAGGACCAATAAAACCCACTTGGAGATGATATCTATGACATCAAAAATTAATTGGTAAAGTCAATAGAAGACCTTGCACACTGTGAAGGGTTTGAGGGTATTGACTAAATATGAGGAACACTAAAGACTGACCTTTAGCTCATCATACACAAAATCAGACAAAATGCCAGCTATGTTTTAAACAATTCCTTAACATCAACTGAAATGGGAGTTTATTATAAGCCAAAAGGATATATAAAAAAAGAGGATGATAGCTGTTCACATCCATGAACACCCCCCCCCCAAGTCCTACAGGTTCTTGCCTGGCTTCGCAGTAGCCTGGCTCTGGGCAGGGGCAGCCCAGGCTCCCTGCACTCGGGCTCGCCTTCTTTTGTCTTCCATGTTGACCAAAAAGGTTTCTGCTCTGAGCTTTCAGATGATTTCATTCCTGATACAAACCACACAAAGATAGCTGTTTAAAAAAAAAAAAAAAAAGCACTTTTAGTTAGGATTGTGAAAGCTTGTCCTATTAAGAGGTAATTATAATCCTCTCAGGCAAAAGAGATGGCTCAATAACAATCAGAGCTTCTACATAAATCCATTTCTGTCATCACAACATCTCAACCAAGGAGCCTACTAAGTCACTTGGGACTGCTGGCTTATCCTTTGGAACCTCATCATAGTACTTTTACTTCTTTCACAAGTGCATATTAAGAAATTCTAAAACCAAGAACTATCATAAATTACATAAGGAAGCTGTAATACTCCCATTGTCCCCTATATGGACGTTGAGAAATAGGCTAAGATTCAGTTTCCAAGTACATTTCCATATTCCATTATCAAGCATCCCTAGCAGCTTATTAAAAGCATCCGTGGGCCAGACACAGTGGAGCATGCCTGTAATCCCTGTGGCTAGGGAGTCTGGGGCATAAGGATCACAAGTTCAAAGCTAGCCTCAGCAACTTAATGAGGCCCCGAGCAATTTAGCAAGACCAAGTCTCAAAATTAAAAAAGGCTGGGGATGTGGCTCAGCATTTAAGTGCCCCTGGGTTCAATCTCTGGTACCAAAAACAAAAACAAAACAAAAAACACCCATGGCAAATGAACCTGGAGGACTTCATGCTATGTGAATAAGACAGGCATAGAAAGACAAATACTGGTGTAGAATCTAAAACTGTCAAACTCATAAAAGTAAAGAGTAGATGGTGATTATTAGTGGCTAGGGGACAGGGACAGAAGGGGGAATGAAAGACAATGGTCAAAGGGTACAATGTTTCAGTTAGACAAGAGGAGTGTTAGTAATCTAATACATGAAATGGTGACTGTATATTTCAAAATTGCAAAGAATCAATTTTAAATGTTTTTACCACAAAAATGATAAGTATGTTAGGTGATAAATTTATTAGCTTGACTTAATCATTCTATAATGTAAACATATATTGAAACATCAATATGTACCCGATATACAATTATCATTAGTCAGTTAAAAATAAAATTTAAAAAGAAAATCAGGGCACAATGGTATGCACGTGTAATCCCAGTTACTCAAGAGGCTGAAACTGGAAGATAGCAGTTCAAGGCCAGTCTGGGCAACTCAGAAAGACTCTGTCTTAAAGGTGGAAAGTGGGTGCTGGAGATGTGGTGGAGCACCACTGGGTTCAATCTCCAGTATGGCCAGGTGTGGTGGAACACGCCCATAATCCCAGCAGCTTGGGAGGCTGAGGCAAGAGGATCACAAGCTCAAAGCCAGCCTCAGCAACTTAGTGAGGCCCTAAGCAACTTAGGGAAACCCTATATCTAAAATATAAAAAGGGGCTGGGGATGTAACTCAGTGGTTAAGCACCCCTGGGTTCAATCCCTGGTACCAAAAAAAAAAAAAAAATCTCCAGTATATTAAAAAAAATTAAAATATCTATGGCCTGCCTCCAGAAAAATCTGATTTAGGATAGATAAAGGTGTTATTCTTTATTATAAAAACACTGTAGGGCTGCGGTTGTGGCTCAGCAGTAGAGCACTCGCCTAGCACATGCAAGGCCCTGGGTTCGATCCTCAGCACCACATAAAAATAAATAAATAAAATAAAGGTATTATGTCCAACTACAACTAAAAATAAAAAATAAAAACACTGCAGATAATGTGCCAGTATGTATGTACAGTTGAGGAAATTAATAGTGGGTATATTAATATTAAAATTTAAATAAGTTCCAGTCTTTAATTGAAAAAAATCCACCTCATAACAGCCAGTAACACTGTCTTGACATTTTTGTCAATAAAAGCTTAACCCATTGTACAGAAGTATTCACAGCTACAAAAAACGAAAACAAAGGAGGTCAGGCCACATGTTCTGAATCTATAACCCGCTTCTTTACGGGTCTTAAAAAGGTTCACATCTCAAGTTCTGTAAATAAAGTAACAAGTTCATTTTATACCTTATTTAGCTTACAGATTCCCAGGTCCCATGCCCCAAACGTTCAGTTCAATAGAGCTGAGCTGGGCCCAGGAATCTTACGTTTAACAATTTATCCTAGATGATAAAAATTACTTCCTTTAATAAGTGGGGAGATGATAGGGGTTGCCATTTGCCTATAGGAGTACATGACATAATTAAAACCAGTTCGCTAGTCCCACGAGATGCGTTTCTCTGTTTGGCATTTTCTCTGAATTAAGGCCTTAAAATCTTAACACAACAACTAGCTGTCATCCCCAAAGGGGCCATGGCCTGCTCACCCGCACACTCCGAGCACAGGGAAGCATGTGATTTGTCAGGGGACAACTGCTGAAAAATCATATTCCAGATCCCCAACCCCACAGTCACTGCACTGTGGAGTCCCAAATCTGCCTGTTAGCCTCCAGCCCGGGATTCCTGTGCAGAGAAAGCTCAAGGCTCCTACTGCAGGCACTCCGGGGCCTGCCAGGACTCGCTCCAACCACATCTGTCAGTTCCCAGCGGCATAACCTGTGACAGATGACTGCCCCCTTTCTGAGCCCGCTTCTTCCTCAATATACAGAGAAATCAACACCCCACCCCCTTACGTTGGGGTGCGGATTAAGCGAACCTTGTCCTGGATTAGGGCTGGCTCCTTTCCCTATCTAGACCCTTCTCCTTAAGGAGGCCCAGGATGTGGTCCCAGCGGCCGACCACTAAGGAACCTCAGGGGCGGCCCTCACACCCCCAGCCCGAGACCCCCAGCGGAAAGCTCGGAGAGCGCACCTGAGGGCGGAGCGCGGCTCGGAGATCCAAAGTCGCTCCGCCTAAAAGCAGCGCCCGGGGGCCTGACCCTCCGCAGCCTGTGGTCCGGCGGGGAACCTTAAGAGTGAAGCACCAACTCGGGCATCTACCAACCACAGGACGCGGCGTCATGCACTTCCTTCAGACGTCACGGGCCAACGCGGCCGCTTCCGGTGCCCGGCTCGGAATCCGGGTAGCTCCACGTGCCCTGCGCCTGGAGGGCCGAGGCGCAGAAGAAGCTGAACCGGGTTGAAGCTGAGGGCGGGGATTGAAGGTGCTTGGGTGCGAGAGGCCGGGGTCTGGCGAGGGAGGAAGTGAAGACACGCCTCCTAAGCCCAGGTCCTGGGGACGTGAACTCCTCGAAACTGGAGATGCGGAAACAGCGACCGTGTCCCAGCGCAGCCTTTGGGAGAGCGAGGGACTTGGAGTACCAGGTCATAGTGCGCCCAACCCACGGATCTGTGTTTTGTCCTGAAACAGTGAAAGCCTAAGATGCGCGTCCTTTATGTTCACATTGCAGCCTGGACTTGCCTGGATCGTAGCACTGACGACCGGACCTGGGACCACGCCTTGTTGGTCTCTGCTCTACAGCGTTAAGCCGGGTTTGCCCGAGTGAACAGACCTAAATTCCAGTCCAAATGCCACCGCTTAGTAGGTGTATATCAGCTGGGGCTGATACTCTACTTATTTTTCTAAATGGGCATGGTTACTGTTGGGAGAATTAAATGAAGTGATGTTTTTAAAGACTTTAGTACAGTGCCCGGAAAACAACAGAAATTCAATAAATCTAAAAAGTGTTAAAGAAGGGTGTCTTCTCTTCACTCCATCTGCGCTCTTGCCTCTTAAAAGTGGCTGTGTTAAGCCGTGCATCTTAAGATGGGAAAGCAGTAAATATAGCACTGAATTTAAGTTAGCTATCCGAACGTGGTCGTTCGGATACCTGATACTAGATAGTGGTTACCTGCAGGAAGCTCAGTGTACCCTATAATTGTACCCATATTGTTGCTACTGTCAAGTCCAATTTTCACAGCATCCATTTCTCTTTGTTATGCTTTCTGACATTGAAGGGAAAATGATTTATCTTAGAACTGAAAGGAGAGGGAGGCCTGACACTATTTTTTATCTTTTCCCCTCTATCAACTAGTAATTTGTCAATGTCTACTGGCTCAGGAACCTTGGCTATAGCTCCCAAAGGATATTATTTTGTTCTTTTCGATGATTATAGTTTGGGAACAGGAAGAAGTCTGGATTGAGGAGTCCCTACAAGTAATCATTAACACTTGTTCAGCCTCCAAGTTGAATGTTTTTCAAAAATCAATCCATGGCCTGTTTGCATCTGAAATCAATGCATTAAAAAAATCACATGCATGTATTATTAGCTATGCACAAGATGGTTCTGATGCACAGAAAGTTAGAAAACGTCTGGGACACTTGTAGCATTAGAAATCAGTCCAGTTTGTTTGGGACTAAGGGGTTTCTCAGGATACAGGACTTTAAGTGCTAATTACTGGACAGTCCTGATCAAACAGATGATTGGTCATCCCAGATACAGGTAAGTATATAGTATTAGGAAGATGGTCTTTCTGGTCTGGATGTCCTCGTTTTGGTCTCCTTTTCCTCATTTCTATTTGCAGTACTTGTGTTTTCATCATGGGATGGTGGTAGAGACCCTCAGAGAGGAATGAAGACCAGATGTACTATGGATGAACCCATTGATCCTCAGCTTGAAACCCACTCCTCATTGCCTGGATCAGAACACTAGAATGTTTCTCCCTTGTCATTTGGCCCAATGGGCAGTAAGCTTCACCAACAGAGGATACAGGAAGAACACTGAAATAGGAAGGGACTCTTGTTCCTATTTCTACTGTGCTCCTCTCAGCTGAGATCTTCAGTGCACAGTGGCCAGCAGTATGTGATATCACCCTTGAACTCATTTACAATGTTAATTCAGTTTATGGTCTTGCAAGTTTCTTTTGTGAAAGTTAAGGCATCAGTTGGGAAGGAATGGAACCTCCAAACTTGAAGTAAGGACTCTGCTTGGACACAGATAATTGACAGTCTTGAACATCCAATTCACCTGATTCTTTGTTGACTGTGGAAAGTAGCTTTATTACTATGACAGAGGAGACTACTCATTCTTTGCTTGAAAATGCTATGAAACCCTTACCTTGGCCAAATAATTGGAAAAGGGAGGTTCCTTCTCCACAAGACTCACCACAACCCATTGTCCCTCTTTCTGTCCCATTGCCCCTAGTCCCATATCTAGATTCAAATGTCAGTGCAGTAGTTGGGCCTTTACACACTATCATACAGGAGAGAATAGTTTGCACTCCAAAAGAATTAGAAGATTTTGCTAATACATATTAGCAGAAACCTGGGAAACAAATGTGGAAGTAGATTCTAAGTGTTCTAATCTAAGGAAAGGAGTATGCAATATTAGATCAAGCCTAATTAATTCATGTGGACACGCTTACAAGAGATGGACTTGCAGACTTACTGTGTCGACTCATGCATCTGGAGGTGACTCTTAGCAACTTGTTGGTTGGATTTACTGAAACTTTAACTCAATGGTGGTCTATAGTTAATACTATTGAGATGCTAAAGCATGATGTGGAAGAGGAAGCCCAAAGACAAGAGGGAGAATTGTTGGACTAGATTTATCATTTATGACCTTGACTTGTTCCTGAACATAAAAGCTATGTCCCTCAAGAAGGCCCAGAAGATACTCCTTTCTCTAAGTATTGACATCTCCCTGTGGGCACATTTACAATGTTAGTTCAGCTTGTGTTCTTGCAAGTTTCTCCTGTGAATGTTAAGGCATCTGTTGGGAAGGAATAGTATTCACTATAAAGTATTTTTCAATATCCTGCAGTATCCTGCAGAGCTCTGTATGTGCTCTCTCATTTGTAGGCGAGGTATGACCATACGGATGCCACCACTGTGTTGGGCTCCATGATTTTTTGTGAAGGTGATGACGCCAAGTGGCAGCACGTAGTTGGCAAAGGTGGGCACATCAACTCCATAGAGCAGTAGGGATATTTCAGTAATTTTTAAAACAAACCTGGCCTATAGGGATCTTTAGAAGTTGCCCTTATATCTCTAGGTGTGAAATAGATAAGCCCCCTATTAAATTATTGATCTATCTAATACAAAAAAAAAAAAAAAAAACAGAAACCTCAGTTTAGTAGCCAAAAACTAGACCTGAATTCCCAAAGTGGACAGACGTTGTCTGCCACCTAGTTTCCAGACCTAAGTTATAGCACAGGCTGAAATCTCTTAATTGAAGAGGAGGCCAGGTCTGCTCAAGGGAGGATATCTCACCACTGACACAAGTATATAGTTTAAAATTTCCTCCAACTCTTCATTTTTTACTAGAATGACTACATGATGAGGAAGTATAAATACCCAGACCTTTTAGGGGTCACTGGACTCTGGCTCAGAACTAAGGCTAATCCTCAGGAACCTAAACTACCACTGTGGAGCATCTGCAAAATCGAGGACTTACACTGGTCAGGTGAGAGATAGAATCATAGCTCAAGGTTGAGTGGCAGTTGTCTCATGGTTATAGGCACAGTTCCTGACCACATAACTGGATTAGACATATTTTTCAATGTGCAGAAAACCCATATTGACTCTCTGGCCTATAGACTGACAGCGAGTTGGTAGGAAAGGCTAAGTGGAAATCCTGGAACTTCCCCTTGCTACTAAGATGGTAAACAGCATCAATTCCACATCCCCAGGGGGAATTTTGGAAGTTAATGCCATAGCCAAAAACTTGGAAAATTGGATGATAATACCTATCACAGTTCCATCTGATTCATTGTTGACCTGTGAAGAAGTCAAATGTATTTCGGAGAATAACTGTGGATTATTGTAAATTCATTCAGGTAGTGATGCCAAAGCAGCTGCTGTCCCAGATATACTACTTTTACTGAACCAGTTAACATGACCCTTTGCTTTTGGTATGCTGCTATTGACCTGGATAATGCCTTTTCCTCCATATCAGCTTGCAAGGAACATCTGTCTTTACTTGGCAGGGCCACAGTACACTCTTATAAGTCTTGCCTCAGGGGTAGCTCAGTCCTCCTACTATATGTGATAATAATAGTCCACACATCATCCTGAAGAACATATCACAGGTCTACTATAATGATGACAATATGCAGATTGGATGTGATGAGAAGGTAGAAAGTATTTAAGATACTTAATAAGACATGTGTGAACTACACATGTCTGGGAGATAAACTCCACAAAAATTCAGGGGTCCCCAACATCAATGACGTTTGTGGGGCATGTTGAGATATTCACTCCAAGGTGAAAGACAAAAGGTGCATTGCTTTTGGCGGAGCAAGTTATACTACATTTGAATATGCAACTATAAGGCTGCTGATAAGGAGTGTGGGCCAGGTCAACAGAAGACTGTGCAGTGAGTTGAGGTTGTCATGTAAGCTGCTCTAACACTTGAACCTTATGATCCAGGAGATGCAATAATACTTAACACTCACTTAGTGTAAGTAATACTTGTGTCTGTTGTCAGTAGGGACACTGTATGAAGCCACTGCCGAGCACTAATAGGAGAATCACAACTCAGAACTCTAGGATTTTAAAGCAAATCGTTGACCTTCTTCATTGATAATTATTCTCCTTTAGATAAATAGCTTCTAGCTTGCAACTGCAACTTGGTAGAGACTGAAAACCTAACATGGGGACATTAGGTGACTATTGGTGTACTGGGCTTCACATCAAGGACTGAGGGCTCTCTGACTCACCAGGCTTTAAAGTGGGCCATATATAGCAGCAAGATGGAAATGGTATATAAGAGATTGGACTTACACGGGTCTGGAGGTAGGAGTAAATTGCATGAGCAGGTAGTGCAGACCTTCAATACCAACTTCTGCTGCACGCCTCCACTCCCTAAACCCATGTCTGTAGCCTCTGGCATTCCTGACAACTAGTAGACTCAGTAGTGCTTCCAGATGGCCTGCTTTTACTGGGGAGTTTACATGATATGCTGGTGCCACCCCAATGTGGACTACTGCAGCACTATAGCCCCACTCAGGCGTGACCTCAAAGGACAGAGATGAAGGAAAAGCTTCCCAGTGGTAGAACCTCAAGCAGTACATTTGGTTGTCCACTTTGTCTTGAGCAAGAAATGATCAGAAGTACAGCCTATACTGACTCATGAGGAGTCCTGAGTTGGCTGGATGGTTGGATACGTGAAAGGATCAGCAATTGGAAGACTTGTGACAAGGAAGTCTGGGGAAGATAAAGTAGGTGGACGATACTGGGAAGACATTTGTGGCCCACTTGAATGCTGATCGAAAGCATCTCCTGTAAAGAATTGTTTTACTAGTCGGGTGGATAAAACAGCACCCTCTATTAGAGCCAGATAATCTCTTTTCAGGACTTATTCAACAGGTCCATGCAAAGTAGCTACGGTGGCAGGAGTGGGGGACGTGCATGGGCTCATCATGGATTACCCCTCACCAATGCTGAGCTGGGTGATGCTACTGCTCTGAACCTAATCTGCAAATGTTAAGAATACTGAGCCTACCATCTGTCACTAATTCCTCAGGTGACCACCCAGCCACTTGGTGGCATATTGATTACATTGTACCCTTTTCATCATGGAGAGGGTAGAAATTTATTCTCACTGGAATATACACATATTCCAGATATGGACTTTTTTTTACCTTCTTTGCCTACACTGCTTTGGCCAGCACCACCATCTATGGCCTAACCGAATGTCTTATTCACCCTCATGGTATAACCCATAGCATCGCTCCTGGTCAAGGAACTAATTTTTCAGAAAAGGAAGTACATCAGTGGGTTTATGCCCAAGAAATGAGCTTCCTGGAAACAGCAGGGCTTCTTGAAAGACAGAATGACTGACTGAAAAGTCAACTGTGGCCCCAGTTGGGAGACAACCCCCTGAAAGGGTGGAGTTCTGAATTATTGGACGCAATATATGCCTTGAATCACAGACACCATGTGGTAATCTCAGAACACATGACTCTGAGAAGCAAAGGCTGGAAATGAGAGCAACTTCTCTCATTAATACATAGTAACCCACTTGTTTCCTGACCTACAAAATTTGAGCACTACTAGTTTGGGGGGCTCAATTCTAAGGATGGGATTGTTTCTAGTGGGGATAAAACAATGGTTCCACTTAATTGGGATATGAAACTGGCCACTCTGGATTCCTTATGACACTGAACCAAAAGGCAATGTCCTATTGGCTGAGTGATTGATTCTAGTCACCCAGCAAATGTTGTGTTGCTGCTTCATAAAGGGGCCAAGGACTGTGTTTAGAACCAAGAGGATTTTCTGGGTTGCCTCTTAGTGCTTCATGTTCATAATATTAACAGAAAACAGCAACAGCAGCAACACAGAATGATTAATAACTTGGGTCCTTAGGAATAAGGATTTGGGTCCTCCACCAGGAAAAGGAACCAATTATCTGAGATTCTAGCTAAAAGCAAGAGAAATATGGAAGGAGTAGTAAAAGAAGCAACCATAGATATCAACTATGGCTTCATAACCAAAGACTGATGAGCTTCATGTGTTTTTCTCCTTCCTTGTTATATGCACATGCTAATTTTTTATATGATAACCACTCTCTTCCCTCCATCCCAATATTTACACACACACACACACACACACACACACACACTGCTGGAAATTACTTTTACAATTTGATTTTTAGGTTAACAGAATATTCAATGGGATCATGACTGGATTTGAGGAATAGTAAACATAGGCAGCAGTGGGTAGAGTTTTGAAATTTCAGAACTTCATCACTTAATGAAGGATATATCATATCTTTATAGGTGGAAATAGAGCCATTCAAATGTGTCCAGAGAGGGCATATGGCAACTGAGTAGCGGAAGGAGTGGGCTGTGTGAGTTCTCAATCCCTTTGGCTCTTTTCAAACCCACCCTTCTCTGCCCAGTTTGGGATACTAGGACATTCCTCCCTTGCCACCTCACCCCTATTAAGCTTCAGCAGTTGAGGGCCCTGAAGAAGGAAGGGGATCTTCTTCCTGGTTCCCTGGCTCTTCTGTACTGGGTCAAATAGTGTGCAAATCCAGAATCTGTGAATGTGACCTTATCTTGAAATAGGGACTTTGCAGGTGTACTCAAGTTAAGGAGGTCATACTGAGTTAAGGTGAGTCCTAATCCAATGACAGCAGTCTTCAGATTAGGAGAGAGGAACGGAGTCACAGGAGAGGAAGTCACGTGAAGGTGGAGGCAGAGGCTGGAGTGATACTGTCGAGCCCAGCAACACGTAGGGCCCCAGAAGCTGGACAGGGCAGAGACTCCTTCCTAGATCCTTTAGAGGAAGCACGTTCCTGGGACACCTTGACTTTGGGCTACTGGCATCTAGAGAACAAATTTCTGTTCTTTCAGGCCACCCCATTCGTGTCCATTTGTCACAGCATCGCTAGGACGATGACGCATCCTACCAGATGGCTCTGCAGTACACAGGGGCTGGCAGTGCTTGGCACCTCCCCAAGAGCACGGGAGTTCCCTCGGCACAACACCTGGCAGACTTCACCATCCAGCTGGCCGTACTGTGTCCCGTGTGTCCTGGATTTGTTCCTTCCCTGGTGCTCTGCCTCAACCCAGAGATGGGTACTGCTGCTCCTTGCATGTACTGTGCTTGGTTTTCTCAAAGTTCTCCTTTTCCCTTGTAGGTTATCTCATATTATGGATAATTTTTTAATTGAATTTTTCCTGTCCAAACTACTACATAGCTTTTGTCTCCTGAGTTCTGATTGACAACTGTCACTGTGGTATCAGAGGTTGGGAGCAGTGGCCAGCCCATGGGTGGCCTCTGTAAGTAGTTGATTCGTGTCTGATTTGGGCCCTCACCCTCCCTGGCTCTTCACTATTGCGTTGCTTCCTCATGTTTCTGCTGAGACCAACCCTCGTAAAGGAGATTTTGCTGGTTGCCTTGTCTGTATGCTGAAGCCAGCATTTCTCAGCATGTGGTTGGAAAACCATTGGCATTAAGATCACTAGGAGATGTGGTTAAAATGCATATTCCGGGCCCCCATCAGCATTCTAGTTGGTAGGTCTGGGGCAGCGCCCTGCGATCTGCATTTTAATAATGCCTTGCTTTATTCCCCAAGTACCTGCAGAATGCTCTTGCCTTTTCTAGCTGCCTGCTTTGGGAGGGTGATCATTCTCCATTCTCTCATCATCTGGATGCCAAACCTATGCTTTCAGGGCTGGTAGCTCTCAGAAATGATTCTGAGTTAGCTATACACCGCAGCATATTTTCGCTTGCTGATTTTCACACCAGAGTCTTGCCAAACACTCCCTGTCTCAATCATACGTAGCTTGTGGAGCACTGCTGCTGTATTCCTGAGAAAATCTGATCCAAAGAAAATAATGGCACATCATGCTAATCGCTCTCAGTGAAGATGTTGCATTGAGAAATCCCCAGCCCATCTCTCGCTGCCAGAGACTTAGCAATTTCCAGCTTGAGGGAGGTGGGTGGGAAGGGAACCTGCCAATTCTGTGGCATGTTTGCCATGAGGTTTCCAGTCTTTGCCAACTCTAGACAACCTTGAGGGTTTGAGGGCGCTTCCCCAGACCTGACAAGAACTCCCCATGGACAATGGCCAAGGCGACGGTAGATGCTGCAGGAGAGAGAAATCTCCTTCCAATGAGCCACAGGGTAAATTGTGAGCAGCAATTAGTGAACAATATTGTTGGATGTGAAATTGTGGATAGCAGACAAGAAACCAGAGTACAGGAAGATTACAAGAGGTGACAGTGGCTAGTGAAGCCTTTATGAAATAGGTTTTAACATATGTAGTATTCAGAGAGCTCGAGGACTCTTAGTCACATTACTCCTAAAAAAGAGTAGGCTGCACTTACACATTCTTATTTCTAAATAACCGTGAACAATAATGGTAGTTGACGTTTTTGAGGACCAAGTGTTACTGTGATTGTGTACATGTGTGCATGTCGTTTTCTAAACAATCTGATATCACAGGCATTATTAGTCCCATTTTACAGAGAATGAACCATGATGCCACATGATGTCACTATGCTACTTCTCTGAAAATATATAGTAGAATGAAAATCAAATTAGGAGAGAAGACAATTTCTTAAGTGGCATATGGAGCCATTTCCTGGGACCTCAGCTGGTATCTTTTAGTGACTTCAAAAGTGAAGACACCCTGCGTTACAATCCATTTTTATGGTTTTGTTTTCTTGGAGTGCTGAGTTTGGAACCCATGGTTTGTGCATGCTAGGGAAGCACGCTATCACAGAGTCACACCCCCAGCTCATAAATCTTTCTTGATCACTTTACCTAGATGGCTTAGCAGATTCTTCTTTGGAAACACTGAATTCTCAAAATCACAAAAGGTGCATTTCAAGAATACATAGGAGGGCTGGGGCTAGCTCAGTGGCAGAGCACTTGCCCAGCATACGTGAGGCACTGGTTTCCATCCTCAGCACCACATAAAAATAAACAAATAAAATAAGGACATTCTGTCCATCTACAACTACAAAAATTAAAAAAAAAGAGTACATAGGAATTGTGTTTCAGACAAACCTTGGTTCAAATCTTGGTCTCTCTACTTCCATGTAGGTAACTTCAGATAAGTTACTCAAGCCCTTTGTGCCTTAGTTCTCCTCATTTGCTGGACTGTGTGAAGATTCACTCGTACATGCAATGATTTACTCATTAAATCAGTAAGTACTGGTATTGATTGAAGCCAGCGCTGTTAGATGCTGGGGACAGAGCAGCAATCACCATGGACTTCATTCCTGCTCCCACAGAAGTTGCAGTCTAGCAGGGGAGGTGGACGTTTGTTGTGATTGCAGGAAACTCCAGCATGGGGGACATAACCCAGTGGGTGGGATGTAACCCAGGGGGTTGGATGTAACCCAGGGGGTTGTCAACTACCATTATTGTTTACTGTTATTTAGAAATAAGAATGTGTAAATGCAGCCTACTCTTTTTTAGGAGTAATGTGACTGAGAGTCCTTGAACTACCTGAATACTACATATGTTCTGCTGACCTCAGTCAGGTTCAGCTGGTAGGTCAGCAGTGGGGGGGCTGGCTGGTCTAGACTGCTCTTGACTATCATGGGGAGACCAGCACTCCACCAGGGTGATTTTCTGCTCAGGAGGGGATAAGCCACCTGAGAAAATTAAAATCTGAAATAGGGAAGAATTAAGAGCCAGAGCCAGAAAGTAGGTCTTAAGTGAGTGCCTGATAGAGTCTCCAGACCTGGTAGGAGATGGAACTGAACAGCTAGAAAATGGCTGCAGTTCTTTATTGAAGGGAAGTACATCAAAGGCAGGGATAAGGTTTCAGTAGGTGGAATCCTGCTTCACAGTGTCTTGCAGTCAACAATTGATTGGCATCTTGTCAAGCCACACCCATCTCTGAGAGGCTGTGTGTCTATGTGGCTTCAGCAGGTCCCCCCACCTCTGGTGCTGTGCGGAACCTGGCAGAGCTGGGTAGGAATGCATGTGTACCTGGGGAATCTCAGCAGCAGGAGTGCCTCTGGGAGACCCCAGATACCATTTCATGGCTTCAATGCCAAGTTGGTTCCTGCACAGTTCACGGATAGCTTCCAACACTTGACTCCATGTTCTAATAATGGAGGCAGGAAGAGAAGGAGGTGGGAAAGGGGGCTGTTTGTACAAACACGCAAGAACTCTTAAGGCCCCAGAGTGGAAGTGGCACAGAATCACTTCCACTCCCCACGATGGCCTGAGCAAGCCAGCCAGGTTCCAGAGTAGGGAACTAGGCTTCCCTTCTTGACTGGAGTGGCTGCAGAGTCATATGACAAAGCGAATGCCAGCCAGGCAAGGGCACTGGTGTCACCTTTGCAATCCATCTACCACACTGAGTGAGAAACTGAAAGAAGGTTCCTGTGGGAATAGAGAGGGAGGGAAAGAGTCTCTAAGAGGAGAAAGGAGCCAGCCCCTGCAGCCTTGGGAGGCACGGTAAATCTTAAATGCTAATTTGCATACGAGGCATGACAGACATCAAGCACCCCTTCTCCATCTTCACCCCATCTCCCATCTCACAGAAGGGTGTTACTTTGAAGTCGTTGCACATCCATTTGTTTAGGTGTGTATCTAAGGCACAGTTTTTGTCTTTTTGGAGTGGTTAGGATGCTTGTCAGCAAATAATCTATAAAAGCTTATTGCCTTTAAAAAATGAAGTACCTGAAATGATTAAGTTAATGACTAATGGAGCAATCACCCGCCTCCATGCC
The DNA here is from genome assembly GCF_021218885.2 of Marmota monax. Taxonomy (NCBI): domain Eukaryota; kingdom Metazoa; phylum Chordata; class Mammalia; order Rodentia; family Sciuridae; genus Marmota; species Marmota monax. The sequence continues at coordinate 9,581,709 of NW_026692072.1, read as the reverse complement.
TTAGGGGTAAATTAGCCACTTTCTGGAAGTAAACGCATCATGTAAAGAAGCAAGAAAACAAAATTGATGTGCCCAAACTGTCTTTTGCCCTTAGAGAACATGGCTATTAAGTAGTGTGTGTAGTCATCTGAGGTTTCATTTACAGTGCTCTCATAGCTGTGTGGTGCTTGGCAGTCACAGCCATTGGTTTGTCCAAGGTTGACTATCGCCAACGTCTGCACCAGAGTGTCCCTGAATAAGAAACATAATGAGCCCAAATTATCCCTATACATAGCATAATACTCTGGATAAACTGGAAATTTTTAAAATGGCCCTTATATCTCTTAAAAGATTTCTAGTTTCACTTACTAGACAGAGATCACATTTATAAGGCATGCATCTGGAAGGATTCTACCAGATTTTGCATCTTTATACTCCCAGAGACAGACCAGTGGTTTTGTGGTGTTACCAATACCTCAGGTCAGACAGGAAAATCTGACCTGATGCGCTAAAGCATGTAGAGACAGGCTGGAGGCCCTGAAGGGTGTCTGCTGCAAAGCACCCCCACATGAAAGATAAAATACCCTGTAAGTAAACAAGAAAACCTGGGCAAAAGACAATTCCTCCGAGACCAAGAGCAAGGTGGGAATATGAACCCAGAGAGATGAGTAAGTTGGGATGTGTAATGCCCCAGTAGCCCAATTGGATGTCCCTGGGGGAGGGATAGGTGGGTTGGCACAGGATGGGGACAAAGCTGAAACCCAGGAAGGGCCACATGCTCAGAGAAAGGATGGACCAGGCAAGGTAAGATACCCAGGGAGGCAAACAGCAAGAGCTGTTTTTCTCTCTTGGCCTTAACTCAGGGCCCAGGGGAAAAGTCTCCCCCGAGGATTTAGGCCACTAGCCTAACTTTACATAGGTTTAGGGGCTGAACTAACACCTACATAATCCTCCTCCTCGTGGCCCCCACTCCAAAGCCCACCACCACCACCACCACCCCAAACCCAACTACTATACAAGCTGAGATGTTCAATTTAAAGTAAATCAAAATGGGTCGTGTCCCATGTCTGATGCAAACACAAGTCTTCCTATGAAAAATTGGCACTTAATAAGGCCTTGAGTTTACAATGTTTCAGATTTTCCATGAATTTACAATTGTTCAAATTTACCATGGTGTGAAAGCAACATGAGTATAAATCATACTTGGAATTTTGAATTTTGATCTTTCCCAGGGCTAGGGATATGTGCTACGGTACTTTCTCAAGATGCTGGGCAGTAATGGCAAGCCACTGCGCCCAGGGGCCACGTCATGAAGAGGATAGACAGTGAATACTCTATATGGACTGAGTTGATAAGCTATGATGTCAGCAGGTGAGTGCATTAAATGCATTTTCAACTTACAATATTTTCAATTTATGCTGTTTGAGGATGTAACTCCATTGTAAGTCAAGGAGCACCTGTAATTGTAATGAACAAAAACTCACACATCAACAAATCATGAAAAATGTAATAAAGCACCATTAGTATGAGTAAGCAGGGTGACAGTGTACAAAATTATTGTTCTGTTGGAACTATCAAATGCAGAACATAATATAAGGATGTCTAATATATTTAAATAAATAAAATCATGGCTGATGGGGTGGCACACACTTAAAGTCCCAGCCTCTCTGGAGGCTGAGGCAGGAGATCACAAGAGTTTGATGCCAGCCTGGGCAACTTAGTAAGACCCTGTCTCAAAATAAGTTAGTAAAAAAATAAATAGGGCTAGGGATGTAGCTCAGAGGTGGAGCAACCCTGGATTCAATCCCTAGTACTTGGGCAGGGGGAGGTTCAAAACCATAAAAAAAAAGACAAAGTATTTTTGAAAAAGAATATAGTAATTAAAATATATAATATAGTAATTAAAATAGAAAACTTAGTGGAGGTTTTGCTTTTGACATATGGCAGCAACAGATCATTCCTCCGTTGTCACTTAGGATATAAACAAGTAAGTTATACATTTCTCTTCTCTGAAGACACTGGAGACCTGTGGAAGCAATAAGGACCTGTTAGACTGAAATGCTAGAAGAAAAGCCCTTCTCTGGTGAGCTGGCCATGTTCTTCATGCAGAGCTGAGGACTGAATTTGACAAAGGCACTGGCACCTCTACTAGGGGAAAGACAATTAGGAGCCCCATGGCATCCATTGGATGGCGTGATGGACAGGAAGCTAGGGAACCCCCAACACATGGCCAGTTTGGCCCCTGGGGCATGTGCCAAGTGCTGGGGCAGCACACAGGGGTGCAGGGCTCGGCGGGAAGACAAGGTGGAACTTCTTGTAGTCTTGATATGTTTTAAAAAAGTTCTGAGAGAAAAGAGCCCACAACAAAACACCCTAACAGTCTCGTTTTGTTGACATCTGAAACAACACGGGCACTGACTCTAATCAGTAGGCATCTCTGCCCTGGCTCAGCTCAATTTCTAACTGGCCTGAAAGCCATCAGTCCTGACGCAATCTAACAGGGAAAGGGCAAATCCTCCCTGGAGGGAAAGAACACTGACTGCCACATAATTTTTAAAAATCATGAGACATTAAAGAGGCTGAAAAAATCTGACGGATCAAGAGAAAAACACTACCGCAGCAGATCCACAGATGATCCAAATGTAGAGATGAACAGATAAGGACTTTAAAATATGATAAGGGAGAATTTTTTTAAAATTGTAGATGGATACAATACTTAATGTGCTATAAAGCTTGAAAAATATATGAATAAACCTTAAATGCATGCTGTTAAAGTAAATGAAGCCAGTTTGAAAGGCTATATACCATATGATTTCACCTAGATGACTTTATAAAAAAAGGCAAAACTATAGTGACATTAAAAGAATTAGGCCAGGCATGGTGGTGCAAATCCAGCAGCTCAGGAGGCTGGGATAGGAGGATCTCAAGTTCAAAGCCAGCCTCAGCAACAGCGAGGTGCTAAGCAACTCAGTGAGACCTTGACTCTAAATAAAATACAAAACAGGGCTGGGGATGTAGCTCAGTGGCCACGTGCCCCTGGGTTCAATCTCTGGTAACCCCCCCACCCCCACAAAAAAAGGATCAGAGGTTACCTTCCTCAGAAGACTGAGGAAGGGAAGGATCAATAGGCAGAGTACTGTGGATTTTTAGAGGAGTGAAAATACTGTGTACAATACTACAATGAAGATATAACACATGCATTTGTTAAAATCCATAGGAAAAAAGGTGAGCCTTAATGCAAACTATGCACTTTAGCTAATAATAGTAACATAGCCATATTAGTTTATCATCTAAAATGTATTGTACCAATGCAAGATGTTCATAAGAGAAAACTTTGAGAGATTGGGGGAAAGAGTCACACCAGAATTCTGTACTTTCTGCTCAAGTTTTCTGTAAACTTCTAACTGCTCTAAAACATTTTGTTATTTCAGAGAAAAAAGGCAATAGAAAATATCTGCTATGGTTTGGATAAGTGTCCCCCAGACTGTGGCACTACTGGGAGGTGGTGGAACCCTTTAGAGATGAACTAGTAGTAAGTCATACAGAGGCATATCCTTGAAGGTGACACTGGGACCCTGCCCCCTCCTCTCTTTTTGCTTTGTGGCTGCCATGAGGTCAGCAGCTTCCTCTGCCACCAGCTCTTGCCAAGATGTGCTTCCTTGCTACAGGGCTAAAAGCAATGGCACCAACCAACCACGGACTGAACTTCCAAACTGTGAGCCAAACCTTTCCTGCTGGCGTGTTGGCACATGCCTTTAATCCTAGCTAATTGGGAGGCTGAGACAGGAGGATCCCAATTTCAAGGACAGCCTGGACAATCAGTGAGGCCCTGTCTCAAAATACAAAAAATAATAAAGGGCTGGGAATGTAGCTCATTGGTACAGAGCGCACGGTTTAATTCACTGTACCACAAAATACAATAATAAACAAATCTTTCCTCCTTTGAAGTTGATGATTTCAGGTATCTTGTTAAAATAATAAAGCTGACTAATACAATATCTACACTGGAACAGAGGGAGGAAAGAAAAGAGAGCGAGACCGAGGAGAGAGAGAGAGAGAGAGAGAGAGAGAGAGAGAGAGAGAAAAGAAGCAAATAGGAGAGGAAACATCAGTGGAGGCTTCTGGCAAGTTCAGCCAAATACTACTGGATTTGGGTAAAATTAGAACAAAAATACAAAGTGAACTCTGTGTCCCTATGGATGCTAGCTAGAAGTTGTCTCTATTTCTTTGTTCTCTATAGATTTACATTTTGCTATGTGGTTCTATTCTATATCTGTCTGCTTGCATCAACACCAGATCCCTACCTAGTAAAATATAAAACCAGTACTTAGCCCAGGACCCAAACTAACCCCTGCATAATGAATCTGCTACCACTCTAAGCATTTGACTGCAAGGTTAGATTCAAAAGAAATAAGTGAAACCTCTAAGGGTAAGAAAACACACTAAATCAAAAAGGGAAAAACATGATAAAACTGAAGTCAGAGCTAGATGCAGTGACCAACAAGACAATAGGAAACTAGTGGGCGCCTCTTGAGGGTGATGCCAAAACCTAGCACTGGGAACAAGATTTGTTGCTAATATCACTAGAAAGCACAAAAACGAAGCCTGAGACTCCTGTCTTGCAGATGCCTCAAATGGGGTCAGAGTGGTACTGGGCTGGTAAAGGCCCCACACTCAGGAAAGAAGGGTACTCCCCCAGATTAAAATAAACCAAATAGGACTTCCAATTAACAAAGAAAATGAACCACTTTGAGCGAAAGCTATAAGAAATAAAAACAACAGATTTAGACTCTTATGAACTTAAGATTGGGATCACCAGATATGGACAATAAAATTCCATGTGTTAAAGTGACATAAACTTTGAACACTGAATTGTACAACTGAACAAGCAGTAGGAAGCTATTAGGGATTGACCAAATAGGTTTAAATGAAAATCAAAAGAAACTTTTTTTTTTTTTTGGCATTGGGATTGGTCCCAGGGGCACCTTGTCACTGAAGCACATTTCTAGCACTTTTTAATTTTAATTCTTGGACAGGGTCTTGCTAAGTTGCTTAAGGCCTTGCTAAGATGCTGAGGCTGGCCTTGAACTTGTGATCCTCCTGCCTCAGCCTCTAGAGTCACTGGGATTACAGGCGGGCACCACAATACCTGGTTAGCAGCACAATTCACAATAGCTAAATTGTGGAACCAACCCAGATGCCCTTCAGTAGATGAATGGATAGGGAAACTTTGGTATATGTACACAATAGAACATTACTCAGCATTAAAAGAGAATAAAATCATGGCATCTGCAGGTAAATGGATGGAGTTGGAGAATATAATGCTAAGTGAAGTTAGTCAATCTCCAAAACCAAAGGCCGAATATTTTAATTTGACATGAGGATGCTGACTCATAATGGCGATGGGGGGGAGCATGGGAGGAATGGAGGAATTTTAGATATAGCAAAGGGGATGGAGGGGAAGGGAGGGGGCATGCGGGTAGGAATGACATTGGAATGAGTTAAATTAGACATCATTACCCTAAGTACATGTATAAGACATGAATGGTGTGAAAATACTTTGTGTACAACCAGTGACTTGAAAAGTTGTACTCTATATGTGTAATATGAAATGAATTGCATTCTGCCATCATGTATAACTAATTAGAATAAATAAATAATTTAAGAAAAAAAGAAGTTTTAAAAATGAGAAACATAACAAAATTTGTGGTGAGGGCTAGGGTTGTGGTAGAGCACTTGCCTGGCATGTGTGAGGCCCTGGGTTCCATTCTCAACACCACATATAAACAAATAAAATAAAGGTTCATTGACGACTAAATATACTTTTAAAATTGTGTGGTGAATAGATTTAATAGCAGATTAAGACATAGGAGAGAACGAGACAAGTGGAATGAAGATATGAAGGAAATATACATCATGCAGCTCGGGAAGACAAAGATGGAAAGAATGAAAGAGGGATGGAGAGAATGAAGACACAGCACTTGACACTGAAGTCTCACCTGCAGACAATGAGATAGTGCCTGATATCTCCTGCCTGCTACTGAGATCATGTCTGATGAAGACATGGATTCAGAGATTAAAAAAAAAAAAAAAAGCATACTAGAAGCCAAGTATCAATAGAGTTCCACACTTAGATATATCACCTACAGAAAACTATCTCACAGATTTTGACCTCTGAGCACCAACCCCAACACTGGAAGTCAGCATCTCACTAACTTCAAGATGCCATCCATTCTAAACCACACAACTATTTTAAATAGCACTAGTAAAGAAAAGAAATGGTGCCAGTTAAACTATGACATGCTCAAATATTCTGAGACTTAAGGTGTATAAAGAATAGATAAACAGGTAGCAATTTATTTTATACACAGGTGTGTGCATGAAATAATAACAAAAATGTCTAATTTATGGGTTTTATTTTTTTAGTCGTAGATGGACACAATACCTTATTTTATTTATTTATATGTGGTGTTAAGGTTCAAACCCAGTGCCTCACACATGCTGCTAGGCAAGTGCTCTACACTGAGCTATAGCCCCAGCCCTAATTTATAGGGTTTTAGAATAGGATTAGAATAATGGTCCACAACAGCATGTAAATCAGGAAAGGGTTGATCATAATAATGTTCTAAAGTACCTTGTTATTAAAGATAGCATTATGTCACCACATAATTTTAGATTGTATTGAGTATGTTCTGAAAAAGCTGAAGAAGTAAATACAGGGAAATACAATGTAAAATTTCTAAACAAACAAGGAGGGAGAAACAGCATCTAAGTCACTAACAACACAGAAACCAGCAGTCCAACAAGAAGTGAGAAAAAACAACACTTAAAGAAACAAATATCAGAAATAATATGGCAGAAAAGTTAACGATGCTTTAGAAATACTAACACACATAAATGGAATGAACTTGCCTCAAAAGGCAGAAATCGACAAAGGCTTATTTGGCTTAACAAGATTCAAAGCTAAAACATAAACACATGGAAAGATAGGAAGTAAAAGGACTGAAAAAATATGCAATAAATAATACCCTAAACAAAGCAAAGGTGATTACTGAGATCACAGAAAACAGGTGTTAAGACAAAAAGCACTGCCATTAAGGAAGTCACTTCCAGGATGACATAAGAATTACTTTACTCACTCAATAAAATGCATTGACTAAAAATGATTAAAACAGAAGAAACTGACAAAACTACTATTACAAAAAGAATTTGAACATCTTTGATAGGGTCAGGTAGACAAAAGTTAGCAAAGATATGAAAGGTTTGAACACCATGATTAAATCTGATTCAAAGACATAGTAAACAATAACTAGAATAAAAACTTTCTTAAGCACATGAAGAATACTTAAAAATTGGACATATCTGAACATCAAACAAGTTTCAAAAAATTTCCAATAGTTAATAATAAAAAGTTTACATTTGTTTTCTTAAGGCTAACAAATGGTCATGAACACACCAGTTTGAAACAAAGTTTGCTACAGGCCAAAAATCAAATTCAGTATTACTGTTCCAGTGTTAAACTGATGGCAGGGTCCTTACCCTCCAGACATCTAGGAGGAGAAAATGTTCCTTGCCTCTTCCAGGCTGGAAACACAGATATACTCTCTCCTTGGATGTCTCATCTTGTGGCTAGTGACATTGCTTGGCTGTGTCCACACCACTTTGCTCTCTGCCTCTGTGGTCACACTGACTTCGCTCCTTTTTGTAAAACAATTATACCAAAATACAATTATCCTACTCTTTTATTAAAAACACTCGGGGGGCTGAGGCTGTAGCTCAGTGGCAGAGCGCTTGCCTTGCACACATAAGGTACTGGGTTCGATCCTCAGTACCACATAAAAATGAGATAAAAACAAAAATAAAGATATTGTGTCCATCTATAACTAAAAGATTTTAAATTTTATACACACACATATTTATGTATGTACGTATAAAAACAAAAAAAGACACTTGGGATTGCATTTAGGATCCATCTGGATAATCCAAGAAAGTCTCTCCACCTTCAGGCCCTTAACTTAAATCACTCTGAAAAGACCCCCTTTTCCATGTAAGATAACATGGTCATGGCTAGTGTTTAGGGAGGCAGATACACATACACACCACACACACACACACTTTATGCCTGGTTGGGCTCTAGGTAATTTAAGTGTATTAACTTATGTTCACAACAATCTATGAAATGTTTTCACTTTTTGGGTGGCAAAGTCAAGGCAGAGAAAAATCACAATAATTTGCCTAAGCTATATCATACTCACATGTTTTTGCCCACAAAGCAATTCATTAGAACAAGAAAATTTTAACTATTTTGAAATAAATTGATTTACAGTAAATTTGCAAACAGTACAAAGAATTCATACATACCTTCACCTAGATTCTCCAAATGTTAACATTTTACATTTGCTGTACCATTTCCTTTATATATAATTCACTGACTTCTTTTTCTCTCGAGATTCAGGTGCATATACAATGTTCCATTATCCCTAAATACTGCAGTGTGTATTTCCTAAAGGAAGACTTTTTCTTAAAACAATTATACCAAAATATAATTATCAAAACCTGAAAAATCAATATGACAGCATGCTTTTTTAACTTACAGATTTTACTCAATTTTCACCAATTGTTTTAAAAATGCCCCATTGAACAAAAGCTGGAAAAATTTCATCTGGATAAGAATCCACATCTTTTTAGTCTCATTTAACTTTAAACTTTTGACAAGCAGCGACTGATAACTCTGAGAGCATTCCTTGATTTAGCTTTATCTGGTATTTCTTACTGACTAGGTTCAGGTCATGCATTTTGGTCAGGAAGAGCACATCAGTGCTTCGTGTCTCCAGGGCATCTCATCAGGACACACAAACACACATCTGTCTTACTAATGGTGATATTAACATTTGTTTTTTAAAAATATTTTTTAGTAGCTATAGATGGATACAATACCTTTATTTTATTTATTTATCCTATGTGGTGCTGAGGATTGAGCTCAGGGCCTCATATGTGCTAGGCAAACACTCTACCACTGAGCTACAACCCCAGCCCAACGTTTGGTTCTTTAAAAAAAAAAAAAAAAAAAAAAAAAAAAAAAATATATATATATATATATATATATATATATATATATATAAAAGCCATAAGTTTTGCACACTTAAAACATTTTAAAATAATTCACAGGTCAGAGGAATCATCATGTTCATATTAGCAACTGAAAAACAATAAAATGTGTATCTGTGTAT